>NC_064640.1:853631073-854256924 GCF_023864345.2 Schistocerca serialis cubense
CGTTACCAATGTGGGCGGGCATAGGGTTCAAGCGTCGTCCCCGACCATGACGGCGCTTGTCCGAGGCTTCTTTAGTTCTGTCCTGAACAAACTAATCACACTAAAAGGGGGGTTAGCCCTATTAGTGGTTTGTTCTTTTCATCGCCTTTTACGACTGGCAGAACATACCGGAGGCCTATTCTTTTCCCGGGCCTCCACGGGGATTATTATTATTATTATTATTATTATTTATGTATTAAGTAGTATTTAAGTATTATTAAGTATTTAGTGGAGTAATAAGGTGATATTATGAGGATAATAGGTAAAGTTATTATGTTGATACAATGAGAAGATATTAGATGTATTTAATGAAGTATTTATGTATTACTTATGTGATGAGGAGAATGATGTTGGGTAGGGACTGGATAGGGAACATAACTTTTTCTTACCATGGAGAAAGTTTATGAAAGACACATATAGTCAGCAAGGTTTGTAGAGCAAGTTGTTTTCGGTCTGAAGTAACAGATGCAAGTAAATACTCAGTTAAATTTATGCAGAAAGGTTGGGTCTATGTGAAGTGTGACACCTTTTGTAATTAGGCAACATGTCAGTAATCTGTGCACTGGAAAGTGATTAAGTGTCTTGTTGGAAATTAATGTGAAGAATGTGACACTTTCAAATAGGAAGTAAGCTGGAGAATGTTTTTAGGGAATTAACAACTATACCTATACACCACTACATACTTGTACACTGTTGAAAGATAATGAGAAGTCAGAAATGTTTATTTCTGAACTTATGAAATCTTTTTACTTACACTGAATCATACAAGGTAAGTCAAGAAAACACATCTGAACACTTGTGGGTAGATGTATTCAATATTCAAAAGGCTCTATAAATTGAACTACTTATTGTATCAGACTATATACTTTAGACATATAACTGTTCTGTTACTATTTCTGAAAATCTGATGGATGATGGGAGTTATATAGTTACTTTTCTGAAAACATGATGAGGTATATACTAAGTTTTTGAAACATTTTACCCCAGATGGCAGACTTATAATGAATTTGTTTTATGCTTGATGTGCACCAAGTGTTACAACCCAATAGTGACTTACTGAAACATGTAATGGTCAACATTTATTTGTACAGAAATTCTAGTTTTTAAGTTTTTAAAGTGTTTCACCACAACCATATCCCACACAATGACTTTTAAATATCTAAGTGGTGTTACATATTTTCTTTGCTGTTTTGTTATTTATGTAAGCAACTATGAGTATGGGAGTGATTCTTGAATGATACTAACAGGTACAAAGACTACTTTGCCACTGAATACTATACCCACACCGCATAAAAAAAAACTGCATACCACTATCATTTTTGTAAATACCTTGAAGATACTGTATGATAACTAGTAATATATGTATACTATTCTTTGTCTTTGAACTACTTGTAAACAGAAGGCACCATGCGATTTTATGTAGATGTCTATGACACAAAACAAGCAAATCCTATTTTCACCGAAGTGCGTAAAAGATATCGGGCGAGTTATTGACATCTGTGGGCACTTGCTTCCCAAAATTTGATACATAATATCATCTGTGTACAGTATATAATTTTGTGTATTACCTTTGTGGACATTGTCCAATTAAATCCGGTTTTAAGTGAATATTCAACCAGAAATGGTATGTAAATTTCAGACAACACCATGATCTGGAGAGGATATTTTCATTTTTATGCTTTCAGTGTTAGTTATATGACATGTGCTATGGACATTTACCATAGTGTTAATAAATATATTAGTTCATTGATGTTGTATATTATCCTCACCCACGAGTTGAACCAAACTGATAGTGAACTGGGCTGTGTGGCTACATGGTACCCTCAACTGGACTTGGACTTAAATTGTCATAAAGAACTTTTAGTTAAGTGCTAGATTTTACCATGTGGTATCCCGAATTGAAGCTGTGCCATGTTAGCACACCGGACTTATATTTGAACTACTATACACATAATCTAGTAGCCTGGAACTGAGTAGTGCTTATGTAGCACACAGAACTTTAACAAATGCCTTGACGTTTTAGTAGGGTCTATGCTGCACACAGTATTTCATGAACTACTGACAATTTAAAATAGTACTGTAGCCATGGTAGTGCCAAAAAGGTACAGAGGACTTGTTTCTAAGATATGGTATCGCATTTTTCAGTAGCGAAATTGGTATAGTAATCTACAATAGTGCAAATGATATAGTATTTTACAGTTATGATGAAAGTAACAGAAAAGACTGTTTTCAAAATGTTATTAACTTTTCAAAAAATTTAGTAACTTTAGGAAGTCAATTGAATAAGAAAACAAATCATTTATCTTAGAATTTTCTGCATCCAAGTTAAAATTTTCAGATTGCTGAGTGTTAGTTTTAGTCTTGTTACCCCTAATGCGTTAATATTTGCGTTACAGTTTTTGTCTTAGTGTAAGTATTTTTCTTTAATATTGCTAATTAGTAGTTATACAAAATTCATCAGCATTATGACATCTGACCTTTTTTTTTTTTTTGCGAGAAGTAACCCATTCAATTTTATTTATTTACTTTTTTCCAGATGAGTTAGTATTTGCTTTGGCCTAAGGGTTTGCCTGGTATTCTTTTCACTCAAACTTCATATCAGTTAAGAAGTCATTTTTATGTTTCTCTGGTTTCTTTTTGAAATGCAGATTCTGAAAGCCTTGTTTATCTTGGAATTTTCTCATGAAATATTTCACATATGTGGTTAGGGAACATTGGATTCTGAATTTTATACACTGAAAAATGTTGTTGGAAATATCCTTGGAGCTGTGTCCACTCCTAAAAATCAAGACCTTCAACAGTATGAAGAAATCTTTGTTTATGTGAATATATATTTTCATAATTGTTCTATTGTGATGATTATGATGACAAAAATTGCTGTCCATCTAACACTGGTGGCTCATGCAAAATTTTACCGATGTGCTACAATACTACAAATATAAACAGATTTTTTTTGACTGTATCGTCATGACAGGATTGACTTAATACTGTTGTGATATTAGCTTTTCATAACGAACTAAGCTCATGTATGATATTTTTATCTACATCTACGTAGATACTCGGCAGTTGGCCACATGATGCATGGCAGAGAGTAGCCTTTACCAGTGGTAGTCATTCCCTTTCCTGCTACACTCAAAATATAGCAAGGGAGAAATGACTGTCCACCTTTGTGTGGGCCCTAATTTCTCATGTCTTATCTTCTTGGTACTTATATGGAAAATATATTTGGTGGCAGTAGAATCATTCTGTAGTCAGAGTCAAATACCATTTCTCTAAATTTTCTCAATAGTTTTCCTCAAAAACATCGTCTTCCCATTTGAGTCGCTGAAGTATCTCCATAATACTTGTGTGTTGTTCAAACCAACTGCTATCAAGTCTAGCAACACACCTCTGAACTGCTTCAATGTCTTCCTTTAATATGATCTGCTGCAGATCCAAAATACTCAAGCAATATTTGAGAATAGATCACTAGTATCCTATATGACATCCGCTTTACAGGTAACCACAAAACTGGTTATCATCCACCTTCACTACCACAATCCTCACATGCACATTCCATTTCATATTGCTTTGCAACATTACATTCACATGTTTAAATGATTTGACTATGCCAAGTGGCACACTACTAATGCTGTTACAGAACAATTTTCTTTACCTACTCATCCACATTAACTTACATTTTTGTACATGAAGGGCTAGCTGCCATTCATGACAACTAGGAATCTTCAAATAAATTTGTAGTTGAAATATGGACAACAAGCAACCCTATAATGGAATGACGATAATGAAAATTTGTGCTGGGCTGGGATTTGAACCCTGATTTTCTGCTTATTGCAAGATGTCATCTTACCATTAAGCTATCCAAGCATGCCTCATGGGCAGACTCGATCTTCTATATGTTGTTAACCATGTGTCTATAACCTACACTAGTACATCCATTATGTCTATTCCCATACAGGGGAGACATTTTAATTGAAAGTCACTTGCCCAGTGTTGGTAGTTAAATAAGATATTGCAGTGCCTGTGTTGTTCAGAAGTACAATGTAGTGGTCTGTCTGACATGTATGTATGTCCAGAGGACCACTGCATCACACCTCTTACAAAAACAAGCAGTGCAATATTGTATCTTAAGTAGAAATCTTGTCTAAGGCATCTTGTATCCAATTACAGTCACACAACAGTGAAAAGTTTCTGTACATCACAGCATTATCAGTAAATAAACAGATTGCTGCCCACCCTATATGTTTATGATTTCCATTGTTTCTTTTTTGTTAATGCACTGATGTCCTAGATCTTTCACCCCTTCTACCCCACGCATTACTGTTCATGAATAACAAACATGGAAAGCAAATAACACACTGTACACATCACAAACACAAATCCAATGCTCTTCATACACTTTCATACTAAATTTTCTCATATACTCACTTTTTTACCACCACCTACAACCATTTGACTTACAAATGTAGTAATCTTAACTAAATTGAATATATTAATTTTACCAATATAAATTTAACTGTTTAAATGTATTTAAAATTTTATAATTGAAACTTTATCATTATGATGGGGGAAAAGAAGCACAGAGCAGCAAGAATCAAATGTGAGCTGACAAACTGCCAGCTGGTATGCTTGACCAGTGCACCATGGCACTGATATGTCAAGTATTGCTCACAAATCCCTCATACCTTACTCACAAATTATTAGAGAGAACTTTACATTTTTTATGGCCCATGCAGGTGACATATGATAGTAAGTTCAAAGGGGCATCAACCCATTTCTACTCACACAGTTTGATCCAAATTTGTTAGGATTTAAATTTGGAACAGGTGTACCTAACTCTAATTCTTCCTTTCTTCTCCAAAAATCTACTGGAAAAGGGCCTCTTCAGTAGAACATATACTGAATTTACCATATTGCTTTCACAGCACCTTACAGACATCTTCAAAGAAAAATACTGACTTGTGAATGACATCATGCCCTTAGTGCCACCAGAGATAATGTCACACCAGAGCATGTGCAATCAAAACAGACAGTTTTATTGCTTTTTTGAGTTGAGAATAGTGTGGATGACCATTTCAGCACTTGACACTTGTTTCTGGTTATCATATGGAGAGCACTACAAAACATTTTTTCGTCCATTTTATTTGCATACCAGCACACATTTTATGAGAAATGGTATAATTTTAGTGCAATGTTTACAGTGAGCTGTAGCATGTTAAAACATGATCACCAGCCACACTGCCATCAGTAGTCAGCAACAAACTGGTGCAGGAAAATCACTAAAGAAATTCATGAAAACTATCAGTTTTGTCATAATTCCACTGCCATAACTTTTTACAGACTACTTCAAGCATTTTGTATGGGATCACATCCGAACGATTAGGCTATCACGAGTTCTGTGCTTGTTGTGTTCCAAAACCACTTTCTGAGAGTCACAGAACTCAGCTGATGACTGCTTCTCTTGACAGTCTTCTCTCAATGTGTAGAAATTAGGGATTAAGGTGGGTAAGAGGATCGTTGAGGGAGAATTATGGTGAATTAGTGGGGAGTTACTCTTTGTATAACAGTGCAGATGGTGATGACACAGTGATTAACATGTTGAGAATTGATGGAAGAAGTAATTAGTACCTCTGGTGTAGTATTTTAGGCTGGAAGCAGTAGACTATAGGTGTTGATAGGCAAGAGTGAAAATTTCTTCAGTGGGTTCATAGCAGCAAGCCATAAAGAGATGTATTGAATGGTTGGACTTACGAGTTTCAGAAGAAAGTAGAAATTGGTGCGCAGGTGGTCTTAGGACTGAGAAATGAGATAAATTCCACAGAGTATTTTTTAGAAGCAATTGGAGGCCATGCTACACTTCTTGACTGTAGTCGATGCAGCAAGTCTTGTCTATTGATTACATTACCACCACCAATTATCATCATCATCTGGAATCTGTTGTTTGTACAACAGCTACAAAACTGCAGTAAATATAAGGCATACCTGGTAGATTTCTACAGCTGTATCTGAAAGAACTTCTCTGTATTCAGTGAGATCAAAATTCTGTAGACACTGTTCATTCTGTAGTGATGTGTTTTTAGTTTGGAATGTTTTGTCTCCACTATACTATTTCAGATTATGCAGAAGTCTCACAGTATTTGAAAGCCACAAAACCATTATATCAATATCATCGTGGCGTTTCTTAGTAACTTTTTCGATGGTGTAGATAGTTGCTGTCAGGAGTAACCGTACTTTCTCATAATCATTTTGACAGTCGGCATGCCTAATGCACATGAACAAAATGTATGCAGGCAATCCTGGCAGTAATGTTACAGCAATATGTGGCTTTAATTCTGCAATTAAAAGAATGTAAAATTCATAAACAATGGAAGTACTTCAATAAAGAGAACACATGAGTGAACATAATGAAAAATTATTCAGGCATATATATTGACCAAATATCACATGCCTAACAATATGTCTTATATCCTCTTTGTGAAACTCAAAAATTCCTTGGTAATGTCTTTCCTTCTTTCTTATACCTCTTCTGTTATTCCTTTGAGCTTGCCTCTTCACTAGCACTTCATCTATTGAGTTTTCAGCTGTTTCAGCATTGTTATCTAATTTGCTGGAAAACACTAGGGGAAAAAAGTAATATTGTTTCTGAAGCAGTTACACAATCATAATAACAGCACCTCTCAAAATATGGAATAATTTTAACATCCTGTTTACTGGTCTTCAAAATATACTTACACCCTGCATCCTTCAGCACTTCAGTTTGCAATTTTAAGCTGTTCTTGCATTGTGAAAGTTCCTCTTTAGCTAAATCTAGTTTTTCTTGAAGAACCTGGAATTTGTACACAACACATTTAGAAATAATTAATATATCCAAAATGTATTTTGCCAGTTGCACTCTTTGTGGTAAAAGTATAAGGAAATAAAACTGTATTTGCAGGCAATGGATTGGGAAAAAATAAGAAAAAATAATAAATGTGGGATTAATTATAAAACTGCTGTGAAAATGATTGCACTACAAATTGCATCTATTTGCAAACCATTACAAGAAAAATTCCAGTGGTGATGGTAGATGAAAAAGATCTTGCATTTCTCCTTGGACCATACTGATTTTTTCAATAATGATGGATGTGCAGCATTTATGTAAAGTTCCTTATTATCTAGTGAGAAGGTATCATGAAAGGTTATCCTCAGGAGTCACATTCTCTGGCCACATAAGTTGGAACAATATAGTCATAAGATATATTCATTGTATCTCTGTCAATTAAACCTTATACTTATTTCCTCACAAATCATTTGTAATTATTGGTCCATGTACATTGGGTGAAGTTTAACAAAACACAAGAAACTAAATACAGTTCATCAGCATTCTTAAAATAGGGACTTCATAGTTCAATGATATATTAAACAGGTTGGGAAGCCACAGAAGATGATCACAGCATTTACAATCATATAGTCATATCAGGAGGGTGAAATCTGTAACTCTGGGCATACCAAGAGTATCCTGAGAGGAAACATTCAGTAAGTAATGTAAAGAAGGAGTACAATGCTTTAACATTTCTGGCTCAGTTCTTTACTGTATTATGAGCATGAAATCTGCAGCTAAATGACAGATGCAAAGCTGCCAGGATTTTTCTATGCTGAAACCAGTAGATTGTATACCATAATCAAAGAAATGAAGCAGATGATGCAATACTGGTAGAAACTAAACTGCTTTCAGAATAAGATTTTCACTCTGCAGCGGAGTGTGTGCCTGTCAGGAAGTTTCACTATACTGCTTGCATGTAGTGGCAATGAACTGCTAACTCATTACAAAAACAGCAATAAATTGGATAATAATATTTTAAAATATAACAACTGGAATTTACATAATTATTCATGATATCAGCAAAGTTTTCTCAGATGAGCTGCAGCTTGGCACAGGGTAAAAGACAGCCAGTTCAGGCTTTGAATAGTACCCAATACAGTCAACATGTCTGCAACACATATCATTGTAAATATAATGCTTTCAATCAAAACTTCCGTAATCAATCTAATGTTCATGACAATTTTCGTAACACATGTATATCTTCCAACATGCCTGTGTGAGAAGTGAAACCATTACAGATATGTTGACATTGCAACATTTTATTTCTGCGTAAAGAATATTTTATATCAAGTTGCTGTTAACCTAATAAAAATGTACTGGTAATCTAATAACTTACATATTCACACACGCCTTATTGCCACATTCTGCAAAGTAGACGTGGAAGTTAATTTAGCATCAGTTCCAGTCAACTCTACTCTTCATGAAAGAATGCCACTGACATAGGAATGAAGGTGAGTGACCATTATGTGGAATCGTGATGAGGTTGGCTGAATGTGCATTGCTGTTGTTCAACTTTTAAAATATTGTTTCTCAGCCACTCATGTGCACTAGTCCTGTCCATTATCTTAGTTGCCTCAGCCAGTTTCCAGCTGCAGAGCTTCATGATAAACCAAGTTACTTCTCATACTACAGGAAACAGACTCAGAAGGAGTATGGATTTCAGTTTGAACTTTTCAGTGCTCCAGGAAAGTGTGTTTTTAAGTGCAAGTACATTTCTTAGGTAAGCACAGCCCTTCCATCAGATTGGAGTGACATTAGTTAGCTGGAAAGTAGTGTTTGAGACAGTGAGATCAATGTGGGAATGTTTAGCTTCGATAGAAATTTTTAGAGTAATGTCTTTGTGTGATTCTTTCTCCATTTACATTGACTTTGAACTTCCTTTTTAGTTATTATTGACAACAGCTGCCAGTAGCCAGCTGGAAGTGATGTATTCAACTGACAGCATTTATCATTTTCCAGTCCAGAACTCATATCTCTGAATCTGTCCTGAAAGTAGTTTGGTAAGTACAGGGCTTTCAATTATTGACTCTGGAGTAGTGAGAAGTTCAACCCTCTCTCACAGGTCAAGTCAAGGCTGGCAACCCTTATTTCAACTTACTGGGTAGTGTGGCAGTGCCGAGAAGTTATCCAGTTCTACTAATAATGCTTCAGATTAAATCTACAGAGCAGTAAATCACATTATTTGTGTAGCACACTGGTCATTGCTAAGAGTAGTGCATTCCAACTGCTGCCATGGATGGAATTGCATGCAATGCCACAGAAGCTCTGACATATGGACAAAAGGAATGTTTCAAACCCAACATTGCATAGTAATGAATGCAGCCATAAGGGTGATTGTTGTTTTAGTAATATAGTGGGGTTTAATAGCTGTTATTAAAATAGAATAAAAAGTTATGAAAGTAGTGATAAAATTATAATATGGTTTATAGGAAATTAGGAGTGGCATAGTATACAAATACTAGTTTGACAAAGAGAGAATGAAATTTTTCACAGAAAAAAAAACAAACATGAAGAAATTAAGACTGAAGATGAGTTGTGTAACAACTGCAGGTGTAAACTGATTCCAATAGAAAATAAACTGTTTTTTTTATTAACAAGAATATGACGTTTATCGGCTGGAAAGACAATTTCTGTCAGAGTTTTGCTTAATTGAATAATAAAGGTAATTATCTCATGTTAGTGCATAGTTGCTCACCCAGAGGATACCAGCTTTAATGGTGGTGATGGAAGAAAGGTCCATCACAGGAATCTGGACAAGGGGATGAGGCAGGGGAAAGGTGGAAGCAGAGAAGAGAGGTGGGGTAACATCCCTAAAGTGTGTCACTCAGTCACTATGAGAGGGCATTTTGTACTGTTGGTTATTCCTCAATCAAACGTGAATGTAAAGTTTTACAAACACCCTCCAAGGATTTGATTTGAAGAATGAAGTATGTGAAGTGAGAGTTTACTTTCATTCCATGCTAATCTGCAATGACAGAAAAATACTGCACTGCAAAAGCACTCAGCACAGTCAACTACACAAGAAAAAAAAGAGAAAAAAATGAAAAAAAGAAAGAAGAAAAATGAAATGGACACTTCACTGCTGTGTCACATGATGGAAGCAACAAACATTTTCCACTAGTACCTGACAGAGAAAGCAGCATGGTATTTGTGCCCAGCCATGAAGTTCAGCATTAAGTAAGGGACTAACTGGAAACATCTAAAAAATTGGCATAATTATGAACTCTTAAAAAGACCACAGAAAACTACAAATATTATTGCTGATCTGGCCTCAGTCCTCTATGCATTCTCCTATTGTTAAGTTTTGTAACTGAGAAAAAAGCATAGAATATATACATACATTGTTTCCCCTTTACAGCAGTCTGTATTATCACCTCTTCATGCATATGTGTTTCCTCCTAAGACATCCTGTACATGCTATAAGCTGTTTTAATGAAGTTTTTAAACATTAATATGATCTGAATTAATATTCACCAGCTTTTCTGAAGTCACTCTTATTATTTCATGTTGCATAAAAGCTTCAGTTTGAGTTTGTGGGCTTTTAGTTAAACTTGGAGACAAAAGCTTGTGCTGATTATCATTCTCCTCTCTGAGTTTCTCATTTTCTTGTTGGAGTTGTTCTCTTTCTGCTTGCCACTTATTTTTCTCTTGGTGCAATTCATCTTCCAGCTGCCTACATGAATTTACAGTTTAAAGAGTTAATGATTCCCAGACTTAATTAACAAAATAAGATATGGTACTGCATTTTTGCACATACCTGTTTATCTTCTTCTGTGCTTCAAATGCCAGTACTAGCTCCACAACCTCATTTTTTAAGTGTACATGACTTCCATAGTTGATACTAGCAACATTCTTCAAACCTTCAGTTTGCTTTGCTAGAATACTGTGTAACTGAATGCATTCCTCTCGCCATCTGTCAACTTCAAGTTGCAGCCAATTGTACTGCTCTGAATGAGAACAAATTTATAACACTGTCATAAATAAATGAAATTAATACTAATTCAAGTATAGCAAAATAACACCAGTCGTGTAGAAAATCAGATGTTATGCTGTTGAACAGTCACCTGTGAATGTCAAGTTACCATCCCTACAGTATTTGGAAACACAGACTTAAAATGCACATCAGAAACACATTCTCAAACATTATATCTATTATATTTGTTTTAGTGTTATAGTAATTTTATACCTTTAGCATGTAGTGTGATAGAATAATTATTTCTGTCTAGAACTGGCAGTATTTCTAAAAACCTGCACTTACAGAAGTCCTCAATTATTAGAAACAGCGTCTATGGAGGAAAAAAAAACTGTTTTTCAGAATGAAAACCATGAACTTGGCCATTTGGGAACAACAGCAACAAGAAAGATCCTTACTATGATGAAGGAACAATTTGAACTTACTTAGCAATTCTTCTCGTCCTGGTCCATCATCTAATGTTTGATTAGAACAGCAATCATTGAATGATAGCTGAAGTTTAGTCATATTTGCATGTAATCTTCGATTTTCCACTTCCAGTTGCTGCAACTGAAATTGAAATATAAAAGGTGTCTCAAGAATGATGCCTCAGAGATAACAGATACTTAAAACAGAATTAAACTGCCTCAACACTGCTCAGTTTATGTTCCTGGCTCAAAAAAGATTTTTATGTAATGACGTCACTTATCATTTTATATGTACAATTTGAGGCACCTTAATATGCAGTGTTCTTTCTAGTATTGCATACTTGAGATTACCTCAGAGTCTGTCACACATCTATAAGCATGAAGAACATTGTCTCTTAACTGTGTCCACATTGGAGTCTATTTCTCAACAGAGTATTTGTTAAACAAACATGCTGTAAAAATGTCAATTTTCTCTGGTCCTCTTCCCTAACAGTTAGTTGAAAATGGAGCTATTTATACTTTTTAACACTACTGGTGAATGGGGTTGTTCATATTAATAGTTGGGTCTTTCGCAGCTCTGTTTATTTTATAATCAGTTTCATCATACCAATAACAAACACCCACAGCCACTGCACATACCAAGTGTTTAACAGTGTCATGTGTAGCCTGCAACATCAAATGTTGCCTAAAGAAATAGTTGTTTTATGTTATGGACTAAAATCTACATCCAAGTTTTATTTCAGTTTCTAAATGCCATAATATACATGTTTAAAATACTCTAATGCTAACTATGAATGAGCACTTTTTAAAAAACAAAAATTATGACATTGTAGCCTCGTTGCCTGGGAGGCCCCATCCAGGAAAGTTCAGCCCCGGGTTGCAAGTCTTATTTCAGGTGACGCAACGTTGGGTGGCTTGCATGTCAGTGGTGGTGGTGGTGGTGGTGGTAGTGGTAGTGGTGGTGGTGGTGACACAACACGGCTGGAAATCGAACCTGGGCCCACTGCATGGCAGGCAAACACATTGCCACTCAGCTAAGCAGGTTGACTACTAATAACAAATCAACATACATATGCTGCAGACCAGCATATAGTGCACAGCAGAGGATACTTTGTGCTACTATTAATCATTTCCTCTCCTGTTTGACTTGCAAATGAAGCAATGAAGAAATGAATATATAAAAGCCGCCATACAGGCCCTAATTTCTTACATCTTATCTTCATGATCCTTATGTGAAATGCATGTTGGTAGCAGTAGATTCATTATGTAGTCAGCCTCAAATGTTGGTTCTCTAAATTTCAGGAATAATGCCTTGCAGACCAAGGATTCTCATTTAAGTTCATAAAGCATCTTCATAAAACTTGTGTGCTGATGGTGTCATGTACCCCTCATTCACCTAAAGGGATCAACAACCCTTCAGACACTGAACCATCATGGGCTTGCATATGTACAAGGTATTGCCTCACTGCATTGAACTGATCACATAAAGGATGACAGACAGCAGGACGAGCACCACCAGAGGTCCTCCACATCAGGGACCTACTTCCTCAACTGGGTTGTGTGCAGAACTGGATTGGCATGAATTCCTCCATGTTCCATCTATACAGGACAGTGCAAGCCAACACGATTTGACAGTTCACCACACCAGGGTTCTGGGCCAATCCACACACAAGCTCTAAGCAGCTAATCAGTCAGGGCCTGATCAGAAGCCACCACAGCAGCAGTTATGATTTTCCAGTGATATCCTGAGACTTATCTGTCAACCAGTTATTTTGAGCACTCAACCTCTGTCATTAGGGACTATCTGTGGCACGGTCTTCATGCCCCACAATGTTTATTCACTGAGTGTTCCAGGTGTGTGCCTGTTAGTGTCAGAGAAGTTGTATTATATTTTATTGAGAAGAGTTTTCCTTTGTTATTAAATCTCTCTGTTGTGGTTGTAATAGACCCTTGTTCTTGTTTAGCTGTATCTTACTATTTCTTATCAAGCATCTACCCATGGGACAAATTGCAGATTGAATCTACTGGTAACAAATCCAGCTGCCCACTCTGAACTGCTTCATGTCTTCCTTTAATCCAACCTGATGGGGATGCCAAATATTTGAATGAATGAATAGCACTAGCATTCTATACACCATCTCCTTTATGGATGAGCTACACTTTTCCAAAATTCTTCAACTAAAATGAAGGCTACCATTCACCTTCCCTACTGCCATTCTGAGGTATTCATTCCACTTCATATCTACATCTACATCCAATCATTTGACTTATGTCGTACTGCACAACCATAGAAAAACAACCTATACAAAGGGTAGAAACTGGCACATCCCCATTATGATTACAAAAGTGGCCTCCTGCTGCTGCTCATTTGATACAGAAGTCTTATGATAACACAGCTATAAAACATTCTCACAAAAATAGGAGTATGCCATGCTGAAACTTTTGCTTCCACTGATAGAAATACGTTGCACAGAAGCTCGCTAAAAAGTGTATAATCAACTGTTTGAAATATTTTTCAATAATAGTTGCAAAGAGGATCCAAGTTTGTACCATTTATCCATCTTATTTGCTAAGTGAATAACAATTTCTGATTATTAGACAAAGTTAATTAGCAACAGCTAGAAAAAGTACCCTTTTAAGAAAGTGTCATTTGCCGCCTGTCTAAGTTTTCTGATTTATCATGGTATAGTTCTCTAACTGGATTCTTTCATGTCATGGTATAGTCCTCTAAATACATGTTTACATTAAGTATATCCCTCCTAACAAATCTTTCTTACTACTATATTGAAAGTCATTACTGAATTGAATCTTTACAATAGGAAATGTTCCCATACATCACAGCTATTAACTACAGGCAGTGTAGATAACTGTTATGAGAGGACTGAGTGGAGAGCAAAAAGTTTCACTTCTTAATCAATACTGGTTCTATGATACTGATATAGGATAATTGCGGATTAGAAACTGACATTTGTTTTATGTGGGTGACATGAGCTGCGTACAATTTAATAAAATATTGAGGAAGATTAGCTCAACATCCTTCTGGTAATGACAAATCAACCATGTTCTCCTCAACAGTAATATCTCATCATTCACCATAACTGATTTAGGAAAACCTGGGAAAAATAGGCAACTTTATCTCCACAAAAAATTAAGACCTGCCACGCAAGTGCATGAGGTCGGGCTTGCTGATCACAGCTTACTGTAATTGTGATAGTGCTGTAGGTTAACATCAACAGTGATCTGATAAACAATTAACCATTATGATAAAATTCTCTTGACCTCACAATAACATCAAATGGTGTAAAATCATCAAGCTCTTGGGCCAAGTACTCCTCTGCCATTGTCAAGTGGTGACTATCTTTTGGGTGCTGCCATCATACTTATACAGCAGTGCTTCCTTCTTTGATGTCACTGGTGTTTGCTCCACTGCCATATAGTGTAATACGAGGGTTATTCCAAAAGTAAGGTCCGGTTATAAAAAAAAAATCAAAACTAAAATGTTTCTTCAAAACAATTGTTTTATTTACATTCCTTACATCTTTATGTATTTTTCTACATAACTTCCATACCTATTTAAACATTTGTCACATCGTTCAACAAGCTTTTGAATGCCCATGTTATAGAAATCGGCCACCTGTGATGATAACCAGTCCTTAACTGCTTCTTTCACTTCATCATCTGTGTCGAAGCGCTTGCCGCCGAGAAACTCCTTTAAGTAACGGAACAGGTGGGAATCACTTGGCGCCAGGTCCGGACTGTAAGGAGGATGGTCCATCTGTTCCCATCCAAATTTCTTGATCAGAGCTTGCATTTCATTTGCAGTGTGGGGTCTGGCATTGTCATGCAACAACAAGATTCCAGACGACAAAAGACCACGTCGCTTATTCTGGATTGCACGTCGAAGTTTAGTCAGGGTAGCGCAGTAGGTGGCTTTATTAATCGTTGTTCCTCTCTCCATAAAGTCGACTAACCATACTCCACGTCTATCCCAGAACACAGTCGCCATAACCTTACGTGTTGAGATTGTCTGCTTTGCCTTGACCTTGACTGGCGATGACGTGTGACGCCATTGCATTGACTGACGTTTAGACTCTGGAGTGATGTGAGAAACCCATGTCTCATCCCCTGTGACAACATTGTCTAAAAGACTGTCACCTTCCTTATGATATCGCTCCAAAAAATCAAGAGCAAAAGCCATTCTTTTCATTCGTTGGGGCTCAGTAAGCAGCCTGGGAACCCAACGGGCACACAATTTGTGAAACTTCAAATGTTCAGACACAATTCTGTACAAAGTTGTTCTACTCACATTCGGAAAATGCATGTCTACGTCTGTAATAGTGAATCGGCGATCTTCACGAATTTTTTTGTCAACCGCATTGACCAAATCGTCTGAAATCACTGATGGTCGGCCACACCGTGGTTCATCGTGCACATTATCCCGTCCTTCATTAAAATCTCGCACCCACTTGCGCACTTTACTGTCGCTCATTATGTTAGGACCGTACACTTCAGTAATCTGCCGATGGATTTCCGCCGCTGAATTGTTTCTTGCAGACAAAAACCGTATCACTGCCCTTACTTCACAATCGGCGGGCTGATCAATTGTCTTAAACATTGTAAAGTGACACTGTGAACTACACTCAGCAACAGTAACAAAGCGAATGGCGGCGTTTGACGCGCAATGCTTGCCGGGAGTCGGCGCGCATGCGTGTTTTGTCATTGGCGCCAAATTTCAATAGTTACGGCGAATCGGACCTTACTTTTGGAATAACCCTCGTACTTTCATTGCACACCCACAGCACCCACTTCAATTTTCTGATGGTAGGGTCCCAAGGCTTCCTTAACTATAGGCCATCAACTTCATTGAGAGTGTTGTTACAAATTTTTATCTCTATTGCTTTTTTAATTATGATATCCTAGAAACAACACATCTGTGTAATAACTGATGTCTTTTTGAATGAAATGTGATGTCTGTGTTCCAGAGCATGCTCTGCTACCACTGATCCCTCAGGGTAACAAAAGTGAAAGTATCTTGTGTTCTACTCAGCACTGTTCATTAGTATGCACAGTCTGTCCAACATAAAAATATCCACACCCACACAGTATTTTATGTACTACTGGCATTCAAACACCTATACCATCTTTCAAAGGACTGATGAGTTGTGAAACCTTTGTTGGAGCTCGGATGACCGAATCTATTACATGCCTCTTTAGGAAATGGCTGATCTTTCCCATTATTGAGTCATAGAATGGAAAAAACACAAGCTTATATTTCTTCTCGGGACCCTTCTGCTTCTATGTTTCTGGGAAGATGGCTTTTGAAATCTGGCAATTGTTGTAGCCGTTTTCCTTGAATACTTTCTGTAAGTGACTCAGTTCCCTTGGCAACCTTCCAGTGTATGAGAGAGCGTTCTATCGATGCACCAAGGTCCTCAGAACAAAACATTTCTGTGACAGATCGTGATAGCTGTTAGCTTGCAGAACCCGATGTGTGTGGGTGGATTTCCAGTAAACACTGTGACTGAGACACACATTGCCTTACAGCAGATGAGGACATCAAGGAACAGCAAGGCACTATAGGTCTCCACCTCAATTGTGAACTTTATATTGTCATGGATATTGTTGATGTGATCCAAGAATTACCCCAGTTTTTTCACATCAATGAGACCAGATGATGAATGTGTCATTGATGTAATGATAAAAGCAATCAGACTTTGCAGGAGGCATGTCCAGCATGATGTTCTCCATAAACAAGTTGGGTATAACTAGAGCTAATGAACTTTCCATTGTGAGGCCGTCCATCTGATTTTGTATGATGGAGAATATAGAATGTTTTAATCAGACAAATGCTTTTCACTGGACGTGGCTCCTGCAAAGCCTAGTTGCGTTTATCATTACATTGACAATACATTCATCATGTGGTCTCATGAATGTAAAAAGCTTGGGGAATTCTCGGACCACATCAACAATATCCATGACAACATCAAATTCACAATGGAGGTAGAGACTGGTAGTGCCTTGCACTTCCTTGATGTCCTCATCTGCCATAAAGCAATTTGTGTGTCAGCCACAGTGTTTACTGGAAACCCACCCACACATACTGCAGATACCTGCACATTAACAGCTATCACTATCTGTCACAAAAATATTCTGTTCTGCGGATCTTAGTGCATTATCTGGAAGGTGTCTCAGATGCTGAAAACCTGCTGAAGGAACTGAGCCACATACAGAAAGTATTCAAGGAAAACAGATACGCTAGTTACCAGATTTCACAAACCATCTTCCTGAAAACACAGGAGCAGAAGGACCCTGAATAAAACTCAATGAAGCTTATGTTTTTTTCCGTTCTGTGGCTCATTAATCAGAAACATTAGCCACTTCTTAAAGGGGTATGAAACAGATTCAGTCTACAGGCCTCCAACAAAAATTTGACAACTCACGAGACCTGTAAAACTGATGTAGGCCTCAGAATGCCAGGAGTATATAAAATACTGTGTGAGCATTGACAGTTTTCTGTCAGACAGAACACGAGAGATGCTTTCCCCTGTCATGTCATAAGAAATCAGTGATAGTAGAGCATGCTCTAGAATATTCACATTATACTGCATTCAAAGAGACATCATTTATTACATGGACTAGTTGCTTCTGGGATAGCATAATTAAAAAAGTGATAGATAAAAGTTTGTGAAAACACCCTCAGCAAAGGTGGTAGCCTACCATTGAGCAAGGATTGTAACACAGCCATCAGAAAGCTGAAGCAGGTGCAGCAGGGGCGCAATGCAAACATTACCCTATATGGTGCTGGAGTGAGCACCAGTGACGTCATGTAAGGCAGTGCAGCAGTAAAGGATGTTAGCGGCAACCAAAAGACAGTCACTACTTGACAGTTGACAAGGAGTACTTGACTGAAAGCTTGTGAGTTTTAAACCACTTGCTGCAGCTGGAAGTTCAAGAGAGTTTTAGTGGTACATATCACTGCAAAACCATGCATTAATATAAATCCTCCATAATATATTAAATGACTCCACATCATACTTAATCAACATGGAATGAGGTTCAGAAATGTTATATTTATGTATGGCCAACTTCACTGATTTGTACATGACTAAAACTAACTGACTTACAGCTAAGATCTTCCCAATTTCATATTCAAAAAAGATAAAAGGAGCACTAACAACTAGCCCCATCTTAGCACTTTGCCGTCCTCACATCTCGTACAAATTGATACACTTGGCGCCGGCAGCACTAATTCAGATTACTTGGCTTGTCACTGGCCACTTGTCACCTTTCCATAGATGACAAGCTTCTAAAACATTGACTTTTGTGAGCTTTAATTTTCCAGAAATCCTCTATTTTGCCATGTCATTCCACAAACTCAAATTTTCTTTTCAAGTAACTTCTTTGCAAGTTCTACACTGTTATAATAATCAGCCATGCAGAAGTGGTGCCACTTTCCCTCAGAAGGTGTCAATAGTTCCATCACTGTTTTTGCTAAAGGCTGTCCAGCACCGGAATATATCTCGAATGAAGAAATGTATCCTGTACTCAAATCACACAGCATCCGAATGAGTATGCTGTATTTCATAATTTTTGATGGATTATAAACTTTAAAATTTAACTGTCCACCCAATGGTGTCATTCCTTCATCAGTTGAGATGTTCTGACTTGGAGTAAACATTTCTTCAAACTTTTTGGAAAAATAATCTATTACGAATTGCACTTTGAATAGCCGGTCGGCATTATCCAGTTTACTGTTGCTGTTGGAAAAATGTAAAAATGATAATATTTGTCTGAATCGGTTGCAGGACATCGTTTTGCAAAATATCAGTGTGTCTATCAATGGATTTGTTGACCAATAATGATCAATCCTTGCTGTATTTATAATTCTCATAAGTATAGCAGCCCAAACCAATTTCTATGCTTGGGTCCCATAACGTTGACAAATTTGGCATTTTTTAAATCCAGTTTCCTTCTCTTGCAATTTTGACTATAGTACTTGTAGGATTCGTTGCTCATATATTCAAATAGATCGTTCCCGACATCTAATTCTACGATATCCTCGATGCTCTGTGTATTTTTGGGAAATATGTTTGGACCCGAGGATCCTTAAAATTTATTATTGGTCTTTGGTAAATCAAAGTCTGACCCCTGTGCACTGTCTTCTTCATCTGATTCAGCCGAATCAGTTGGAAACCGTAGCCTTCACTGAATTCTTCTTGGACGTATTTTACTATCTTCCTACGATTCTGCTTCACTTTAATTTTTTTGATATTCTGTGTCTTCTTCCTAATCAGCCAAGTCATTCAAAATGTCAGACAAAACGTCTGCACCTTCATTGTAAATAATCCTATTTTCTCTTTCATCTGCCATGATGAAAGGGTGCAAGTACTTATAAAAACAAAAAACTTATTGATGTGTGTAACTTATTGTTACCTAAGCAAAACACCAGCAGAATGCAAAAGATACTGAAGTGCTGGCGCTGGCCACTGCATCATACTATGCTCATGACACCACTGTGGTGTCACCGACCACTGAGCGATACTATGCAGACGACACCACTGTGGTGTCGCCGGCCATTGACCGCTATTTTGTGCACGACACCACTGTTGTATCACCAGACAACGTAGTGTTAATATTTCTGAATTATGAGAAGGAATTTGTTCTGTCCTGTGATGCAAATAGCTAGCCAGGAGGCTGTACTATAAGCAAAGATGTGAATGGGAAAGAGCACCTTGCAGCCTACGCATCAAAACAGTTAAATGAAGCTGCAAAATTACTTGAGTGTGGAAAAGGAAATGTTGAGTTTGATGTGTGGTATCATGTACTTCAGGCGCTATATTTATGCCAGGAAATTCAAAGTCTTAAATGATCACACAGTGTCAAAATGGCTATTAAGCTTGAAGGAGGCTCCAAGCAGGTGGACTTGGTGGGAATTGAAATTAAACAAATTTGGCTGGAGGAGATTTATAAGCCAGGCAGAAAGCACATAAAATGCTGACGGATTAAGCAGAAAGTTTGGTGTCATATGGACACTTGGCTGTAACCATACAGAATGATAGAAGCTGCTAACTGCTGATGCTGACTTCAAGCTATTCAAAACATTGCCACAATCTGCCATGCACAATGGAATGCTAGGTAGGGCACTGAAGCTTGAGCCATGCATCATGATGTCTGCTGCATTATGGAAAGAAGTATTGAAAGAAGTTCACACCCACATTCTAACTGGGCACAGAGGTCAAAGAACAATAGATTGTAAGGTTGCTCAACAATATTGGTGAAGAGTGTGAATACAGGATGTTGACAAGTATGTGAGAAATTGTGTGCTAGGTGCAAAGTGTGCTTCATCAGCAAGTACCACTGGTAAAGGGACACCCTCCTCTAACATTACCTTTATTCAACAGAAGTTATCGATAGCAAAAAAAATCTTCCTACCTTATAAACAGGTTAATATTATCTCATCGGTTTAACTAAAAGAATTTCATATGATTTTGTGAATGATGTATTATACTTCACTCTAAAATGTATAAAAAGACATTATTTTATTACAATTGATATGTATTAACTGTATATTTACAGTTAAAATTAATTTTCTTTTGGAAATATTTGAAATCACGAAATAAAATCATGAAATATCTGGCTCACTTAAAATTCCTATTATTAATTGCACAAGCTGATAATATTTATTAAATTTATTTCTGGTCTCATTTATAAAATAATTATATAGCTTTGTGAAAATTCTTCTTTTGTCAAGAAAGTTTGTAAACCCTGTTTTGTAAACTCTTTGGACTGTTGTTAGTACCACAGAATGAAGTAATAGTGGGCACAACTCTGATGGAATTGGACACGTTTTTTATTTTGGCAATAAAAATAAAATTTTTGGTTTTATGGAAGTGTAAATTGTAAAGACAGTGTGATATAGAGAAATGTGATACAATAAAAAAAGTACAAAAACAGAAATTACACAACAGACTCACTTAACAGTTATCATGTCATCTGAAAACCTACAAAGTCAAAAAATTGAAGCCTCAAGAATCAACCGCTAGATGTGACAAACTGGAGCCAATGATGAGAAAAGAAGGTAAGTAAAAAAGTTTATTTGTCAATCTTACTCCTCTCAAAGCTTATGAAACAAGTCAATTATTTAGAAGAGTGAAAATCAATTGTTGATGTGAGGGAGGGTAATTTTACAATTGGTGGCGTGATCAATTGACTGATAATGAAGTTTTGTCTGTTAGAGAAGGGACAGTGATTTGTGCCATTTGCAGTTTACATTGAATTTCCCATCAGTCAGAGAAAGAAGACCGAGAGCTGCACAGCCAAGTTATTACAACAGTGATGAGATATTTCCCATAATGATGGACCGGATCAATTGAAAGAGGACTTTACAACTACAATGAGGGACATCAAAAAGGAAAGCTAAGTACAAAGTATTTGTGAAATTAATTTGTTTGTGTACTTGTGTGATTGTTAACAAAATGAATAGAGATGAGGGCAGGTGTGACGTAGAAGTGAAAGCTGTGGGACCCAGTCAGGACATGTATGAGCCGAGTGAAAATGTAGTCCGCAAAGAAACAATAAAAACTGATATTTTGCAGTTAATTTGGGCAAAGCTAGTGGAAATGAAGACAGATAATAACAGTAAATTTAGTGCATTAATGAGCAGTCAACTGAAATAAGCACGGACAATGATAGAAAATTTTCTTCACTACAAGGACAATTAAATGACCTAAAAGCTGAAAACAATAGTAAAATGGATAAGGTACAATACCAAACAGACCAACTTAGTAATCACGTTTCAGAGCTAAAAAGTGGGTTGTCCGAGGGATTAAGAAGTGTGAACAAAAAAGTTGATGTCTTAGAAAATAAATTTATTGTTTTGGAAAATGAGTTAGTTGCCGAGTCTGCAAGACAGATGAAGAATGTTAATGACATCAGAGTTGAACAGAAGGTCATAGCAGAAAAAATGGAACAGAACTTTAGTAGTTTAAATCAAAGAATTTTAAATGTTGAAAACAGTATGCAAACTAATGTAAATGTTTTAGATCAAAAAATTTCAGCAGTTCAGAAAAACTGTATTTACAAACATCTGCATTCAAACAATAGTGTTGCATGGTGCAACATTCCAATCAAAATTTTTTCTGTAAGACAATTCACATCCAGTAGATCTTCTGCACCACTGTAAAGAGAGTTGTGTGTCAGGCATGAGTGACAGTCACAAAATTAAATTTGTTAAAAGATGTCTTGAAGGCGAAGCTCTGTCTTGGGTAAATCTAAATTTAAGTCAGTGGGAAACATCTCAAAGTTTCAAAAAAAGTTTTTTAAATAAATTATAGTTAGAAGCTGAACGGAGGAGAATTAAAAGTGAACTTTTGAATAGTCCTAATTATAGGAATTGGGCAATACCCTGAAAGAGTTTTGTAAGAATCAACTTCAGAAATTTATGCACCTTGATAAACCATTTGATGAAATGGCAATAACTGATGCACTCGAAAGGAGATTACCAAAAAGGTTGCAGTGGGATTTAGTGCACAGGCCTGATGATTGCCTTGAACAATTTTTACAATATGTTGACAGGCTGGATAGGGCAGTAGAAAGAAGCATGTACCATAATAATCGAAATGAGAGAGATTACAACGTTAATAACTACAGAAACAGAGATAATGGTAGCTTCTATCAGGATCAAAATGTTAATAGAGACAGAAATTTTTAACATCAGCAGGATAGGAATAATGGGGATAACCTAGGGCAATTTAATAGAAGAAACAATTTTAGATGTAACTACTCGGGAAACAGCAATCCGCCTCAATGAAGGTCCATAGTTTTGGGGCATGGAAACACAAAAAGCATGGGACCTTCAATTTACACTTTTAATTTCTCACTTATGTTTTGATAAAAAGTTTTGAGATACTATATTTAATTATAGTGTTGTCAGTACCAATTACAAACCAGAATGTGACACTAATGGGAGTTTTGATGCAGTATGTACTAAGGATTTCTTCTTTTTGTCAGAAAACAGTGTTATTGATGTATACTAGTCAGGTGATGACTCCACTGGATCTGAACTAGATAGTATTTTTTATATAGATGCGAATGAGAGCTGTGAAATGACTGAAGTTGGTATGTCTGAGACTGGTAGCTTATTCAGAATGAATGTATGATCATCAATCATAATCAACAATCATACTCATCAATCATACTCATCAATCATACTCATAAATCATACTCATCAATCATACTCATCAATCATACTCATCAATCATACTCATCAATCACTCTCATCAATCATACTCATCAATCATATTCATCAATCATACTCATCAATCATAATCATCAATCATAATCATCATCAGGGATTATGATTATGATGATTATCGTGTAGTTGTGGAGTTTAAGAATAATGAAGTTTCAGAGTTATTTGTGAATAAAGGTAAGGTGATGTATGTGTTGATGTAAGTGAGAGTCTTGGAATACCAGTCCAGTCAAAGCAGTTTTTCATTAATATCACACAGAGTAATGAATTATCTGTAAGCCAAGAGAAAAAGGTCAAAACCTTTTTAAGTTTGTTTTGGACGAGACTGATGGTAACATAGAAAAATGCGCATTCTGGAATAAGTTAGCTGTAGTTAGTCAAAATTTATATCCAAATTGGTGAAATGAAGTCAAAGAAGATCTGAGCAGGAAGTGTAATTTTGACAGTAATATTTTTTTTGTGCTCCTTCTGTAATAAGTGAGGTCAGTTGCACTATGGAATCCATTCCTTGTCTTTAATCTATACCTGACAAAATGAGTAACCAAAGTGATTCTATGATATCAGTAAAGTTGATTAAACCCTGTAAAAACAGTGTGGATGTAGCATTTGACAAAATTGAAAGTGATATTTTATATGAAGTGTCTATTATCAGAGATGATGATTCAGAATTCCCAATACATTATGTAACTTTGAATCAGTATGTATATATATATTTTATCAGTTGTAAAGGAGTCTTCTAGACCTTTATGTATGTAGGTTAGTTTGCATGTCTTCCACACTATTTGCTAGCATAGTCAATATAACAAGATGTATACATGTCTACTTCCATACACTGATTTTTGTCCTCAAGCTACTTTATTATGTCATCATTTAAAGCTATTTATGACTCTCCCTCCTTTCATGAATCAACATATCCTCAAATACTCTGGTTTATGTAGCTGATTGATTTTGTACTATATTCCTACTCATAATTGAGTATATTCCTCTGGTCTGTACCCATCGTCGTATTTTTAGAGTCGGCTCACTCATCGTACACTTAGGCTCTGAAATTTTTCTCGTCTCTTTTTAAGGCTTTGAAGGTGTGATTTTATGGATGTATACTTACAATTTGTAATTATAGTCTCTGTACTTATTTCCATAGTGTAGTGTTGTAATGTTTTGACTTTGTATTATTTGTCTTTTAACAGTATGCTCCACAGATCTGAAGAGCTGAATGCCATGCACTGACATATGTATAGATTATGACTTGTATAGCTGATACTTTTCTGTTTTCTGTAATATGTTATGTACCAGATACTTCTATACATCAGTATTCAACCTTTTGGCATCATTTTGTACACCGATTGTCAAACTTTATAGTCTGTCACAAAATATTGTAAACAAACACTTTCAAAATTTTGTGAAGGGGATACTGTAAAGGGACACCATCCTCTAACATTACCTTTATTCAACAGAAGTTATAGATACCAAAAATATTTTGTACCTTTTGAACAGGTTAATATTGTCTCAGCTATTTAACTGAAAGAATTTCATATGCTTTTGTATATGATGTATTATATTTCAGACTAAAATGCACAAGGAGAAATTATTTTATTACTTTATCACAATCTATATGTATTGACACTCTATGTACAGTTACAATTACTTTTCTTTTAGAAATATTTTAAATTACAAAATATCTGGCATACTTAAAATTCCTATTGTTAATTGCACAATCTGACAATATTTATTTCTGGTGTCATCTATAAAATGATATAGCTTGGTGAAGATCCCTCTTTTGTCAAGAAAGTTTGTAAACTCTTTTTGTTTTGTAAAATCTCTTGAATATTTTTAGTACTGCAGAATGAAGTAGTAGTGGGTATGGATCTGATGGAATTTATTGAGATTTTAATTTTGGCAATAACAATGCAATTCTAGGCTTTATGGAAGTGGAAATTGTAAAGACAGTGTGATATCAAAAAAGCACAAAAATAGAAATTACACAGCAGACTTACTTAATAGTTAGCATGTCATTTGAAACCTACAGAGTCAAAAAAATTTAAGCTTCAAGAATCAACCCATAGATGTGACAAACTAGAGCCAACAATAAGGAAAGAAGATATGTAAAAAAGTTTATTCGTAAATCTTACTTCTCTCAAAGCTTATGAAACCGGTCAATTATTTACAAGAGTGAAAATCAACTGGTGATGCAAGGGAGGGTAAGATTACACAATTCAATGATTACCAGGATCACCCAGGCCATTTTAGATGGTTGGAATGAACAGTTTTGGGTCCATTGAGCCAAAAATGATGGGAAACCACTCCTTTTTGACTATCATAGACCACTTTTTGTGTTACCTTGCAAAGATTACAAATCAGCTAGCAATTACAGTAGCACAAGCAATTGTGAATAACTGGTTACTGAAGTTTGGCACCCCAACATGATAATCACTGAACAGGGCACCATCATTATGTCAGAGATAATGAAACAGCCATTACATCCATCACACATCTGGAAACAAAGAACCAGTCCTTGCACCTGCAGTCTAAAGAGAGGACTGAACACATTCACCAAACCATAGATAAGGTGCTGAGCTACTACTTCAACAGTCACCATAATGACTACGATGTTTACTTACCCTGTGTAATGGCTGTGTATAATTGAAAGGCGCACATTAGTGTTGGGTTGTGACCATATAAGGTGACACATGGAAGAAAGATGCCATAACCTTTTGAGGTATTAAACCTAAGATAGGGAAAAAATGGCAAACAAATGGAATTATTGCAAAGCATTAAAAGATATAAGAAAGCAAATGCAAAAGGCAAGCAATAAGGCATTCGATTGGCAAGAGAAAATGGGACAGTATAAAGTTAAACTGCCAGAGTACAGAGCCAAGTGAAGGGTAATGTTAACTGGCCCCTATAACCAAAGAGTAAACTGAAGAAATTTATTATGCAATATTATGGGCCATATCAAGCTGTGGAAATGACATCACTAGTAAACATTCCATTGCAGTTTCTGACACACAAACCATTGCTCAGGTGGAGCACAGTTAATCTTTTAAAGGTGCTTCAGATACTACTACAATTGCCAGCACCACTACCTGGAAAGAAGATAGATGGCAAGATTAAAGGGGAGTAAAGAATCAAACTCGCATCCAGGCTGCACACAAGATACCATATGCTCTCAGGTCACGCACATAAGTGGTTTGTATGTATATTTTATGAATATTTTTTGTATGATTTATTGTATGGGAGATATGGAGTACATGATAAACTTCATGGTAGATTCTGTTGTGTTTGTATAGTTCTCTTATTTTTCTGTTAGTGTTTTCACTTTGATCTGTTTTCTAGTAATAGGCTTGGTATGAAGTGCAATACAGCAGTGGAACACATGTATATCAGCAAAACAGAATGAGTTATATCATGGCTGGTGTATAACAATGGACCATGGGCAGTGTTCTCATGAGGGGGACGTAGGGTGATGCAGATTCCATTTCCCCAGGTGGTGTTGCCACCAAAGATGGGCATGAGTGCATTCTTTGCAAGGAATTTTGGTTACTTGCAATATTATTTTACTTGTGCATGAATTTTTCTTGGGATAGGGTGTTCATTTCTTGTGGTTTCATGTCAAGAAGAGTATGCTTGGATTATGGGAACCATTCCAAACTGTAGTATTTTTTGTGCACTTTTTATTGTTATTTGTACTGTTTATGTAGTGAGTTATGGGTTGTGTATTCAGTTTGAGGGTGTATCCAAAATTATGTTTGTTTGTTCTAAATAGTGGAAAGCTCTGGAGAAATACACACAACTAAGGACACACGAGGTGATGCTGGTCGCCAAACAAAGGGGATGCTATGTGTTAATGTTAGTGGATGAGATTTGCCAATGGCAGAGAGGATGGGTTACAATATGCCTAACTCAGATGCTCCAGACTGTCACAAAGGTGTGTGAGAGTTATTTTTAGGTTGGTCAGTTGGTTGGTTGGTTGGTTGGTTGGTTGGTTGGGGTTGAAGGGACTAAACAGCAAGGTCATCAGTCCCTTGTTTCAAATGTGGTCCATTCAGACAGTCTGACATCTCAGAAAAGTCAGAACGATGAAAGGAAAAGGCTAAAAAATGTAAAAGTGCAGTCGTGTCGTCAATGGTAAAAACAAAATGAGGGAATTCAGCAAGAGAGCAACTCCAAGGCTATGCTAGAAGCAGGAAATATCCCACCTCTGAATGCTTTTAAATAGCAGATGGTCTTGCCTCTACTGCATCAACCACTAGAATGTAGACGTGTGTACTGGAAAAGGAGACTAACTAATTCTAAAAAGTGATAAAAACAGAGTAAAAGGGAAAGAAAAGAGGATCTTGGCCCTGCCCCAACACCAGAGTGAGGTTAAAAACCTTAAAACTGAGAATAAAATCCACTTTCACGGAGGAAACTGAGAACCAGTTCGACCATCTGGGACCTATCAGCCAACATTAAAGGTAAAGTTTGGGGAAGTCTGTACTTAGTACGCAGAGCCAAAAGAAGGCGGCATTCCACCAAAATGCTGAGACCAAGGGATGGCAGGAAAAACACTGGTCAATAGCCAGAAGGCCACTCATTAAGTCCGTACATAACAAAACATGGTTGCGTTGGGACTGTTTAATAAAGGTAAGGGCCTGGGAAACTGCCATCAATTCTGCAGTAAACACCCCACATGTAAGTGGGAGTAGATGATTTTCCATGTGAACAGAGAATGTGAATGCATATCCCACATGATCATCAGATTTAGAGCCATCAGTGTAAAAAACTACAGCATCCTGAAACTCCCATAAAAAACAACAGAACACCATCGGGGGAGTGGAGTCTTTCAGACCTCGAAGCAGCAGGTGGGTGATGTCCACGGTCTGGGAACAAGATAGAATAGGAAGGATGAGTGAGAGAGGAATGGACAGTGATTGCATAAGAAACCAAAAGCTGGGACCGCCGAACGGAAAGGGGGAGGGGGGGGGGATCCCAACTTCCACCAGGAGTTTATCAACAGGGCTAATATGGATGGCACCAGTGGCCAAACTGATACCACAATGGTGGACCGGATCCAGGAGGTACAGTGTGGAAGGAGCAGCCGAACCATAAACTTGACAACCATAGTCAAAGTGAGACAGCACTAAAGCCTGATAAAGGATGAAGCAGTCCGCACCCCAAGAGGTGTGGTCAAGGAAGCGAAGGACATTGAGTTCACGGAAACATTCTACCTTCAGGAGTCTGATATGGGGCAGCCAAGTGAGCTTGCTGTCGAAAAGAAGACCCAGGAAATGAAACTGTGTGACCACAGGCAATTGTTGTGCATCATGATAGAGCTCCAGATCAGGGTAGATTGTAGTACGGCGACAGAAGTGGACCACCCATGGTTTTAAAGGAGAGAATTGAAACCCGTGTGAGGGGGTCCATGCAGAGGCATGCCGTATAGCTCCCTGGAGCTGCCGCTCTGCAGAGGCCATCGAAGAGGAACTAACCCAAATGCAGAAATCATCCACATACAGAGCAGGGGGTGACCAAAGAACTGACAGAGGCCACAAGGCCATCAATAGCAATGAGGAAAAGTTCTACACTCAATACGGAACCCTGTGGGATGCCATTCTCCTGGGTCTGTGGAGAACAAAAAACGGTACCAACCCAAACCCTGGACGACTGATGGAACAGAAACTGGCAGATAAAAATCGAGAGTGGGCCTGGAAGACCCCACTGATGACGTGTAAGTAAAATGTGATCGCGCAAAGCAGTGTCATAGGCCTTGCGAAAGTTGAAAAATACTGCAACCAAATGGGGTGCTGGGAAAAAGCCTGCGAAACTGTGGATTCCAAGTGAAGTAAATGATCAATCAGAGACCGCCCCTCTTGGAAACCACACTGGTAAGGGGACAATAGACCCCGAGATTCGAGGATCCAAGTGAGCCGACGGGCTACCATCCATTCAAGTAACTTGCAAACAACATTTGTCAGGCTAATTGGCCGGTAGCTTTCGACAAAGGGGGGTTCTTACAAGTCTTAAGGACAGGAACCATGATGCTATACCTCCACTGAGAAGGGAAGTCACCCTGGAGCCAAATACAGTTAAGGGGCTCCGGAAAGGCTCAAAATCATGAAAAGTTCAATTTTTACTTTTTTGCGTTTTCTGAATCTGTAGACTATTACCTTTTAATAGATATATAATTTATTCAATTCCGAAGACTACAACTATTTTTAAATTTTTTTTGAAATGTGTTCTACATGGGCGTGA
The DNA here is from genome assembly GCF_023864345.2 of Schistocerca serialis cubense. Taxonomy (NCBI): domain Eukaryota; kingdom Metazoa; phylum Arthropoda; class Insecta; order Orthoptera; family Acrididae; genus Schistocerca; species Schistocerca serialis. The sequence continues at coordinate 853,660,836 of NC_064640.1, forward strand.
CCCACTGTGGTGCTGTTAAACTGCTGTCAAATGGTGTTATTATTAACGTCCGTGTTCATCAGGTACATTTTAGTGATGTGAGATAAAGTATGTGTTGTGGCTAACCTGTGATGGTTCAATATATATCGCTGGTGTGATTGTCGATTGTTTCATGCTTATTTAATTTGTCATTATCTCGAAAATATTCGTAATTAATTCTGTTTCTTGAGTCTCTGTTTTGTTGAAGTATAATAATGAGTAAAAGTAAAGTTATTAGAAATCCTCTGAAGGCTTTTAAGAAAAGGAGAAATGTTGGAAAGCCAAAGGTATGTGTTATTACTGTAAACAATAACGACGATAACCAAGTGAGTGAACCTAACCTCTCAAGTACACCTGCCCATAGCAGTCAAAGTGGGAAAGAAAATACTTCACAGAAGAAGCTTGGTTCAATGCGTGAAAACTATGAATGTTTTATGGGCGAATCGGATGTGAATGAAATATTTGATATGTTGGTTCTCAAAGGAATTTTTTCAAACTGTGTAAGATGTATTCATTGTAGTGAAGCTGGTCTGGAACTCTCTATAATAAAGCACGTAGGACTTGCTAGTGAAATACAACTAAAATGTGATAAGTGTTCATACATGACCACCTTTTGGAACAGTGTTGCAGTAACTGCAACTGAAGAAAATGGTAGCAAAATCTACAAACACAACATTAGATTTGTTTATTCCTTGCGTTCAGTTGGTAAGGGTGCTACTGCAGGTGCAATTTTCTGTGGCATCATGAATCTTCCAAATCCCCCAACCAAGTTTACGACCTATAATAAATTAATAGGGTCTAAAGTAGAAGATGTCTGTATAGAATCTATGAAGAACGCTGTGGAAGAGGCAGTAATGGAAAATAATGGTAACAGAGATTTGACTGCAGCGTTCGATGGTACCTGGCATAAACGGGGACACACATCTCTTCATGGTGTAGTATCTGCCACCAGTATGTATACAGGGAAAGTTTTAGATGTAGCAGTAATATCAAAGTATTGTAGATGTCCACAAAAATATAAAGGTACACATGAAAATAATTGCAAAGCTAACTATAGTGGCAGTAGTGGAGGAATGGAAGTGGCTGGTGTTGCCAGTATATTCCAGCGTTCTGAGGCGTGTGATAAAGTGCGATATGTCAATCACCTTGGTGACGGTGATTCTAAAAGTTTCAAACATGTCAAGGACTGAAGCCCTATGATGATGATGTTGTAGTGCAGAAATTTGAGTGTATTGGACACGTACAGAAGTGAATGGGAACAAGACTTTGGCGACTGAAAGCTTCGTACTAAAAACAAAAACTCAGTGATGGTAAAGGTTTGGATGGGAAGGGAAGGTTAACTGACAGTGTAACTGACAAAATATAGAACTATTATGGAATGGCTATTAGGCAAAATACACAAAGTGTCGACGAAATGAAGAAGGCTGTTAGGGCTCTTTTTTTTCATACTTCTTCAACCGATGAAAATCCCCAACATAGCTTGTGTCCCAAAGAAGAAGACAGTTGGTGTAAATATAACAAAGGATTGCTAACTGGTGAAGTGTACACTCATAAGCATAGTCTGCCTCATGCAATAATGGAGGTGATAAAACCTATTTTCAGAGACTTAGCAGCTCCTGAAGTGTTGAAAAAGTGTATTCACGGAAAAACTCAAAACCCCAATGAAAGTGTAAATAGTGTTATATAGTCGAGAATCCCCAAGACTGTATTTGTTGCAATAGAAACACTTCACTTTGGTGTGTATGATGCTGTTGTGACTTTCAATGATGGCAACATTGTAAGGTGCAAGGTATTTAGAAATATGGGAATAAAGATAGGTTCTAACATGGTACGAGTGATGCTTGCTTTAGACAAGGAACACCTTCGGGCTGCAGACAGGGCTGTAAAGAGTCTAGAAATACAAGCAAGAGTAAACAGGAGGAGGAACAAGAGGAAGCTGGAGGAGGAGTTTGCAGAGGATGAAGATAATCCATGCTATGGACCTGGAATGCACTAAAAAATTAATCCAATCTTTGTCGCTCGATTCCCAAAACTTTTATTTTCTCATACTAATTACATGTTTTCTAAGGATCTTCCAAACATATTTGTTTCAAACTTTCAGTAAATGTTACACAGTACCTTCTGCATAATTTAACACTGCCTTTTTCCCAAAAACTGTATATTTTTGAATATATAAATAAAAAATTGCAAAAAAATGTTGTGAATTTTCATTACAATTGAAAAAAATCATCTTTAATAACTGAACTAAAATTTTGTAAAATCCCTGTGTTAAGTTGTAGCCCATATTCCAATAAATAATCTGTAAGAAGTTCAACTTCCTACCTCAAATACTTTGTGAGGAAATATGTAATTTATAAGCGTTATTTTAACATTGCAAGTATAGGGCGTTCCGGAGCCCCTTAAACACCCAGAGAAGATGTTGCCATTGAGGAGCGCTGAGATGGTGAAGCAGTTGGTTATGAATGGAGTCTGGGCCAGAGGCCATATAATGAGAAGAAGAAAGTGTGGAAAGAAGTTCCCATTCAGTAAAAGGTTTGTTGTACGATTCTGACTGACAAGGGGTAAAACATAATGTGGAAGCTTCGGCCCGCTGTTTCTGGTGAAGGAAAGCAGCCGGATAGGAGGCTGCTGCTGATGCTGTTGCAAAATTGGTCACAAGATGTTCCACTAGAATCAACCGGTCTGTGCAAAGGCCATCCGGGAGGTGAAGGCCTGGGAGGATGGACAGCAACCTTGGAGAGAGCGAAGTGTAGCCCATACCCATGACATAAAGACAGTAGAACCGAGGGAAGGAACAAAGCTTTCCCAACACATCCATTTGATCTGTTTGATTAAGTAAAGGGGCTTTAGCACGAAGGCATTTAAAGGTAATAAGATTGGCAACAGATGTGTGCCTCTTAAGGTGTTGCAAAGCTTGACTGTGATCACGGATGGCAATGGCAATTGCCGCACTCCACCATGGGACTTGCCGGCAGCATGATGGTCCACTTGAGCGCAGTACAGCAAGGCTAGCAGCGCAAACAATTGCGTCAGACACATAACATAGGACGTCATCAATACAACCTGACAAACATGGAGAAAAAACGACCTGTGCAGTATATAGAGGCCAATCGGCACATTGGAAAGACCAACCTAGATAGATAGATAGATAGATAGAAAGATAGATAGAAAAATAGATGGTCTGCAAGAAACTGGTCTATGAGAAGACCCTATCTAGATGGAAATGCACTGCCCCACAAGGGATGATGAGCAACCCCGAGAAAGAGGAAGGGAGGAGGAAGTTGCTGAAGAAGGGCAGTTAAGGCAGCAGGCGTAAGAGTCCTGTCAGGAGGGAGCTAATGATTGCAAACCGTGACCTCAGAGTCCAGGTGAACCCTAACAGCAACCGCTTCCAATGTAGTTTGAAGAGGAATCCACAACGTCCGTACGGACCAACGTAAAAACACCACCAGAGGCCCGCAGGGACCCGACCCAATTTCAACAGAAAACATGGAACCCACAGATGGTCAGTGAGTGATCATCAGTAAATTGAGATTCCTGTAGAAGCACAAAAGCTGTAGAGTAAGACGAAACAAGGGATTTCAATTCTGGAAGGTGATGGTGGTATCCATTACAATTTCGCTGGCTAACCGCAGAATGATGATTCAAATGGGGGTTGAACAGGCTAAAGCCAGTCATGCCACCGGGTCACCACTTGTCACCGACAAGGAGGGGCGACACCCACGAACAACAGATCAGAATCAGGATGCAAAGGTGGGGATGGGACCTCTGGTGACACCAGAGGCTCCTTGTCCCGGAACTTATGTCTCTTCTTCTTTTCTGTTTTAGATCATGGAGGGCTGTGTGGCATAAAGGAGCCAGCTGCAGCAAGATCGGGAACAGAAAGAGATCAGGTGACCTGGGGGCCCACAGACCATGGTTCTCGTGGTCATCTCGTGGCAGCAGACCTTTGACCTGGAAGGTGCCGGTAAGGGGCATTCCAGGATGGGCTCCCTTGACCGGCAGATGCTGAAGAAATGGGACACGTATCGGCTGGTGAGGGGGAGCAGCGCCCAGAGGAGAAGGTGTGGGAGCCACAGGGGAGGGGGAGGAGAGGGGTTCGGGACTGAGGTAAGGGAGGCGGAGGAAGGGCTGAAGATTTAACTAAAGCATAGCTAGACGTCATGGACACAGGGTGAAGATGTGCATACTTCTTACGAGCCTCGGTGTAGGTTAAATGGTCAAGGGACTTCTACTCTTGTATCTTCTCATGAACTGGGCAATCTGGTGAACATGGAGAATGATTGGCATGACAATTAACACACACAGGAGGGGGAACACAGGAACTCCTCTCAGGGAGTGGACGTCCACAGTCACCACAGAGAGGGGCCTGCGAACAGCGGGAAGACGTGTGCCCAAAACACAAGCACCTAAAACATCTCATAGGTGGTGGAATGTATAGCTTCACATCACATTGATAAATAATGATCTTTACTTTTTCAGGGAGCTTATCCCCTTCGAAGGCCAGGATAAAGACACCAGTATCAATGCAATTGTCCTTCGGACCCTTCTGAACACGCCCAACAAAGTGAACACCCTGCCAGCTGAGATTGTCCCGTAGTTTCTCATCAGTTTGAAGGATGAGGTCCCTGTGAAAAATCACACCTTGAACCATGTTTAGAGACTGTTGGGGGGTAATGGACACAGGAATTGTGCCAAGATGGGTACAGGCACGAAGGGCCACAGACTGGGCAGCTGAAGCAGTTTTGATCAACAACGAACATGACTGCATCTTTCTCAGAGAGTCCACTTCGTCAAACGTGTCTTCAATGTGTTCCACAAAAAAGAAAGGTTTGGTATCGGTGACAGTATCCCCATCAGTCCTGGTGCAAACTAGATAATGGGGGAAAGGTTTCGCTCCTACCTGATGAGCCTGACCCTCCTCCCAGGGGGTAGCCATGGATAGGAAGGCCGAAGGAGCAGGAGAAGCAGCACTAAAAGAATCAGTTCCATGCAGAGAGATGGCCGCAGAAGAACGGCCAGAGTTCTGGACCTGTATGCGTTTCATTTGCATAGCGTCCGCCCTGATACCACCCACTCCAATCAGGGGCTCTCCCCATGGGCGCCACCCAGCCACAACAAGGGCTGTCTGGCACGGTGGCCATTGCCAGGAGTTCTGATGCTCCAGGGCAACAAGCAACCACTCCTAGGCTTACACGAGGAGGTCACAGCTCAGGTATCAGAAGTGTGATCCCTGTGTGTTCAGGGGGCTCAACCAAAAGGGTACATAGCGACCCCACCACACGGGCTGCCTACCGAGCAGGCTATGCATCCTAGCATCAGACAACGATGTGAAAGAAAAGGTGGAATGAACTAGGAGGGCACACGTCGGAGACACTAGGTAAGCCACTCTTCCCCAAATTGCTCACACTACGGAACAGAAGTTTAGTAATAGAGGTCAAACCCCAGAGGGGAACCAGGAAACGCCAAAAGGATGAGGTGATTACGCAACAAAACCAAATTGCAAACCCAACATAACCAGGAGGATAACAGGGCCAACTTAAAAAAGGACACCAAGAGAGGGAGAGGAGAGGGGGAAGGGGAAGGAGCAAGGAGAGGAAAGGAAGGAAAGGGCAAGGAAATGCAGCCCTGGAAAGAAGGAAGGCTGCAATAGCTCGGGGCCCCATGCTCGCCATGCACGTACTCACAGAAGGACCGTGAGGCCCATGGGGGGGGGGGGGGGGGGGGGTTATTTTTAGGAATAAAAGATGCCTTAGGATGCCAAAGGGATGTCATGGCACTGTATCCTTACTTTCAAAGGGCTGGAATGTATTATATCTAATCCATATTTACAACCAAAATAGTTGTTATAAACTGATATGAGCAGGGATGACAGAAAGGGAGGATGAGGCTAAAATTATGAGGTAGTGTGCTACTGGTAAATGGTACAACTTGTGGCATAGCAGGAACTGCCTTACAGCTAATATCAATGGAACCACTATAATGAATATGGTACAGCCATTGTTGTATTAGCTGAAAAAAAAACTACTGAAACTACTACCAATCCAGACTTAAACTTACATAAGCAACGCTTAAAACCTGACTTCCTTTCACTGGTTAAGCTTACAGCTACACAGAAATCATGCATTACTGCAGAGCAGGTGCTCCAGCATGTGTGGCAATACCATGATCAGTTATTCATAAAAAACATGACACAATGTCTTGGTGTCTGGTATCACCATGGTTGTGACTACTGTGTGTTACTAGTATCTACTTTAAGTGGGAAACCACCTGATTGCTTTAGCTTTTATTATGACTACCAATAAACTGTGTTAATATTCGGAAACAGTACTTAAGTTAGTAAACAGCAAATGAACAAAGTGGTTCACACTGAACCTGAGAAGAGAGAAGTGGAGAATATTGGACATATATGAAACATCTATTAAGATTTTCTTTATAAATGTTAACATATCACAACTGGAGAGACTGAATCTCAAAGTGGAAGGTAGTGCTCTACCATGGCTTTGCCTGGTGTAGCAAACAACTGCTGTGTTCATTCATCAGAATGACGTCATGAGGAGGGAAGCGTACATCAGCTCAATAATTAGGTGATTTGGCACAAGAGTGCATATTCAGCACTCAAGAACATGTATTCAGTACACTGAAAATGGAGAAGATGCCAGCCATCATCTACAGAAGTCCAGAAGTCGAAGTTATGATGCCTCCCTACTCCAGTAGAGCTTATGGAGGAGCTAGCTAGATAGGAAAACCATGGCAAATGAATTCAGTTTCCCCATTTGAACACACACACACACAACACACACACACACACACACACACACACACACAAACCTAATTTAGACCAGCAGTCTCAGTAGCATTAATTTGCACACAGAAGGCCCAGTTATGCAGTTTATGCTGGCCACTAGCTATGAAAAGAAATTTGCTTGCAATCAAAGATGAAGCAACCAGCCATTGCTGTCAGACTTTGCTGTCAAGAGCTGCAGGCCTCTGCTTGAGCTGAGCCTGTATGCAGTTTAGTGGTTGACTACCATCTGCCAACAGCCGCCTCCCTGGTGGGCCATGGTTTTGAGGCTGGTGATCTAGCTACCCTTACATCACTGCCCTCTGTGGACACGTGTAATTGCTGTTCACTGTCCAGAACAGGCACATGCCATTGTCATCAGTCATCCCAGTGGCTGCAGTTTAACCCCACCTACTCCATTGTATTCTCTGGCGGGTCAAAAAAGCAAGTGAGAATTAAGGTGGCTTCCTACTCCCTGTCACCCATAGCCATTACTGCCTTGCATCAGCACTCTGCTGCTGTGCTGATTTGCTGATTACAGCATGATGGGTTACCATCGTACTGTGTGCCACCCTGGGCCACCCTCTTTGCAGACAACTGCTGATGCCAGCACACTTTAGCAGCTATTGTCACCTACATTATGGATGCAAATGACACTTCCCTGATGCCATCACTGTAACTGTTATGAATAAAAGACTTTCTCAATCAGGAACATTTATCTGATGGGTCACCATACAACAACTGCTACCACCAACACTGCAGACATGCTAGAACAGGAAAACTGCACTACAGTCTGAAATATCAGCAGCCCAATTCACTTGCCAGCTAAGGGGTTATGCTCTACTGCTCATCATGGGTACAGCACTGACCTGTGCAAGTGATGTCACAAATGTAAACAATGTGTGCCAATGCCATCATAGCCAATCTACTTACTGTTTCCCTTTTATATCTTTTGACAGATAACTACTGTATGGTTTCTGTGAAAGTTGTAGACAGCCTGCAGTTCCACGTGTTTTATCCACACTACCTTCACAAATGTAGTTTTGTCTTCCAAGGTAAGCCCTAAGCCACAGACTCAGTATCGCCTCATGTGTTCTTATATTCTTCCAGGAAGATGTATAAATATGATAGTACAGGACCTTTGGCTGACAGTCTCATCTAGCATAAATATGTTGTTATTGTAATTGATGATACTTTTAATTATTAATAATTAAGAAACAATTATTTATATTCAATTATTACTGGTATTAATGAATGATTAGTTATTGTTAAGATCAATAATAATAATAATAATAATAATAACAGAACTAAAGAAGCCTCGAACAAGCGCCGTCATGGTCGGGGACAACACTTGAACCCTATGCCCGCCCACAATGGTAACAACACTGCTAGCCAACTGGAAAATGATTTAAATCCAAATAGAGGTGTTTTGCAGGATATGCTTCCTGCAACCACCCTAGAAGGAAAACAAAGACAGAGGATGAGATGGTCAGATGAAGTTAATCGACACCTCATGTTCTGTTATTACCAAGCAACAAACCTAGGAACCAACACAACTGAATACAGATCACAAGTATACACAACATTTATTACGAGATCCCCAGAATTAAAATTTTTAACAGAACAACGACTAGCTGATCACATCCGTGTAATAATCAAAAACAACAGGATACCCCAGTCAGAATTAGAAAACATCAAACAACAAGTACAACAAATACTGGAACAAAATATAGTGCAATCAGAAGAAGAAGAAAATACAGTAATAGACTCAAATATCCCAGAGCAAACAAACAAAGAACAACACGCACCAATTAAACAATCAGAGGAAAGCGAAATCTTAAGACAGCCACCAGAACATGCACAAATAGAACACGAAGTGACACACATGTTAGATATAGAAGAAAAACTTCAGCTAACATATATAGAATACAAAGACACAAATACAGACATTAGACCATTCTTGCATAGACCACCAAATAACCCACAAGTCGAAACAACAGTAAAAACTATCAACACAATCATACACAACAAAATAAATGAAAACACAACTATGGAAGAGTTACAACTACTGGTTTATATAGGAGCACTCACTACACTAAATATACACACTAGGCAGAGATCAGAACCAACCAACACACAGAAGAAACCCACAAAACCAGCATGGCAACACAGGCTACAGATCAAAATAGAAAAACTGAGAAAAGACATAGGAAAGCTAACACAATTTATAAGAAATGAAATCTCGGGAAAAAAAACGAAAAAGGTTAGGTAAAATCTCACAACAAGAAGTGACAGAGCAATTAGATGAAAAGAAGCAGAAATTACAAGCATTAGCCAAATGACTCAGAAGATACAAAAAATGTGAAAATAGAAGGAAACAAAACCAAACATTCAACACAAACCAAAAGAAATTTTAATAGACAATAGATAACACACACATTAAAATAAACAATCCACCAAACATAACATACATGGAACACTTCTAGAGCAACATATGGTCAAACCCAGTACAACATAACAGACATGCACGGTGGATACAAGCAGAAACAGACACATACAAGATGATACCACAAATGCCTGAAGTGGTAATTTTGCAACATGAAGTCACCCGAGCAATTAATTCTATGCACAATTGGAAAGCCCCTGGAAAAGATAAAATAGCAAATTTCTGGCTAAAGAAGTTCACCTCAACACATTCACATCTAACTAAATTATTTAACAGTTACATTGCAGACCCATACACATACCCTGATACACTTACACATCGAATAACCTATCTGGAACCTAAAGATCAAGCTGACACAGCAAACCCAGCTAAATATCGCCCCATAACATGCCTACCAACAATATACAAAATATTAACTTCAGTCATTACACAGAAATTAATGACACATGCAATACAGAACAAAATTATAAATGAAGAACAAAAAGGCTGCTGCAAAGGAGCACGATGATGTAAAGAGCAACTGATAATAGATGCAGAGGTGACATATCAAGCTAAAACTAAACAAAGGTCACTACATTACGCATACATTGATTACCAAAAAGCTTTTAGATTAGATTAGATTAATACTAGTTCCATGGATCATGAATACGATATTTCGTAATGATGTGGAACGAGGCGAATTTTCTAATACATGACATAATTAGGTTAATTTAACAACATACTTAAGTTAATATAACAACTTTATTTTTTTGTGTTTTTTGTTTTTCTTTATTTTTTATTTTTATTTATTTTTATTTTTTAAATATTTTTTTTCTTTTTTTTCTTAATTTATATCTAAAAATTCCTCTATGGAGTAGAAGGAGTTGTCATTCAGAAATTCTTTTAATTTCTTCTTAAACACTTGTTGGTTATCTGTCAGACTTTTGATACTATTTGGTAAGTGACCAAAGACTTTAGTGCCAGTATAATTCACCCCTTTCTGTGCCAAAGTTAGATTTAATCTTGATAACAAATTTCATAAGAGAGTATATATACTGAGAAGCTACTGTGAATATCCCTAGATCCTTAAATAAATGTCTGCAGGATGATCTTGGGTGGACTCCAGCTATTATTCTGATTACACGCTTTTGTGCAATAAATACTTTATTCCTCAGTGATGAATTCCCCCAAAATATGATGCCATATGAAAGCAATGAGTGAAAATAGGCGTAGTAAGCTAATTTACTAAGATGTTTATCACCAAAATTTGCAATGACCCTTATTGCATAAGTAGCTGAACTCAAACGTTTCAGCAGATCATCAATGTGTTTCTTCCAATTTAATCTCTCATCAATGGACACACCTAAAAATTTGGAATATTCTACCTTAGCTATATGCTTCTGATTAAGGTCTATATTTATTAATGGCGTCATACCGTTCCCTGTACGGAACTGTATGTACTGTGTCTTATCAAAATTCAGTGAGAGTCCGTTTACATGGAACCACTTAGTAATTTTCTGAAAGACAGTATTGACTATTTCATCAGTTAATTCTTGTTTGTCAGGTGTGATTACTATACTTGTATCATCAGCAAAGAGAACTAACTTTGCCTCTTCATGAATATAGAATGGCAAGTCATTAATATATAATAAGAACAACAAAGGACCCAAGACTGACCCTTGTGGAACCCCATTCTTGATAGTTCCCCAGTTTGAGGAATGTGCTGATCTTTGCATGTTACGAGAACTACTTATTTCAACTTTCTGCACTCTTCCAGTTAGGTACGAATTAAACCATTTGTGCACTGTCCCACTAATGCCACAATACTTGAGCTTGTCTAGCAGAATTTCATGATTTACACAATCAAAAGCCTTTGAGAGATCACAAAAAATCCCAATGGGTGGTGTTCGGTTATTCAGATCATTCAAAATTTGACTGGTGAAAGCATATATGGCATTTTCTGTTGAAAAACCTTTCTGGAAACCAAACTGACATTTTGTTAGTACTTCATTTTTACAGATATGTGAAGCTACTCTTGAATACATTACTTTCTCAAAAATTTTGGATAAAGCTGTTAGAAGGGAGATTGGACGGTAATTGTTGACATCAGATCTATCCCCCTTTTTATGCAAAGGTATAACAATAGCATATTTCAGTCTATCAGGGAAAATGCCGTGTTCCAGAGAGCTATTACACAGGTGGCTGAGAATCTTACTTATCTGTTGAGAACAAGCTTTTAGTATTTTGCTGGAAATGCCATCAATGCCATGTGAGTTTTTGCTTTTAAGCAAGTTTATTATTTTCCTAATTTCAGAGGGAGAAGTGGGTGAGATTTCAGTTGTATCAAATTGCATAGGTATGGCCTCTTCCATTAACAGCCTAGCATCTTCTAATGAACACCTGGATCCTACTATATCCACAACATTTAGAAAATGATTATTAAAAATATTTTCAACTTCTGACTTTTTGTTCGTAAAGTTTTCATTCAATTTGATGGTAATACTGTCTTTCTCTGCTCTAGGTTAACCTGTTTCTCTTTTAATAATATTCCAAATTGTTTTAATTTTATTATCAGAGTTGCTGATTTCAGACATGATACACATACTCCTGGATTTTTTAATAACTTTTCTTAATATAACACAGTATTTTTTATAATTTTTGATAGTTTCTGGGTCACTACTCTTTCTTGCTGTCAGATACATTTCCCTTTTCTAGTTACAAGATATTTTTATACCCTTAGTAAGCCATGGTTTGTTACAAGGTTTCTTACGAGTATATTTAACTATTTTCTTGGGGAAGCAGTTTTCAAATGCATTTACAAAAATGTCATGAAATAAATTATATTTTAAATTGGCATCAGGTTCACGGTACACCTCATCCCAGTCTAACTGCTGTAGGCTTTCCCTGAAATTTGCAATTGTTAAATTGTTGACTGAATGTACTACTTTGGAGGACTGTTTAGTATTGCTGAATGGAGCTATGTCATATATTGTAACTAGCTGTGCACCATGATCAGAAAGACCATTCTCAACAGGCTGAGCATTTATCTGGTTAAACTTATCTTGGTCTATAAAGAAGTTATCTATCAGTGAGCTGCAATCCTTTACCACCCGAGTAGGAAAATCAATAACGGGTGTCAAATTGAAAGAACCGAGTAATACTTCAATGTCATTTTTCCTATTACCCTCTTTCAGAGAATCTACATTCAAGTCCCCACAAATAATAATTTGCTTCCCCCTGTTTGACAGATAGCACAACAAGGAGTCCAAATTTTTCAGAAATAGATGAAAATTTCCTGATGGGGACCTATATACAGTTACAATTATCAATGTGCCTTTATTTAATTTAAGCTCACAGGCACATGCTTCTATATGTTTCTCTACACAAAACTTTTTTGTTTCTATACTTTTTGCACAATGATAACTTTTGACATATATGGCAACTCCTCCTTTCTCCATATTTTCTCTCATTATGTGTGCAGAGAGCTTATATCCACTTACATTTACCTTATCCATATCAGCAACAATGTGATGCTCAGACAGGCATAGTACATCTATTTCATTCTCAGCTTCTAAATCTTCTAAACAAACCAGAAGCTCATCTACTTTATTCTTTAAACTCTCAATATTTTGATGAAATATACTTACATTATTTTTAATTATACTTTTATGAGAACCTTTCCTTATTCTAACATTTGCAGTACTCTCCTGTCTGAGTTTCTCATTGTGCTTAGGCCTAGTTCCTATACCAGTGGTCACATGGTGTTCAGAGAGGCAGATTATGTCAGCTGGGTTGGGTGACTTTAATTCATCAATGAAATTACCTAGGACTGAGATACAACTTGGTGGAGATAAAATTTCTGGTGATTGGTGAAAATTTATAATTGATAGCTGTGATTGGTGATCAAATGTGCTAGAATTGTGCTGTTTAATTTCTTTCCTAAACTGAAGATTTGTTTCAATCCTGACCTCTCGTAGAACTTGACATCTTTCTGTCTTACCTATCCTAAAAAAGGTGCTGCTCCAACACCTGTAACCACTGGTATTTTACCATTCATGGCAGTGCCTCCCCCCCCCCCCCCCTCAAATTTCCTGCTATTACCCCAGCCAATTTCCCCTTCCCTTTCCTGTTGAGATGTAGGCTGTGCCTGGTATAGTCCCACCTACTGATATAATCAACAGGAACCACACCAATATGAGCCCCCGCACCCGACCCAAGCAGCCATTCCAACTCCAAATTAACTCTCCCAACAGAAGAGTTCAAATGAGGCTGGTCATGGCGTCTCAGGACAGATACAAATTCAACATTGGTGTGTCTCGATGCCGACGCAATCTTTACCAGATCACACTCTATACTGTACCCAGGATCTCTGTCGATGCTGTTCCCTGGCCCTCCCACAATAACCACGGTGTCTTCCCTGGTAAATCCTTCACAGAGTGAACCTAAATCCTCTGTCACCTGATCCAGACTAGCACTTGGTTTGAAAAAATTTGTGACCTAGTATTCTGGTCCTAATTCCTCCTGCAGAAGTTGGCCTACACCTCTGGCATGAGAACTGCCTAACAACAAAACTTTCTTCCTTTTCGATGACTTTCCTACATTCTTTTGAATTTCCTATTGAAAGTTTGTTGTGTCCTGTCTACACCTACCTCTGCTTGAGGCTCATCAGTTTCTAACTGAAGCAAAAGGTCAAACTTATTTTTGACATTCACCACAAAACTGTCAGACTTAGTTCTAGACCTGTTCCTTCTGCTACCTGTTGCCACTTTCCACCTCTCTTTGCCCTTCTCCCTCCTTAACCTGTCCAGATCTTCCCTAGCCTGATCTAGCTCAGCCTGAGGGCAGCAATTTTCCCCTCCTGTTCCACTATCTTCCTATCTCTGCTGCAAATCCTACATAACCACTGATGAGCCTGATCCACTTTCCCAACACCCACGCCACTGCAGTCCCCCCAGTGAAAAAAACTACTACATCCATCACACCAAACCCCGGAACTAACAATTCTACGGCAAGTCAGGCACTTCTCACTCATGGCAAAAATAATACTTTAGCTAGAATAAATCAATTAATTTACCGAAAATCAAAAAAGACGTTACAAGAATTAAGCCTATTCACAAATGTATATAAGCAAGTTTCTGATTTAAAATTCCGCTGTTTTTCTGAGATCTGTATTAAAACAATGAAGGTATACACTATTTATTATATATTTCACTCGATGGAATGAAAAAAAAGGACAATTAAACGAGATACTTTAACTTTGATTCTCCAAAAACGTTACGAGAATTAGGCCTATAAACAAATGTATATAGGCAAGTTTCTGATATAAAGTTACGCTGTTTTTCTGAAATCTGTATAAAAACAATGAAGTTATACGCTATTTACGGTAGTTTACTTATTTGTTACCGAGAAACTAGTTAAATTACCGTGAAACAAGAAACAAACACGTTTACAAAATTTAAGCCTAAGCGCGACTTCGCGAAGTTACGATCTTTTCGTGTTATCTGAAAAAATACACAAAGAAAAGTCAAACCTTTAATGGCAAGACTAAACGATACACTAATCCACGTATTTACTTTGTTGTCGGCGTTACCCACTCATGGTTACTACAAATATTGGCAATATACAAAGTAGATCCTAAATTGATACAGTTCCTAAACATAGTAATGAAAAATTGGAAAATCACACTTAATATCCAAGCAAATTCAAATAATATCACGTCACAGACAAAACAGATTACGTGTGGAATATACCAAGGAGATTGATTAAGTCCTTTCTGTTTCTGCCTTGCTCTGAACCCACTATCCAACGTGCTAAATAATACAAATTAAGGATATAATATTACTGGTACATACCAACATAAAATCACACATTTGCTATACATGGATGATCTAAAACTAATGGCAGCAAGAAATCAACAACTCAACCAATTACTAAAGATAACAGAAGTATTCAGCAATGATATAAATATGGCTTTCGGAACAGACAAATGTAAGAATAATAGCATAGTCAAGGGAAAACACACAAAGTATGCAGTCATGTGAAACCAGGACACCAATGTGGGAAATTATTAGGGACATTTTACAGGACCAACAAGACAACAAAAATCATCATGTTGTATTAATTGGAGGAGCAAATGACGTGTATTGTAACGAGTTAGCTAACGCTATTATCAGTCTCAAAAGTGCCTTCAGTTCGATAGAAAACCAAAAAGTAACTTACTGGTATACCACATAGGCATGACCTCATATCTGCTTCATGTGTGAAAGCCGAAATTAAGGAAGCAAATAAACAGATACAAACAATGTGTCAAGTGTACCCAAACATAAGATTTCTATCAGTCGATTTCTTGGATAGATGCAGCTTTACAAAACATGGCATGCACCTGAATAGAAGAGGCAAGTCATCTCTGTGCAAAGCAATTTACTAAACATTAGAAACATATGAAAAACAGAGTATCTATGAGTCAGTACCAATTATTGCAATGAACTACCGATACATTACTGAAAGCAACCATGCAGGAAGTGAATATGTCCTGGAGACAACAACTAAAGCAGCTGCAGAACCACAAATTGTTACAGCATCACGATCAAATTCAGTAACAACGGCAGCACCATCAAAACCAGCAACATCTGAACCAGCTCGAGCAACAAGACCAATAACAGCAGCAGCACAAGCAACAGAAGCAGAAATAGTGTCAACAACAACTGAGCAGTTCCACTGCAGTCACTGGTAGAAAAGAGGAAGGAAACCACAGTGAGTATTGTATCACCACCTCCATCCTATGCCAAAGTGTTATCAAGTGCCTCCACTCAGCCTGCCCACATAAACTATGTAACATGTGAGACAAACAAGAACCTTGAGAAACAGGCAACAAAAATATCACCTTGATTAGCGGATAAGAAGACAGAAACCTAAGTAAGTATTTTATCATCTCCATCCCATAGTGAAGTGTTATATAGTGCATCAAATCAGCCATCCCACACAAATGTGTTATCAAGTAGGCCTATATCAAATCCCCCATGCCAGATAAATTATGCAGGAAGTGAAATAAACAAGTCTGCCACCCAAGCCTCAAACAGAACCAAAAAAATACCACAGAGAAGTAATGATTTTTTATGGCCTGCCACAAGGAAGTCCAGCCGCTACCAAAACATAACACCATCACCACACCAAACATAAGGACCAGTGAAAGGCAAACCACCATGTGTGCATCCCATTGGGCCCAAGACATCATGCATCTTCCCTCTTGCTGTGAAAAATCAATATTATTCATGCACATAACTATTAGATCCCTGAAATATAAAGCTGATGAACTTGGTGTTGTATTGAATGGAAACAATAGAATAGTATTATGTATTAATGAACACTGGTTAAGAGAAGAAGAGATAAAACTGTATGTACCACCATGTTTTAATTTAATTACAAGTTACTGCAGACCCAATGAAGGTTATGGGGGTTCCTCATTATATATAAGTGACAACCTAGGGTTAAGATATACTGTGGTTGTTGTTAAGGACATATGTGTTAAAGGCATTCTTGAAGCGGCTGTCATGCTACTACCAACATTAAAACTCACAGTTATTTCAATATACCATTCTCCTGATAGTGATGCCGATCAATTTGTAGAGTGTTTAGATAAACTTATTCGCCGTACAGAAAAATATACCAAACACAAGACAGTAATTTTAGGAGGTTTAAATTTTGATGTAAGGAAAAAAAAGAAAAAACACACAAAAATACTAATTTGCTTAACATGCTAAGATCCCATAATCTCTTCTGTGCAAATTATAGTCCCACAAGGCAACTTTCTTGTCTCGACAGTTTTATCACAAATATACATAAAGATGATTTTGAATTGGGACTCCTTAATGTTGACTATCTGACAGATCACAAAGGTATATGGGCAAAACTAACAATTAATGAAACAATGGGGGATTGTGAACCAACCCAGTTTGTCAGGTTATTAAATGATAAAGGCATAAATAGCTTCACGGATAAGCTGAACGTACTAAACTGGAATAATATAATATATGCTTCCAACAATGTTGAGGAGGCTTGTAGCAGGTTTGTTAGTACTTTATCTGAAATTTTCAATACCTCCTGTCCAATGGTTACCAAACAAAACATAACTATGGCAAGAAAGCATGGCAGAACTACTCCACATAGGTGGTTCACACCATATTTACAGAAGCTAAGATTAATGGTCTTGATATGCTATGATAAGGTAAAAAATGGTAGTGTTGACAATGAAACGTATGTTAGCCTCAAGAGACACTATAGATCACAAATCAGAGTAGCAAAATGTAGAGCAAATGATATCTTCATTAAAAACTCCAATAATAAGTGTAAGGCTGCGTGGAGGGTCATTAAAGCAGAATTAGGTACAGGTAGTCATAGTGTAAAAGTTACAACTGGTGTTAATGTCACCCCAGATGAATTTAGCCCCTTTTTTATCAATGCAGCAAACCCTAATCCCTCATCTCCTCGTAAGAAGAGTTCAAAATCAAATTCACAATCTACTTATATAAACCAGTTTTTGCAAAACTTTGCTGATACTGTGCCAACCTGTAATTGGGGACATGTGGAAATACGTGATGTAATTAAATCAGTGGCAAAGTTAAGTGACTCCAGATCAGAAGATATTTATGGCCTCTCAAATTTTGTGATTAAAAAAAATAATCGGTTTGATATCATTCCCCCTCTTCACACTCATAAACTGGATGTTTGACTGTGGTATTTCTCCAGAATGTCTAAAGAAGACAGTAGTAATTCCATTACACAAAAAGGGTGATAAAAACTGCACTAATAATTATCGTCCAATTTCTCTGATACCTATTCTTTCAAAATTAATCGAATATTGTATACAAAAGCAAATTAACATGCGTTTGTCAAAAAACCGTGTACTGACTAAGTCTCAATGTGGTTTTAGGGCCCAGTTATCAACAATTAATGCTGTTGAAAATGTTGTTTCTATTGTGCAATCTTCTTTTGAATCTAAATTATCTGCTGAAGCCACACTAGTGGACTTAAGCAAAGCATTTGATTCTGTAAACCAAACAATACTGCTGGAGAAACTATGGTGTTATGGCATTAGGGATTTGGAACTCTCCCTCATTAAATCATATCTCAGTAACAGAAAGCAAACTGTAAGCTATAACGGTCAAAAGTTACAGTTACTGAACGTCACTAGAGGTGTACCCCAAGGATCACTGCTTGGGCCATTACTGTTTATAATATTGATAAATGACCTGACCAGCAATATGCCATGCAAATCTGTGCTTTAAGCATATGATACAACTTTCATCAATTCAGGGAAGGACATAAATAAACTGAAGGAGCAAAGTAAAGATTTTCTCAGATTATCCAATATGTGGTTTGAAGCCAATGAGTTAGCTATTAACAATGAAAAGACTGTAAATATATCCTTCAGCTCATCCAATGCTAATACTGACTACACTTCTACCAAACTTCTTGGCATATACTTAGATACGAAATTAACCTGGCAGAGTCACATAGACAACATATCTCGAAAGCTTTCGCGAGTTATCTATCTACTGAAAAAATTACGCACATGTGTTTCTGAAAGCCTGCTGATTAATTCCTATTATGCATTCTTTCATTGCCATATTAGCTATGGTATTCTTCTATGGGGTAATTCTCCATGGTCCAGGAAAATTTTTATTTGGCAGAAGAAAGCCATCAGGAGCATCTCTGGGATTACCAAAAATAACATATCATGTAGGTCATACTTCAAAGAATTACAGATAATGACAGTCCCTTCTCTTTTTATATACAGCTGCCTTTTGTACATAAAAGAAAACTTTAACAGTTAAAACCTTAGGCAGTCCGTTGATAATCATAACACTCATCAAACATTTAAGATAGACATACCAACAACTCGACTCAAGAAAACACAAGACAGTTATGAATACATGGGAATAAGGCCTTTCAACACATTACCTGTGCAGGCACGTTGTGTCTCTCTTAATATGTTTAAAAGTAAGACTAAAAAATGGCTGATAGACAAAGCTTTTTACAGTGTTAAAGAATTTGAAAACTCTTCAAAAATAGACCTGACTTATGAAACAACTTGCAACTCTGTTTGTACTTCTAAGCTTTTTTTTGTCTCTGTAGTTCCACATTTAACTGTTAAACATGTGGAGAAATCCTTATGTATGAAATGTATTCTTTTATTATGCACATTCCTTAAAATGAACACTTTAGTTATGTGGGCTATCTTTATGTATCAAATGTATTCCTTTATTATGTATGTTCTTTTAAAATGTATACTTTAGCTTTGTGTGATACCTCACAATAGTTATATTTCTTAATATGTAAATTGTACATTACTCATGACAATATCGATTGCATGTAAATGCTTAAAGATGGATAAATAAATAAATAAATAAATAAATAAATAAATGCACCACAAAATGTACTGGAGAATAATTAATACAAATTATACTGGAACAGAACCATTATAACAGATAAAACACCACCACATAACAAACCTGGCATCATACTCACCAATAAAAAGAAGAAATTGACACAACTAATCGAAATATCCACACCCAATACAACAAATATACAGAAAAATACAGGAGAAGAATTGAAAAATACATCCAACTGGCTGAGGAAGTCAAGGACATGTGGCATCAGGATAAAGTTGACATTATACCAATTGTACTATCAACTACAGGAGTCATACCACACAATATCCACCAGTACATCAATGCAATACAGCTACATCCAAACATATATATACAACTACAGATGTTGGCTTTGAGCACTATGGGACTTAACATCTATGGTCATCAGTCCCCTAGAACTTAGAACTACTTAAACCTAACTAACTTAAGGACATCACACAACACCCAGTCATCACGAGACAGAGAAAATCCCTGACCCCGCCGGGAATCGAACCTGGGAACCCGGAGTGGGAAGCGAGAATGCTGCCGCACGACCACAAGCTGCGGACTACAACTACAGAAATCTGTAGTTATTGATACATGTTCAATTACCCGAAAGTTCCGAAATGCAATGTAACATATACCGTACAGTTAAAAGGAAGTCACGCTTGATCAAGGTCTGAGTCACTTACCATTTTTAGCCAGACATAACGTCTGCGAAAGGGAAGATAATAATAATGCAGAGCAGCCAGTAAAACTGGAGAATTGGAAAAGGTGAAGATATTTTAAAAAGGATAGGTGGTAGGCAAAAATGCCAGTTATAATACAGCAATATGTCTAATAGGAAAAATACAAATATCCAGACAGATTTTCAGAAAAAGTATGTGCACAGTTCAAAGAGAAATGATTGTAGTATTAATATGTGTAGACAACCATTTAATGATTATAAAGTTGATGAGGAGCCAAATTCACCATTTCTTTTGTCCATATTTTATCATTCTAGAAAATTATTTCCTTGTAAAACATATACATGTGTTAATAAATCTGACATTTGTGTTTGGAATAGAGAAGACTAAACCTCAGTATATATGATAATGAAGATTCAGTCACAAAAACATACAGCTCTTCCTCACTGAAGCTAAGCCACTTATGGGACAACATGCGAAATATACTGGCAGTACCTCAGTTACGTAACATTTCTGCTGGAAGTGTAAACTGGTGTGTCCAATGCAAAATAAATGACAAATGCACCATTGTTCAGTTTTGATTGTAGCAGTATACACACTGGGCACAGTGCAGAAAATTGTCCAACAACATCATGTGCGAGCAAATGTATCTTCCAGTATCATCCAGTTTTTATCATGTACTGAAGTCACTGCCCTGAAGTAACTTTGCTAAAAGCATGTAATAGGGTGGAAGGAGAGCTCTGAGCATAAACACCAGCCACTGCATATCTGAAGCATGAAAAAAGATTCCCCTTTGACTGGTGAGTCACATTACACATTGCTACACAGCAGTGGCAAGGTAGAAGCACATAAAAACCACAATAAATGATGGATCACTCTTAGCAGCAAGATTCAGTTCAGGCTAGTGGTAGTACTTACACATTTAAACACGAAAATGTGAACTAATCATGTGTTATGGCACTACATTTCCAAATCAATGTCTGCAACCTGCACCCAGATGTACCACCAGGTACCTTACCAAATTATGGTGCCTGTACTGGACACACTCTGAGCTGACATAAAGGAAACCTCTGCTCCAGCACTGAAGTGTGTACATTTGCCACATACCAGGCCCTGACAGCTGCTGCTGGGGCTGGAACACTGTTCACACAGCATGGTGTGAGATCCAGGCTATTGCAATGACTACCTGGATTACATCCTGCCAGGACATGGCACTCTGCTGCTTCTGTGGTCTAAGTGGCCAAAAGTGACATACTGTCATAACAGAGCCAGATCGAGCAGCCCCAAATATCGCATGCCTCATCCAACTGTTGTCAACTGCACCATACACTGAAAAGTACTCTATGGTGATCGTCAACCCAAAGTGGGTCATCTCAACTACAACTTGGTGCTACCTCCTCTACCTATGCATCTATGACCCACATTTAACCTCAATGCTGTCAGCAGCCAAACTGTTGCCTGCCAGCTAGAGGCCTACTGTTGGCTGTCATCAACTGACTCTGGGGCACCTTCTGGTGTCCTTGGTTCATTGCCCATCCTTGCATATTTTCTGCACCATGTCCAATGCGAGCTCCTGGCCTGCTGCATTGGCACCTGATAGCATAGCCAGCCTACACCAGAGTTTTCTGTCGTTGTGTGTCTGATGTTGGCAGGTATGACACAACTCCACACCAGACAATGTGCTGACTTCAGTACTTCTGTGGCCACTTGCCCAGCCTGACATCTTTGCACTAGTGGAATCTCCCACTGCCATGTGTCAAGCAAAGGAAATACCACAGCCCAGGGTCAACACGCGTCACTGGGACACTGACTACTTGACTTGCGTGACTTTGGCTATATAAATAATAATGTTACCTTCACTGTCTTTACAATTCTATGACAGCTGAGAAACTGGTTCTTCTAACCTACTTTTCAGTCTATCATTCTTGTCCATTGTGAGATTAGTAGCACTAAGACCATCCTGACCCCATTACACATGCTTTGTTTCTTTAATTTACAAAGGGCTGAAATGGTGCTGCTCATACATCTTTTCTTCTACAATGTATGTGAGTTACACAAAAAGCTGCAGGCAGAGTTTGAAAATTCATTGAGAAAGTATCACATCCCCACCCAAAAATATGGTCAGTGGTTTGATCAACGAGCCATGGAAATTCAGTTACCTACCTGGTCCTCAAGATCATCTGAACACAATTTTATTTAGTGTGGCCACCTGGAATTCAGTTGAGAGACACTGGCCCATCTTGGGTCCTACTTAGGCTGAAAGATACAGTTGTTGATAGACCTAAGGGTAGTGTGACACTGTTACTTTTGGAGATCATGTGAACTATTGCTGCTACGACTATTGCAAGGCTGGTGTAGTATGTTTCTAGGGATAGTTTTATATGTCACTTATTCATTAAGGTAGAGAAATCACCTTCAACTAACCCCTTTCTACATAAATACTGTCAATATCTTGTCTTGCAAGAACATGGCCCCTGCAACATTACAGTACTTTCAAAATGCCTCTCATTTAGCTCCAAATCCAGTTTAAGAATGATGGAATAGCAAAGGCCCTGCTTTCCTTTATTTGTTCCCTTCAGTCAACTCATTTGTTTGTCATCTGCACAACTGAGCTCAGCCAGCAAAAAATCACACAGCAGCTTGTCTCAAACACTTCCAAGCTACTACTAATTGTGGTCCTCAATCCATCCTAAGCAGCCATTCCTGATAACTTTCCAGGAACTCCTCACATCCAACTTAACATTACCTTCCTGCCTCAGATCTCTTTCCACTAAGGTGAACTGCACACTTAGAAAACAACCTCAGCCTTAAAATGAACTTCAGCCCCCTTCAGAAAAGGGCTCCAGAAGCATGGTCACGGATCAAAGTAACCACGAGGCAGAGGGAACTCTCCTCATGTTTTCAACACCAATGCTTACATACTTTACCACAGGATGCTATCCCTATACGACCTTCAGCCTACACAACCGCCAGCAGCTCTTTCCAAAGCTCTTACCTTAATCCACGAGCTCACACATTGTCAACCACTTGAACCCTTATATTCACTTTCATCCCAAATTTCACAAAGCTAATACCACTAATTCCCTTACAGTTCACCTCACTGTGGCTGGATATAACACACTCATAGAAAGATCCTCCAGCCTTTGTTGAGTATCATCTCCAATCAATTGTCCACAGTCTGCCTTCTTACATCAAAGACTAAATCACTTCCTCCTGTGCTTTGCACTGTGGATGCTATTTCCTGACACATCATCCCCTATGCTCATAGCTTTATTGCCATGAACACATTTCCCAGTAACCTGCCAATATGAATCCACCACTTAAATCCTAATCCTTTCAGCCAATGACATTCTGCCCTATAATTCTCTCTTCTGAAGCCTAAATCTACAAAAGCTCCATGGAATTGTGATGAGTATCAGTTTTGCATTAAATGCTTAACCTGTTTGTGGGCAACCTAAACAAATATCCATACCTGTTTGACCCCTAACAGCCCTTGTTTGGTTTAAATTAATTGACATCATCTTCATGATCTTGGGGCTTTTTTTTCAAGTTGCTTCATCATCATCATCATCATCATCATCATCATCTCCAAAACCTTCCCAGATGTTGATTTCTCTGTTTGAGATGGCTCAATAAAACCACCTGTTGATGTCAAACACAAAAACCACCATCTGTAACCCTATTTCAGTAGCAATATGTTCCCAGTCCACAAAAAGTTTCTTTCCACTAACCTTAAAACATTTGGATGTTGTTTCTGAAATCTGAAACAAGAGTTGACAATGGAGTTGACCACACAGATGATGCATTTTAATATCGATTTACTATATAAGCTGTATGTATGTTTTGCGAGAAAGTTTGTACTGTCCTAACGTATCATTCAAATTGTAGGTTACAAAATTCATCTATGTATTGTTAGCTAGTGTTAATGTACAGAACTGGTCAGGCAAGGAAGTTTGAAGAAACAAAAAAAAATTAATGCAAGCAACTTATGTCAATACACATAAAAAAACCATCATATAGATCACAGCAGCACAGCACCCATGATTCAAAATGGTTCTTTTATTGCATTTCAAGTCATCATCTAATTATCATCTAATACTCTTCTTCATCTTCTTCTTTTCCTTCAGCATTTGTCCCATGTGCCTGCGGGGTCCCCTATATGGGTCCGTTGTCTCCATTTTGCTCTATCAAGGGCTGCATCTGGGTGGATGTTCACACATTTAAGGTCTTTGTGAATTGTATCAGCCCATTATTGCTTAGGTCATCCTTAGGGTCTGCTGCTGACAACTTCAAGTGTGTAACCCACCTTGGCAATAGAGTCATCACCAGCCCGTAAAACATGCCCAAACCATCGAAGATGACACACACACATCTTGTTCTTACAAAAAACAGACACAGAAAAAATAATCCCCTAATCAATATTATTTTTGATATCAAATTCTAATATACTATCAAATAGATTATTTAAATAGTAGTACACAGAATTGAAAGTTTAATCATCACTTCAAGTCATACTCTAAAACCAACATGTGTAAATGCTGTATCACCACATGGACTATCTTTTTCTTTCTCTACCTCTTCCATTTGTTTCTGCAACTTGATTGTTTCTTTTTCCAGTTCTTTTACCTTCTGGTGGAGCCTGAGAACCAATTGAACACCTTCAGTCTGAAAACAAAGATAGCACTGAAAAGCATGACTAAAGCACATGAATCAATAATAAAGCTTCCTTACTGGTAGAGTTTTACTTCCATATCCTGTATTTTTGAGGTGAAAAGCCTGGTTTTCAATAATATTAGCAAACACAATTTGAATGTCTTCTTACGTAGCAAAGTATCTACCAATGAGTCAAATTTCTTTTCATATTAAAGTACATACCATGGCCTTTATACTGGTGTCCCAAGATGAAGTTTCCAGAAGAATGTGAAAATGGAATTGATCAGACTAATTATAACTCACCTCTCTGGAGACCTGAAGAAAGATGTTTGTGGCCACAGATTTGCTTTGGATGAAGAGGTGCATGTCTGTGTAAAATCATGGTTTGGTAGGCAACCACAAACATGTTTCCATGATGGTATTGACTGTGTATCACATAGTGGGTTAAGTTTATCAACAGTTATGGTGATTACTTTCAAATTAATGAACAGTTTACTTACTTTTTCCATCTGATTTCCAGGTAAATTCATTACATTTTATATTTTCTACAAAGTGGTAACAATGAATAAAATTATAAACATGTTTGCACATACTTTTTTGACCATATACGCTATAATGAAATTTATTTTGGAAGCTTCAAAATGGCTGACAGTTCTTGCAGTAACTCGCGGAATGGTATTCTGTGTGCACTCTACTGGGACAACATTCAGGAATATGACAGGAATGATCATTTGGGGGAAAAAATAATAATCTAGTGAACTTGGGCTCTGAAATGCATACCTTAAGATCTGTGAGCACTTATTCAATAGAAGAGATACATTTCACAGTAGCAAAGATGTACATATTCTCATAGAGCTTAAGGAATGCATTTTAGAGCCCATGCTTACTAGACTTTTTTCCTTGGAATGGTCCTTCTCATCATATCCATGAATATTGACAAATCCTCTTGGGACACCAGTATAAAGGCCAAAAGGCCATGGTATGTACTTTAACACTGAAAAAAATTGAGTCATAGGTAGATCCTTTGCTACAGAAGAAGATATTCAAATTATAACCCTGTTTATGGTTCATTTTACAAGTACTGGAATAACCAAAGTGATCATACATTCATCATCAGGTGGATATATTTAAATTAACAGAGCATAATATTGATACTGTTCCATCTACTTCAGCAAGCTGTGGTACCTGAATAATGATTTTTTTCTTTTGCTGGAATTCCCTTCCTCCTTTTAACATTCACATGAGACAAGCCTGAAGTTTTAATTATTATTTTGAATTTGAAAAATATGTGAAGACAAAACTGTTTAATCTGTGTAAGTTATCTGATGCCGCATTACCCCAACATGCATTTCACCTACAAGTGAATCCCATAGTATACAGACATTGCAAACACAAGATAAACACAGTGGGGATAATAAAGGAATAAAAACTTACATCTTCCCCATGGTCAGATACACCACTTATAGTTTTATCTTGTGCACTAACAGTGATTGGACTATAAAAAGAACACTAATCAGTACTTTTAGAATGCCCATGCCATTGCAGGTGACCCATTTCATTCTTCAAGCTTTCATTTTGTTTTTTCAATAGGTTGTGTTCTTCCAGGAGTTTCTGATATCCATCTCTATCTTTGCTCAGCATCAGCCTTTTTAGCTCAACACCGGCCTGTAGATTCTCTACTAAAATTAAAGAAAATTATTGTGTAACATCACTAAAATATATACCATTTAGGGTAGCATGTCCAGTGGAAACAATTAACTACAGTATATCCTTAAAAGGGTGTCTTCATTTTAGCATACATAATATACTAGTCTCAATAAATGTTGATAGCATCAAAAGAAGCATTATTGGAAATACAAATCTGAGTGACTACAAAGTAAGTGTATACATATTTTTAGTGCCATGGAATAATAATACAAACATGAATCATTCTGATAAATTTAAGCTCAACTATAATCTGATAGTAAATGATTAACCGAAAACAAGCATAAGTCACCAACTGAAAAAGCTGTTGCTCATCTGCATAGTTTTACACTCCTGTATACATAGTACAAGGTGCTGCTTTTGTATTCAAAGGAATATTTAACACGGAATACTGACAGTTAAAAATTACGCACAAAGTCTTATCAATTTTGAATATTACAGGCTCAATAATGAAAAATAATGGGCCTGAATGAAGTCCTCAAATGAGTTTAAATGCAATGTCATTTTTCCAAGGATGTTGTTTCAAGATTCAACAATGTTTGAGAATAGAAGAGATGAAAGTATTTATTAGTGTCACTTTCCACACAGTAGCTGCTTGATGTCAGCTAGGTAGTTCAATCACAAGCTTTCCTTTGGATTTTTTAAAATGTGAGTGGCAGAATAAATTGTTATAAGAATGATTATATTTGGCATCTGCAGGCTTTTCTTCTCCCATCAATATGGTCCTGAAATATTACAATGAATTAACAATTACAATTAAGAATTAACAATTGCATGAAATAAATACACCCTGATATCAAAGTTGGTCCAAACATACAGAGGCATTCACTACCAAAGAGAACTTTATACACATACAGCTGAGGAAAAGATATCAATGTGTTTAGCATACTCTAAAGATATGAGTTTATATCAGGCTAGGGGTATCTTAAATCCCATATTCTCTCCTAAATAACATCTCAGTGAAAGTGCCTTACAAATGCCCCTGTTTGGCCTGTTACCAACTATTAAGTGTGCATCTACATTCTGTGATTCTGTGGATAACTAATAAGCAATGGTGTCACATTGTCGTGTTGGAGACAAGTATGGAACAAATGGGAGGTTGAGGTATGGTTGATGGTCTCCCAAACCTAGCATAAGGTGGGAGACACCTCAACCACAGCCACCCACCCCCACCACAAAAGTAGTTGAAAACATTATGTTATTGTTATTGTTGTTGTTGTTGTTGTTGTTGTTGTGGTCTTCAGTCCAAAGACTGGTTTGATGCAGTTCTCTGTGCTACTCTATCCTGTGCAAGCCTCTTCATCTCTGTGTAACAACTGTAACCTACATCCTTCTGAATTTGCTTACTGCATCCATCTCCACATGGTTGAAGTCGCAGGGGGCCGAATTTTACGATGAAGGAATTTCCAAGCTCGTCCATCGCTATGATAAGTGCCTTAATTTAAATGGCAACTATGTAGAAAAGTAGTATTTAAGTGCGACTTTCATCTGTATATAATTAAAAGAATTTCCAATAGTTTATTTATTTTTAATTCCAAAACGTAATGTACTTTGTGGATAGCCCTCGTATAAGGTCATTGGTCTCATTGGATTAAGGAAGGATGGAGAAGGAAGTGAGCCATCCCAGCATTTGCCTGAACTGATTTAGGAACATCACAGAAAGTCTAAATCAGGATGGCCAGACAGGGTATTGAACTGTCGTCATCCTGAAAGTGGGGCCAGTGTGCTAACCACTGCGAGACTTCTCTCGGTCAAAAATGTGTGATCAGTTGGATGATTAGGGAATTGTCTGATGGTAACAGCATAAGTGAGCAACAGTTGGTACTGTCAGAAATAAAGAGGGAAGATTCTTGCTTCAGCAAGAAGTCTGTCTAGGGGACTAGTCAGGAAGGTGCCAGTGGCCAGTCTTACCCCATGATGACTGACTGGATCTAACAGTTTCAAAATGTAAAAGGGTGCCAAAACACAAACCTGGCAACCATAGTCCAACTGTGGCAATAGTAGGGCCTGATAAATACAGAGAAGATTAGTGCAATCAGCACCTGAAGAGGTGTGGGCAAGAAAGCAAAGACTGTTAGTCTTTAGTTGACAAATATCGTGCAGCCAAGTCAGTGTTGAGGCTAACTGACACATCTGTCAATGGACAAAGGGGTTTTTGCCTAGCTTAAGAACTAGTATGATGATACTACCTAACCACTGTGAAGAGAAATATGGTTAAAGATCCTCAGTACATGGAGCAACTGAATAATATTCATTCAGATGTTGGATCATCTCATAATGAATTTAATCAAGGCCTGGGACCATACTGTGAGATGAGGAAGTAGCTCCAATGCAGTGAAATGTTCATAGTGCTCCCTACATTCATTTTTACTGCATTTAATTAGATAGTGAACCTCATAATTTAGTTGCCTGAAAGGGAGGATGGTGGATTTCCTGGAAAGAGGCAATACAATAAACTCTCAAAGGTATTGCCAAACTGAATAGGCATTGCAGTTTCTTTGGTCCACCATGGCACATACAATGGTGGAGGCAACCTTCAGAAAGAGGAATAGCAGTTCCAGCAGCATGGGAGATTGTATCAAAGACATCTCCCACAACCTTGTTGAAGCAATCTGACAGACAGGCAACAAAGATGATAGCAAAAGCATACAACTGTCATTGGTTCTCTGAAGTGCCAAACATGGTTATTGGTCCATAGGGCTGTGACAAGTGATAGGACACTGAAAAATGGTCACTGTACGAAGCTCACTTGGTACAGGCCATTCTAGCGAAGCCATGAGCTTAGGGGAAAGATATCATAAGTTCAGCAGCTGAATAGGTGCTATGGGAAGCAACAAAGTGGCTAGGAGTATTGTCATTGAGGGGAGACAGATCAAGATTGGAAAGAAGTTAGCTAATCAGAAGGCCTACCAGAAGAAATGGAACTTCCCCAGGGCATGATGGTGTGCACTGTAATTGTAAAGTACGAGGAAAGGGCGGGACTGATTGATTAACTGAGAGAGTATGGGACCAAATGGTGATGTCATCAGTCCTGCGATCCCCCCTTTGGAATCGCGGGACTGATGACTTCACCGTTTGGTCCCATACTCTCTCAGTTAATCAATCAGTCCCGCCCTTTCCTCTTACTTTACAATTACAGTGCACATTACAAAGAGAGTCCGCTAGAAAAGAAAAGATTCAATCAGAGGAGTAAAATTATAAAAGAATGAACATTAAACACACACAGTATAAGCATAAAAGGTGAGACCAAACCTAAAAACTGGAAAAAGAGAAAGAGGGGGGGGGGGGGTGGAGGCAGTCATGGGATCACAAACTGTGAAGACTGCAAAAGGAGTCCCAAGCACAACCAACCTGCCCCTGCTCCAAGACAAAAGGAGAACCTCATATCTCGAAATAAAAACCACTTTCATAGAATAATGTGAGGACCAGGTCAATCATCTGTGAATCATCTGCTAACATTAAATTTAAGGAAGCAAGGAGACTATACTTAGCATGAAGGGTCGAAAGAAGGGACATGCCACCAATATGCGAGACTTCGCCAGTCTGGCGTCACAACCACATTGTGGGGGGTGGGTCGTTATGTAGGAGGAAACAACGGGTGAGCCGGGTATGGCCAATAAGTAAACAACATAAAACAGTGGACTCCTAAGAGGGGACAGAAAGAAGTGCCCCAAACTGCAGTAGACTCCTTGATTGTGCGGAGTTTATTACTATGAGCAGTAGCGCTCCAGATGGCATTCCACTGTTGGGCAAAGAGAGATTTGACATAGATCCACATATCCGCAGTTGGAATCGTGAAAGGAAAAGAGGGTAAGTATCTGCTTCTCTAGCCAAACAGCCAGCCACTTCATTGCCTGGGATTCCCCCATGACTTGGGACCCAGACAAAGACGACTTAACAGGCAGCATGCTCAAGTGCAGAGAGAAAGTCATGGATGGCGGAGACCAAGGGGTGATGAGAGTAGCATCGATCAATAGCCTGAAGGCTGCTCATGGAGTCTGAACAAATTAAAACACTATGGAGGGAGGCCTGAGAAACAAAAAAGGAGGGCCCTGTAAATGGCTAGAAGCTCTGCTGTAAATACACTACATGATCCTGGCAACAAATAGTGCACAAAGCTGGTAAGAGACGTGAAAGCATATCCCACCTTATCAGTAGTCTTAGAACCATCAGAGTAAAAGATGGTGGCACCCTGGAACTCTGCAAGGATGGCACATACAAGATGCCAGTAAACCATAGGATCAATATAGATCCTAGGACCCTGGAAGAGAGTGCAGATGGAGATCCTGACAGAGGGTAGTGAGATGCATGCCAACTGGCAATCCCACCCTTGGGCAGGTGTTATGAGGGAGACATTCCTCATTGGTGAAGACTGCAGTGTATAGAGGATGGTCAAGGAAGTGGTGAATGGCAACTGCATAAGAAACAAGGAGTTGGCTCTGTTGGATGTGTATGGGGGGAGGGGAAATCCACGCTTATGTGAGGAGACTATCAACAGGACTAGTGCACAGGGCACCAATGGCCAGATGCACCCCACAATGATGGACAGGGTCAAGGAGTTTCAAAGTGGAAGGAGCTGCTGAACCATAAACCTGACTACCATAATAGATAATAGAGTCTGGACAAAACCAGAGCATGGTGGAGAAGGAGGAGGAGGAGGAGGAGGAGGAGGAGGAGGAGGAGAAGAAGAAGAAGGAGGAGGAGAGTGGAATGGTCTGCACCCCAAGATATGTGGGCCAGGAGGTGGAGAGTAGTAAGCTTCTGTATGCATGTAGTTTTTAGGTAGTGAATGTGGGGCAGCCATGTCAGCTTGTTATCAAAAATAAGGCCCAAGAAACGGGACTGTGTTACAAAATCAAGGAGCTGGTTGCCTAAGTAAAGTTCTGGATCAGGGTGTACTGTGGGTTGACAACAAAAATGCATAACCTGCGTTCTGGAGGAGGAAAACTGAAAGCCGTGGGTGGTGGCCCACACAGAGGCCCATCGGATGGTGCCTTGGATCTGGCACTCAGCAGACATCATCGAGTGGGAGATGCACCAGGTGCAAAAATTGTCAACGCACAATGCCAGGGTAACTAGAGGCCCAACAGAGGTCACAAGCCCATTAATGGCAGTGAGGAAGAGAGTAACATTTAGCACAGAACCCTGTGGTGAAGTGCCAACTTGAACTCGGAAGAACCAGTAAGATAAAAACTCGTGGATAAAAATCTGAAGAGGACCATGGAAGCCCCAGTCATGGAGGGTAACTAAAATGTAATGGCACGAAGCCATGTCATACACCTTATGTAGGTAAAAGAACAGTGGGACAAGGTGCCAGCAGTGAGTAAAAGCCTGTCAGATAGCTGATTCCAATCAGAGTAAATCGTCAGGTGAGGGAGTGGGGTGGGGCTGGGGTAAGGACGAGGGGGGAAGGGGGGGCATGGTAAGAGGAGGAGGAGGAGTTGTAAAGGAAGTAACAGAGGCAAAAGTTGAAGATAGTGACCCCGGATGCAGTCTCTCATACTTTTGGCGAGCCTAAGTGTAAGACAGGCGATCCAGGGGCTTATATTCTTGTATCTTCTTTTCTCTCTTGTAAGCTGAGCAGTCTGGTGAGTGAGGGGAGTTTTAGTCAGCACAATTTCCACACACATGCAACGGAACAAGGGCTTCCCTCATGGACGGGGTGGTCACAGTCACCACACAAGGGGTCCACCGTACAGCGGAAAGACATATGCCCAAAACGCAACCCCCAAAAGCACCACATAGGTGGAGGGATGTACAGCTTCATGTCACATCTGTAACACATAACCTTGACCTTCTCTGGGAGGGTATCCAACTTGAAAGCCAGCATGAAGGCGCCAGTATTGTTGCAGTTGTCTTTGCAACCCTTCTGCACACGTCGGACAAAATGAACACCACGCCACTCCAGATTAGCCTGGAGTTCCTCATCAGTTTGCAGGGCAAGATCCCTATAAAAAAATGACTCCCTGGGTCATATTCAGAGATTGGTGAGGAGTGATAGACACTGGGACATTGCCAAGACGATCACAGGCACAAAGAGCTGCAGATTGGTTGGCAGAAGTAGTTTTGATCAACACGGAACCCAATCACATCTTACTAATCGACTCCACTTCACCGAACTTGTCCTCTATATTTTCCACAAAAAACAACGGCTTTGTGGTGGTGAATTTGTCCCTACTATCTGTCCCAGTACAGATGAGGTAACGGGGAAAAGGTTTCAGCTCCATGGGAGCCTGGCCCTCGTCCCATGGTGTAGCCAGGGAGGGGAAAGTTGCCAGGTCATGTGAGACAGCATTTAAGAATCCTTCACCATTTGAAGAGATGGCTGTGTGAGAACAGCCAGATTTTTGCAGCTTGCACCAAGCATCTGCCCTGATATCACCCACTGCAACCAGGGGCTCTCCCCATGGGCGTCACCCAGTCACAGCAAGGGCCATCTGGCACAGTGGCCGTTGCCAAGAGTTCCAATGCTCCAAGAAGACAAGCAACTACTCCTTGGCATACATGGGGAGGGAACAACTGAGGTTTCAGCAGTGTGATCCCTGTGTTGTCAGGGGACTCAACCATATGGGTACATAACAGCCCCACCACAAGGACTGGCTACACGTGCTGGTGACCTAGCAGTGTGGAAGGGGGCTAGACTGGGAAAGGGAGAGGGGAACTGAGAAGGGAGAGGAATCCACACCGTAAATGCTAGGGAGGGAGTTCTTCCCCATATGGCTCACAATAAAAACAGGAAATTTTGAAGTGGAGGTAAAACCTCAAGTGGGGACTAAAACGTCAAAAGGGTGAAAGAACGGGCAAAAGGAACAAAATTGCAACCAATACAGGAAACCAGGAGAATAGCCAGGTCAACATAAAGCAGAACACCAAGAGAGGGGAAGGAGGTGGCAACAGGGAAGGAGCAGGGATAGGGAGGGAGGGGGCAGGGAGAAGGAAAAGCAGCGAGGGAATGAAAAATGAGCTGCAATAACTCGGGGCCTCATGTGCACCACACACGAACTCACGAAAGAACCATGAGCCCCCTGGAGAGGAAAGATGGGAGGGGGAGGGGAGTTGTTGGATTAAGTTGGTCATCTCAAGGTAAATAATAGCCTGCCTTGGAGGTGGTGGTGCTTGCTGAGGTCATTCTCACATGCACTGCAATTGCTTCCACTGTAGTACAAACAGAAATTCACACATTGATGGCATGATAACAATGCAGCATTGGGAAATAGTCATCAGTGAAGCATGTTTGTTATAGAGCAACATGAATTGTAGAAGATGAGTAAATGAGATAATGTAGTTCTGGCAGGTGACAGTAATATCCATTACAGTTTGATTAGATCATCATGTGCTGGGTGTCCTGATTAGGCTAGAAGGGCCAGAAAGATCAGTTATGCCTCAGAATCACTACCTGTCATCAGTGGGGATGGAATCATATTGATTAACATTTGTTCCATATCCAAATGAGTGGAGAGATCTGATGCCTCTGGAGTCACTGGAATGGCCTTCTCCTGGTATTTCCCTTCTGCTTCACAACCTTTGGTCACTGACATTCTTGTGAGGACTTATCAAAAATGGTTCAAATGGCTCTGAGCACTATGGGACTTAACTTCTCTGGTCATCAGTCCCCTAGAACTTAGAACTACTTAAACCTAACTAACCTAAGGACATCCCACACACCCATGCCCGAGGCAGGATTCGAACCTGCGACCATAGCCGTCAGGCGGTTCGAGACTGTAGTGCCTAGAACTGCTCGGCCACACCAGCCTACGAGGACTTATCCACAGCAGTTGTGGATAAGGATGAAGGGCAGACAACTCTGGGACCCCGAGGATGTGGCAACTCCAGGCAATAGTTGGTGTCAAACCTCTGACCTTGGGGTTTCTGGGGAAAGGGGTCCCAAGAGGGAGCCCTGCTAGAGGAGGGAGCTGCTTCTCTGGATGGGAGCAGGATGTGGTTCCCAAAGATGGGGCCATGGAAACTTTGAGAGAAGGGCAGAGGCAGGATGTAAGTATTCATTTTTTTTAAAGCATCAATATATGACAGGTGCTCAATTTTTTTATATTTTTGTACTTTTTTTTCTTTTTTAAATCTGGGCAAATTAGTAAATGCGGAGGATAGTGCTTTTTTTTTTTTTTTTTTTTTTTCTCCAAGTGAGACACAAAGAATAAACCACCATTTGACTGTAAATTACTATATTTTTCTTCTGTACTACCTATATTTCACATTTTACATAGTTATTGAGTACAATGCTAAAAGCTCTTACACCATTAAGACATCATATCTAGTTATATCTGGTTTTTCACCATATATAATGTGTTAATCGTCAAAGAACTTTTAGCATTGTACCTGATAATGGCATAAAATCAGAAATATAGATAGTACAGAAGAAAAAATACAGTAATACACAGTCAAATGGCGGTTTATTCTTTTAAAAAATACTGCATGACTGTGACTCAGCACAATCAAAAACCTTTTACAAAGGTGGTTGTTTAAAAGGCTCTTCATGGAATGGCCATCTACAGTTGCCACATTTTATGGCATGTGGCAGGATGACATATGACCAAGGCATACGCATTGGAAGGACCTCGTGGGTGATAGGACATAATGTTTCATTCCACACCTGTACACCATGATTAACTTCCTCTGGGAGGAGATTTGCTTCAAATACTAAGATGAAAGCAGCTGTATCTGTTCGGTTATTCTTTGGGCCTTTTTGTACATGCAAAAAAATGGAAACCGTGCCATTTGAGATTAACCTATAGCTTCATGACTATCTACAGTGTAAGGTTTCCTTGGACCGGATTAGAGATTTACATGGGGCAATAGAGAGTAGTCAGGAGTACTGATTGCCATGCAGTGGACCTGGGTTAAATTCCCAGTACTTCTGGGATTTTTCCTTGGTGGGAACACTGGAACAGGGTTCACTCAGCCTCATGATGCCAACTGAGGAGCTACTTGACCTAGAAGTAGTGGTTCCAGGTTATGAAAAGTGACAGTTGGGTCAGCCATGTGCTGATCTGACACCCCTCCATTGCACATCCAATAGTCCCATTGACTGAGGATGACACAGCGGTAAGTCAGTACTGACGAGCCTGCCAGGGCTCAAGGACAGAGTTCAGCTTAGTGAACAGTCATTGGTAAGCTACCCAGTCGTCCACATGTTTAAAGAGCTTGAGACTCTGCAGCAGAGGTGGCCTTAAAAGTGATCCATTGTGCATTTCTCACAGGGAGTCAACTACAAATTTATCTTCAATTTGTTCTACACAAAAATAATGGTGTTTTCACTGTAGAAATATTCCCATTTACTCTAGTACATATCAGGTACCGAATAAATTTTTTTGCTCCCAGCTGTCTGGCCCATTAGGTAGACAATGTGGGGAATTGTTTTTGTGTTTTATTCATCTCATGATGTACATTTGCAATCCATTTGGTTTGCATATAGGAGACATGTCAAAAATCTATAAAACAGTTACAATGATTTTTACATTAATAAATAATAGCACTATAATAAATAATAACACTATAAGGATATTTCTTAGAACGTGTAACACATTGTCCAGCTCAAAAATTTCCAGTTTGTCATGCATGAATTCATCCACTGAGTACTAACACTTCCGTGTCAGTACCTCATATAGCTTTCTTTTAAGTGAGTCTAAATTCATCTGCATTAACTTGTTCCCTTTTAATTTATTACAAATTTTCATTCCCATGTATTGAGGTCCCAGGGCATACAGTCTGATGTGGTGGGTGAGGAGCATAAAATTTTCTGTTTCTAGTATCAGGTGAATGGACAAAATGGTTTCTCTCAAATAATTCATGTCTGGTGTACAGAAATATAATAATCTCATAAATGTATAAGGATGGCAGAGTTAATATTTTAAGTTTTCTAAATACTGGTCAGCATGGTTCTTTGTGATTTGCACTGCACATATTTTGTATGATTTTTTCTGTCCTTTTAGTATCTGCACTATTTGTCGAGTTACACTAAAAAACAATACTATACCTAATAATGGATTCAAAGTAGCTTGTATATGCTACTTTTTGTGTGTCCACGTCAGTTGCAGTTGATAATATTTGCATTGCAAATGCAAAGCTGCTCAGTTTGTTTGCCAGGTATTCAACGTGTGCCAGAAAGCTCAAATTTTTATTTACATTTAAACCCAAGAATTTGACTGAGTCAACTTCTTCTATAGGTTTGTTGTTCTGTACAATCTTAGTCTGCTCATATTTGGACTGTTTGGTTTTGAACTGCATCATGCGAGTCTTAGATACGTTTAGATTCCACCCATTTAGCTGAAACCAAGTTTCTAAAGCACTGAGGGTACTGATCACAGATTTGGGAATTTTTTTCTGAATCCTGATCTTCAACTAAGACAGAACTATCAACTGCAAACAGAACTGATGGGGAGCTGATATTTAATGGTGTGTGATTAACATAAAAGAGAAATAGGACTGAGCATAATATGGAGCCTTGTGGAACAACCTGAAATTTTTTTTTTTTTCCAGTCAGAAAAATAATATATGCCATTTGAAGAAATGATAACTCTTTACTTTCTGTTGTATGAGTAGGATTTAGGATTTAAGCCATTGTAGGGCACTGCCACTAATGCTATATTTTTCAAGTTTGTAAACAAGCAATGTATTGAAACTTCCTGGCAGATTAAAACTGTGTGCCCGACCGAGACTCGAACTCGGGACCTTTGCCTTTCGCGGGCAAGTGCTCTACCAACTGAGCTACCGAAGCACGACTCACGCCCGGTACCCACAGCTTTACTTCTGCCAGTATCTCGTCTCCTACATTCCAAACTTTACAGAAGTTCTCCTGCAGGTTCGCAGGAGAACTTCTGTAAAGTTTGGAAGGTAGGAGACGAGATACTGGCAGAAGTAAAGCTGTGGGTACCGGGCGTGAGTCGTGCTTCGGTAGCTCAGATGGTAGAGCACTTGCCCACGAAAGGCAAAGGTCCGGAGTTCGAGTCTCGGTCGGGCACACAGTTTTAATCTGCCAGGAAGTTTCATATCAGCGCACACTCCGCTGCAGAGTGAAAATCTCATTCTGGAAGCAATGTATTGTGTACAGAATCAAACACCTTTGTGAGGTCGCAGAAAATTCTTGCCATCTTATTTCTCTTGTCTAATGATGTACTTATTTTCTCAATGAAACTGTTTACTCCATCTATAGCGTTTTCCCCCTGCTGAAAACCAAACTGATTGTTTAGAATAACAGAATATTTTGCAATGAAGTTTTGGATTTGTGCAACAGAAAGTTTTTCAAATAAAATATTTTAGATAGGACTGGGAGAATTGAGATAGGATGATAATTTCCCATGATCTCTCTTGATCCCTTCTTGAAGAGTGGTTTGACTTCAGCATATTTTAGTTCCTCTGGGAAACAGCCCTCTTCAAAACATTGATTCATTATTTGAGCTAGTGGGTTTGCAATTTTATTGTGTACCACTTTAATAACTTTGGTGGGTATTCCATCCCAACCTGCAGATTTTTTGTTTCTAAATGTTAGAATAGCATTTTCTACATCCTCCACAGAAACTTTTAAGAATTTTGTAAAGTTTTCAGAGTTTTCACCTAGGACAAAGGGATTTACTTTGTTGTGGCAATCTATTACTTCTACATCAAACTTTGCTACATTTATAAAGAATTTATCACAGTACTCTGCTATTTGAGTTGCATTTACAATAGTATTTCCTTCAATGTCAGTTTTTGAAATTGCTTGGTTACAGGCTTTAACACCTAACTCAGATTTAATGACTGATCACACAGTCTTTGTCTTATTTTTATGGTTTACAATTAGCCTGTTATCTGCCAGTTGTTTTGCTGCCCCGACAACTCTTTTAAATATGGTTTTATAGAGTCTAACATATTTAATGAAATCTTCTCTGTGCAGTTGCCTTTTCTTTACACTGAAAATTTTTATGCCCTGGGTAATCCACTTTATTTTTTTTATTTTATTGCTGCACAGTCTAGGTGGAAATGTTTCATTAGATACAGCAAGATGACTATTTTTGAATTTCTCAAGGTTTTCATCACTTGAGTTACAATGATCAAAAGGCCATGATTTCTCTTTTAGCTTCTCACTAAATGTTAGCAAGTTTTCTTTGCTAAAATTCCTGCTCGTATGGGTTCTCACACATGAAAAGTTCCTGTGTCTGTCTTTGGCAGCTCAATGAACAATGCACAACGATCTGAAATACCTGGATCTGGACAAAATTTATACACATCTTCATATACATAATTAGTTAGAACATTGTCAATACATGTTGCTGATTTCCCATTGTCTCTGGTAGATTCAAGGAAATTTAACTTGAAACCCTATTCTTTTTACTAAGTCATTGAATTGAAGTGTGGCCACCATCACACATGATATCAATATTAAAATCAGCAGCTATTACAATTTTTTTCTTTTTTTCCTCTACAAAAGTCTTCTAGCATAATTTGAAGCTTAGATAAGAATAGTTCTGTTGTTGATGCCCCTGGAATTCTGTATATTGAGATTATTATGACATTTGTCAGTGAGTCCACTAATTCTACAAAACAGCTCTCAAACACACATTCTTCATTTAAATAATTAAAACAGTTTCTCATCTCATAAAGTTTATATCACTATGTAGAAGTATAAATGAGCCTCCACATGATTTGTTTCTTCTGCAAAAGTTACTTCCTTATCTGAAGTTTCCTATATTGTTTAGAATTTTGATTGTGTCCTCTGTAAACCTGTGCTCATTTAAACAAGCAACTCTTAGATTTGCACATTCTGACAGTATGATTTCCAATTCATCTATTTTGGAGCTTTTGTTGTTAGAAGCATCAGTGTTAAAACCATTTATATTCCAGTGGATACCATACCTACTTTCACTATTATTTATAGGCTTTAGCACATTTCTCACCAGCAGAACTGGAACTGTCTGCAATGAAATTCCTAGACTTCTCTGATGAGACAACCAGATCAGAACAGCCATTATGAAAATTTAATTTTCTATGTCTGATGTGCAAAATGTCTGCCTGATGCCATCTGCTCCAGTCTAGGGCTCTCCCTATGGACAAAACTCATCCACAGCAGAGACCAACTGGCACAATGACTACTGCCGGGAGTTCTGATGCCCCATGAAGTTGGGAATCTACTCCTTGGCATGCATCGAAAGTTAGTATCGGAAGTGTGATCCCTGTGTTGCCAGAGGGCTCCACTGAAATGGTATGTAATGACCCCACCATGTCAGATTGGCTACCACATTGGCTTTTAAGCACATGTATGAGTCTAAGCAGTTATTGTCCACAGATTATCTTTAACACTGTATGTAGTGGATGCTACTGACAGTGTTGTTCTCCAGTTATTCCACATTACAGAAAAAAATTAAAAATTAAGATAAAACCTAGAAGGGAACTAAAATAGGTGTAATATAATTAAATGAAGATTTCAAGGAAATAAAGCAGAACCTAGGCAACAGCCAGGTCAACATCAAAGGTTGCCTCCATGAGGAAGTAAGATGAGTATAGTCGGAGATGGGAGACTGCAGCACGAGAAAGCAAGGAGATACTACAATAGATTGGGGGGCCGTGCTCACCATGCATGTACTAATGAAAGAGTTATGAGCCTCCTGGGGGTTTGGGTGGGTGGGGAGGTGGGGGAAGGGGACAGCAAGTGGCATGGTCAGAGTGGCAGCATAAAAAGTAAAAGAGAGGAAGGAAACAAAGGGGTGCAAATGAAGGAGATAAACCATAGAAAACAGGTATTAAGTGCTGATGATCCCAAGTAAGTAATCTCATCTGCAAGCTGTATGTCAATATTACAGATCTACAAAATTTAACTGATCAAATAACTTTCAAATTTAAATAAATAAATCAAAGTAGAAACAAAGTAAAATAAAGTTGGTGAAACTTTGGTATTTATGAATGACATATGTTTAATGTGCTACTGGTTTACCTGCTGCTCCAAACTGATTAGATTTTATTCTCTCATTTAATTTGTCAAGCTCAGCTTTTAATCTAAGATTTTCTTTATTAATTCTTTCTACTTCTTCTGCTTTTTCTTTTTCAAAATGTTCCTTTTCATTAATTATAGTCATTTTTTCTTTCCTTTCATTTTCAAGCAAGCTTTTCAGAGTTTTAAAGTCTTCATCCTTTCTCTGCAACAAGGCAACCATCATTTTTTTCTCTGTCTCCACAACTCTCAAGGCATCAAACTCTCATTTCACTTCGAGTAATTCTATCTGTGCCATCCTTAAAGCATTGTTCTCTCTAACCTGCAAACAAATTGTAAACAAGCAATTTTCAATAACAAATTGGTATCATCTGCATTACTGGCCAGCAATATGACCTCACATTCAGGAACATGCATAATATCATGAATGTGAAAAGAAATCCTACCTTCAGATGCCATTTTAACTGAGTTACAAATAAATTAAATTCAAGCTATAATACAGAAACAGTCATAACATATTGCAAAACCAGGTAAAGAACCACAACAAAGAGCAGCTAGTTGTTGATACAGGATTTCACTGAGAGAAGCTCTGTGACAATGCTGTATCCTGCTACCAGTGCATGTGACATATATAATAGAGGGAAACATTCCACGTGGGAAAATTTTATATAAGAAACAAAGATGCTGTGATTTACCAAATGAGACAGCGCTGGTAGATAGACACAATAAAAAATACACGAACACTCACACAAATTTCAAGCTTTCGCAACCCAAGGTTGCTTCATCAGGAAAGACGGAAGGAGAGGGAAAAACGAAAGCATGTAGGTTCTAAGGGAGAGGGTAAGGAGTCATTCCAATCCCGGGAAAAAAAAACTTACCTTAAGGGGAAAAAAAGGACAGGTATACACTCACCTTAAAAACCACATCCTTTCGTCTTTCCCACTGCTTCCGTCTTTCCTGATGAAGCAACTTTGGGTTGCAAAAGCTTGAAATTTGTGTATGTGTGTATTTTATTGTGTCTATCTACCACCGACTGGTAACTGCCCCTGGGAGGCGTTATGCATGGAGCAGAGCTGACTCTCTCTGTTTATCCAGTTGTACTTTTTACACTCATTGTTCTGTGTCTCGTATTGTGTGGATTCGTGAGAGGACTATTTCTCTTACTGTTCAGAGGTTTATGAATAAAACATTTATTTGTGTTACTTTGATAAGTTTCATGTATTACTAGGTAAAGTCAGGCATCGAATCATTCCCTAAACTACATGCCTACAAATGACATCTATCAGAAATCAAAATAAAAGCTTTTTCAAAAGAACTAGAAAAACAAAGATGGGATGATGTGTATAAGGAAACCAATGTGGATATGAAATTCTCTAAATTCTCCACATTGTTTAAATTTAACTTTGAAAAGGAATTTCCAAAAGTATGCATGTCTGTATCAACATCTCACAAAAATAGATGGATAACAGCAAGTATTAAGAAAGAAGTGCTCCCAAACACTTAAACACCTCAGTTCCATGGAAAAGATTCGCAATGATCCAGAATTCTTAAATTTATATCATGGATACAAAAAGATCTATAAGAATGGGCTGATTGCTGCAGAAAAGTCATTTAATGATAAAATAATATATAATGCAGAGAATAAAAGCAAAGCAGTCTGGGATGTTATAAAAATAGGAATGCAGAATAACATACTGCTAAGGGAGAGGGATAAAGTAGTAAACGATTGACAG
Source organism: Schistocerca serialis cubense (assembly GCF_023864345.2). Classification (NCBI taxonomy): domain Eukaryota; kingdom Metazoa; phylum Arthropoda; class Insecta; order Orthoptera; family Acrididae; genus Schistocerca; species Schistocerca serialis. Next base: position 853,703,166 of record NC_064640.1, read on the forward strand.
CACTTAGCAAACTATGTAAACTAGCATATTTGAAGTATTGCAGAGACAAAAATTCCCCCAAATAAACATAACACCTGTAAATAATGTTGCACTAAACATGGCGATGTTACTTCCAACCACAGAGAATGAAGTCAGTAAAACAATTCAGAAACTAAAAAATAAAAAGTTAGTAGGTTTAGATGAAGTACCAATGTGTGTACTGAAACAATGGATAGGGATTATACAAGGCCCCTTAACAAATATAATGAATGAATCCTTCACATCAGGGGCATTTCCAGAGCAGTTAAAACAGGCAAGAGTTGTACCTTTGCTTAAGAAAGGTAATGCAGAAGACATAGAAAACCACCAGCCCATTTCCCTGCTGTCAGCATTCTCAAAAATAATAGAAGCAATTATGAAAGACAGATTAATGAATTACCTGAATAAATACAATCTTTTCAGTTTGGTTTCCGAAGTGGCAAAAATACGGAGTCAGCCATATTAGAATTCACAAAAGTTGTACTTGATGCCCTTGATAAAGATGAGTGTGCCACAGGCATATTTTTGGATCTTTCTAAGGTGTCTGATACTGTCGACCACAAGATTCTATTAAATAAATTAGAAGCATCAGGAATAAAAGGAGTAGCTAATGACTGGCTTCGATCATACCCAACAGATACGGTAAAAAGAGTAGAGATAACACATACTTCAAATAGATCTAAACATTTAGTAAAACACTTATCAGAACCAAAATACATTAATATAGGGGTTCTGCAAGGTAGCATATTAGGACCAATATTGTTCCTGATATACATCAATGACTTTTGCAGTAGTGTTACTCATGGTGAAGAAATCCTCTTCCCTGATTCTTTTCCTTAATTATTTGTACGGTTTTAGGGCGCTCAACTACTGAGGTCATTAGTGCCGAGTCAAAAATGTAAGTGCACACATAATTCGGTACAACTCAAGGGGGGGGGGGACACAAGAAAGTTCTTACAAAGACACAAATAAAATAATTAAAAGAGTTAGATGTCTTTGGATAAGTCCATCAAAGTAATAAAACAAAGAACACGAGCAGCTGCTCGAGCGTCATCAGCTAAAATTTTCTGTAGGGTAGAGGGCAGAGACAGGACAACACCAGATTGAGTCAAATGGGGACACAACAATAAAACATGGCGCACTGTCAATGCATTACCACAAGGGCACTGCAGGGCGGGGTCACCAGATAGCAGGCAGCGGTGGCTAAACCGGCAATGCCCAATCTGCAACCTGGCCAAAATGACTTCCTCTCGCCGAGATGGTCGGGAGGAGGTTGTCCAAGCTGTTGGGAACGGTTTTATGGCCCAGAGCTTATTTTCTTGAAATGACTACCAAGTATCCCACCATAATGACACAAACCTCTTACTAACAACCCCACTAATGTCAGATGATTGGACGCAAAGGGAGGATGGCCGAGGCAGGAGGACTGCAGCCTTGGCCACAGCATCAGCAGCCTCATTCCCAGGCACTCCTACATGGCTTGGAACCCACATAAAGCTAACTGGAGAGCCATCATCAGCAAAAGAATGGAGGGATTGCTAGATCCATTGCACCAAGGGATGGGCCGGATATGGAGCTCCATGGCTCTGAAGAGCACTGAGTGAATCAGAGCAGAGTACATATGGAGAATGGCGGTGGCAGCGGACATACTGAACTACCTGAGAGAGAGCAAAAAGCTTAGCCGTGAAGCTGGAACACTGGTCGAAGAGCCGGTATGTAAAGGTGATGTCCCCAACGACAAAGGCACAGCAGACACCATCATCAGTTTTGGAGCCATCAGTGTAAATAAAAGTGTTACTGGTGAGTCACGCACGTAGTTCGAGAAACCGCGAGCAATACACTGCATCCGGAGTACCCTCCTTCGGGAGTGAGCTGAGGTCAAAATGAATGTGAACCAGAGCCTGGAGCCAAGGTGGTGTCAGGCTCTCACCCTCTCTGAAGGTGGTAGGGAGGGCAAAATCCAATTGTCGAAGCAGGCGACGAAAGCGGACTACAGGGGGCAGCAGGGCAGACACATGCAACCCACACTGACGGTCGAGAGAATCGTCGAAGAAGGACTGATAAGAGGGGTGGTCGGGCATTGACAACACCTGGCACGCATACCGACAAAGCAGTATGTTGTGCAGGTAGGTCAATGGTAATTCGGCAGCTTCAGCATAAAGAGTCTCGACAGGACTGGTATAGAGAGCTCCGGTTGCAAGACGTAACCCCCAATGACGGATGGAGTTGAGATGGCGTAAGAGGTATGGCCGAGCAGACGAGTAGATGAGGCTCCCATAATCCAGCTTTGATCGGACTATGGAGCGATATAAGCGAAGCAGGACAGTGTGAACCACTCCCCAAGATGAACCACTAAGAACACGTAGGACATTCAGAGAACGTGTACAACGGGCAGCCAAATAAGAGACATGTGGAGACCAACAAAGTTTCCTGTCTAGTGTGAGCCCTAAAACCTTTGTTGACTCCATGAAGGGGAGAACAACAGGACTGAGATGTAAGGATGGTGGAAAGAATGCTTTATATCACCAAAAGTTGATGCAAACCATCTTCTCTTCAGAGAACCGGAAGCCATTAGCCACACTCCATGAATATAGGCTGTCAAGACAATGCTGAAGGCAGCGCTCCAGGAGGCATGTTCTCTGGGCACTGCAGTAGATCGCGAAGTCATCGATGAATAGAGAGCCGGAGACGTTAGGTGGAATGCAATCCATAACGGGATTGATCGCTATGGCAAAAAGGGCTACGCTCAAAATGGAGCCCTGAGGCACTCCGTTCTCCTGGAGGAAGACGGACAATACGGAACCCACACGTAGCCTAAACATTCGATCTGTTAAAAATGAATCAATAAAAAGGGGCAGGTGACCACGTAGGCCCCACCTGTGCATAGTGAGGAGGATACCTCCTCTCCAACAGGTATCATAAGCCTTCTCCAAATCGAAGAACACAGCTACCGTTTGGCGCTTTCGCAAAAAGTTGTTCATGATGAACGTCGACAAGGTGACAAGGTGGTCAACAGTGGAGCGGCGTTGACGAAAGCTGCATTGAACATTAGTAAGTAGTTGTCGAGATTCAAGAATCCAAACCAACCGAGCGTTAACCATGCGCTCCATCACCTTACAGACACAGCTTGTAAGAGAAATGGGGCAGTAACTAGAAGGAAGGTGTCTATCCTTCCCGGGTTTGGGTATGGGAACGACGGCCTCATGCCAATGTGTGGGGACCTGACCTTTGGTCCAGATGCGGTTATAGGTACGAAGAAGAAAGCATTTGCCTACCTGAGAAAGGTGTGTCGGCATCTGAACGTGAATGGCATCTAGCCCTGGAGCAGAGGACCGGGACAGTGCAAGTGCACGTTCGAGTTACCGCATGGTAAAGGGGTTACTATAATCTTCCAGATTCAGCGAGTGGAAGGAAGGTCGCCAAGCCTCTTCTGCCTCTTTTCTGGGAAGGAAGGCAGGGTGGTAATGGGCGGAGCTTGAAACCTCCGCAAAAAAACGGCCAAAGGCGTTGGAGACATCCACAGGGTCTACAAGTACCTCATTACCTGAAGTCAGGCCAGGTATCAAGGAGTGGGCCTTAATGCCCCACAGCCGGCGCAGGCCACTCCAGACGACAGAAGAGGGAGTGAAACTGTTAAAGGAGCTTGTGAAAGAGGCCCAACAAGCTTTTTTGCCGTCTTTGATGACTCGACGACATTGCACTCAGAGTCGTTTGTAATTAATACAATTCGCCAATGTAGGATGGCGGCAAAAAGTGTGTAAAGCAGGTCGTCGAGCACAGATAGCATCTCTGCAAGCCTCATTCCACCAGGGGTCTGAAACGTGATGTGAAGAAGAGGTAGTACGAGGAATGGAACATTTGGCAGCATTGATGATAACAGCCGTGAGGTATTCGACCTGACTGGCACAGCTGAGAAAATCTTGGTCTGGAAAGGTCGCCAGGAAGGAGTAAAGCTTTTGGTATGTTCCAGCTCGAGGGAAGTGGGGATGGGGTGTGGTGCAGGAGACGAACAACACAGGGGAAATGGTCGCTCGAATAGTTGTCAGAAAGGACATACCACTCGAACCAATGGGCAAGATTGGTAGAACAGATCGAGAGGTCCAAGTGGGAGTAGGTATGAGTAGAGTCCGAGAGGAAAGTATTGAGGCAGACAAGATTGAGATGGTTGAAAACATCCACCAAGAGGGAGCCTCTCTGACAGAATGCAGGAGAACCCCAAATGGGATGATGGGCATTGAAGTCACCAAACGATAAAAACGGCGGAGGAAGCTGAGCAAACAGGTGCATCATGTCAGCCCGACTAACTGCGGATGCCGATGGAGTGTAGACAGTACAAACAGAAAAAGTAAAGGCACAAAGAGTAATACGGACAGCTATTGTTTGGAGTGGGGTGGTCAATGGGATGGGATGGTAATAGACATCGTCCCAAACGAGCAACATGACCCTACCATGAGCTGGAATACCGTCCACAGGGGTTAGGTCAGATCGCTCGGAGGTATAGTGGGTAAAAGCAATACGGTCAGTTGGGCGTAACTTCATTTCCTGGAGACCATTGACGAGTGGACAGTGCAGGCGGAGGAGCAGTTTTAATTCCTCCCAATTAGATCGAATACCTCTTATGTTCCAATGTAACAGAGCCACCGCGAGTCAGAGAAAGGGGGAACGAAACGGGGGAGAGCCGGTCACCTCGATCGCCGCGGAGGACCAGGTTTTGAGGGAACATCACTACAACCGTCGGGAGGCGGATCCTGTTCCATCGAGTCGTCGCCAGCTGCAGCCACATTATTGGGCTGCACAGGACGGGCAGCATTGTCTGCTGGCAACAGGCCTGCTAAGCGCCTGGCAGCCGAGCGTCCCGGCGAAACTGAAGACGGCCGGGAGCAGCGACTGTCAGATGGAGCATCAGACAAAATGTGCCCGGGTGGAGAGGGGGATAAAGACTTCTTCTTAAAGGCCTTCTTGGAAGACTGATGAGTCACAGGGATGGTGAGCTGTGGGGGCTGGACCTGAAGAAAGTCCTCACGCACGGGGTCCTTTTTTGAATGCCGGACCTCGGAAGCTGGGGTCCGTAATGTTTGCCCGATGGACGCCTGAGAAGAGGATCGCTTCTCAGGACGACAACGATGATGACGACGACAATGACGAGGATGAGGAGGAGGATGAGGATGAGGATGAGGATGAGGATGAGGATGAAGAGGGGCCCCTGGGGCAGAGGGGGCAGGGGCCGCGAGGGAGGATGATTTGGAAGGGAGGGATGTGGGAGGCGGAGGCATAGACCCCGGATGGGGTGAGGAGGTGGAGGGGGGACAGGATAGGGGTGAGGATACTGCAGGAGTGGACGCGACTGAAGCAAACGACGTTGTCAACATCTCGGGATGGAGGCGGTCATATTTCTTCCTGGCCTCAGAGTAAGACAGACGGTCCAAGGTTTTCAATTCTTGTATGTTCTTCTCCTTCTGATAGGCGGGGCAGTTGAAAGATCTAGGCGAGTGGAGGCCAGGACTATTGACGCACTGAGGTGGTGGGGTGCATGTATGTCCCTCGCGAAGACGACATCCACAATCACCACAAAGGGGCTCAGCTTCACACCGGGACAACATGTGCCTGAAGCGCAAACATCGAAAGCATCGCATAGGAGGTGGGATGTAAGGTCGAACATCGCACTGGTAGCACATCACCTTTACCTTCTCCGGGACAATATCCCCCTCGAAGGTGAGAATAAAGGCCCCAGTGTCGACACAATGATCTTTGGGGCCGAGCTGGACTCGCCAGATGAAATGCATGCCACGGCGCTCCTGGTTGGCCCTGAGCTCCTCATCAGATTGCAGCAGGAGGTCCCGATGGAAAATAATCCCCTGCGTCCTATTGAGCTCCAGATGTGGGACAATGGACACTGGGATGTCCCCTAGTTGGTCGCATGCCTGGAGCGCCACCGACTGTGTAGCGGAGGTGGTCTTTATGAGAATGGACCCCGAATGCATTTTACTAAGAGCATCAATTTCTCCAAAGATATCCTTGATATGCTATACAAAGAACATGGGGTTGGAGGTGGCGAACATCCCCCATTGGTCCGAGAACAGACTAAATAGCGGGGGAAGTATTTAGCCCCAAGCCGGCGGGCCTGTCCTTCCTCCCAGGGAGTGGCCAAGGGGGGAAAGGCAAAAGGACCAGAACCAGAGACAGAACCTTTCCTCTTAGAAGACGCGGCCGCAGAGCGCCCCAATTCATGTTGACATTTCATCTGCGAAACATCCGCCCCAATACCATCCACTCTGACCAGGGGCTCTCCCCACAGGCACCACCCAGCCTCAGCAAGGGCCATCTGGCAGGATGACCATTGCCAGGAGTCCTGATGCCCCAGGTAGACGGGCATCTACTCCTTGTCTTACGTGGGGAGGGTGCAGCTCAGGTACCGGCAGTACGATCCCTGTTTTGTAAGGGGGCTACAACCTAGAGGGTACATGATGACCCCACCACAATGGGCTAGCTACTGTGCTGGATTTCGGGTGCCATGGAAAGTCCATCATGATTGAAGGTGCAGATGGGGACACACTACGGGCATAACCTGTGCAACCCATCAGGTGTTTAGGCCCAAATTGATGAACAGTGGGTGCAGTTACAACGCTGTTATGATGATGAGTGTCAAGGTCTTACTGCACTGAGGACCGGTGATACACCACGTAAGGTGTCCTTCCCCAAAAGGCTCATACTTCTGTAGAATTTTGAAAAATGGAGGTCAAACCCCAATGGGGACCATCATGTTGAAGGCCAAAATGGTTGAGACTCCTTTTGATCGCCTCTTATGACAGGTAGGAATACCTCGGGCCTATTCTTACCCCGGACCCGCAGGGGGGCCCTTCCCTGAAGATAGTAATATTATAGTCACTGAGAAAGCAAGAGAACTCCTTGCTGAGAAAGCAAATGAAACTCTCAAGGAAGTTTATGATTGGTCAATAAGCAATAAGGTGACATTGAACATGAAGAAAACTAATGACATGAATTTCAGTTTGGAGAGGAAAAAAGACCATGTTAAATTAAATGTAGATTTTACCTCTATAGGCTGTGCAACAAGTGCAAAATTTTTAGGAATGGTTATTTATTCTCAGTTGTAGTGGCGTGAACACACAAAGGTACTTGCAAACAAAATGTCATCAGCATGTTATGCCCTTAGAATCCTATCATCACTGTGTAACATGCAGTGTCTTTTAATTACATATTATTCCTATGTACACTCAATTCTTAGCTATGACATTCTTTATTGGGGAACAAATGCACAAAATATGAACACAATTTTCAAACCCCAGAAAAGAACCATAAGAATAATAACCAAAAATAGTAGTCAAGCACATTGTGAAGATCTGTTCAGACCATTGGGGATTTTAACTGCTCCATGTGAATACATGTAGCAGTCAGTTGTACACATAAAAAATAACATTTGTAATTACTGCACAAACAGCTCTGTCCATGACCATCCAACAAGAGATAGACTCAACTTACATTTACCAAGAAAAAATAAACATAAAACTCAAAACAGCACTTTCTACCCAAGAATAAAACTGTACAATAAATTACCAAAAGAGATTAAAGAATTTGCAAAAATACAGCTGAAAAGTACCTGTTATGCAATACATTTTATACATTCAAGGATTACTTAGCTAAAACAGGGTATGGGTTTGATAAAAAATTTTATACAAATAAATAATAATAATAATAATAATAATAATAATAATAATAAAGAACAAAAACGCTGTTACAAAGGAGCACGAGGATGTAAAGAGCAACTGATAATAGATGCAGAGGTGACATATCAAGCTGAAACTAAACAAAGGTCACTACACTACGCATACATTGATTACCAAAAAGCTTTTGATAGTGCACCCCACTCATGGTTACTACAAATATTGGAAATATACAAAGTAGATCCTAAATTGATACAGTTCCTAAACATAGAAATGAAAAATTGGAAAACCACACTTAATATCCAAACAAATTCAAATAATGTCACATCACAGCCAATACAGATTAAGTGTGGAATATACCAAGGAGATTCATTAAGTCCTTTCTGGTTCTGCCTTGCTCTGGACCCACTATCCAACATGCTAAATAATACGAGTTATGGATACAATATTACTGGAACATACCAACACAAAATCACACATTTGCTGTACATGGATGATCTAAAACTACTGGCAGCAACAAATCAACAACTCAACCAATTACCAAAGATAACAGACGTATTCAGCAATGATATAAATATGGCTTTTGGAACAGACAAATGTAAGAAAAAATAGCATAGTCAAGGGAAAACACACTAAACAAGAAGATTACATATTGGATAACCACAGCGACTGCATAGAAGTAATGGAAAAAACAGATGCCTATAAATATCTAGGATACAGACAAAAAATAGGAATAGATAATACAAAGATTAAAGAAGAACTAAAAGAAAAATATAGACAAAGACTAACAAAATTACTGAAAACAGAATTGACAGCAAGAAACAAGACAAAAGCTATAAATACTTATGCCATACCAATATTGACCTACTCATTTGGAATAGTGAAATGGGGTAACACAGACCTAGAAGCACTCAATACACTTACACGATCACAATGCCACAAATATAGAATACATCACATACATTCAGCAACAGAAAGATTGACATTAAGCAGAAAGGAAGGAGGAAGCAGATTTATCGACATAAAAAACTTACATTATGGATAGGTAGATAATTTAAGAAAATTCTTTATAGAATGAGCAGAAACTAGCAAAATACACAAAGCAGTCAGTCATATGAATACATCGGCTACACCACTGCAATTTCATAACCACTTCTACAACCCTTTAGATCACATATTAACAGATAAAAAGAAAGTAAATTGGAAAAAGAAAACACTACATGGCAAGCACCCGTATCATCTAACACAGCAACACATTGATCAAGACGCATCCAACACATGGCTAAGAAAAGGCAATATACACAGTGAGACGGAACGATTCATGATTGCAATACAGGATCAAACAATAAACACCAGGTATTACAGCTAGCATATTATTAAAGATCCCAATACCACAACGGATAAATTCAGACTTCACAAACAACAAATAGAAACAGTAGATCACATCACAAGTGGATGTACAATACTAGCAAATACAGAATACCCTAGAAGACACGACAATGTAGCAAAAATAATACATCAACAACTTGCCATACAACTTAAACTAATAAAACAACACATTCCCACATACAAGTATGCACCACAAAATGTACTGGAGTTCCATTAAATTTTTGGTGTTTGATGATGCTGGTGTTGAGAACTTGTTCAGGATGGACATATTTCAAGCATTTAAATTTTCTATCACTGGCACAGTTCACCTTATATCCAATCAGGTACAGTGTTCTCTATTGGAAAAACTGTGTGAGGAGTTTTTAGGCTTGTTTTTTGGAAGGTGTAGCATGTGCTGAGAATTTTTCTGCTCATATTTTGTTAAAATTCATGTATCTGCCTCATTTTTGTCATGCGCGTCCTATTCCTGTTGCCCTGAAAGATCAAGCGAAAGCAGAATTGGATAGAATTCAATCTCTTGGGTTGGTGCAATGTGTTATAGATAGTGAATGATCATCTCTGCTGACTGTAGTTCAGACGCTGTCAGGGAAACTTCACCTCTGTGGCGACTTCAGTACTACTGTCAATACACAGTCGATTGTGGATACATATGCTCTCCCATGCAAGGAGGAACCGTTGTCAAAAATATTGGGTGACCAGTACTTTTCTAAAATTGATTTGTCGAAAGCATATCTGCTGGTTACTGTGGACAAAGTGTCTTGGTGAGTTCTGGTTTTGAATACTCCTTTTGGTTTATATCAATATTTGCACCCTCTTATTGGTGTGGCTAGCATTCCTGCTATTTTCCAAGAATTTTTAGAGGAATTGACTAAGCCTGTCCCAGTTTGCATTAATTATCTGGATGATGATGTCATGAGCTGCTGTGCAGCGCTGCCTGCTTTAGCCGAGTAGTTCTAGGCATTTCAGTCTGGAGCCGCGCAACCGCTACGGTCGCAGGTTCGAATCCTTCCTTGGGCATGGATATGTGTGATGTCCTTAGGTTGGTTAGGTTTAAGTAGTTCTAAGTTCTAGGGTACTGATGACCTCAGATGTTAAGTCCCATAGTGCTCAGTGCCATTTGAAGCATTTTTTTGTTCTGCAGCAGATCACTTGAAAAATTTGCACATTTAGTTTTACCTCTTATGGTGTAAACTCACGAAATCTGAGTTTCTTTCAACTTTCTGTTTATCTGTGGTTCGAGATCTCCCTGTTTGGTGTTCACCCTCTGCTGGACCCCATCTCCACTGTTACATCTATCATCTATGCCTCACTCCACATCTATCACAGCTGAAATCATGGTGGATTAGAAACAGGTTGATACCTAACACCTGACTTGCCGCATTTTTGTGGAGGTCGTGTCCATTTATCTGGGAGGATGGTTGATTGGTTGATTGGGGTTGAAGGGACCAAACAGCAAGTTCATCGGTCCCTTGTTTCAAATGTAGTCCATTCCGATAGTGTGACATCTCAGAAAAGTCAGAACGATAAAAGGGAAAAGCTAAAAAATGTAAAAGTGCAGTCACGTCGTCAATGGTAAAAACAGCAAGTCAGCAAGAGAGCAAACCCAAAGCTATGCTAGATGCAGGAAATATCCCACCTCTGAAGCAGTAGAGGCAAGACCACCTGCGACTTAAAAGTGTGCAACTGCTAGAATGTAGAAGTGCGTATGGGAAAAGGAGACTAACCAATCCTAAACAGTGATAAAAACAGAGTAAAAGGGGAAGAAAAGAGGATCTCGACCAGGGAGGGGAGTTGGGAATCTCCAAACACGGCTTACAGTGGGAGATACCCCAACTCACTGCCCTCCCCCAACACCAGAGAGAGATTAAAAACCTTAAAACTGAGAATAAAAACCACTTTCCCAGAGGAAACCGAGAACCAGTTCGACCATCCAGGAATTGTCAGCCAACATCAAAGGTAAAGTGCAGAGGAGTCTGTACTTAGCACGCATAGCCAGAAGAAGGGGGCATTCAACCAAAATGTGGGCTACTGACTGGAAGGCTCCACAACCACAAAGTGGGGGTGGCTCATCACACAAAAGAAAACCGTGGGTCAGCCTTGTATGGCCAATGCGGAGATGACACAGTGTGGTCGAGTCCTTTCAGGAGAGGCGAAAGGAAGAATGCCATGGGCCTGGTGTCACCTTAATCGCATGAAGTTTATTAGACAGGGATATAGCCTCCCAAGAATTGCCGCTTATTGTGCGAAGTGGGATTTGATTTGAAGCCGTAAATCCGCTACAGGAGGGGTTACAGAAAAGGGGGGGTAAGTGATTGCTCCCCCAGCCAAACGATCAGCAAGCTCATTACCTGGGATACCCACATGGCCAGGGACCCAAAGGAGGTCAACGGAACAAGCAGCACGGTGAATATCAGCGAGATGGTCATGGATGGCAGAGACCAAGGGATGGCTCGAAAATCACGGGTCAATAGCCAGAAGGGCACTCATTGAGTCCATACATAACAAAATGTGGTTGTGTTGGGACTGTTTGTTGGCACTGTTTAATAAAGGTAAGGGCCTGGGAAATTGCCATCAATTCCGCAGTAAACACCCCACATGTAGGTGGCAGCAGATGATTTTTCATTCCAACAGAGGACGTGAAGGCATATCCGACATGATCAGCAGATTTAGAGCCATCGGTGTAAAAAACAGCAGCATCCCAAAACTCCCATAAAATCGAATCTTTCGGACCTTGGTGGAGATCCATCTGAATTCGGGGCTGAGGAACTAACCAAGCAGGGGTGGAAGTGGGTGGAGGGAGCGTGGAAGACAGGACAATGAAGGAAGCTGAAAATCACGGTGAAGAGACGCAAAGCAGAGCCCAACCGGTAAACCTGTCTAAGGGCAGGAATCAGGTGGGTGGCGTCCATGGTTTTGGAACAGGACAGAATAGGAAGTATGGGAGAGGAACGGACAGCGATTGCATAAGACGCCAGAAGCTGGGACCGCCGAACAGAAAGGGTGGGTATCCCTGCCTCAACCAGGAGACTATCAACAGGACTACTAGGGAAGGCACCGGTTGCCAAATGAATACCATGATGGTGGACTGGATCCAGCACATGCAGTGTGGAAGGAGCAGCCGAGCCATAAACTTGACAACCATAGTTCAAGCGAGACAGAACTGAAGCACGATAAAGGCAAAAAAGGAGGGAGCGGTCCACACCCCAAGAGGTGTGGGCAAGGAAGCGAAGAACATTGAGTTTACGGAAACATCCTACCTTCAGAAGTCTGATATGGGGCAGCCAAGTGAGCTTGTTGTCGAAAAGAAGACCCAGGAAACGAAACTGTGGGACCACAGGCAATCGTTGTGCATCAAGATAGAGCTCTGGATCAGGTTGAATCGTAGAACGGTGACAGAAGTGGACCACCCACGATTTTAAAGGAGAGAATTGAAACCCGTGTGAGAGGGACCATGCAGAGGCACACCGTATAGCTCCCTGGAGCTGCCACTCTGCAGAGGCCATCAAAAAGGAACTAACCCAGACGCAGAAATCATCCACGTACAGAGCAGGAGTGACCAAAGGACCGACAAATGCCACAAGTCCATCGATAGCAATTAGGAAAAGAAGTACACTCAATACAGAACCTTCTGGGATGCCCGGCTCCTGGGTCCATGGAGAACTAAAAACAGTACCAACCCGAACCCTGAATGACCGATGGAACAGGAACTGGCAGATAAAAATTGGGAGTGGGCCCCGAAGACCCCACTGATGAAGTGTAAGTAAGATGTGATGGCGCCAAGCTGTGTCATAGGCCTAGCGATGGTCAAAAACTACTGCAACTAAATAGGGAGCTGGGAATAAGCCTGCCGAACTGCGGATTCCAAGCGAAGTAAATGATCGGAGATCGTCCCTCTTGGAAGCCACACTGGTAAGGGGACAGTAGATCCTGAGATTTGAGGACCCAATTGAGCCTACAGGCTAGCATCCGTTCAAGTAACTTGCAAACAACATTTGTCAGACTAATTGGACGACAGCTTTCAACAAATAGGGGGTTCTTACCAGGCTTAAGGCCAGGAACGACGATGTTATCCCTCCACTGAGAAGGGAAGTCACCCTGGAGCCAAATACAGTTAAACACCCGGAGAAGATGTTGCCGTTGTGGAGCACTGAGATGTTGAAGCAGTTGGTCATGAATTGAGTCAGGGCCAGGGGCCATATAATGAGAAGAAGAAAGTGTGGAAAGAAATTCCCATTCAGTAAAAGGTTTGTTTTAAGATTCTGACTGACAAGGGGTAAAACATAAGGCAGAAGATTCGGCCAGCTGTTTCCGGTGAAGGAAAGAAGCTGGATAGGAGGCTGATGCTGATGCAAAATGGGTCGCAAGATGTTCTGCAAGAATCAACAGGTCCGTACAAAGGTGAAGGCCTGGGAGGGTAGACTGCTGATGGCAACCTTGGAGAGAGTGAAGTGTAGCCCATACCCGTGACATACGGACAGTAGAACCGAGGGAAGAAACAAAGCGCTCCCAACATATCCATTTGCTCCGTTAGATTAAATAATGGGCTTTACTGCGAAGGTGTTTAAAGGTAATATGGTTGGCAATGGATGGGTGTCTCTTAAGGTGTTGCAAAGCTCGACAGCGATCACGGATGGCAATGGCAATGGCTGTACTCCACCATGGGACTTGCTTGCGATGAAATGGTCCAGATGAGCGCAATACAGCAATGCTAGCAGACGTCATCAATACAACCCGACAAAGAGGGAGAAAACATGACATGTGCAGTATATAGAGGCCAATCGGTGCATTGGAAAGACCAACGAGGTAATCTGTCCATTGGGGAGCGGGAAGTGAGCGAGAGAATCAACGGGAAATAGTCACTATCACAAAGGTCATTGTGTGGTGACCAGTGTAATGAAGGGAGGAGGGAGGGAGAAGAAAGAGAAAGATCAATGGCAGAAAAGTTACCATGACCAGCAAGAAATGAGTAGGGGAGCCATCATTAAGAAGACAGAAGTCAAGGTCTGTAATAAACTGGTCTATGAGAAGACCTCGTCTAGATGGAAAAGCACTGCCCCACAAGGAATGATGAGCATTAAAATCCCTGGGAAGGAGGAAGGGAGGAGGAAGCTGCTGAAGAAGGGTAGTTACGGCAGCAGGTGTAAAAGTCCTGTCAGGAGGGAGATAAAGATTGTGAACCGTGACCTCAGAGTCCATGTGGAACCTAACAGCAACCGCTTCCAATGTAGTTTGAAGAGGAAGTCACGTGCTAGCAACATCTGTACGGACCAATGTACAAACGCCACCAGAAGCCCGCAGGTGTCAGACCCAATTTCGACAGAAAACACTGAACCCACAGAGGGTCGGTGAATGATTATCAGTAAAATGAGATTCCTGTAGAACTACACAAGCTGCACAGTAAGACGAAATAACTGATTTCAACTCTGTAAGGTGACGGTAATAACCATTAGAATTCCACTGGATAACCACAGAACGATGATTCAAATGGGGGTTGAACAGGCTAAAGCCAGTCATACCGCCGGGTCACCACCCATCACCGACAAGAAGGGGGCGACATCCATGAACAGCAGGTCAGAATCTGGTTGTGAAGGTGGGGATGGGACCTCTGGTGACACAAGAGGCTCCTTGTCTCAGGACTTATGTTTCTTCTTCTTTTCTGTTTGAGATCGAGGAGGGCTGTGCGGCATAATGGAGCCAGCTGCAACAAGATTGGGAACATAAAGAGATCGGGTGACCTGGGGCCCAACAGACCACGGTTCTCGCGGTCGTCGCGTGGCAGTAGACCTTTGGCTTGGAAGGTGCCGGGAAGGGGCACCCCGGGAGGGGCGCCCTTGACTGGCAGACGCTGAAGAAGTGGCTTGGGAGGGGGAGCAGCGCCTGGAGGAGAAAGTGTGGGAGCCACAGGGGAGGGGGGAGAAGAGCCATCCGGGACTGGGGTAAGGAAGGGGGAGGAAGGGGTGAAAATGTAACTAAAGCATAACTAGACGTCATGGACACAGGGGAAGACATGCATACCTCTTACGAGCCTCAGTGTAGGTTAAACGATCAAGGGACTTATACTCCTGTGTCTTATTTTCCTTCTTATAAACTGGGCAATCTGGTGAACGTGGAGAGTGATTGGCATGAAAATTAACACACACAGGAGGGGGAACAGAGGAACTCCTCTCATGGAGTGGACGTGCACAGTCACCACAGAGAGGGGCCCGTGAACAGAGGGAAGACTTAAAACACCTCATAGGAGGTGGGATATGCGGCATCACATCACATCGATAAAACATAATCTTTACTTTCTCAGGGAGGGAATCCCCCTTCAAAAGCCAGGATAAAGACATCAGGATCAATGAAATTGTACTTCAGACCCTTCTGAACACGCCGAACAAAGTGAACACCCCACCATCCGAGATTGTCTCGATGCTCCTCATCAGTTTGAAGGATGAGGCCCCTGTGAAAAATCACACCTTGAACCATATTTAGAGACTGGCGGGGGGGGGGGGGGGGGGTAATTGACACAGGAATCAGGAATTGTGCCAAGATGGTTACAAGCACGAAGGGCCACAGACCGGGCAGCTGAAGCAGTTTTGATCGACAACGAACCCCACCGCATCTTTCTCAGGGAGTCCACTTCACCAAACTTGTCTTCAATGTGTTCTGCAAAAAATAAAGGTTTGGTATTGGTGAATGTATCCCCATCAGTCATGGTGCAAACCAGCATTACCGATGGAGGACACTGCAAACTTGTAAGTGATTTTCAGCCAGCTGTCCAAATACTTTTGATCACATAGTGTACATGGATGCTAAATCAGCAATGCTCACACCACATTTGCGTTTTTCAATGATTTTACGTTTCATTTCTAAGGCCACTTTCTCTCTCTTATTGTCGTCTCCTAATGGCTTTATCTAAGGGACATATGTACGAAAGTTATTAACGTTTGCACACAGAAAAACACTATGTGAACACAAATTTAGAAAAATGTATGATCATAATCTGCACTAAGATGGTAGCTGCAGACAATGAAAGGTGTTTATGTTGTTGAACGTTTCTCCTGCTATGCACAAAAGGCTGGTGACATCACACTAGCCATCGTCACTCATTATGTATAACATTGCTCGTTAATCGAGTCATTTTTTACCATTTGTTTTGCTTGTTATGCGAATTGCACGTTATGAGCAGTGCTCGTTAAGTGAGGTTCCATGGTATAGCATTTGTATCCACCTGATTCCGACGAGAAAGTGATGTCCCCTGGCAAGTCCCACATCCCAGTTCATTCTCTCGAAATCCCAGTACGTCCTGACACCACCATTCTATTAGTTAGAAGACTGTCTATTCCTCCACCCATCAATGATTGGGCAGAGAGATATCGCAATGAGAAAAATAGAACACTAACATGCAGAAGGAAATTCTCAACTATGCAGGGTATACATGGACGGTACAAAGAAATTCGGAAGCACTACACCTACAATTCATCGATATCGAATGACTGTCTATAAATATCCCCCTGTACATGTCCTAATCTTTATCATATTCCTATGATTACTACGCTAGATATACAACAGTGTAATAGTGTCAGATCGTCAGATCCTTTGTTAATGGCAAAGTCTCTCTTGTTCTCCCGCATCCGACCATCCTGATTTAGGTTTTCCGTGATATCCCTAAATCACTCCAGGCAAATGCCGGGATGGTTCCTCTGAAAGGGCGCGGCCGACTACCTTCCCCATCCTTCCCTAACCTGATAAGACCATTGACCACACTGCCTGGTCTCCTTCCCCAAACAACCAACCAACCAATCTCTCTTCTTCTTCTTTTTCTTATTCTTCTCTCTCTCTCTCTCTCTCTCTCTCTCTCTCTCTCTCTCTCTCACACACACACACACACACACACACACACACACACACACACACACACACACACAATTTGCTTTTATAATATCCAATGAACTATTAAAACTTCACCAACGCCACCTGGTAGAGAATGGTGGTAAGGTTTTAACATGCCTCTCATTTCCAATATGTCGAAAACAAATACTTTCTGCATGCTGACATATCTGGAGATCCTATTAAATATGTAGGTATTGGCACACTGAAGCAGGTGGCCAGTGGTTAAAGTTGCTTGCACAGAGCAGTGCAAAGTTTTTTCGTCTGTGCTGGAGGAAGGACCATATCCTACAGACCATCAGTCACAATAGAGGGTTCCTGTGTTGATGTTTCATAAGCAGTTTGATACATTGATTTATTTTTTTAATGCATCGAAACAGTGTGTGGCTACAGCTTTGTACACCACCATACATTTTGGTTTTCTACCTTGACTTTGAGGTCTGTGTCAGGTGCTAAACTGACATTAACACTTTTCAATCCCTGAGCTCTCACAGAAACTTGGACATACCATGGCATAAACTAAGCTGCTCCCAAAACACACAGGATGGTTGAAATAAAAGACAGAGGTGGTGTTTCTTATTGACGAAAATGTGGATGAGACTGCAACATATGGAAACTGGTAAATTTTGCAGTAATGTAGAGCATTTCCAGATATCTAAAGGTGATGACGTCTGCATTTAAACTCATGTTCCACAGTGATGTGGTAGCAGATGTCTCAGTGTTCCATTTTTTAAGAGTCCAAAAGCATTGATTCCTCATACTGGTGGAGCTTATTGCACTCACATGTGGGGTTACTGTTTTGGTGGCCTCGGTAGTCGTCATCATGATCTCTGAATCTTTGGACACTGCGTCTTTCATTTTTATGGCTTACAATGCATAACCACATGTGGAACATGGGGGTATTCTGTAGGACTTAAACCCATAGAGCATGGATAGTATGCAGAATCAGTTGTCAATAACACTGGTGGAGGAATGGAATGATTTTTGTACACCCAGGCGATCATGTAAGTACCCTTATTCCTCCACATTTCTGTCGCATTTACCTCAGTTTTACGTATTTTCCATTAATTTTCGTAATTTTGCCAGGTTTCCCATAAGGCAATTTTCCCAATTACTTGACTTCCAGACCACCACTCTCAACAACCTGTCAATACAACAAAGAGTTCATTGTGTCAATCTCGTTATGCTATCAGCCAATGGCACTGCAGCATGAGTCTCATTTTCTGTATCACTGCTAAACCATACCCTCCATTACTTTGCGAGTGCTATATACATGTGAACATATCGCAAACCCTGTTACACTTCCTACATGACATGAGACAAATACTGTTCTTTAATGTGGGAAATAGTCATTAGCAGAGAGAATGTGCAAAAGCTACTTTCCTTAGCCAAAACACTGCATACATTCTGTAAGATTTTATTGCAATTGCCTATGTCCCTTGCATTCATAGAATAAAGTCTGAGATTGAAAGATCGCCTTTGATAACTACCATCCCAACAAAAGATGCATATTCATAGCAGCACTCTGCCCTCTATATCGAAATGAGCTGCCCCTTGATTGAACCTGTCGACTAATGATCCTGAGAAAAAACTCGAGATGCTCTCTCTATGCATCTTGTAACTGTCCCTTGGCCTTTAACCAACCTTCCCTGCGCACATTGTCGCCGACTTAATTTGGAACTGACCTGAAGTATGAGCGCACTATACCCACTACATTCGATACCTTGTTAAAGAACGGGATGAACTGAGTTCCATGTAATCAATATATTTCGATATTGTGCTTTCAGAAAGAGCATAACACGACTTCCAAACTTGCACAACCGACTGATACTAGCGATACAGAGCAGTATGCACATTCCACTACTGTAGCTGCTGTTCTGTGAAGACTGTTTGATACCAATCTTACATCACTCACCCAATTACACACGATCTCTCTAGATGCATCCATGCTGAGGAGGTTAGCACCCTTTACTCGTGTGTAGCGAATACGAGCCTGATACATTTGAGACTGTTGACGTGATATAACAGATGATTAAGAAGAAGAAACGTATGGTTTTTGCATGATGGAACTCCAGGAGGAAGGAGTTTAAAAAATTGTACATAAATCACTTGTGCTAGCAATTCTGTAGTATTGGAAAAAGATAAATTGTCACAGAACATGAACATACACTCGTAAGACTACACGATTCAACACTTAAACATGCTATAATGTAAAAGCAGTGTGGTTTCCAATATGTTAGTTACATGGAATGCGATGCTATTAATACTCCAATGGAGTAAATATATGTCCAACACCTGACATATATTCACCCTCTAAGATTTCTATCCTACTTACTATGGTGAGAAGCTTTATGATGATAAAACTACTACCTTCTACACCAAGAGGAAAAAATATATTCTTTGTGAAACATGCACTATATAGCTTTCTGGAGGTGTACAGCACACACTGTTCATGTCCAAATATGGTTCAAAAATTATTCTACGCTCGCATCAGTCATATAAAATGACTGTCAGCAATGGAAAATTCATGAAACTACCACATCTTATGAGGAAAAAGACAAACGCATAGCAGTGGTGTTTGACATGTCAGACTACACCAATGCTGCACTATCTATGAGAACAGAACACAATCTCTTCCAAACACAATAACTGTGAAGCAAATGTATACGCAGGGATTACAGTACCTCACAAACCCCTGCCTCAATTTATGTTCAAGATGTGGCAAGGGAATGGAGTACTTTGCATACATCTTCATTTGTTTAGAGGAGGATGCTGAAATAGGTTTTCCATCGGTTTGGTAGACATGGTTCATAGCACATGTGTTGGAAGTGCTCCGCTGGCTGTGGTATGGAGGGGTTTCCTGTTAATGATCGCAGGTACATAGCTCTCTAAATCACACGTAGAACATACAATTATATATTAGTTGAATGAAAGTTATACCACACAACTGATACACTATGAGAAAACATCAGAAAAAAAATGGTTGAAAGTGCAATACATGACCTGCCACAACTTCTCGCTGTCTCTAGAATGCATCATCAGTCTACCATTAAATCATAACTCATTACAGCCCCTCTCAGCTGATTAATCCACCTACTTTTTATCATCTTTTAGCACAGATCGATGTCAATTTAGATGCAGAGGGTTTTCATTTCTAGTAGTGCAGTGAACTTGCATATATCTCTATTATATCAGTAGACATACTGCAGAATGTCGTTAAAAAGCATTCTGGAAATGTTCTGAAAGGTATCTGTTAGCTGACACCACATGATTGTCAGTGGTAACTGCCGTCTGCTACACATCTCCTGTGCAGCAAGCAACGTAAATTTAAGTATTAACTGTGTTTTTCTTACTTGTCACTTCTTTTTCCGTGTGTTTTTGCTTTTAGGAAACTTTAATTTTCGAGCACTAGTAATAGTGTTCCATAGATTTTGTGTTTGTTTCGAATACAGTCCAAAGACAGTTAGTGCTTAGTCTCATTGTTTCCAACAAGAAGTGTCTAGTAACCACAGTTTAGTCAGCTATTAGCCACCTTTACTGAATTAGCAGTCTAGTTCAAAACTGATTACTTAACGCTCTACTGTAAATTGTTGATTCCTTGGGATGGACAGGATGTGTGACTGCTGTGTATGGATGCAGGAGGAGCTGGCCACTGTTTGCGAACAGCTGAACATGCTGATGGCCACAGTCAGCCATCTTCAGGCTGCTGCCTCGGAGTGTAGGGGCAGTGGGGAGTCTGATGCATCCCATGGTAGCAGAAAGGTCAGGGAAGAAGGCCAGTGTTCACTCTGCTTGCCATGGGGTCTCATCCAAGATGTGGAGGAGGCTCTGCCGGCGTCGATAGGGAGCACTGGGTGCACCCGACTGCAAATTGTTGCTCATGTTGGCACCAATGACTCCTGCCGTCTGGGTTCAGAGGTCATCCTCAGTTCATACAGACGGTTGGCGGAGTTGGTGAAGGTGGCTGCCTAGATCGCAGGGTGGAAACAGAGCTAACTATTTTGAATGTCATTCCCAGAACCGATCACGGGCCTCTGGTTTGGAGCCAAGTGGGAGGCTTAAAGCAGAGGCTCAGACGATTCTGCAGAGATCTGGGGTGCAAATTTCTCGAGCTCTGCTATTGGGTGGAGAATTGTAGTGTCCCCATGATTAGGTCATGCATGCACTACACCCACGAAGCGGCTACAAGTTAGCGGAGTACGTGTGGAGTGTGCATGTGGGTTTTTTTGGGTTAGAGAATTCCCTCCCTTGGCCCAACAAGACGCCTCCTAGGACGCGACAAGGTAGCAGAAAGCAAAACGCAACAGCGAATGACAATATTAGTGTGGTAATAGTAAACTGCAGGAGTGTCTATAGAAAGGTCCCACAACTGCTCTCATTAATAAACAGTCACAATGCCCACACGGTACGAGGAACGGAAAGTTGGCTGAAACCAGATATAAACAATAATGAAATTCTAAACTCAGATTGGAATGTATACTGCAGAGACAGGCTGGACAGTGAAGGGGGAGGCGTGTTTATAGCGATAAAAAGTGCAATAGTATTGAAGGAAATTGACGGAGATCTGGAATGTGAAATAATTTGGGTGATGATCACGGTTAAAGCAGGCTCAAACATGGTAATTGGATGTCTCTATAGGTCCACTGGCTCAGCAGCTGTTGTGGCAGAACACCTGAAGGAAAATCTGGAAAATATCTCTAGTAGATTTCCTGACCATGCTATTGTTTTGGGTGGAGATTTTAATTTACCAGATATAGACTGGGAGACTCAAACGATTATAATGGGTGGCAGGGGCAAAGAATCCAGTGAAATTTTTTTAAGTGCATTATCTGAAAACTACCTTGAGCAGTTAAACAGAGAACCGACTTGTGGCGATAACATATTAGACCTTCTGGTGACAAACAGACCCGAACTATTTGAAACAGTTCATGCAGAACAGGGAATCAGCGATCATGCGATCATAAAGCTGTTACAGCATAGGTGATATCAGCCGTAAATAGAAATATTAAAAAAGGTAGGTAGATTTTTTTGTTTAGCAAAAGTGACAAAAAGCAGATTACAAAGTACTGGACGGCTCAACACAAAAGTTTTATCTCAAGTACAGATAGTGCTGAGGATTAGTGGACAACGTTCAAAACCATCGTACAATATGCTTTAGATGAGTATGTGCCAAGCAAGATCATAAGAGATGGAAAAGAGCCACCGTGGTACAACAACCGAGTTAGAAAACTGCTACGGAAGCAAAGGGAACTTCACAGCAAACATAAACATAGCCAAAGCCTTGCAGACAAACAAAAATTACACGAAGCGAAATGTGTGTGAGGAGGGCTATGCGTGTGGCAATCAACGAATTCGAAAGTAAAGTTCTGTGTACTGATTTGGCAGAAAATCCTAAGAAATTTTGGTCTTATGTCAAAGCGGTAGGTGGATCAAAACAAAATGTCCAGACACTCTGTCACCAAAATGGTACTGAAACAGAGGATGACAGACTAAAGGCCGAAATACTAAATGTCATTTTCCAAAGCTGTTTCACAGAGGAAGACTGCACTGTAGTTCCTTCTCTAGATTGTCGCACAGATGACAAAATGGTAGATATCGAAATAGATGACAGAGGGATAGAAAAGCAATTAAAATTGCTCAAAAGAGGAAAGGCCGCTGGACCTGATAGAATACCAGTTCGATTTTACACAGAGTACACGAAGGAACTTGCCCCCCTTCTTGCAGCGGTGTACCGTAGGTCTCTAGAAGTGCGTAGCATTCCAAAAGATTGGAAAGGGGCAGAAGTCATCCCCGTTTTCAAGAAGGAATGTCGAAGAGATGTGCAGAACTATAGACATATATCTCTAACGTCGATCAGTTGTAGAATTCTGGAACACGTATTATGTTTGAGTATAATGGCTTTTCTGGAGACTAGAAATCTACTCTGTAGGAATCAGCATGGGTTTCGAAAAACACGATCATGTGAAACCCAGCTCGCGCTATTTGTCCACGAGACTCAGAGGGCCATAGACATGGGTTCCCAGGCAGATGCCGTGTTTCTTGACTTCCGTAAGGCGTTTGATACAGTTCCCTATGGGCGTTTGATGAACAAAGTAAGAGAATATGGACTATCAGAGCAATTGTGTGCATTAGGAGTGATTTAAAATGGAATGACCAAATAAAATTAATTGTTGGTAAATCAGATGCCAGACTGAGATTCATTGGAAGAGTCCTAAGGAAATGCAGCCCGAAAACAAAGGTAGTAGGTTGCAGTACACTTGTTCGCCCACTGTTTGAATACTGTTCACTGGTGTGGGATCCATACCAGATAGGGTTGATAGAAGAGATAGAGAAGATCCAACAGAGAGCATCGCACTTCGTTGCAGGATCATTTAGTAATTGCGAAAGCGTTACGGAGATGATAGATAAACTCTCTGCAAGAGAGACGCTCAGTAGCTCAGTACGGGCTTTCGTTGAAGTTTCGAGAACATACCTTCACCGAGAAGTCAAGCAGTATATTGCTCCCTCCTACGTATATATCACGAAGAGACCATGAGGATAAAATCAGAGAGATTAGAGCCCACACAGAGGCACACCAACAATCTTTCTTTCCACGAATAGTACGAGACTGGAATAGAAGGGAAACCAATAGAGGTACTCAATGTACCCTCTGCCACACAGCGTCAGGTGGCTTGCAGAGTATGGATGTAGATGTAGATGTAGATGGTAGAGAGGACAGATGAGCATATTGTAAATTATGTTTGTTAGAGTTTAAAACACTTAAACAGTCATACACAGCGTCAAACACACAATCCATTCTGTAGTTGTATATTGCAGTCCACAAGCTGGTAACGAAATGCTCTTCAGCTAAGGAGGACATAAAGTTTATTATGGTCACATGTCACATGTCTACTGTGACCTTACAAAGGCATTCGATTCTGTGAAGCACTCCATGCTGCTTCATAAACTAGACAGATATGGCATCAGGCAAAATGCTCTGCAGTGGCTCAGGCGTTTTCTGACAAACAGGTAGCAAATGCTAATCATAACAACTAACGCCATGGGGGTACATTATCACAATGAGTCCATCAAGGCTCAATCTTAGGGCCAATATTGTTTCTCTTTTACATAAATGATTTACCTCTTAATATCACTGCTGAGCCAGTCATGTTTGCTGATGATACTTCAGTACTCCTTGAAAAACAAAATGTGGGAGAAATTCCAGATGGTGTTATAAACACACTAAACAACCTAGATACATGGTTTCAAGAAAATGGACGTAAACTTAACTTTTCAAAGACCTTCTTCACACAATTTAGAACCAAACAATAAAAAATCAGTGACTTCAATATTGTACACAAAAATCAAGTTATGGTCAAAGCTCTGTCCATTAAATTCTTGGAAATAAACTTGGACAAAAATCTAAGCTGTCAAGCACATATAGATTATTTAACTCCAAAATTAAACAGCCTTGCCTTTGCAGTGGTATACCAGACATAAGCTGCAGAAAAGCGGTGAACCACAGTTACTTTGAACCTGTAATTAGATATGGTTTAATTTGGGGGGAGGGGGATTCAAGCTACATGTCATGAATCCTGCTACTTCAAAAAATAATTATTAGAAAAATCTGTGCTGCCCCTCCAAGAACATCCTGCCACCAATTATTCAAGAACCTAAAAATATTACCTATCCCTGCATTGTACAGATTTTAAATTATCATCTTTTTAAATAGTAAACCTGAGCTGACAGAAGAAAACCATTTTAAACATACGTACAACACTAGACACAAAGAAAATTTCATGCTTCCACATCACTTAAAACTGTACCAACGGACACCTCAGTCCATGGGAATGAAAATTTACAATAAACTCAAGGGTAGAGATGTACTGAGCATGGAGATAGGTTCATTGAAGAGAAAACTATATAATATCCTCTTGGAAAAATGCTACTATTCAATTGAGGAATTTTTCAACAATGAAATTGTCATTTGAATAGTGTGACTGTTTAATATTATAGCATTGGGTATAATATTGGATACATATATAAAGATAATGTACTGTTACATCATAAGAAAAACAGTTTTATATAATTACTATGGCCATCATTTTTACAGTGTGACTGTTTAATATTATAGAATTGTGTATAATATTGTACACATATATAAAAGTAATGTACCGTCACATCATAAGAAAAACAATTTAATAATAGTGCTGTGTCCAGTATCAACCAGTAATGGTAAAAATACTGTTATGTAATTATGTATATCATAAGGCTAAATTTGACGTGTATTCTGTACAGCATGATCAGGTAATCTGTAAATGTATGTTATGAGATGAATACAAAGTATCACATAGCCTTTAAAAAAACCCTTGAGCACTCCACGAATACCCCTGCTACATGAGTAGCTCCTTCCTTTGTGTATTACACCCGTGACCTGTCAACAGGGGTCCTACGACTTTCCACTCAATAATGTAGCCCTAGAAATCTGCATCCAAGATCATCACAGAGCCAAAGATAATGGTTGAGGAAACAATGCTGCAATTTGCCATCTCTGGTTGCATCCCACAGGCGAGGCCAGCAGGCTACTCCACTTCCCCGAGCCACTGGCATGAATTGAGGATAGGCTTGTGGCGGCCACACCATTCAAAACAGCAAAGGGCTGAACTATTGCACAGACGACACAAGTAAGTGACGCTCGGCATTCACGAGTGCAGCTATACCATTATGCCAAGTTTTGGCATTGGTGCATCCCACTCCAGATCATACAGGACAAAGCAGACAGACAGTGCGAGCTGATCAATGCGACGCAACACATGTCTCTGACTTCTCATGCCGCGGACCACATGCATTGAGTGAAAGCGACTCCACTGCAAATGCATGTGCGCAGTCCTAAATGGTGTCGCCTTATTAGTGGTGTACACTCTTCCATTGGCAGTGCCTTTCGCCCCTTCACAGACATCACGGCGCCTCTGGTCATGCCAGGAGCTAAACTTTTGGTGACATGGCTTTTGTCTCAGTCAGTCCACACTGTTGCGCCAAGGCTCATCACTGGAGTGTACACCCTCCAGGATTGGTGATCAAGCTGTACAGCTAGCTCAACACACCTGTATGGACGGACATTACTGATGAATGGTATTTGTTACTTATGGTAAAACTAGTGAAGAATAAATGTGTCACGACCAAAAATTGCCCTAGTTGTTTCTGTCACCAAGCCTCTCCCTTGAACACAGTGCATTGGCACGGCAATAAAGCTGGTTCACTGCACATCATGACAGTGATACCACATGTCCCCGCTTCACTGGTGACCCCGACGTGATCCAAGGCTAAAAACACATGGTGACGAACGTTTGTCAGTATGAGTAATGTGGAACCGCGAGTAGGCTGAACAGTGCTCCTTAGTGATAAACTTTTTTTGTGTATGAACTCTTTTTTTGTATTGTTTTTGTGCGCATATGTTTCGTTCGTGAGCTGTCTAGTGTTATTCTTTTTTGTGTGATTTCCTTTGTCGTGTTATTTTGTGTGCTTTACTGTTTAGTGAGGATTCGACTCTGAGCTAAGATAGCGACATTGGAAGAGTTGCAAAAGGCTGTTGAAGACCCATTCGCATGCAACAAGGGGCTGGAGAGTGAGCTACAAGCATGGACTACACGTGCGGATGCTGCACAGCCACAGACAGCCCAGGACAATTTTGGCGCACAAATCCCTGCCACAGTGATGCCTCCTATGATCACTGGAACGCCAAAAAGCACTGGTCGGATGTTGATCAGGCTGCCTCCCTTTTGGCCGCGCGATCCTGTAATGTGGTTCAGCCAAGTGGAGGCAGTCTTTATGAGCAACCACATAACCTGCAACCTGGCAAAATTTGGACACGTAGTGAGCCAGCTCGACCAGAATTACGCGGCCGAAGTGCAAGATGCCCCGCTGACGCAGTCATTATACAGACGGCCCAAGGAAGAGCTGATCCAGCGGATCTCATAATCTGAAGAACAACGAGTGGACCAACTGCTGCGGCAAGAGGAATGCGGCGACTAGAGGCCCTCGCAGTTCCTGCGTCACTTTCGGAGTCTCACACAGTCCAACATGGTGCCAGATTCGCTGTTATGCACTATCTGGGTGCGCAGCCGCCCAGCTGAGGTGCAGGCAGTGATAACAGCACAGATGTAGATGCAGCTGGACACTGTCGCTAACTTGGACGACCACGTGCACGATGCGCTGACAACAGTGTGGAAGCTTACGACACCGCCCCCACCACCTCAGTGGTGGCATGCGCCTCCCACACCCACATTGGATGCTGACCTGCACAAGCTAGTGCAAAACTTGGCCGCACAGGTGGCAACTCTCTCCACGCAAGTCGACTGGTTGGCGCGCTCGCGGCAAGAGGGCAGCACGCATCGCAGCAGCAGCAGACTGGGCTACAGGCGGCGCAGCTGGCAATGCAGCAACAGCCGCTCCAACTGTATCCTGTAGATGTCAGATCACGCACAAATCGGCTTCTGCTGGTACCATGCCCGTTTCGGCAATGAAGCAAAGACGTGCCAGGCTCCTTGCTCGAACCCAAATGCCAGCTACGATCGGACCTAGGCACACCCGGCTGCAGTGTGATATGAAAGCGTCTATTTGTTGTGGAACGGGGTGCAGGCGTGAGGTACCTTGTCGACACTGGTTCGGACCTTTCGATATTCCCCTGTTCTATGATACGAGACTGCAGGCGGGTCGAGGCACTCTCCCTCACAGCGGCAAACAATTCAGCAATTAAAAGTTACAGCACACACAGCCGCAATTTAGATCTAGGTCTATGCTACACATTATCATGGACTTTTACTGTGGCCGGTGTCAATGAGCCGATTCTGGGTGAGGACTTTCTCGGCCACTACAGGCTGCTAGCTGATATCACACATGGCCAGCTCATCGACGTGACAACAAATTTAAAGACAGTGGGACAGCTCCGGCAGGCCACATTCTACAGTGTTAAACCTGTGAAGTGCCCCTTGCAGTCCTTACATTGACATCCTCAAAACATTCCCCGACCTCACCCGCCCAGCCAACGCACCGAGAGACATTAAACATTCGATGGTGCACCACATAATAACCACGCCCAGACCACCCACATTGTGGCGCCCACGTCGACTCGCGCCTGATAGACTTGCAGCAGCAAAGGCAGAGTTCGAGCCATGCTGCAGCAAGGCCTCATTCAACCATCGAGCAGCCCATGGCCACTGGTGTTACATTTGGTACCCAAAAAAGACAATTCGTGGCGTGCATGTGGGGACTACCATGCCCTTAATTTGCGAACGGTGTCGGACTGATACCCAGTCCCACACCTTCAAGACTTCAGTTATGCTTTGGCGGGCTGCGTGGTGTTTAGCAAGATAGAGTGCGCAAAGGCATACACCCAAATTCCGATGGCGCCCGAAGACATTGAAAAAACAGTTATTGTAACGCCCTTTGGGCTTTCCGAAAGCCTATTTGTGACTTTTGGTCTTCGGAATACTGTCCAGACTTGGCAGCGGTTCCTGGATGGCGTCTTGTGAGGCTTGCCATATTGTTTCGCGTACCTCGACGACATCTTGGTGTATTCCAAGACGACCGAGCTCCATTGCCGCCACCTAATGACTGTCTTTCAGTGCCTGAGTGAAGCCGACATCATTATTAATGCAGCAAAATGCGAATTCGGTGTGACGGAAATCGAGTTCCTCGGCCATTTAATTACCCCCACCGGATCGACGCCACTACTGGAGAAAGTGCAAGTGATACTGATCATGCCGCGACCGCAGACACACAAAAAACTACGTCATTACCTTGGCAAGTTGAACTTTTATCGCTGACACCTGCCCAACGCTGCCGCCGAGCAAGAGCCGTTGACTAAGGCGTTACACAGTCCTACCTCAAAGGTAAAGACCCCTGTGAATTGGACAGCCTAAATGGAGCAGAGCTACACGGACTCAAAACGGAATCTCACAGAAGCGACACTGATCGCTCACCCAGTAGATGACGCGTACTTAGCTGTAGTCTTGGACTCCAGCCAGGCCGCCACTGGAGCGGCGTTAGAGCAGTGCATTGGCGGGAGCTGACAGCCTCTCGGTTTTTTCTCTAAGAAGCTATACAAATCGCAACACGCTTGGAGCGCTTATGACTAAGAGTTGCTTGCGGTGTATGTGGCGGTGAAATACTTCCAACTGTCCTTAGGAGCACAACAATTTGTCATTTTCACCGGCAATAAACTGATTATGCACGCGTTCCATAACAACCACACTAAGTGTTCACCGCGCCAACTCAAGCAATTAGAGTTCGTGTCGCAATTTACAACATACATTCGACACATTTAGGGGATAGAAAATATTGTCGCCGATTATTTGTCTCGAGCGTGTGCCGCTATCTCACCCTCTTTGAACTTTGAGGACATCGCCCAAGTACAGGAGAGTGATGAAGAACTGCACCGCTTCCGGCACAACACTTCCAGCGGCCTGCAACTGGAGCTGGTGCCTGTCCCCAGCTCTGCACAGAAGATTTGGTGTGACATCTCAACTGGCATGCACCGACCATTCCTTCCGGAGCAGTGTCTTTGACTGTGCCCACAGACGTTCACACCCCAGCACCAACACCACTGCGATGTTTGTGGCCACGCGTTTCATCTGGCCCGGGCTTTGGAAGGACTGCCGTGAATGGGCGCGCACCTGCACGGCATGTCAGTGCAGCAAATTCGGGAGGCACACGCACGCACGCGTGAGCACCTTCCCTGATGTGACACGCCGAATTGCGCATGTTCACGTGGACCTCATCGGCCCGCTTCCTGTCTCTCGAGGCAAGCGGTATCTCTT
The DNA here is from genome assembly GCF_023864345.2 of Schistocerca serialis cubense. Lineage (NCBI taxonomy): Eukaryota > Metazoa > Arthropoda > Insecta > Orthoptera > Acrididae > Schistocerca > Schistocerca serialis. The sequence goes on from NC_064640.1 coordinate 853,732,921, forward strand.
AAACGTGGTGGACCGCTTCACTCGCTGGCCGGAACAATGCCTGTCGTGGACATCACCACCAAGACCATCGCCACCACATTCGTGGACAGCTGGGTGGCACGCTTTAGATGTCCCAGTCATGTGATAACTCTCCGCGGCCGCCAGTTTGACTGCGCATTGTTCACGCACGTCACCAGAATGTGTGGCATCCGGCTACACAGGACAACAAGCTACCACCCGGCGTTGAATGGCATGGTCGAATGGTTCCACAGGACTTTGTAAGCCACCCTAACTTGCCATGACACCTCATGACCAGAGGCACTCCCACTGGTGCTGCTCGGCCTGCGAGTAACGCCGAAGGAGGAGATCGGTGCGTCACCTGCCGACCTCGTTTACGGTCAACGTCTGACGATCCTGGGCAATTTCATTGAAGAAGTACCACTCCCACACGACACCGTGGCACCCACTCTGGCAGAACGTCTGTGCACTCACACGGCCAGCCTCCGAGCGGACGCACCGATGCAGCAAGGCATCGGGAAGCTATTCGTGCACACTGACCTACAGTGCTGCACGCATGTCATGTTGCGTATCAATGCAGTACAATCATCTCTCTGGCCACCCTACTGCAGACTGCACCAAATGATCGCCGAGGTGACTAAATGCTCGTCATCAAGTGCAACGGGAAGCCATCTACAGTGTCAATTGACCACGTCAAGCCAGCCTACGTCTTGCCCACTGCAGCAGCCACGCTTTTCTTCGACCCAGGAGAAGACCTGATCACAGACTACAATCCCTCTGCTAGTAGCCAGACGGAGCCCGCACCCATAGCCGCCGGTGATGCACAGCGGCAGCCTTCTGTCATCACGCCACCATGTGTGCCTAACACCACCCCGCCCAGGCAGCTGGCACGGCCACTCGGACCGCGCCCACCACTGGTGCACCGGTCGCTCCCACCACAGCCGCCAGTGGACTATGTCCCGCGCACCAGCCACCGTCTCCGATTCAAACAGCAGTGCTGCATCACCAATGTGCCACACCACCCACAGCAGAAAAAAAGCGCCCGAGCTGCCGAACCCATCAGAATCTGGCGTGCACCTGCCGCCATCTGCTGTAGAGACCTAGTCTCCAGCTTACCACGCTTTCAGCTGGTAACCCCAGACAATGCCTCCTGTGTCTGTCGCAGCTCCTGGATGCACGTTTGTGTCCCTGTGCCTCTGCCACATTGGGCGTTGAGGCCGGATTGACATCTGTGCCAGTTTACCGATTCGCATCACCGTCGAGCTGCAGATATCGCGCTCCGCACTGCCCGGCTTGTCCGTATCAGCTCCTGGACCCGCTTTCGAGTCATGATAGTACCATACTCATGCATGTTCTCCAGACCTCCGTTGTCTCAAACGTTGAGGTCGGTTCGAGTGCTCTGCTACTTCCGCGACTGAGTCACTCGGCGAACTTGTGCAATGTGTGAACACTTGAACCTGTCACTCTCAATACCACTCTGAACAATGTAAATAGCGAACTTTTTCTGTAGCTCTTGTGAATACCCGACATTGTTATTAAGAAGTCAGTGCCTTAGAGATGTCACACCAAATTACCTGCATAGTGAGACATAGTGCATTGAGTGGTTTGGCAATTATTTCATTTAATGCAAAAAAAGTATCTTCTTCTTCTGTAGCTGCAAATTTTGTAGTATAAACAACTGTCTTATATATTTTTACTTCAGTCATCACCATACATTTTAATCACTCTAGCAAATAATTGTGACTACTTGTGACAGTTTTACCTTGTACCTTAACTACAATAAAGTCACCTTTCTGCACTGTTTCAATATTTTCAACACTTGTGTACAAGTTAGCATCAGATGAATCAGTGTATTGGACGTGATCAGAATCTTCAGAGCTACTGCTCCTTTCTGCCAGTATTTGGCATACTTAATTTAATTTATGCCTATTTGGTAATAGCTTTGCTCTTCTGTCTTTTGCTGCTGCCTCTGTCCATTGTTTAACTGTTGTACTGTTAAGGACAGTTTATTTTCCTTTCCATCTGTGTCTCATTTTTTTACTTGTACCAGCTTTAGTACATGGCCAAACTTATAATGTATGTGTAATTTCTGTTTGCTTACCTTCTGGCTGGTGTCCAAGATTCTGAACATTGTCATCTGCAGATATGCTTGCATGTTCTCCCAGTGAATCATTTGTTATTTGTTGTCAGACTGGGAAAGGTCTGCCCAATATGTAAGATGATAAAAAATTGTAGGCATAAAATACGAGAGAACTGATACGTTAGATACTACTAACATGAAAGCCTTTCCAAATGTCAGGAAATGCAACACCAACAAGGGCTGTGTTATATATGGTATTTTTCTTGGGCACTAGAATGTGTTTCTTTGAAATTACTCATGAGATCAGAGCCTTTAGAGGTCAACATAAAGTTGAATTTCCAGGCAATTTCTGACAGCAAGCAAATGAAACTGCATGAAAAATGGTTTTTTCTTGAACGTGCAAACCTTACATTTATGTAATTTATTAGATGTTTTGCAACTGTCTGGGGTTAACTGCACCAATCCACTTAATGACAAATTTTACTGGTACAGTTAACCCCACCTTCACTTTATCAACAATCTTCGGCATGAAGGGAAAATGACTCCATGCACAGTTCATATTTCATGGAGTATCATAAAGCAATAAACAATTAATCTAACTCAAAAAAGTAAAACTGTAGGAGATATTGTTAAATGCAAAAATAAATTACTCTTACCCGTGGATTTCAGTTTTTTTAATCTATATCTGCAAATGTAGCTAACAGACAACATCCATATTAGCTCACACAGTACAGCCCACCTAAGGGAGCATATTTGTGGTATGAAAAAACAATTTTCCCTCTTGAATTGTTTATAAATGTGATGGTTGAATTAGCTTTGAGAATCAGTTAACCCAACTTTTCCTAAGTATATGAAATTCAGAAAGTCATTGCCCCAAAGTAAAATTTAATTAAGTTCAGTTGTCTGTATGAAAGTTCATCTTTTCAGTGCATGTGTGCCATATTATAAGTCTTTCAGGCCAAAATAAAGAATATTGCAGTAATAATAACTGTTGCATACACAAAATTTTAGTGAGAACAAAGTGTGTCATAGACTTGCTCTTCAAACATGAGGAAAATAAAGTGATTATTTGAATACATTTTTCTCTGCTATGTGATAGAGAGTAATGTCTTGTCATTAATATGGGTGGTTGCTGTTGAGAATTATGCAGTAGAGTAACTTTTTGTGTATAAAGCCAAACAGAATGAAGTATATGAAGTAGCAATGTATTATGTAATTGAGAAGTATATTATAATGAATTGATGAAATAGAAAGTGAATATGAAGTGGCAAACTGAATTAAGTGCTTTGAAGTATATATGAAACAGTAATGATTAGGGACCCTGCCTTTGTAACAGCTTCTTTTGCAAAAGTACCTCTTCAGTCAACATGTCTGAAACAGAATAAGTAAGTGGTATAATGAGCATTGATAAACTGGAAAGTGAAATGATACACAAGATAATAATATTCTTTTGTTGTGATGGCATGCCTAAGTAATATGACATAACTTGTTGAGAACCTGCTGGACATTACAGCACTGTATTCAGAAACAGAGTGATGCTTTCATGAAAAAAAAAATGATAATAATACTGAAAATTATTTAATGAAGCTAAGTGAAGTACTAATTTATTTAATGACTTGTTGAATATAAATTGCTACAAAGTTCATTTCTATGATACTGTACTGTTCACCACCTATTTGATATCATTTTCTAACAGAAATTAAAAATGCAATGAATTTCACTAACTCAATCTTCATTTCAAGAAAGTTAAGTCATAGTCAGAGGAGATCTTTGTTGTAAATTCTCTGTATGTCATTATACTGATAGCTGTGTTATTTTATAACACGTAAATGTCCAATTAATGAGTAATCATTCTTATTGGAGATATACAGATAGGAATTATTAGTGCACCAATTTAGAAAATTTGTTTGTCTTTTCATGTTTGTAAATGCCGAACACCACTTTGGAACAATACAATACAATACTATACAATACAATATATTGGATATGAGTGAAAATTTGAAGGAGAAATCCCAGAAAGAACCTACAGCAAACCATGAGTGTGGTTTTTGTGAAGGTGGTGCCAATGATGAGTAATGAACTGTGTTAACATGGTGAAAAATTTGGGAAATATCAAGAATAAGTTATGACCCATGAAGTTCTCTGACATAAATGTGTTTTGAAATATTGTAGTTACACACTTGTATGTTTCGAAATTTTTTAAAATTTTATGTCATAAGATGGCCAGGGAAGGCTGTTAGGTAACATTTAGTTAGGATACCTGATTTGAAAATTAGTTTAAAGTATTATGATAACATTGTTTCTTTTTTATGTATTTTGATACATGTAGGACTCTTATAGACCACTGAATTATCCAGTAAGCTAATTGTCATAAGTGTCTGTTTAATTCAGTTGGAGGGTGAACAGATATAGGAAGTTGTAAAATACTGCAACTGTTGTGTTTTCTGCTCATATGAATAACTAAAATTCTTTCACTTTTTCATCCTGTATCTAATGCTATCACACACATAATATGTAAGATATACAGGAATGTGTAAATTTGTTATTTATGTGAAATTTTATTTAAATTTGTGGTTCAATTGTCTGTATTTATCTTCCTGATTAAAATGATGTAGTTTTACTAGAATACTCAGAAATTAAAAGTTGTGGTTAATTAAATTTCCTGCAACAACACTTAATGGGAAAACATATTGTGCTAATGGGCAGGATAGTAAGTATTATTTCCACTCATTCAAAAACAGACATTCCCAATTTTTCATGACCATATTTTAAATTATCTGAAATTAATTAACATATGGGATAAGTGACATTAAAAGTTTGGACACTCATAATTTCAATAATCTATTTTGCTTTAATGTCAGTGGGATTTTGGCCTGTGATGGTATAATTATTTTTTTGCTATATTTTTTTCTGAATCACATAACAACTCTCACTAATTAATTCAGTCATTAATTAAGATTTTGGATAACTGAGGATCACAGAATATGGATTTCAGGAGAGATGCCCTACTTGTAGATATGGGATTTCAGACTACGAAAACATAATGATGTTCCACATGATTTTATGGTTTATTAACCTGAAACATTTTTCATAAGCTAGATAATAGTAAAGTCCTTGAGTCCACACAAAATAGTAAAATCTAACCTAGCCAAATTTTAAAAAATTAAATAATTTCATAAATCACATAAAGTTCTTGTGCCTTTCTTTAAATAGCCACCCCTCCCCCAAAATCACTGGGTTGTGTCCAACTAGTGTCGATTAATGTGAAAGTCTGTGAATGGTCAGCAACCAGGTAACATCTCTATGTCAAGTTGAGTTAGACTCATGGGTGCACTACCAAACGAACAACGTCAATGCATCAGAAAGTTCTGTGACACGCTAGCACTCAGAAACATGCTATATCATTCCGCGTGAAAGTCCCAGACTAAGTATCAAAGGCCTAATATCTCATGTGAAAATTTGTGATTTGACATCATCTGCACGACACTGTTCAATCACTATTATTTACTGGACAGTATAATTCATGTTGGTGATTGTGTAGCAAGTTATATAATGTGCACTGTTAACTACATATTTCTGTCACTGCATGATATACCACCATGAAATTCAATAAACATTGTGACTCTGATTAGTGGTTGAATTAATTCTCATCTGGATACATTTACGAAGGAGGAGGTGCATGTCTCCTCACCTGTTTAAACTGTAATATGTAAAACTTGAACTGACAATCAACAATGCTATAGTGCAAATAAAGTAGGAGAATTCACTTCGAAATTTAACTATTGTGTGGTCTACATAATTTTGCACTATGCTTTATAGAATTGGTATTCAGCATATTATTTCAAAACCCTGAAATTTGAGACTTTGAGATACATGGAGCCAAGTGCATCAACAGGTTATGGATATGTCACAAATCATCGTCACAGCAGATATGCTGTCCACAAGTGGCCATGCTAAATGGAAACAATTTTTTGATGTCTAAAGGGTGACAGTGCTCAAAAAGTAGGTATTGTTGGTGATTAGTGAGTTTGACATGGACAGAGATCTACATCTACATTTATACTGCGCAAGCCACCCAACAGTGTGTGGCGGAGGGCACTTTACGTGCCACTGTCATTACCTCCCTTTCCTGTTCCAGTCGCATATGGTTCGCGGGAAGAACGAATGCCAGAAAGCCTCTGTGCGTGCTCAGATCTCGGCAATTTTACATTTGTGATCTCCTCGGGAGGTATAAGTAGGGGGACGCAATATATTCGATACCTCATTCAAAAACACACCCTCTCAAAACCTGGACAGCAAGCTACATCACAATACAATGTGCCTCTCTTGCAGTGTCTGCCACTTGAGTTTGCTAAACATCTCCGTAACACTATCACGCTTACCAAATAACACTGTGACAAAACACGCCGGTCTTCTTTGGATCTTCTCTATCTCCTCTGTCAACCCGACCTGGTATGGATCCCACACTGATGAGCAATTCTCAAGTATAGGTCGAACAAGTGTTTTGTAAGCCACCTTCTTTGTTGATGGACTACATTTTCTAAGGACTCTCCCAATGAATCTCAACTTGGCACCCGCCTTATCAACAATTAATTTTATATGATCATTCCACTTCAAATTGTTCCGTACGCCTACTCCCAGTTATTTTACAGAAGTAACTACTACCAGCGTTTGTTCTGCTATCACATAATCATACAATAAAGGATCCTTCTTTCTATGTATTCGCAATACATTACATTTGTCTATGCTAAGGGTCAGTTGCCACTCCCTGCACCAAGTGCCTATCCACTGCAGATCTTCCTGCATTTCACTGCATTTTTCTAATGCTGCAACTTCTCTGTATACTGCAGCATCACCCGCAAAAAGCCACAAGGAACTTCCGACTCTATCTACTATGTCATTTATATATATTGTGAAAAGCAATGGTCCCATAACACTCCTCTGTGGCACGCCAGAGGTTACTTTAATGTCTGTAGATGTCTCTCCATTGAGAACAACATCCTGTGTTCTGTTTGCTAACAACTCTTCAATCCAGCCACACAGCTGGATATGGATGAAGCCATCAATGAGATGGAGGACAATGCCAAGAAGATGACACATAGGGCTGAGAAGGACCAGATGAAGAAGATTGGAGAGAAGGTGTTAAGGTTGTGGATGAATGAAGATAGGATATCTTGACCCTAGGTCTAGATCATGAAAATATCGATAACAAATCAGAACCAGACAAGGTGTTTGGAGTTTTGGGGTTCTAGGAAGGATTCCTCTAGAAGGTCTGTAAACAGATTGGCATAGAAGGGTGCCAGGCAGGTGCCCATGGCTGTGCTGTGGATTTGCTTAAATACACTGACTAAAAAATATTGCAGTACCAAGAGGGAGTTGTGCAAAACAAATGAAAGTTGGTATGTGTGTTTCTGATGTCTATTACAATTTCATGCTAGTCGCATAAGAGTGCTGGTAGTAGCGCCACTATGAGGATGCAAATGAGGCTTGCTTTAAATACATGCTGTAAATACTATAGTGTTGGTTGAATTTGGGACTAAACATAACGACTTGATATTAGTCAAGAACCACTTTAAGGCAACAAAAATGCCATTATCAGCACCTCACTGAGTTTGAGTGAAGTCATGTAATAGAGCTATGAGAAACTGTATGTTCCTTCTGTGATATTGCAGTAAGACTTGGCAGAATTGTAACCACTATAGATGGTCATTGGCAGGGGTGGTCACAAGAAAGTACAGTCACAAGAAGATGGGGGGTCTGGACAGTCACATGACACTACTGAGAGGGAAGACCATCATGTCTGGCATGAGGCTCTGGCGAATTGTGCTGCATCTGCAGTAGCAATTAGCACACAGTGACACAATGAATTTTTACCAATTGGTTGCTTCAAGGGCAGCTCTGAAACAGATGCCCTGTAGTGTGCATTCCACTGACCCCAAACCACTGTCATTTGTGACTTCAGTGGTGTCAAGTGGCTCATTGGAGGCCAGGGTCGACGACTGTTGTGTTTTTAAATGAAAGCTGGTTCTACCTCAGTGCCAGTGATGGCTGTGTGTTGGTTATAAGGAGGCCAGTTGAGGGCCTGCAACCAACCAGTTCATGTGCTAGGCACACAGGACCTACATCTGGAGTTATTGTCTGGAATATGATTTTGTATGACACCAGGAGCAATCACGGGATTAGTCCACGCATCCTGACTGTAAATTTGTATGTCAATCTAGTGATTCAACCTGTTGTGCTGCCATTCTGGAAAAGCATTACAGGGAGTATTTTTGAACAGGATCAAGCTCGCCCACGTACTGCTGTTGTAATCCCACAAGCTCTACAGAGTGATGAAATGTTGCATTGGCCTACTCAATCATGAGATCCATATTCAATCGAGCACTATGGGACACCATCAGATGACATCTCCAGTGTCATCCACAAAGAGCATTAACCGTCCTTGTATTGACTGATCAGTTGCAAGAGGCTCCATCCCACAAAGAGACATTCAGCAGTTGTACAACACAATGCATGCATGTCTGCATGCTCACATTCAGAATTCTGGCAGGTAAACTGATTATTAATGTACCAGCATTTCACATTTGCATAAGTTTATCTTGTGCTTACATTGACCTGTGATCCTGCAATGTCAATCATTTAAATATGTTACCTAGACCAATGTATTCCTGAAATTTCAATACTCTACATTAATTATTTTTTGGCGTTGTGATTTTTTTTTCCTGGCAATGTATCTTCCTCTCAAAGGAGGATGTAATCAGTAAGGTTTAGATGGAGTGAGGTAGTGGGTTGATGTCAGAAGGACATTGAGAGTGGTAGTGTTGGATGGCAGGCCATTGGCCTGAGGAATGTTGGTGTGTAGGGAGGTGTCATCAACTGTGACAAATAAGGATCCAGGTGGCTATGGAGTGGGGATGGCTGAGAATTGCTAAGTGGAGTGGCTTGTATGTTTGATATGAGAGGCTAAGCTACAGGCAACTGGTTGGAGGTGCTGGTCAACAAGAGTGGCGATCTTCCACTGGGAGCATAGTAACCACCTACAATTGGACATCCAGCATTGTTGGGCTTATAGATTTTAGAAAGCTTGTAAAATATGTGTGTGCGGGGGGGGTTGTTGGAGGGAGGAGGGAGATGGATTCAGGAAACAGACTCTGGGATAGGCATATGGATTTGAGTAGGAATTGAAGGTTATGTTGTGCTTCTGGGAGGGGATCACTATGGTACAGATTGTGGGTGGAGGAGTTAGAAAATAGGTGGAACCTTACTTCTGGCAGTCACAGTGCTGCCACAATTTCTGCAGAGCATTTTATTTTGACATGATCGCCTACAAGCAGCCCAGAGGAATGAATGGTCATTACCTGATTATTAATGTACTAGCGTTTCCTAACCATTGTCATCTGGATCCTTCCCCTCCAACACCAGATTTCCTGAAATACAGATAGGAGTTATCGTTGCAACACATACTTCAATCATGTAATCCTGCAGACCCAGTCATCGCTAACCCACTGGCACAAAGACAACTAAGGTGCCCATGTCATAACCTTAGAATATCAAGAAGTAAAAGAACTTAAAAGAATTATACATTAAGTCCAATCAACTGATGGAAAGCGAGCTAAGAACAAGGACTTCCTCATGTAGAAAGGCCCACAAAATATGCTGTGGAGACAGTGGAAGTCCTGAACCAAAGATTAAATGTCATTTGCCACATTGCTATGAAGGATAAGAAGTAAAACACAGTCGACAACCCCTGCATCCTTCACTATAACACCCTACAAATCAGACGGCAAACATATATGACAACATAAGTAGTTAAAACAAGGACATTCGGTCATGAAATGGTGAACCATCAAAGGTTGACGACAATGAGCTCAAAGTGGTGGGGGATCACCACTTAACAAATGGCGATGGCTAAAACGACAATACCCAATATGCAACCTAGCTAAAATGATCTCCTCACAGCAAAGGGGCCGAGATGACGTTGGCCAAGCTGCTAGGGGAGGTTTAATTCCCTGGAGCTTGTTGCCATGAAGAGTGCACCAGTGGTGATGCCAAAGTGACACCACCTGCCAACAGACGGCAACATAGAGATCATCCAAAGGGATGGAAGAGCTAGCAGACTGAGGTAGGAGGATTCCAACCTGGTGAGCAGCATCAGCAGCCTGATTTCCCATCAGAGCAATGTGAACAGGAGACTGCATGACCATCACAGTGTCTCCCTCAACAGACAGCAAATGGTAGCTTTCTTGGACCCATTGCACTAAGGGATGGACTGTGTACAGCACACAGAGGTTCTGAAGGGCACTGAGAGAATCAAAATATGACTCAATTAAAAAGCCTCTCCAGCTGCATGTATTAGGTAGCCTGATAGAGGGCGAAGAGCTCTGCTGTAAATATTGTGTGGTGTTCTGGAAGCCAGTACCGGAAATGGTCCATGTCAATGACGAAGGCACACTAGACACCACAGTCAGTTTTAGAACCATTACTGTGCACAAAGGTGCTGTCACTACGTTGTGTGCGGAGGTCGAGAAACTTACTGCAATAGATCAAATTGGGAGTAGTTTACTTAGGGAGTAAATAAAGTCCAAGATAAACACAGGCCACCGCGCAATGCCAAGGTAGTGAAGGGTTCACACCCACTGGAAAACTGGCAAGGAGTGTGAAGTTAAGCTGCTGGAATGGGAGCTGAAAGCAAACTCTGGGAGGTAACAGAGAAGAGGGACGCACCCCATACTCCAGTCAAGGGAGTCATCGAAAAAGGAGGTGTAGGATGGGTGGCTAGGCATAGCAGATAAATGGCAAGCATATCTGTTGAGGAGAACATCACACCGGTATAACAGCAGTTGCCCGGCAGCTTCTGCATAGAGTCTCTCAACTGGGCTAGTGTAAAAGGCACCAGTGGCCAAACGGATCCCAAGACGGTGGATTGTATTAAGATGGCATAAAATTGATGGATGTGCAGATGAATAAATAAAACACCAAGAGTCTAGTTTCGAACAGACAAGGGATTTGTACAAATGGAGGAGGGTGGTACGATCTGCTCCCCCGGAAGTACCACTTAGAACACGTAAGACATTAGGAGGCTGGGTACAGCGTTCAGCCAGATGAGACACATAGGAGGACAAAGAAAGTTTTCTATCAAGCATGAGTTCAAGGAATTTCATAATTTCAGCAAGTGGAAAAGCAACAAGCCCAAGATGTAAAGATGGTGGAAGAAACAGATTGCACTACCAGAAATTCATACAAACTGTTTTGTCAGTGGAAAATCGAAAGCCATTGTCGATACTCCACGAGTAAAGATGCTCAAGACATGGCTGAAGATGCTGCTCAAGGATACAAGTATGTGGAGAACTGCAGTACATCGCAAAGTCATCAACGAAAAGTGAGCCTGTGATGTCTGGTGGGAGACAGGCCGTTATAGGGTTAATGGCTACAGCAAAGAGTATGATGCACAGGACGGAGCCTTGAGGCACCCCAGTCTCCTGGATGAAGATGTCTGACTAGGTTGTATCCACACATATCTTGAATACTTGGTCTTTTAAAAATTTCTGAAGGAAACAGGGCTGGCGGCATCAAAAGCCCCATGTGTATAGAGTACAGAGGATACCAGCCCTTCAGCAGGTGTCATAGGCTTTCTCCAAATCAAAAAACAAAGTCACCATTGTGTATTTTGGCTGAAAATGGTTAATGACATGAGTTGATAAAGTGATGAGCTGGTCAACAGCAAAATGATGAGCTCGAAATCCAAATTGTGCAAGGGTTAGTAGATTGCGAGGTTAGAGCCACCATACCAACCAGCCATTAATCATACATTCTATCATCTTGCAAACACAGCTGATGAGAGAAATGGAGTGGTAGCTAAAAGGAATGTGTTTGTCCTTATTGGGCTTAGATACGGGTATCATAATGACTTCACGTCAGCATCTGGGAAATGTGCCATCTGCCCAAATGTGATTGTGTGTATGAAGGAGGAAGTGCTTGCCCTCAAGAGAAAGGTGCTGCAACATCTGAATGTGAACATTATCTGGCCCTGGGGTGGAAGATCAGGATGAAGTGAGAACATGATCTATTTCGCCCATGGTAAAGACAGAATTGTAGCATTCACTCTTCTGAGAGGAGGAGGGTATCATCTAAGCCTCCTCCACTCGTTTCCGAGGGAGGAAGGTGGGGTGATATTGGGTGGAGCTCAAAATCTCTACAGAATAGCAGCCCAAGGTGTTGGAGATAGCTACCAGGTCCACAATGACATCACCTGCTACAGTCATACTGGAAATCAGGTAATAGACCTTAGTCCCAAACAGACGATGGAGGTTGCCCCCCACATGACGGAAGAGGAAGTGAAACTGTTAAAAGAACTAGTAAATGAAATCCAGCTAGCTGTTTTGATATAGCGAAGAATGCAATTACACTGCACTTGCAACTGTTTACAGCAAATAGAGCTTGCCATCAAAGGATGATGGTTATAAATGCAGAGAACAGGTCTTCGCATGTGACTCACATCACAGTATGCCTCAGTTCTCCTGGGGACCAGTACACAGCATGGTAGAGATGAAGTGCGAGGTATTGAATGTTCTATGATGGTAAGGATAATGTTTGTGAGGAACTATGACTGGTCATCACAACTGGGGAAATGTTTTTTGAAGGTCTCCAGGGAGGACTGAAGGCTCCAGACAGCCTCAGAAAGCTTCCAATTGGCTTTACACATAGGTGGGATAGGAGTCAGCAAACAGATAGCGCATGGGAGAGTGTCACTCTAGTTCATATCAGAGAGAATGGACCATTCGGGATGACAGGAAAAGTGGGCACTGGAGAACAAGAGGTCCAAATGGGAATAGGTGTATGTGGAGTCTGAGAGGAATGTCGGTGCTCCATTATTAAGATAGAGAGGTTGAGTTGATTGAGGTAAGCCAAGAGAGCACCTCTCTGACAGGTCCTGGAAGAGCCCCAAATGCGATGGTGTGCATTAAAGTCACTGAGCAGAGGTGAGGCAACTGATCAATAAGCTGGAGGAAGCCTGCCCTGGCGACACCAAATGATGGAGGGACGTATACACTGCAAAGAGCAAAGGTTAAGCAAGGAAGGATAATGTCAACTGCAACAGCTGGCAGCCAAGTGTTCAGTAAGATGGTCTGGCTATGAATGTCATCCCAGATGAGCAATATGACTCCCCCATGAGATGGAATGCTGTCTTCTGCAGGAAGGTCAAAGCAGACCAGAAGGAAATATGAGAGGTCATAGCGATCTCAAGGATGCAGTTTTGTTTCTTGGAGGCAGAGAAAGAGTGGATGCTATGATTCAAAGAGCAGCCATAATTCCTCCTATTTGGATCTAATGCTGTGGACCTTCCGCTGGAGGCTGCATGGTCGCTGTTGCAATTGATACAGCATGGAGGAGGAGGTGGCAATTGTCCTTGTGAGCAACCCTACCACAAATAACTCATTTGGTTTTGTTTCAACAGGACATGTGAATTTGGTTGAAATGTTGCCACTGATGGCAACACATCCAGTTTGGAATGTACAGTTGGATTGTAATCACTTCATAATCTACTTTGATCTTCGGTGGGAGCACTGCTTGATCAAACGTGAGAAAAAGAGTGTGTGTAGGCACTAAAGTTGCATCAACCTTTTTCATTACCTGATGGACTGCAGTGATGTCCTGATCGGAGAGGTAAGTTTGGATTTCTCCCTCGGTCAGACCTCCAAGCAGTCTAGTGTAAATAACACCATACAAAGAATTCAGTATTCAGTGGGCCTCAACATGATTGGGCCTGAAAATCACAATTATACTCCAAATAAAAAGTTCCATTGCATAAATGGTAGCAATATTTCACAGGACCTGCAATTGCAGCAAAACCTTTTTGAATAATAAACACATTAACAGTAGCAAAGGACTGACCTTCTTCAGTATTTGATACCATGAGGGACTGAGGTGCCACTGGGAGATTCCTTGAATCTTTAGCCTCACTCTGTTTACATTTAGTAGATGTAGACAGAAATGATGATTGGCTCATTGTGAGAAAATCCCCCATGATTGACAGTGCCTTCGATGGTGCTTTCCTTCCAACTGGGGTCCTACCAAGGGGGCCTCACCTGCCTTACGTGATTGTTCACACCTCACGTCACACCTCCCAAACTCCTGATAGAGTGACATATTGGCAATTGGGGAAGGTAACAGCTCAGGCAAGCATCCCTCCCTGTGCCTGGCCTGTAGCAGGGGTTATGTGCAAACACTACCTGTTGACCCGGGGCTAGGAATAACACATTACCAGTCAGCTGTTACATGTCAAACATATAGGCCAGCCTTCAGGAGCAAACAGGAAGGAAGAAGAAACAAAGAGGAACCTCAAATGTTGATGCAGAGGAAGGGCAGGAGATGGCGAATGAAGAAAGAAAGAAGAACAGTTGAGGGACTGTTCTGATGTCAGGATACTAAAGCTTCAGAACAAATTCCCAAAACTACCCGGACATATTTCCCAAGGGAGGGCAAAAAGAACAGCTGGAAGATAGACATTCAGCACAGGTGCTGCAAAGGCTTGGGCTGTACCTGACCTCTCAAGATGTTGACAGACCGTTAGGAAAGTTTGAAGAAAATAATATAGCCTATTCACCTTCACACATGTGCTCCATGAAGCTGACTGGAAGGGTGTACATTGTGATAGTGATGTTGACTGTAAGGTACCTGAATTTGAGTATTCTGTACAACCATGAAGATGTAGCATTTCCAACCAAACTTAGAGCTAAGCAAACTATATGGAAAATGTCTAGTAATAAATTGCTGGTGTCAGGAACACAAACCTCTTGTACAAACAAAAGACTACTCTATGCTTACAGTAAAACTACATGCAACAAGTTATTCAATAACTATTTCAAAGTGAACAAGTTTGTTGTGAAGCCAAGAGAATGTACAACTGGCAGTTTATACTCAATTCAAGTAATAAATCGAAAGCTATATGGAAAGTCATCAGTGAGATGAGTGGTGAAAAGAAAAGACGTCAATCAATAACATGCATTAAGAATGAAGATGGTGTTTCCTCTGATCAAAAAATGTATGTGAAATATTCAACAATCACTTTATAAACATTGATGACAAACTTTCTTCTTTTATCAATCCTTCTGTACTCAGTCACTGTACAATCTTTGTGCTGCTCCCAAGATAACTTTTTCCTTGCCCGCTCACACCTACTGAAATTTGCAGTATTATAAAACAAAGCCTAATGAATAATCCTGTGGTTAGGATAATATTGCTTATTATCTTCAAAAACCAGTCTGACATTTTGTCCATTTATTACCAGCTCTGTGTTGTTAACCAGCCATAGCTGGACAGACTGCATCAAGATTACAGTAG
This sequence comes from Schistocerca serialis cubense, assembly GCF_023864345.2. NCBI lineage: Eukaryota > Metazoa > Arthropoda > Insecta > Orthoptera > Acrididae > Schistocerca > Schistocerca serialis. The sequence goes on from NC_064640.1 coordinate 853,748,339, forward strand.
TATTACAACAATAAAATGAATGAAAGACTGCAGTTTAAACTATGATGCTATAAAATATATAATGAAGAGAACAACTTGATTATAATCTAATGTACAATGACAATACAACTATGAAATCAGTTCTAGAACATAGTGCACAGTTCAGACAAAATTTTAGTCCTAAATTGCTCCATTGGTAATGACGGGATACCCTTAGGTAGTGCATTCAACAGTTCGAGAGCCGCCCTGTGGACACCCTTTGTGTTTTTGTTAATCAACATCCAGGGCTTTCTATACTGTCTATTGTCAGTGCTCTGGTGATGAAATTTATTTCTCTTTCTGTAGCGTGCATGATTTACCTCCATATGAGCAAGGCAGTTGAATAAAGATTGGCTAAAACAAAGTATATTCTTGCAGCCTGCAGAGTGCCTCCACAGCAGCAGCCCATGTCTCATGCAACTTTGGAAAATTACATGGTACACTGTTGGTTGCTACTTGTCCGATATTACACCTTGTAATTTCCCCAGGAGATACAGGACCCAGGAAAGATTGGAATATACCATTTTGTTGGCTGTTGCCATGTTAACATAGAATCAATGAAAAAGCCCGTGGCTGCTGTGTCACACAGGGCTCCAGTTTCATTCAATAAGGCTCCATGTCATTCTGTGTTTTGTATTCACTAATTTTCATCTTGTTCATAATAAACTAGGCCTTGGCTTTGCTTAATAGGACTTCTGCTGGTTGAAAAGCCTGAGCGACACTCTCCCTTTTTGAGAACAAATGTTATTATCTGCAAACTGCAAGGTGTGCCCATTGATGCTTATGTCACTAACAAAAATCAGGAACAACAGAGACCCTATTACAGGTTCCTATGGTGCACTCCATTTCAACTTCTTTTCAATTGAGTCTACTCCTTGCACTGATACAATCTGCTGTCTGTCATTTAGGTAGGAATTCGCTCAACAGCTCCCCCAGCACCACATGATTTTACATTGTTGAGGAGGGCCTTACATGAGGTACAACTGAATACCTTACTAAGCTCACAAGGTACCAGTGCTCTAGACTTTTGTCTTCAAAACCCTGACTTATATTTGTAACTAAGTCAAGTACTGCTACTGTCATTGACCTACCCTTCTAAAGGCGATATTGTGATCACAAAAGAAGTTACTTCCTCCAAATAACTTATCCATATTAGAAGATTACTAAATACTTCAGTGAATAATGCATTTATTGTTTACTAAGCCACTGAAAAGGGAAAGGTGGACGATCATAAAAATTTCATGCTGACTTTTGTAATAGACCTATTGGAAACTCACAGGGAGAGACTGTGGTGTATGTGTTTTGTTTCAATAGTTGTTTTAAAATATAGCACACTGGAAGTTCATTTCAAGTTATCATCTGTGTTTAATGCATAATAAAGGACTATTGTTAACAATTCTAAAAATTTTCATTAATTGTTAAAAAATCATTCCTATGCTAGAGTAATTTAGATGAAATTCCATGTTTCAGTACCAGCTGGCCACATAAACTAGTGCCGGTAGGTTAGCTGCAAGTGCAACAACTATTGGCCTGAAGAGCTTCCTTAGAAGTTATTGCTTATTGGTTCTCCAAAAGTTTGTCTTTTTAGTAAGGGTAATGATAAATGGAGCTTTATATTCATTTTGATTAATTCTATAGTGCATTTAAAAAAACACACAACAGGCTATTCCTTGAGCTCACAAACTTTGGCAACCATACATTACATTTGAGAAATTATGGTAGTATCGAATTAGGGGAAAATGCAGTTATCAGTTCAGATCATATCTTTTGAACAGAGTGGTTCAAATGGCTCTGAGCACTATGGGACTCAACTGCTGAGGTTATTAGTCCCCTAGAACTTAGAACTAGTTAAACCTAACTAACCTAAGGACATCACAAACATCCATGCCCGAGGCAGGATTCGAACCTGCGACTGTAGCGGTCTTGCGGTTCCAGACTGCAGCGCCTTTAACCGCACGTCCACTTCGGCCGGCTATTTTCAACAGAGTCCAAAAAGTTGTAATCACCAAACAAGTAGTGAAAGTGTTGGTTAAAGCAGTAAGTAGTAAGACAAGGAATTCCTCAATTTTCACACTTTGAGCAATTCTGTTTATCATACTTTGCAATGATCTGTCCCTAAGCATTCAGAATGGTCTATTGGTAATGTCTTCTGGTGATCCTAATATACTGTTCTCGTCAACTCAAAGCTCTGACTGCTGATAGAAACATAAAAATGCAACTACAAAATTCCTCAGAGTATGCTGACAGACAGTACTCGACAATAGGAATACTTAAAAGAGAAGTAATTAAACAGACTGAGTAAAGTCATCAAAACAGAAACAGTCAAATGTGCCTGCTTTGCAGTTGTACATTCCGTAATGCCACACTGCATTACATTTTAGGACATATCTCTCAAAAATATATTTATTACACAAAAGAGGAAATAATGAAATAAGTCCCTTTCTCTTCCATCACTTGACACCTTTGAAAGAACTCAATGTTTTGCCACTTTCATGTATCTATATGAAACAGTGAGCTTAATTTTTAACAGAATTTACGTTCTTCACTTCAAATATTCTGATAAATTGTTGAAAGAGTGGCTAATGAGGTATTATTTTGTTTTGTTTTTAAATATTTGCAAATGTTCAGTTTTCTGCTTGCAGCCCACTTTTATAGACTTTTGTACGCAATAATAAAACTCCATTATGAACCCTAGGAAGGGATACATAGCTGACATGGGAATTATTACTTCATCTAGTTATGTGATTGTGAATTGCTGAGTTCATCCTAAATTCACTCTTGCTGTTAACCAAAAATACCACCAGGGAGAGTATACATGTAACAATCCCTAGGTCCATAAAGAGGCTTCTATAAGATGTTCAGTTGCAAAGTCTACCAAATGTACGCATTTATTAATTTTATTATGTACATTTCAGTATAGGTCTACACTATGAATTACTGTACAATGTGAGACCATGTAGGGCCACCATCTACTACATATCAAATATATACAGGGAAAAACAGTGTATTAGTGAAGAAACAAGAACAGGAAGCAACAAAGAATATGAGTAATTACAGACACACTGCACGTGTCACACATTTATTAGTTGATTATGTCACTCCCACACAGCATTTGCTCCCTCCCCTCCCCCCCCCCCCCTCCTAAAAGATGAGAGGGAGTTCAAATTTGAACTAACAGCCAGCTTGTGTGTGGGTGGCTGGGCATGATGGACATGTAACTGCAGTCAGTGACGCAGCCAGAAGCGTAGAATGATGGTTGGTAGGAGTGCCATTGGTAGCAGACAGAGGGGGAGGGGTGTGAGGTGTTCCTTCCCCTGGTAACATTGTGTAGCCACTGGAAATCGGTGGTAGTCATTTCCAAGCAATCCAATGGACTTATGACGATATTGCAGACCAGGTCTGGTAGAGATATGGTGAACCATAGTATGTGTGCCCATGCCCTGTGATTTTACGAGCCACAGTTACTCTGTGGACGCAGTTGTGTGCAAAGCACAGATGCAATGCGGGGGTGTCCTATGTTGTTCTTATGTTTTGTGGGCCACTTGGAGTTTGCCTTCTGTTTCCAATAGGGTATCATTCAACACCACATTGTCCTCACGCAACTTGATTATTTCACAACTGATTGCTATATAATCTTGTTTCATGGTATGGAGATGTAATTTCAAGTTGCAGCAGTAGGACTCCCAGTAATATTGATGGTCATTTGAGGTGTTAGCACTTAAGTTATACACATTGCACATTGTGTACTTTGATGAATGAGCCTTCCCTGCAAGAATAGTATGACTGTTGACAGACTGTATCAGTCATTCATTTAGTAAATTGGTGGTCAGTGCAGCCTGTGTGAGGAAATCAGCACCTGAAATATGTTGAGCAATGTTGGTTAATTTGTAAGTCCACTTGCAGTTCTCAAAGAGGCAATTGTCAGCCTCAAACGTATTGTGACCATATGCACATATGACGGACTTGTTAACTGCCATTAAATTGGCCTTAGTGTGGCAGTGTGCTGATCTCTGATCCCATTTGATTAATAACACTAGCCCTGAATAGTGGTTGGTAATGAACAGCCTTTGTGATGTAGTGCCTTTTAGTCATTCGGTAGTCAGAAGCTTTGGAGGCATGCCGATAGAAGCGTTAGGCTGAGCAGTCCTATACTGTCTTTTTGACATAGGGTGCTAACTGTTCTAAAACAGTAGGTGCTGTTAATGGGTGTCAAACTGTTGCACCTGAGCCAAATCATCTCTCGGCATTGAGGTGCAAACATAATTTCTTGCACTTCATTGCCAGTTGACCAAAATGTCTATGGAACAGTAAACATTTGTCTGAGTGGTCTCATGGCTGTGAAACCACTGTGGGCATGTGCAAGGGGTTCGTTTGTGCTCAGCTGTCATGATCAATAGTTGCAACATTTACGACTGCTTAGTTAGTCGCTTGACAGTGGCATGGGGAGTTCACAGGTCCTCAAGAACACTCTGTGACTTTCACGCAGATGTGGCATGGTAGCGAGGCAGCAGCACGTTGGGCTGGTCACTCATCCTTCAGAGTGAATGGAAATTATCACGGTGGCCACTGTGACATATGTTTTGGGCAAGGTGTGTGCTTTATTGGTAACTAATATAATGGTTGCCCTTCCTGAGCAATTAAAATTAACCTCATTTTGGTAGCAATTGTTGTTGACAAATGTGTAACAGTAAAGCATCCAAACTGATAATCATTCCATGCAGATGTCTCCAGAATTCAGACAGAATCATGTCATAATGCCTCTCATGGTACAGGACTTGTGTGAGCCTTTGACCCATTGATTTTGTGCAATGTGAAATAAGCACCATCATGAGGGCATTGTAGGCTTGGTGCAGGGAGCATCATAATATAATGTCCAACACTACTGAAGTAACACGTTGATCAAGATTACTGGTCACCAAAGTGAACTATTTAAAAGAGTCACTAATTTGCTGTTACTTGAAAATGCTCTCCATTTACTGCAACTAAGTTTTCAATCAATTAGTTGCAAACAGTGGGGCCTGAATTTGCAAATACAGTGTGGGAGGACTGCGAAAGCTGACGAGTGGATATTTCTGTTGATCTCACATGTGGTACCAGTGAACGCGAAATGACTGGAAATATGTTCACTCTGAATTTGATGTCTTACGACAGTGCTGTAATTATGTGTGAAGCAATGTTATGTGATTATATCACTGTGTCGAATTTCATGACCAGTGTGTTTGAAACCATGATGTTCCAAAGTGGATCGGTGTGTGGCACGGAGTCTAGTGGTTGAAAAACGGGAGGCGGGCAATGTAGAATCTGTATCTCATTTTTAATGACCTGGACGGTACCACTGATGGAATGTAGCCTGATGGTACTTATCTATGCCAACTGCAGCAGATAACCTATCCACGAGAGCAGAATTGCTTCTTTGGGTTCACAAATTATGGAAGAACACTATCTCCTACAAATAAAATACATTCACGGACTAACAGTGTAATACACTGAGGTGTCAAAAGTTATGGGTTGCCTCCTGATATCATGTTGGACGTGCTTTTACCCGGAGTAGTGTAGCAACATGATGTGGCGTGGACTCAATACATCGTTGGAAGACCCCTGCAGAAATATCGTCCCATGCTGTCTCTGTAAGTGTGAATGTTCCTGGTACACAAGTTTGTGCATGAACTGACATCTCAATTATGTCCCATACATGTATGAAAGGATTCACGTTGGGTGATCCTGGTGCCTAAATCATACACTTGAATTGTTCAGAAAGTTATTCAAACCGAGTGCGAACAATAGTGGCCCGGTGACCAGGTACACTGTCATCTATAAAAATTCCACCACTGTTTCAAACATGAATAGCTGCAAATGGTCTCCAAGTAGCTGAACATAAACATTTCCATTCAATGATTGGTCCAGTTGGACCAGAGGAGCAAGTCCATTCTATGTAAACACAGCCCACACAATTATGGAGCCACCAATAGCTTGCACTGTGCTTGAAATTTGCTACTATCGAAACACTCTTGACACTGCGGATCTCAGAATACTGAATTCCCTAATGATTTTTGAAGTGGAAAGTCCCGCACATCTAGCAGCAACTAGCATTCCATGTTCAAAGTCTGTTAATTCGCCTCATATGGCTGTAATCAGATTGGAAACATTTCACATGAATCACTCAAATACAAATGACTGGTCTGCTAATGCATTGTCCTTTTATACACTGTATACATGATATTACCACCATGTGCACATTGCTATTCTATGACTGTTTTTCACCTCAGTGTAAACCACATTTTATTGTGCACAGATACAAAAGACACATGTGTACACATTAGCAAACAAACCATAACAGGAAGCATCAAAGAACATGAGAAATTAGAGAGACACTGCACTTGTCACATATCAATTAGTTGATTACATCACTCCCACAACCGCATTTTGTCAATTCCCAATGTAAAAGTAGTTATCAAAATTATTCACGGAACCATTGACTGCATGTGAATGATTTGGTGTAGATAAAAATAAATGAATACCTTATCCCCATTCAGTATTTCAATTTTGTGGGCAAATAATGTAGAATAAGTGATAAAGTCTGCTCTGATATGACACTTGTGGCAAAATTACTACATGGACTAGAGAATGTTTACAAGACTTGGCAATGTCAACACAGCACTAGGACTACTACCTAAAAAGTTCTGTGACTATAATGAAATGGAATTAGATTACATTAGATTTAGTTTTTGTGCCAGAGACCCAAAAATGAGATGATTCTCACGGTTGTGAAACAAGTCAGAAAGTGTAACATAAAAAAAACGTAAAACATCTGAATATAATAATCACTACCCTGATCAATTATCAGCAAACTGTCAAAATAGGTAAATGCATTTCAGCAAACTAGAACACCTAATATTTACAGAATTAATACTCTATCAGGATGAAACACAGCTATGCACTTTTAATAAATTTATCATTCATAAAATACCTAATCTTGTCAGTTGTGACCTATTGGTGCAAACTAAAATTTTTCCATAAGATGGTCTAACAGTCGCTGTTAAGATATTTATTTGTAGAGTAGAAGGACTTGCCTATCAGAAAGTCTTTCAAACTCTGTTTAAACTGTGCTTTATCTGAAGCCAAGTTTTTAATGGTTGCTGGTGATTTATTGAAAATGTGTGTTCCTGGATATTGGACCCCTTTCTGATCCAAGGTAAGTGATTTTAGGTTTTTATGTGGATTGTTCTTATTCCTAGTACTGATACTATGTATTGAGCAATTGGTTGGAAATGGAGATATATTACTTGCAACAAATTACATTAAGAATAAATATACTGAGAAGCAATGGTTAGGATACAAAGTTCCTTGAACAGGTTTCTACATGATTTTCTTGAATTTACACAACAAATGAGTCTTGTTATATGCTTTTGCTTGCTAAAAACTTTTGCTCGGCTTCGTCAGTTACTCCAGAATATGATCCCATATGACATTACAGAAAGAAAATAAGAAAAGTATTCAAGTTCTTATTATATTTACTACACCTGACATCATTCTGACTGCAAATCCCATCCCTACTGAATTTATTTTCAAGTTATAATCCCAGAAATTTAACACTGTCAACCTCTTTGATCTGCATGTCTTCATGTGCTATACACATGCTAGAAGGAAATCTCTTACAGGTTCTGGTGTGTCTTTACAAAGTTTAATGTCAGTGAATTAGTTTTAAATCATTTATTAATGTCAGTGAAAACTTGATTAGCAGCCATTTCTAAATCTGTACTTGACTTCCTACTTATTGCAATGTCTGTACCATCTGCAACAAAACAAACTTAGCATCTGGCAATGTAATGGGCAAGAAGTCATTAATGCACACAAGAAAAAGCAACAGACCCAAGATGGAACCTCCAGGAACACTACACGTAATTAATTCCCAGTCAGATGAAGACTGACTGCTTAATGCTCGGGTATTTCAAAATGACACCCTATGTTTCCTGTTAGTTAAATAAGACTCAAACCATTTCGCAGCACTACTGTTGACACCATAATATTCTAATTCACTTAAGAGAATGCTGTGATTCACACAGTAAAAGGCTTTCGAGAGGTCACAGAAAATGCCACTAACCTCTAATTTGTTATCTAGTTCATTAAGTACATTCTCACTATGCATGTAAATAGCTTTCTCTCTATCAGAAAGTTTTTAGAAACCCAAACTATGACTAGGACAATATATTATTTGCAGTCATATACTTAAGGAGACACTTGAATACAACCTTTTCAAATATTTTTGGAAAAGCTGGCGAAGGTGAAATTAGGTGATAGTTTGATGGAATCTCTTTATCCCCCTTCTTGTAAAGAGGCTTAACTTCGGCATATTTTAGCCAGTCTGCAAATGTTCTGCTGATAAGAGATTGATTACACAAATAGCTTCAGACAGAATTCACCTTGCATGAGCACTCTTTGATTAACTTTGTTGATATAATTTACCATAACCACTAGAATACTTAGATGTTAAGGATTTTATAATGAATGCTACTTCTTTGGGAGATGTGTCATTCCATTTTACTGCAGTTATTTGTAAAGACTGGTCTCAGATACTCCACTGCACTGTTTACTGAACCTGAAAAGCCCAAGCAGTCAGTAATAGAAACAAAGTACTTGTTTAAGAGGTTTGCAACATTACATGCATTTGTCACCAAAGTCTCATATATTTTTAGAGCTATCTGTTCCTCTTCCTTTTTGGCCCTACCTGTCCCTGTCTGCACAAACAAGGCAAAAAACACAAGATTATTGTTTCGCATGTATAACTTGCTCTACTCTGTATCTGCTCCACAGGATGATTTGCCCTGCAAAAAGTTTTAAGTTTGTTTATTTACCTGGCAGCTGCAGTTAAATGTTTTGCAGTACCATAGCGAATTCACAAGTAAGATATTTTCTTTGATACAACAAATATGTACACAACTAAACATATCTTTAACTGTAGACCCACTTCCCACTCTCTTCACTTGCATGTATCAGCCTGAATGCCTTACACCTCGTATATATGGCGTGAGACGAGGGCCTCCCGTCGGGGAGACCGCTCGCCTGGTGCAAGTCTTTTGATTTGACCGCCAGTTTGGCGACTTGCGCGTCGATGGGGATGAAATGATGATGACTAGGACTACACAACACCCAATCCCTGAGCGGAGAAAATCTTCGACCCAGCCGGGAATTGAACCCGGGCCCTTAGGATTGACAGTCCGTCGCGCTGACCACTCAGCTACTGGTGGCCAACACATGCATGTAATCAACCTTAATGCATCGAAATCTACACATAAACAAGTCATTACAAGTTAGAGGCACACAGAATTGTCATTATCCTGAACAAGTGACTCAAAACATGTTGTACAATTATTTATCATTTCTTTCAGGTCACATGAAGACTTGAATTCAGACACTCAGTTTGAACACCTATGGTTTAATATACAGCACTTTTAAACTGCGCGTATGCTAGACATTGTCTACAATCTCTACAATCTAAACCCATAGGATGTACTCCCCCAGATGATGAGAGAGAGAAAGAGAGAGAGAGAGAGAGAGAGAGAGAGAGAGAGAGAGAGAGAGAATTTTAATTCTCTACTAGTAAAGTTAATAACAATGTTACTTTCGGGGTAATCAGTGCATGTTTCAGCAAGTGGAAGGTAAGGTTGGTCATAACATCAGCAGATCAACAGTAAGCTCAATTATAAATTAGAAATTCAACTTTTCTTCAGATGAGGGCAGTCTAAGGGATCACTGTAATTTTTGCCAGATTTACTACTAGTCATACTTTGAATTCTTTCTCTATCATGTCAGAAAATGTAGCTGAGACAACTAAACATTACAAAGAGGTTATAAATCATATTCTAAATACATACTCGTACTGGACTATGTGGTAATCTATATGACTGTGAACTTTACCCAAAAATATTATTATTCCATTACTAGAAATTTAAAGCCCCATAATGAAATTTAATTCACAATTTCTATTGACTGTTTTGATGAGATGAAATTTTCTTTCTAGATTAGATTAAGTTTTTGTTCCACAGACCCAAAAATGACACGACTCTCATGGGCATGGAATATGTCAGAAAGTATAACATAAAAAATATAGAACACATGAATACAACACTCACTTCCCCAATCATTTGGCAGGAGATTGTCACAATATGTGAACATATTACAATAAATTGGAACTGCTAATATTTACAGAATTAATACACTATCAGAATGAAACCTAGTTATAAGTATTTGATAAATTTATCATCATACCTAATCTTAACTGTTGTGACCAAGTGCTGTCAAAACAGAAATTTTTACATAAGCTGGTCTAACTGTCCCTGTTAGGATATTCGTCTACAGAATAGATGAGTTTCCTACCAAAAAGTCTTTCAGACTCTGTTTAAGCTGTAATTTATCTGAAGCCAAGTTTTTAATGGTTGCTGGCAGTTAACTGAATCTGTGTGTTCCTGAATATTGGGCGCCTTTTTGGACCAAGGTACGTGATGTCAGGTTTTTATATAGATTGTTCTTATCACTAGTATCGATACTATATATTGAGCTATTGGTTGTAAATAGGCACATTATTTTCAACAAATTTCATTAAGGACTAAATATACTGACAAGCAGTGGTTAGAATATCCTATTCCTTGTGTCCACTACTACAATAACTTTGTCTAGACTTCGAAGCTGAACACGCTATCCTTTCGTACTGACAAGCCTTTTGGCGCTATTACACTGACAGATAATAGCAGGAATTGGCACAAGCGCGGCGGGCGTGCAAGTTATCCATTTAAACTGTTATATTTTGCTGTTATAAGAATAGCGATAACCAAGAAAAATTTTATTTAATAGAAACGGTTAAGCTCAGAAGTATTTGCATTTCGGTTGAAGAGATTTGGGAAGCTCCAACATTCCTGCTTGTTACGCACGTTGAAATTTTAATCAATATTATTATCATTATCGTCGTCGTCGTCATTACGACTAAGGTATTAAGCTCTACAGGAGCTCTCCAACTATTTTATGTCGATTCTTTTACGGCTTCTGTGCTTCGCCAACCCTCCTCCTTTCTCCGGGCTTGGGACCGGCAACAGCAACTGCAGAGCTACTTAATTCACTCCAACAGTAACTGCAGGCGGAGTTAAAGTGGTTTCCCACACCAACATCTCAATTTCTACGTTCACACGACAAACAAATTTACGACAAGTGCTAATGATTTAAAGTTTTCTGGACTTCAATTTTCTCTATGAATTGCAGCGCCGAAGACTTGCTATTTATAGGCTACAAGATTGCCGCTCACAACTATCGATAGTTAACGAGTGTCGAACCATTGCAAAGAAATTTATTACACTTGTATTTCCATGGACCTAGCTTTCGTTGAATTAGTCAATTTACTTTGTTTTGCAATATTTGTAAATATGTAATAAAGCGATGCAAGTACAGTGTTTGGCGGTGAATCGCACAAGACTTTAATGACAGCGAAACAAGGGGACGAGATATAGTTCTCAGATGTTACCACATCCCATTTGAAGGCGTTGTGAGTATTAACTTTGAAGACGAAATTTTTGGCGAGCGGGAAGATCTGTGTTTGTTATTGTTTTGGTCAAGATAGTAGGTGCTTCGTGGAACTGTAGTGATAACTCAGCCATAGGCTTCGTGATGTTTTGATTTATAAGAAACGAAAAGCAGAACGCAAAATGGGTTGCAAAATTGTTGGAGAGAGAATAGGAAACGTAATTTACATTGACATTCTGGGAGGCAAGTGAGTTGATCAGTTAAAATGATTGTGGTTAGCATATCGTATTTTCCCGTAGAATATAAATGTAGAGGATTTATCTAATACTGTGTCGTATGTGCTCAAGCTGCAAGTACAGCGTTGTACTGAGAACGTTATAAACTGCAGATTTAGTTTCATAGTTGTAAGTGTATATTAAAGAGTACGAAGGTATGTTGTATGCAACTTAGTACTGTTTATATGGTTGATGGAAGGCTTCTTGAAAGTTAACTCTCATTTAAACATTTTGAGTTGTTAAGTAGTGAAGTTCTTGAACTTTATTTTCAGTCACTGAAGCGTTTAACGATGAAACTTGCTAAAAGCAGAAGGTGACATGCAGCTAAACAGTAGATACTGTGAGAAATTTGCATTTGCAAAACAAGATACTGAAGTAGCAGGTAAGGGTTTATGCGAATGTCTCTGCTTATATTCAGAAAATCTGCGTCTTCAAAATTCGCTGTTTATTATTAATCTTAAGTACCAGTGGGGAGTAAATGGTTTATGGTGAAGTATATGAGTTTCAGTGTTAGAATAGACAATTTTTAAATCTTAGCTGCGCTGATTAAAAAGAATATGCTGTAGTACAGATTGAATAAAATTGTGCTGTCAGTCTTGTTTGTGGGCCAGTACATTGAGAAAGATTTCTAAGTGCAAAGCAGGCAGTGCTAACGTTTTTTGGGTTGTACCAAAAAGATGCACACACTGAACAAATGTTCCAACAGTAATTAAGCTTCTTTCTAGATAATTTAGTCCTGTTTCCTTGCCAATTGGCAGTCATTGCCTTATCAATATTTGTGAGGCGGAAAGCGAAAAGGGACCTCTTGTCGAAAATTTAGGAATTTGAGTTTTTGTAGTTTTTACATTCAGCATTGCATTCTGAACAACTTGTAAAAAAATTTTATTTCTATCTCTAAATTTGAGGAAGTTATGGCAGGTTGAATATTTATGACATAAAAGAGGTGTTTTGAGATATGGGCTTTTAAAGTTTCACTTTATTATCATTGCTTGACTTTACATATTTAAGAAACAAATTCTGCATATATATTACACTTAAACTGTCCTTTGTCAAGTGGTTTGGAGTTTTTTAAATTAACACTTCACAATAAGTGGATTACTCCCTGAGACCTATATCACATCAGAGTGTAAATACATTTGAAACCAAATAAATTGGCCCCTTGTTGAGAAATATATAGCAAGCCCCGTGCTTATTTTTTTGGCATAATATTTATATTTTTACACTATGTTATTGCATCTTTTGGATCAAATTTTGATCCTGGAGCAATTAATGGCACTAGAACCACAAGAAATTGGAAGTCACAAATCCTCCAAAATAGATTACTGAGGTCCCATATTTTGTAGTTGCCAAACGACTTGATTTTCTGTCCATAAAAAAAAGGCTGAATGGGGTTAAAGGCACTTTAACAAGAGCATTTTCACCTCTTCTTTTTTTTACTGGAATATTTGTTTGTTCAGGTTCTTCATCAGGATCTTTACTGTCGCTGACTTGAGTTTCTGGTTCACATTCTGAGCCTACTTCAAGACACATAATGTCTTTGTAGTTCTCTTTGCAATAGGTCCTGATGTTTTTAAAAGGGTACTGTTTTCGTTGTCTTGTCATGCCTGGAGGAATTACTGCAGCAGGAAACCCAGTGGGTTCATTGTCATTGGGGAAGATGCAATACACAAATTCATTTCCATCAATGTCCAATTTGCAATGTACTCTACCTTTGGAGCTAATGTTGAACTCAAAGTGGTTGTATTTAGTTATGTGAGGTACTTTGTTAGCATTACTATCCTTCAAGAAATTTAGCCAGTCATATGTATTCACAGCAACTTCACCTATTTCATTTCCAACAGCAACAGTTGAGTTAACATGTGTTGTAGATGTAGATTTCTCAATGCAGTCGGCGAACTCTTGTATGGAAGAGATATAGGTGACCCGAAATCTTTTCTTTAAAAGTCCAGATGCCCAGTCACATGCAAATTGTGTGTGACCTACTGGCATGGATGACAAAACAGTTCTCTTATTTTTGTTATTACTGATTCTCCGAGCAAGATATCGTAATAAGATGTTGTTCTTGTTCTGACCTACACAATTGTCAGCATGAATGAACATTGTCTTCTCCATGACTGTAGTTTTTCGAGTAGTTGTGGAAAAGACTGGCAACAACATTGGATCCCTTTGTTGTTCCTACACTTTCTGGGAGTAGATAGTTTACTTGTTTGTTCACAGTCTCACACATAACCCCAAATATTCCTATTCTGAATGGAACCAAGAACTAAATAGGTCCAGGCTGCAATGGGTTACTGGGTATGTGAACCTGCTGGGCTATGTCAAAACTGTAGTGTACACAACTTCTATCACCATCTTCAAAATTTTCCTTAGTCTTTTTGATAGTTCCCTTATAAAACTCTCTTTATTTTGCAACAAGTTGTAGATGGGACCTCATTTTTTTCAATAGTTTCCATTTTAGTTTCTTCAGGCACTGATGCCATTGCAGTTCCTGGAGTGAAATGCCATTGGCAAAATGCACAAAGATCTGATTTGGGCTTCATGACAACTATTTTTGGGCATATCTCTTTCCAAATATTACAGAACACTTTACTTGATACTGGTTTTACGGGCATATCATTTGTAAAGGAAGCCATGTAAGTTTCAAAAATTTTGGCTTTATTAGCACTTGAAGGTAGAAGTTTGAAATTTGCATTAAATTGGGTGCTACTTCTGCCTGGTAAAATTATGGCATGTTGTTCTGCGTGGTTGTGTAAAAACTTTACAACAAACTCTGAATCAGAAAAAGAAGTCACATTCTTAGGAAGTTTTCTTGCATTACCATGAGCTTTGACAGTCAATCCTGTATCATTTTACATTTTTGTTAGAGCGCTTTAGTCTTTTAATTTTAATATTGTTGAAAAACATGTAAGTGTTTTTACAAACATGCCGACCTTTTACTTAGTATTTACTTCTGGTTGTTTCCTCTCAGTTTGTACTTTATGTTTACGAGCTGTCAAAGAAGAATCTGAAGCTACACACCGCAATTGGCCTAAAATTACTTGATCTAATGTGTTGACATTGTTCTCATACTGATCAATCTCAGCACATTCATGACGTATTTCCAAATAGTCATCAACTGAACAGTAATTGCAACATTCTTCTTTGCACCCGCAACCTGCTTTTAAAAACTCTGAAACGAGAGCATGATCTCTGTCAGCATCAAAAGAGTCAATTAAATTTATGCAGCCATCAGGTCAAAGTCTTGAGCACCATTGTTCTCATCTACAACTTGATCACTATTAACTTTTCGTTCTATTTCAATAATAACATTATCAGTAACATTATCGTTGTTACCTAAGGCTTCATTAAACTTTGGAATGTCTTGTAGTAAAGAAATACCAGATAGGTTTTTGCTTGTACTGATAATTTTACTCTTCCGACAAGAGGTCCCTTTTTGCTTTCCGCTTCACATTTACTATCTGAGGCTACTGTCATGTTATTTGCTCAAGGTCAGGTGCTGACGCTACACCCATCTGCTTAGACCTGTGACGTACCTGTGATGTGGTGTTAATGTCATGGTGAGATTTGATGTTTCTGAGTCTGTCTGTGTTTGTAGATGGTGTGTTGTAGTATTTGGGGGCGCTCTCTTGTGCTAGATGTATGTTAGTGAGTTGTTTGACATGAATTGAATGTTTCAGGTTGCTATTGGAAGAATTTCAGCTGGTTTTCTGCTGAGATAGTTTAAATTTTCACATTGTACCTGATGGATTCATTTTTATGTTCGGAAATATTAGTGGCATGTGTTTCTTATGGTCAGAGATTTAATATTAATTTTTTCTTTCTTCATCAGTTGTGAATAAGATACAGATATTTATGAGTAGGTCATTACTTGTTGCAGTGGGAGATATTTTTGTTTTTATTATATGTTTTATGATGGCGATGAATGAGTCGTCGCCAGTGTTGGCTGGTGACCAGTGCTAAATAGAAACATATAAATCACAGCAGGTTTGTCAGTAATGTCAATAAGGTGCTGGCTGCATGGTCTGGATCTGCAACGACTAAAATAATTAGAAGTCGTTGGAAAAAATTATATATATTGTACTTAACTGGTTGTTCAGGATTCTTCTTGGCTTCATACATATAATTATAAACAGATAGCTATTGAGGCCTCACTTAGGCCATACGTTACTAAGCGCCTTGTTAGAGGTTGCTTCCTATCAGCTGAAGGTTATGCTACTTTACTACTTGATGTTCCGAGCAAGAGTGGACGAGAGCTCGCTAGAAACTTGATACAAGCCGCAGAGCAGCACTGGCTATGACTCATGGGTACAATGATACTAATACGGACAGCAATCGATAACTTCAACCCCTGACAATTGTGGTATCATACGTTGATACTACATTCCTCCCTCGCAAATCTGCGAATGGCCGTTGAATGTGGTTTATGGCCGCCACGTGGGGGACACCATGCTGATCGTGTGTGACGGGTCGCCTTACGTCGGCTTGCACTGGCATCACAAAGAAAATCACACACTCGGGCAATGTCACAGGTACTGGAGGCGAATGTACAACATTTATTTCCATTGCTTACGGCTCATTTTGGAAACCGTTCCGGTGGAAGCCACTTTGTCTGGAAATGTAATATAGAGCATTAGATTTTTGTCTTTTGAGGCACACTGCCTGGACATGTCCCTTCTTGTTGCAAAAATGGCACATGGCCTTGTGCGATGGGCAGTTCTGGTGTGAGTGCTTTGAAGTACATTGCGGAGATGAGCACAAAACAGGCGGCTTCTGTCGGTGCATAACAGGTGTCTTTTTCCTGGAAGTAAATTGGGCAGGCGTGCACCGAGCCGGTACAGCATCATGTATGTGTGATGCGCGTGCAGCCAACTTGCTAACCTGACAGACAGTGGGAGGCGATTCAAAAGAATTTGCAGCAAAATCCAAAGTGTCCTGCCTGTCCAAAATGTCCAACACTTGTTCTAAAGTGGGGTTGGATAATTTAAGAATTTGCTTTCTAATGCGTGTGTCTGACACGTTTTGCACAATAGTGTCCTGTACCATGATGTCAGAATATGATATGCCACAAGAACATGAAAAGCCACAGTTGCGAGTGAGGCCTTGCAAAGTGGCTACCCACTCACGGTAATTCTGCTGAGGTGCACGTTTTGTGCGGAAAAATTTGTACTGCTGAGTGACAACATTCACACTTTCCTTGTAATAATCAGTTAATTCCTGAACAAGTTCTTCGAAACTGTTCTGATCTGGAGAACTTCTCGGGAAGAGTTTGAGGAGAATGTGGTACGATGCCACGCCAACACAAGATAAAAGCACATGCAGCCGTGTTTTACTTTGGATGTCATATGCAGCAAGGTGGTGTGAAAACTGTACGTGTCACTCCTGCCAGCTTTCCACGCAGAAGTCAAATGCGCAAAACGGTGGGGCTGTGACCTGCTGTACGGCCGGCTCCTGTGCCGCCGGTACTTGTAGCACAGCTTGTTGTTGTCCCTGGACGAGCGGTCCCAATGTGTGCAGTAGTGCGTTGGGCTGCTGATTCTGTAATCTTAACAGTTCTGCCTCTGGATTTGCCATCACAACGAAAGCAAATAATCACGAACGGGAGTAGGAAAAAATGTCATGCACTCACAGTCACACCATGCAGAGAGGATGGGTGGCACAGCCGGGTATATAGTCTGTAAACATGTATAAATAGGCTGCTGTCACTGTTCCACTTTCCAAAAAATCTGTACCTTTAACCTTGTCGCCAATTGTTATGACGACGACGAACGAGTCGTCGCCAGTGTTGACTGGTGGCCAATGCTAAATAGAAACATATAAATCACAGCAGGTTTGTCAGTAACGTCGACAACGTGCTGGCTGAATGGTCTGGATCTGCAACGACAAAAATAATTAAAAGTCGTTGGTAAAAAAAATAATATATATTGTACTTAACTGGTTGTACAGGATTCTTCTTGGCTGCATACATATAATTATAAACAGATAGCTATTGAGGCCTCGTTTGGGCCATATGTTACTAAGTGCCTTGTTAGAGGTTGCTTCCTATCAGCTGAAGGCTTTACTACTTGATGTCCCAAGCAAGAGTGGATGAGAGCTCGCTAGAAAGTTGATACAAGCCACGGAGCGGCGCTGGTCGCAACTCGCGGGTCCAACGATACTAATATGGACAGTGGTCGATAACTTCAACCCCTAACAAGTGTGGTATCGAACATTGATACCACACTATGTATGGTATGAGTTTGTTGACTATAGTTTCTTTGCGTATATTGAAATTGGTGATTACCAATTTTTCATAAATTTTGGGATTTTTCTTGTCAGTGTGTGGTAATAGTGTTGGACTGTGATTGGTTGATATCATGGTTAATGATGTACCATTAAAATATGTACTGTGGTCTTTGCATTAGGTAGAGTAAGTGAAAGTGTGGAAAATAGATTTTAGCATTTGCGTGTGTTTGTTTTTGTACAGTGGGCTTTGTTTTTTGGTGCTGCTATATAGGCCAATTTGTGTCATCGGGTTTTGGAGTTGGGTGCAAGTTCACGATATCAAGACCTTTGCTTGAGGATTATGGGTGAAGTGAAATTTGCAACACCATGTTTTAGAGTTGTATGTTGGTTCCTGGTGTCGAGGGCTTTGTTGGAGCTATGTAGGTGAAAATTGTGGTGTTGAGATTTTTAGTTGTGTATGGGTTACTGGTATTGTAGTCCTCATTTGAGGTATCGAAATTTACAACACCAATAGATTTTGTTTTTGTAATTTTTTTGTGTTAAATTTTGAGGATTTCATGTGCTTGATTTTTGGGCAACTATTTGTTTTGCTGTAATGTCATTATTCTTACTGTCGTATATTTGCCCGCGCCCGAAACCACCTCCGTCATTGAGTTCTCCTGTCAGTTTCATTCTGATGTTGGAGTTAAATACTTCAATGTTATTTATGTTTGTTTGCAGTTGTAATAAGTGATGTCATGGTCACCGTATTGTATGTGCTTGAAATAGTTTAAACCATGTTGATGACATTACTGTTCAAAACAGGTGGGTGGAGTCATGATTTTGTTTTGCCAATCTACCTTTTATAATAGTTAGAGCAGTAGATCCCTTTATATAGACTGATTTTGTTCTTCAGATATAGTTTGTGTGTCTAACTAGAAATAATGCTGTGTTCCAAGGATCATTGGTCTGTTTGTACCAAAAAGGTGTAGGTTACGTTGGTTTTACACTCTGTGTCTACATTCTAGCTACTTACAGAATAGCAGGTAGCTCACTGGCTGAAAAGTAACAATAATGAACATATTGGTCTCTGTCACTGCTCATGTTACTGTGAAGGAATATTGACATTTAGTTCTTAATAGCCCAAGCAATCGTAGTCTTATGCCACAAGGTTTTTGTTAAATACCTCTCTTCAGGCAGATGTTGCCAGAAGAAGCAAATTCAGTTCAGGTTTAAAATTGTGTAAAGGTTTCCAGCAACCAGGCACCTATGATTTTATTCTTCAGTTTCTATTTACCATGACTGGTTTTGAATTCACAAGAGATTTATTATCAGATGGGACATATTTATTGCATATTTCCAGCATTGTTGTGGCTCATGTAGCTATGGCCAGAGAACAAAACATGTACACACTGAATGTAGTGAGAAGTATGTACAGTTCACGCCTGGCCACAGCAGCACCACTCCAGCAGTGCTGCAAACATGCACCATCTGATGATAAGGCAACAGTTGGCTCTCCCCATCCTGTGCATCATACTGCACCTGAGAATGCTGTCTGGTGGGTAAAAAAAAAATCAGTCATTATAGTGGGCATATAGGTGTCAAGAAAGAACTGTAGTGTGGCTGTGAAAAATCAGTTCAAGCTGAACTGTGATCTGCACCATCAATACAAGACAGAGATCTAACTTAGGAATTATATCCTATGGTGTGAAGATATTTGAGAAGCTCCCATCTAACATACAGCAAGTAATTGGTTATCTCAGCCAATTAAAAACATTCCTGGTGATGTCTCCTTCCACTGCTTATCTTAGTGCAAGGGCTTGATTCCTCCTTTAGATGGATGGCAAGTAGTATGTTGTAAACAATCCTGTGTAATAACAGATTTAGGTTACTATTTTCTTTGAAAAATACTTTATTAATTAAGTAAATATTAAGTTCCTGCTAAGACAGTCTGCAGCTACCTAACGTAACTGAAGTCACAGCAGCTTTCTTTCTAATTCATTAGAACACTTTTAATTGGCAGAGACAGAACTATTATTAAGCAGTATTGTGATAGTTTCTTGTTAATATAATGTAGGGCTTAAGCAATGTTTGGTTGTTTACTTGTTCCATAGCCCTGTAAGTTCACCTTCTTGGTGGGATGTAAAGAACATGGTGGATGAGTAGAAGGAATCACTATTCTTTCGAAATTGTGATGGTTTATTTATGTCAAGCCATGTTAGTAAATGCATATCTTGTGAAGGAGCTGTTAGAATGTGTGACGTTTGCCTGCTTTATTTCTTCCTTGATAGTCCTCTGTGTCGGTGTGCTGCATTGTTATACTAGCTGAAAGATAGTGGGTGGAAGCTCAACACTGACTATTGTAAATGATGTGGCCAACAGTTGCACAATTGCGATTCACAGTTCTTTACTTTCACTGTTCACAACCTGCCCAACATTACACAATTATATGGCGGATTAACTATGGGTTAATGTTGAAAAGCCTCATTAATAGGTTGCAGGCAACATCAGCATATTGCTGCAATAGTTTGCCATTGAATATCTATGAGCAGTAAAAACCTAACTAGGCAGTTCTTGCAGAATAATACAATGTGTGACACTATTTCTCAAATAAATTGAACAGACATTGTCATTAATTGTTCTAACACACGGCTTATTTGTGTTACACTTATTCCACTGTTAAGTTGATGGATTGTTGTTAATTTAACGAATACATAAATCCTGTCTGAAAATCGGCTGTGGACTGACTGTCTCAGCACCAAAAATCAGTTTTTTGTATATCCCCACAATAATAGGCACTGAAGCTTTACATTTTCACTGTTTAAGTTACAGAAATTACAATTAAAATTTAACTCATAACTCATTCTTTTTAGTAGTTCCTTCTACCACAAAGATTAGGCCGAATCATTTGTTTAAATAATGAAATTAATATAGTTACACAAACAATACTTTTGACAAACCTGGTAATTATTTTGGAATTAATTAAGGGCTGACTTTGCTAATATGTTTTTGAATAGAGCCAAATAGATACTTTAAGAATCTGAGTAGTTTTTCTTCCAAATGTTTATATTTACTACAGAATTTATATTTGTTTATAAGTCAACAATAGAATCTGTCACAAAACAATTACTGATTTCACCCTATAACAAAAATTTAACTAGGAATGGTCAAAATAAATTAGGAAATCAATTACATATACAAAAGTAGGCACAAAATTAGACCTCGTGCTATATTCCTTAAGACGGAGGGCCAGCATTTCTCTTTTATGGAAATGCAGATTATATTCATACATGTAAAGGTAACTAGGCAAAAATTAAAATAAAAATAATTTAAGGAGACAGGTGGAAAAATAAGCGACGAAGTAAAGAGATCCCAGCTTGCTTCGTCACAAATGCTTAAGGCCTTGAACATGCACCTATAAAATGACTCTTGGTAAACACTAGCATCACTGTCCACAGCTGCCCATTTACATTGTGAATGCAACATGTTACCAGATTAGCTGATTATATGCTTCACCATTTGACAGCTTAATATTTGCTCAAATGTAGCAGTTTTCACTCCTAGGTGCTTCATTGGCAATGGAGTGGTGTACTCTACACACAAAATTCATGTTACTAATCAGTACATATTTAATTCTTTTCTAATTTGACATACAGTGATGTTATTCTACTTGTGTTTGTTCTTTTCACTCATTCAGTATATCTTTGATTTATTTTCAGAAAGATATCGCAGCTTCAGTAGTACCACAACAGAACAACTACAGGAGCGAAATGTACACCTCGCCACTCTAAATTGGGGCCCAGCTCATCGCCAGACTGCAGAAGGACGTCTCTGTGAAATAGGATACCCTGGACTGTATTTAAGCTCTTACGGGGTGTGATGGTTACAGAAACATCCGCCAGCTTGTCACAAGCTAGTAATGTTGGTGACTGGGCTGAGGATGCTGTTTTGATCAAGACTGACCCACATCTCGTTTTGGACAATCCCTCCACCACTCCAAATGCTCCACAAAAAACTGAGGCTTCATTGTCATGAAAGACTGCCCATCAGGTCTCGAACATACAAGGTACCGTGGCGAATAAGTTCCGCTGCCATCCTTAGCCTGATGTTCCTTCCATGGTGTGGCCAAGATGGGGAACAATTTGGCGTCGCACTTCTGTGTGTTGAATTGAACTTGTGATCGCTTAGAGACTGCTAGTATTTTACCACCACCAGCAAGAGATGATGGACTACGCTTCATCGTGTGTCATTCGCCCTGATGCCACCCACTCAGACCAAGGGCACTACCCACAGGTGCCACCTAGCCACAGCAAAGGCCACCTGGCAGGACGGCCATTGCCGGACGTCCCGATGCCGCAGGGGGGTGGGTATCTACCCCTTGGCATACATGGGGATTTAATGGTGCAAGCATCAGCAGAGCGATCCCTGTGTGGTCAGGGGGCTACAACCAACACGGTACATGGTGGCCCCACCACAACAGACTGGCTACCGTGCTGGATATCAGGTGCAAAGAAATCCATGGTCATCGTTGACACAGAAAGCGACACTGCACAATGCATGGTGGAAAACACATCCAGGAAGGTGTCCTCGCCCAATAGATGGGGAATGAGCGGGACTGAGATGCGACAATGAGGAAGTGGGCTAAAGATTTCAATGCACGATGGACATTATGCACCATGTAAGACTCCCTTCCCCAATTGGCTTGATCTTCGGGAAAATTTTGAAGAATGGAGTTCAAAACCCTACAGGGGACTGTCACATAAAGGCTGAAACGTGGGAAACTCCTTTTAATCACCTTTTATGACAGGCAGGAATACCTAGGGCGTATTCTTACCCCTGGACATGCAGGGGGAGAACCATCAGTGATTTCACCATACAGGCAAAGCAAAGATGACTGATGTGAATCTTCTACTTACTATCTAAACATTTTGGGGATGACTGGAAGAGCATAGGAGATTTAGATTTCTGTGCAAACTTCATTGGTGCAGTTCCTATTGTAACTGGCAGTGAGGAAGGGGTTTGTACATCAGCTTGTGGTTGCTTGAAAGGAGCACGAGGACCTTACCAAATATTAAGAGAAACCAAAAGAATGGCCATTCTCAAGATTCTATAAATCAAAATATTTACCAGAAAGACATGCTGAGTTTGATATGAAATGATTAATGTGACCATATTTATTGTGTAATAAAAATGTTTTCAAAGACAAATGGCACCAAAAAGGACATCATTAACACTTATTCTACAACAGTAACAAAAATAAATACTTAGTTATGTATTTGCCTCATTAATTTTTTTTTTATTTTTGTATTTATATTTAGTCATGGCGTATTAAGACCGTCACATTTTCCTTAAATATGAAGAACAGAATTGCAAAACTGATTTCACTTTTTCATGTTTCTAGAAGTACATTTAAAACATAACAACTTCACATTTTAAAATTTGTGAAAAATTTCCCAGGTTACAGGTAATGAATTTTTTTGTCATTATGCAATTTGAAATGATGCTCCCCAGTTACACATAGTGGACAATTTCATAAGACAATGAATTCACGGGCAATGAACATAAGTACATTCTCTCAAAGAATGCATTTTGGACCTTCGGCATTAGTATCTAACTGCATAGATAGTAAATTGAGCCAGATATAGCTTACTGTTGATGCTGTTTTTAATGTTGCTGGAAAATATTACAATGTTACTGACAGATAACTACAGGTAAGTTCTTAAATATGCATGGCAGTGTTGTTCCAATTTGATGGGCATTTGGATACCAATTTGAATTTCATTCGTCTCCTGCAACATCAACCTCAATGACATGCAGAGAATGCATCTACATAATAATTATCTAATAAATAAGATGTTTCATGAGACTTTTAGGGGTGCCACTGAATGGGATGAGGGCTTGTGGGAAGTAATCATCACGAATAGTTAAGTAAAATTTCCACAGGCATGATGAATTAACCCCATGCTAATATACAAATGGAGTAACCAATTTCGAATGAGATGTTTACCCTGTTTTTATTTTTCAAGGTAACTGCCACAAGACGTACATTCTTCCCAGACTACTCCCCGTGCCATTTCTTCCTGTGTGCACCTCAAGGGCAAAGACCATATTCCTTGATTTCTAACAACCGAATTGAGAAAGTGCACCACCACAGTTAATGAAAATGGTAGACTATATCTGCTAGAAAGAACTCGGGGGAAAAAAATGGGACTAAGACTTTAACACCTGTGATGTTTCTAATGGGTCTCATACCTGGTACCTCACACATTTCAAATTCTCGTTACAGAGATAATGTTAGGATAATGTATTTCTTTGTTTATTTTAGATGAAAATATGGCCTTCCAGAACTTCCGGTTTCTGTTCACCTTATACACTGAAGTGACAGAAGTCATGGGCTACCCCCTAATATATTGTCAGACCACCTTCTGCCTGACGTAGTGCAGCAACTTTATGTGGCATGGATTCAGAAAGTCATTAGAAGTTCCCTGCAGAAATATTGAGCCATGCTGCCTCTACAGCCACCCATGATTCTGAAAGTGTTGCTGGTGCAAGATTTTGTGCACAAACTGATGTCTTAATTTTGTACCGTAAATGCTTGATGGGATTCATGTCAAGTGATCCAGGTGGCCAAATCATTTGCTCAAATTGTGTAGAATATTCTTCAAACTAATCATGAACAGTTGTGGTGTGGTGATATGGTCAATTGTCATCCACAGAAATGAAGTCCATAAATGGTTGCAAATGGCCTGCAAGTAGCTGAACATAACCATTTCGTCAACCATTGGTTCAGCTGGACCAGAGGATCCAGTCCAGTCTGTGTAAACTCAGTCCACACCATTTTGGAGTCACAAACTGCTTGCACAGTGCCTTGTTGATAACTTGGGTCCATGGCTTCATGGGGTCTGCACCACACTAGAATCCTACCTTCAGCTCTTACCAACTGAAACAGGGACTCATCTGACCTGGCTACAGTTCTCCAATCATCTAGGGTCCAATCAATGTGGTCATGAGCCTAGGAGAGGCACTGCAGTCTATATCGTGCTGTTAGCAAAGGTACTCCTGTCGGTTGTCTCCTGCCATAGCCCATTAACACCATATTCCACCATGCTGTCCTAACGGATACATTCATCATGTCCCACAACAGTTTCTGCAGTTATTTCATGCAGTGCTGTTTGTCTGTAAGCACTGACAACTCTATGCTGCATTTGTCAAGAATGTATACCGAGTTCCTTTAATACTTTGTTCTTATCTTCCTTCCTCATTCTTTCTTCTTCTTGTCTACTAACAGCTTATCTTATTAAGAAAGAAAATGATGCACTGAGACACTGGAATGTCCATTAATATGATGACTGCCATGAGGTCATAGCAGAGCCTCACCCCTAACACTGTGTGCCTGGTTTGGCCTGGTGGTGAAACATCCATCACTATGCATGTGGCAGTCAACATGTTAAAAGTCACACACACTATTAAGACTTTTTTTCATTTCTTCCCCTCGTCTCCCCTCTCCACCTCTAAGGAACTATACATCTAAAAATTTATTCACAGTGCTAGAAAAGAAATAAAATAACAGTTTACAATGCTTGCACTTCAAGATGACAATCACTTGAAATGATGTCATGTAGCTGACCACACATTTCATGTCTTAAAGAAGTTAGACTTCACATCTTTCAAGACTGGCACTGAACTTCAATTAATTTCCTCCTGAATTTGGTCCTTCATTTCCTGGATGGTGTTTGGTGGGTCCACTGGAAGATCTGAGATTTCAAATGACCCCAAAGGAACAAATCACATACTGGAAGGTCAGGGGGTCTTGGAGGCCAGGAAATGTCCCCACTGTTGGAGATCAGATGACCAGGAAAGATGTTCTGCAGCATGTTAATGGAATGCTGCAAGGTATGGTCTTGTTGAAAGAATGTCTCTAAAGTTACAGGAAGTTGTCACATTAGGGTGTGTTTCACTATGTGAACATAATGTTTTGTATTCATGGTACCGGCATTAGCACAGTTGTCTTAGAAGAAATAGCACCCAACAATTCCAAACATTAATATACTGCACCACACCACCACTTTATGACTGAAGTTGTGTTTCATGAAGCATTTCAGGATTTTCACATGATCAGTCGCTAAAGTTTTGCTTGTTAGCAAAGCCTGACACCTCATCATTCATTGTCAGATTGTTGCACAGACGTGGTGGTGTTGAACCCCAAAAATTTCTGGTGAAAGATTAATATTTTCAGGAGCTCATTTGCATCAGTTTTTTGCACTATCTGAACTTTGTATAGGTAGTTTTGTAGTTCTTTGTGCTATATTCACCACACACTGCAATCTGTTGCGTCAAGTTTCAGCACGTGCTTTTGTGCAGAATGCCTGGAATTTCGGCTGAAGGCTTCTTCCATTCTTGCAACATTCTCTAGTGTACACACCCATTTTGTGCTTCCATCCCTCTTTTGCACCTCATCACCCATTTCCTCAAAGTTCTGTACCTGTACTTTGATAGCATGTGCTGATGGGACAGGGGCATGACTTGCGAGATTGTAATGAGTACAAAAAACACACTGCGTAGCTGCTTAGTTGTCATTTTTGGAAATCACCTTCGTGGCAACAACACGTTGTTCACTGGCCCATGATGGCATCTCCACTGAACATAAATATCAGGGTCAGTGGCATCACTCCCGTTTTGTGATTCCTACTTCCAGTGTTGCCAAATCTCTCATTTCACTGCCGCACCTGTTGTTTGTTATTTTACCTTTCATATCCAAAGCTGAAGAACCAATGCATGTGTATATGACATTGGTAAGTGCATCAAGTGATCTTCAGTGGTTTCAGTTGTAGTTTTCATGTTCATGTTTCATTAATATTCCTGATGCACACTTAATTGTGAGATCATAATGCAATGGACAATATGGAGATACTACTGTACCTGAAAAATAAACTTACTTCCTTACTACTTTATTTTCCAAAAGGCTAAATTACTGCCTCAGATTAATTTTACAAGTAGTTAGCAAAGTTTGTGTCAAATGTTATCAAACAGTGTTTTTTCCAAAGATTGTAGCCAATGGATTATACTCTCAGCCAATATTGCAACTTATTTTTACTCTCTGCATAGGACATTACATTACAATGAAATAAACACAAGTGACCTCAACTTACAACATTAGTCTTCCTTCTTCTCTGACTTTTGAACTATGAAAATGAAATGTGCATATGGCATATTTTGCCAGGGGTACCCTTTCAGGGAGTTTGTCAGCTGCAAGTCGTTTTAGTTGATTTCATTTTGATGACTTACATGCCGGTATTGATGAGGACAAAACAATACCCAGTCCCCAAGCAGAGGAAACTGCTGACTCTGCTGGTAATCAAATCCAGGCCCCTTAAATGTCATTCAGCCACACTGACCACTAAACTATGAAGGTGGGAGTGAACTATGAAATGCAGTTAAAAAAAGTTCATAATTGAAGTATCAAAAATTTCAGTTATATGCTTAAAATAATTAGACATCACTTTTGATTATAGATCTTCACAGTTGTTAATTTACAAGATATGTCCACAAAGCAAGTTCCATTTGGTTATATAAAACAAACGTACACAGACAAAAAAAATATTTATTGTAAAAAATCTGCAACTGTTAAACTACTTTTTTACATAGCTTCTAAAATTTTGTAGACACTTGTCATACCGTGGCACAAATTTTTGTATGCCTTCTTCATAGAAGGTTGCCACCTGTGTATTCAACTATGTGGTAACATGTTCTTTTAGCTTGTCATTATCATTGAAGTGTTGACTACCAAGGACAGATTTTAGGTGTAAGAAGAGAGCTAGGAGCAAGGTCTGGGCTGTACAGAGGATGATCAAATGCATCCCAGTGAAATTCTCATAAGAGCTGTGAGGTGGGGGAAAAAACACCACCTTTTGACAGTAATCCTTGGCGCTTGTTCTGTATTGCACGGCACAATTTCTTGATGGTCTCTCAGTAACCATGTGCATTGATCTCTTACCATGAGGCCAATCAATCAGTCAATCAGCAAAATGCCTTTTCTGTCCCAAAAAACGGTGCACATGACTTTTAGAGGTGTCAAGATTTGCTTAGGCTTAACCTTTGTTGGGGATGAAGTGTGCCTCCATTCCATTGATTGCTGTTTTGTTTCAGGGGTGTCTTACATTACCCAAGTTTCATCCCCCCCCCCCCATGACTATCCGAGAAAGAAAACCATTGATTTCTTCACTGTACTGTGTCAAAAACTGAAGTGCACTGCCCATCCATTGTTTTTTGTGTTTTTCAGCAAGAAATTTGGGTACCGAACATGAGCAAAGTTTCTGAAATTCCAGTTTTTCAGTAACAATTTCATGAATTAGTGATAGTGAGATTTGCAGAACTTTTATAGCAAGGGCACTAAGTGTAAACTTATGGTTGTGCTTAATCTTCTCTTCAATAGTGTGAACCAGTTCATCAGTAACCACAGACGGGCGTTCACTCCATTCTTCATCGTGAACTTGATCACGTCCTTCATTTAACAGTCTGACCCATCTTCTAACCATTGAATCACTCATAGCATTTTGTCCATAAACCTCACAGATTTGCCAATGAATTTCCTTTGGTTTAACTTTCTTTGCATTTAGAAAATGAATCGCAGATCTGATTTCACACGTGACGGCATTTTCAATTATGGCTGACATTATAAAGAAGCACTACAAAGGACATGTCGGCAGTAGCAATTTGAAAATGGCTTACATGTCTTCTCATTGAGGCAGAGTAACTGCCGTGCATGCCCGGAACTGCGATCGTAGCACTGCCGCAGATAGAAATAGAAACGGAACTTAATTTGTGGACTACCCTCGTATTATTCAGTGTGGTCATTTAAAGATACAGAAGGGATGAAATTATCATGACTAGACCTTTGAAAATATATTTCTCATTTATCTGAAACAACTCTGTATCTTTATAGTAATTCTACTTTTTTAATAAAAATAAGGAAATGTGATTTTTGGATTATCTTAGAAGAGAATAATTTACAATAAGCACTGTAACTACACACACCTCAAGTGGAGGGTCATTACTACAGTAGCACCGGCAATGCCTGAATGATAAATTCTGATTTAAAGACACTGTAGTTAGGTCACTATTCCCATTTAATTCTGTTCTTTGATGTGGCCAGTATTCATGAAGAACATATTTCTGTCAGTCTAATGTGATATTTTATAGTTTTAAACAAATGAAATGGTAGTTACATCCCAAAAACAACATTGTGGTGTACATACAGAAGGGAAAAATCAGGGTTAATAGCACTGGGGGGGAGTTTAAAATATTGCTTCTTTGGAAACAGCTCATACAAAATAATACCAGTTTTTAAACTAAATATAGCATCACCTGGTTCCTTTAGCGGCTGTGAGGAAGTACATGAACAATGAGTATTATACAACTATTTTTTAACACTGGTACAGTTTTAAGAAAATCTGCACACGAAAGAAATATTTTATGTACATCATGTTCCTAGCCAAGCATGTTACTCATATTCACTATCCATCAGAACTGCTAAAAACAGTTAAAGTTCAGCACGCAGATTATTTCTCCCTGATAAGCTCGGCAATATTTACAGTTAACAGTGACTAAAATAGCTTTTTATGGATTTAAAATTTTTATTCAGTCATTGTCAGAGGAACAATACAATTCGTTTCTACATCTAATGTTCTCAAAGACTCACACTATTTACTGACAACAGAAGTAAAATTATGCATCTTTCCATAGTATAGTTAACACCATAATCTTGAATTATGATGGAAATAAATTTTTTCAAGTCTCTGTTCCTTTTTACCTACATTTTAGCCCAAGAAATATTTTATACTTCAGCTAAAGCCAATGACTGATGTAGAAATATCTAGTAGGTGTTACACAAAATATATAACAGGAAAAACAAAAAGAGTCATTAAGATGAAAAGTTCTCCTCATGCAGATCTTCTCAAAGAGTGGGTCTGCCTATCACATTTATGATGGATTTACTAATAACCTCATTTGTTTTACTTTTAGCCATCTGAGGGCCTATTAGTATTAAATTTTTAAAAATGAAAAAGTGATTTTTGATGAACAATCAATATTAGTCAGCAGAGAAAGTAATATTTCAATAATTTACTTGAATTTGCAAGATGAGCACCAAACTTCTGCCTGATACATGATACCCACAGTTAACAAATGTCACAGTACAGATTATAAACCAATACATAATAATAATCTTTCACACAAATAAGAAGATATAAGTAATGTCATTATGTTGAGTCATAATTAGAAAAACATGGCGTAAGAGCAAAAAATAAAAGAATTAGAAACTATCAAAGCAAGTTCATCCCCCCCTCCCCTTCCCTTTTCAATAGGCAATTACATTTTAAAATCAAAGGTTTACTGTCAGTCATGAATCACAGCAGTTTGACAGCCTCCAGATTATCATGGCTTTCCAAAGCTGCTAAGGCTGCATATGATATGATGTGTTATTTCTTCATTAATTTTCATTTTATTGACAATGAATCATTCTTTGATGTCAAATGTGATTGTCTGTATGAGACACTTGGAAAACACACACACACACACACACACACACACACACACACACACACACACACACACTTAATAGGGAGCATGTCCACCGTTTTCACATGGATAACAGCGGTGAGGTGACACATAATGGCATGTAAGCAGTGAGGTCTTGGTAGGTCACTGTAGGGAGCTGGCAATACACCTGCACACCCAAGGCACCCGATTTCCATAAATTCCAGGGGGGGGGGGGGGGATGACCTCTGATGCCACGTTCAATCAGGTTCAGTTCTGGCTAATTGAGGTGGCCAGCACATCAATTGGAACTCACCACTGTGTTCCTTGAACCATTCTGTCACACTCATGGCCCTGTGATATATCACATTATCTTTTTGAAAAATGCCACTGCTGTCGGTAAACATGATTGTCATGAAGGGGTACGTGTAGCCTGCAACCAATGTACGATACCCCTTATCTATCATGGCCTAGCGTAAGCTCCACTGGACCCGTGAGTGTCTACTTGAATGTACCCCAAAGCATAATGGAGCCACTGCCAGCTTGTCTCCATTCCAAGTGAAGGTGTAAAGGAGATGTTCCACTGGAAGATGACAGATTTGCACCCACCCATTGGCATGATGATGATGGCATCGGGATTCAATGCTCTGCCACTGCACCAATGTACAGTGCCAATGGTCACTTGCTCTTTTCAATTGTAGTTGTTGATGTTGTGGTGTTAACATTGGCATATGCTTGGGTCATTGGCTGCAGAGGCCCATCATTACGAGTGTTCAGTGCACTGTGTGTTCAGACATACTTGTACTCTGCCTAGTATTTAAGACTGAGGATTGTTTTGCTACAGTTTACTGCCTGTTCTGTTTTACCAGTCTGCTCAGCCTACAACGTCCGACATCTGTTATGAGTGGCAGTCCCTCAACCCCATGACGTTTGGATGTGGTATCACCATGTGTTGAAGGCAATCACCACAGCACTTCTCAAATACCTGACAAGTTGTGGAGTTTCCAAAATGCTCATGCTGAGCCTCAGGCCATTACCATCTGCCCTCACTGCTCTCAGTGAAACTCAGACTGCGCACCTTCCCCATTCTACACGCGCGCGCGCACACGCACACACAGTGCGTGTGCGTGTGTGTGTGTGTGTGTGTGTGTGTGTGTAGCAGTCATTCCTCACGAGGTGACACTGCTATTGATGGAAGGTTGGTGACCATAATGTTCTGTGCATGTCAACCAGTAACTTGCAATATCTCTGTAAAACAATGGTCAAATTACATTATCATGGCGAGTCCCAACAATTTAAAAAATTATATTATTTCTGACAAAAATCACTTACACAGAACGGACAGAAAGAAAGAAGTTAACTTGATTTCTTTATCATCACAGTAATTTCTTTTGTATGGTTGATATGGATATTGTGAAAAAGCTAAAATGTTTAAAAAAATGAGACCATACTAACTGATACCCATATGAAATGAAACAGAAAATCCATTTTTAAATATCCTTATCAGGATACAACTCCTTATTTACCTTTTAACATGAAATGCCTTAGTCTGAATGGAAATCTCTAGCTAAATAATAACAAAGGCTTGCTGGATGCCCATTATGCACATAGTAACTAGTACAAATTTGATACTAAAAACCAGTCATATCTGTAAATCACTTACACATAGCAGATCTGATATTCATTTACATGGCAGTACTGGCCAGGAACCAAATTCTTGTAACAACTTCCAGACTTATATTTGTACTGTTCATTTACAGACAAACCACATTATGATTACAACAAAGTAATTTGGCACTCATAAGTGGCTGGAAGTATCTTGTCACTAAAAAAAGGAAAATAAAAAAAGCAGTCCTGCCTGAGTACAGGAGATACAACTTTACATTTAAGAGGCCTGGAGTAAATTATAATAGATACCTAGTTTTCAGACACTGAGGAATGACTGCAAATGAAAAACAAGATCATCCTGAAATTAATCATACAAGTTTTACCTAAGTGTTAATGAGGAACAGATGATGAAGAAGCAGTATAAGAGGAATAAGGTGGCGAGATAAACAGAATACCAAAGATACGATAGAAATTTTTCTTTCATATTAGGCAAAAGTGAGAATACGGAGGAACAATCAATGTCCTTGAAAGAAAAATGACTTGCGTATTTCAGTTTCTTCATGGTTACTGATCTGTCAGATGACAACATTTTATTTCTCTGTCTCCTGAACCCTATTTTTCTTGAAATAATTTTAACAAAAAGGAATAATAGTCTAGTAGTGCCATGACATTTAAATAAACCATCATTGTGGAGAATTAAGAGAGCTTAAAACACTGCTCCACATAGTATATACACATTCTTTGACTTTTAGAACAAAATTTTGATTTCACAGATAGAGGAGGAAAAATGACAGTTGTGTTACAAGTAAACAAAGTTGTCATGACAACATCTGTTTTTACATCTGCAAATATTTGTTGTTGACAGTGATTTAGGACATTATACAGATCCAAACACACACACACACACACACACACACACACACACAAAACCCCAGTACCTCCAGCCCTTTCCCCCCCCACTCGCACATGAAAGCCAAACATTAATCACATATTTCAACAAAAGCCATATGTACACAAATTGCAAACATTTTAAATAATTATAAAAGATATTTTATATATAATATTTTTGATGAACAAAAAAACTGTAAGCAGATAGATTAACATAATAACGATATATTAAGAATGAAATGAATATTAGAGTGAAGGAATAAAGAAGTTTACATTTATAGGATGCTGATGACTGTTTAACATTAAATACATATCTCATTACAATTTTTACATTTATTACTTCAGAACCCAGATCTCCAGAAGGAAATCTATGTAAACCTTGTAGTAGGGCACATTTCTGTTTTCCTGATGAACACTACTCTCACAAGTTGAAACTTTCTTCAGCGTTGGTAGGTTCAACACCTCTGGTACTTCTATATCTTCAAGCTTGATTTTTGATGGATTAAAAGGAAATCTTACTGAGAACATGAATTTTGTGTCCATCAGCAATGTGGCCTGCAAGAGCAACAAGGTTATGCAAATAGTGATGAATAAAATACACAACATGAACCAGTGTACTTCCATAGCAAAACACACACACACACACACACACACACACACACACACACACACACTCTCTCTCTCTTCTGGAGGGGAGATGGTGTATTCCTTTACCACAATGAGCAGTTATGGGTACCAGGAAATGCTTGCGGTATGCAGCACCATATTGCACAAAATCTATTCACAGCTAACATGTGGGTGGGTTTGGTCAGTGAGTGCTTCATTGAGCAGTACCTTTTACCATCCCACTTATTATCAGACTTTTCTGGAACAGGTTCTTCCCAGTTCGCTTGAAAATGCTACAGTAAATGTGACGCACAGCATGTGGTTCCGGCATAATGGAGTGCATGCTCATTTTGGATTGGCTATTCATAGGTGTTTGAATAAGTCATTATTGCATTAATTGATTGGGCATGGTGGACCAGGTCACTCGATTTGAGTCTTGGTTTCTTTCTGTGAGAGCCATGAAATCTCTCATGTATCGTAAGCTTGTGTAGTCTGAAATGGATCTCGTCACAAGAATTTTCTTTGCAGGTGTTGCAATCAAAGAAACTTCTGGTGTGTTTGACCATGTCTGGCAGTCAATGCATACTTTGATTTCATCATTGTTGAATGCTAAAATTATACTTTTATACTTGATGCTTGCCAATCAAATGAAATAATGTGGAAACGAACTCATCAGTTGGCATGTTAATGATTTCATGAATGTATTCAAAAAGAGTATTGCCTAGGGGTCCTGAATAAACACAAAACATCTATGGCTTTTTGTAATACAAATATGTTATAATCACTAAATAGCACTTAACAGGAAACACTGTA
The DNA here is from genome assembly GCF_023864345.2 of Schistocerca serialis cubense. Classification (NCBI taxonomy): domain Eukaryota; kingdom Metazoa; phylum Arthropoda; class Insecta; order Orthoptera; family Acrididae; genus Schistocerca; species Schistocerca serialis. The sequence goes on from NC_064640.1 coordinate 853,782,790, forward strand.
CATTAACTCCTCACATCGGTGAAGAGCCTTCACACTTTTTTTTATGTATTTGTTAAATCTTCTCAAAACATACCCAGCTGAGTTCAACTGCTTGAGTTTTAGTACTCCTATAGCTACATGTCAACTTTTGCAGCCCGTCCTTAACATATGATAATCACAATTTGTTTGCCCTGTATTTTTTACTCATTTGTTAAAATACTGTGATAGTACAAACTCACTGTTAAATTATCATATCTGTGCTTGTTTGTAATGTACCACTCCACACATCACTTGTGTAGCTTGGTAAGACAGTTTATATTTCTTATGAACTACTAGTGAATGCAACTCCCACTAACATTTGTATTTATTAGGGCCATGTGGAAGGTCCAGGCAAAGCTTTGGCCTAGTTGTACACCATGGAGGTGTACATGAATAGACCTCAAGTATATGGTGGTAAAGGCAAGGACTCCACTTCAGACAGAAGAGATCGGATGCAAACTGCATGTGTAAGCCCTGACCTGGGCTTCCAATGTGGGAATGAACCCCTGTACATGCCTAACCTTCAATGGAGGGACTCCGGCCTCCACCAGGAAGCTGGTCACTGGACTTGTGCTAAAAGCTCCCGTTGCTAGTTGAATGCCACGATGGTGTACTGGGTCGAGTAAATGCAATGCTGAGGGCACCGGTGTACCATAAACGAGACTCCCATATTCAAGGCAGGATTGAGCAAGGTCTCTGTAGAGCTGCAGCAGCATAGATCGATCTGCATCCCAGTTGGTGTTCCTCAGGCAGCAGAAGGCATTCAGGTGCTGCCAGCACTTCCATTTCAGCTGATGAAGATGAGGAAGCCACCTCAGTCGGGCATCAAAAACCAGTCTTAAGAATCTATATGTATCCTCTACAGTGAGTGGATCATCATTAAGTTAAAAGATCTGGATGAATGGTACGACACTGACAGAAGTGCAAGACGCACGACTTCGCGGCTGAAAACTGGAAGCACTGGGCTACAGCCCATGACTGCACCTTGTGGATGGCTCCCTGTAGGCGCCGCTTGTAAAACCAGTACTGGAGGAGGTCGTCTGCATACAGAGAAGGCGAGACCAACACCCGGCAGCTGCTTCTAGACAGTTAATAGCCACTAAAAATAGAGATACACTCAATACAGAGCCCTGCGGGATCCCATTCTCCTGGATATGGGGGAACTATGGGAGGTGCCAACTTGGACACGGAAAGTACTGAACAATAGGAAATTTAGGATAAAAATCTGGAGCGGGCCCTGGAGACCTCACTCATATAATGCGGCAAGGATATGATGTCACCAGGTCATGTTGTAAGCTTTTCATAAATCAAAAAATTCGGCAACCAGATGTTGGTATCTGGAAAAGGCTGTTCAGATTACAGACTTGAGGGAAACAGGTTATCAGTGGAAGAGTGACCCTGGTGGAAATCGCCCTGGCATGGAGCCAGTAGGCCACGTCACTCCAGAACCTAACACAAACGCTGACTTACCATACATTCTAACAGCTTACAAAGAACATTGGTGAGGCTGATGGGCCGATACCTATCCATATCAAGCGGGATTTTACTGGATTTGAGCACTGGAATAATGGTGCTCTCCCACCATTGCGATGGAAAGATGCTATCGCATCAGATCTGGTTGAAGATGACAAGGAGATGTAGCTTGTAGTCAGACAAGATATGTTTGATCATGTTACTGCAGATCCGATCTCGTCCAGGAACTGTGTCAGGGCAATGTGCAAGGATGCAGAGGAGCTCCGACTTTGTAAATGGTGCATTATAAGGTTCATGGTGACATTGAGTGAACGAGAGGGCTTTCCTTTCCATCTACTGTTTGAGGGTGCAAAATGCTGGGGGATAAATCTCTGACATGGAGGTTGGGGCATAATGCTCAGCAAAGTGCTCGGAAATTGCATTTGTGTCAGTAGGTAACATGCCATTGATGTTAATGCCAGTAACACCTGTCAGGGTCTGGTACCCACAAACACATCTGATCTTCATTCAGATTTGGGAAGGTGACATATGGCACCGAATGGTCGAGACATACCTCTCCCAACATGCCTGTTTCCATCTTTTTATAAGGTGGTAAACGTGGGCACAGAGCTGTTTTAAAAGCTATTAGGTGCTCTAGGGAAGGGTGCTGCTTATGTCGCTGTAGAGCTCTCTGACACTCTTTAATGGCCTCAGTGATTTCTGATTACCACCAAGGTATTGACTTTCACTGGGGGGAACCCTAAAGAACAAGGGATTGTGTTTTTCGCCACAGGAATGATCATTATAGTGACCTGCTCAACTACCATCGATGGCATCTTGTGGGGAGATTCAGTGGTGACAGCAGAAGTGAAAGCTTCCCAGTCTGCCTTGTTTAAAACCCATCTTGTTGGACGTCCAGGAAGATGGGAAAGTGGTCACTACTACACAAGTCGTCGTGGGCTCTCCAGTGGACAGGTAGGACAAGTCCTGGGCTGCAGAAGGATAAATCAATGGTCGAATAAGTGCCATGAGCCACACTGAAATGTGTGGTGGCCCCAGTATTTAAGAGGCAGAGGTCGAGTTGAAACAGAAAAGTTTCGACATCTCTACCTTGGCCAGTAAGCACAGTGCCACCCCACTAGGGGATATGGCCATTAAAATCTCCCAAAAGTAGGAAAGGTTTAGGAAGTTGATGAATCAGTGCAGTCAATGTGTTCAGGGGTACTGCACCATCTGGAGGAGGATATATGTTGCAGACAGTTATTTCCTGCGCCGTCCTTTTCCTGACAGCCACAGCTTCAAGATGGGTTTGAAGGGGCTCAGTTTCACTGCATATTGAGTTCAGGACAAAGACACAAACTCTACCTGACACACTATAATAGGCACTACTGTTCTTGTAATATCCCGTATAGCAATGGAGGGCAGGGGCTCACATTGCCGGGAACCAAGATTCCTGGAGCGCAGTGCAGAAAGCAGGTGTAAAGCTTAACAGTTGCCATAGCTCAGCCAGGTGGTGGAAAAAACCGCAGCAATTCCACTGGAGGATGACGATATCGTGAGGTAGGGAAGGCATGAAGCATGCAAGGAGGCAGGTTACGCCTCAGGGTCACCTGCTGCCACCGATTGAGTATTTGTATCCATTCCTATTGTGGATGACATGTCAGTGATATCCAGGTCCTTAAGGGATGGTGAGATATCCACCTCAACTGCAGGTGCATAATTGGTCTCTGGAGGGTCCTTTTTCTTAGCAAACTTCTTTGTTTGCTTGCCCTCTTGCTCCTCTTTATGGGCTCTGGGAGTACTTCTCTGAAGTAGTTTCAGGCACAGAGGAAGACCGAGAAGCTCTTCGTCCAGCAGCTTTTGGCTCCTTTAGCCACTGGTGTGTGTCCCCCCTGTGTTAGTAGAGACCTTGGGAGAGAGGGTACCAAAGGACCCCTTCTGCATGAGAGGAGCTGGAGGAGGCTGTTGCTTCTCTGGCTGGAGAGAGGGGACTGATGTCCCCTGCATTTGGGGGGCCTTGCTCCCGAAGTAGGTACTATGGGAGAAATGAAAGGAGATTTTCCCCCTACCACCAAGGGGGCGGGTGTATTCTGGTGGCCTGGAGGGCCCCTGTTCGTGGCGCACAGAGTGTGGTATGGCTGGTACTTGTGATGGCAATTGTAATGTAGCAGCAGCACATGTGGAGATCAACCAAATGGGGTGTTATCGATCAAATTTACGTTTAGCCTCTTAGTAAGTCAACCGGTCCAAGGTCTTGTATTTCATGATTTTTAGCTCCTTTTGGAGTACTGTGCAGTCTGGTGAGCAGGGGGAGTGCTGCTCTCCACAGTTGATACACGTGGTAGGGAGTGTCTGGATGCAGTGGATGTCCACAGTCTTGTCATGTGGCGGTGGAAATGCAGTGGGAAGACGTGCCTGAATTTCCAGCATTAAAGCACTGCATAGGGGGAGGGATGTATGGTTTATCACCACAGTGGTAAACCATCACCTTGACCTTTTCAGGCAATGAATCACCCTCAAAGGCCAAGATGAAGGCACCAGTAACAACCCTGTTGTCTTTGGGTCCCCTGTAAACTCACTAGATGAAATGAACACCCCACCAATCTAGATTGCCACGTAGCTCATCATCAGACTGCAAGAGTAGATTGAAATGGAAAATAATCCGCTGGACCATTTTGAGACTTTTATGGGGAGTGATGGAAACTGGAATATCATGCAGCTGGTCACAAGCGAGTAACGCCCAGGATTGGGCTGGGGTGCTGTCTGAATAAAGACTGCACCACTGCTCTTCTTGCACAGTGCTGTCACTTCCCCAGGCTTATCCTCAAGATGTTCAACAAAAAATTGAAGCTTCATAGGTAGAAAGGAGTCCCCGTCTATTCTGCTACAGACTAAATACCGAGGTGAATATGGCTCTCTTCTTTCTGTAGCCCACTGTTCCTCGCATGGTGTAGTGAGGGGGGAAACAATTTAGTGTCATATCTGTCAGCATTGTACTCGATCTTGCCCTTCGCAGAGATTGCTGGTGGCATATGGTCACCCTGTGTTGTCAGGGGACTACTACCAAATGGGTACATGACAGCCCCACTACAACGGACTGGCTACCATGCTGGATAGTGGGTGCAGAGAAATACAATACTGTCATGGGGGCGAATGAGGACAGGAGACAACAGAAGCAAGTGACATACCCTGTAAAGTGTCCTCGCGCAAATAGTTGAGTTGCTGGTGGATATGCAAAGCCATGACAAGAGGTTCAGGAGATCGAATCTAAGGGCACTATGGGCAACTCTTGCACCATGTAAGGTGTCCTTCCCCATATGGCCTGCACTTCTGTGGAATTTGGAAAGTGGCAGGTCAAATCATAAAATGGGACCAGAACTTATAGCGCCAAAAAGTGCGAGATTCGTTTTAGTCACCTATTACGACAGGCAGGGATACCTCAGTCCTATTCTAACCCCCGGACCTGCAGGGGGATCTCTGAACAGTCAAAGGGACTGTGTCTGTGATACAATATCCACAGTCAACATCTATCTTTAGGAGTTCTGGGAACCGGGGTGATGCAAAATGTTTTTTGATGTTTGTATAATCAGAACCAGCCAAGACCAAACCTTGTTAAGACAAGTCTGTGCATTTCATCTGTGGGGTGGAGCAACTCATTGTGAGCTACATATAGTATTGTCAGGAACCAGATTGAAGCATTGTTATGCTACTAAATGTCTAGGTTCAAATCAGGTGAATCTGGTGGTAAAGACATCAACGTGAGGTAACTGTATTGCCTCCTAGATCACTACAGGATGTTTCCAGGCATGAAACATGGAAAGTTATGTTGGAAGATGCCATCACTGGCAGAAAGAAATCAAGCACGAAGGAATGTAAATGGGCTACAACAGTGTCCATATACTCCATAGCTTTAATGTGTCTGATTATTTCTATACTTCCCACGAAAAACAAGGTGAATGTCCATCAGAGAATAAAACTACTCCAATTGGCCTGCATCCTGGCCTGTATGTCCAGACACAATTACTGATCTTGTGTAACAAGAAATGTGATCCATCTAACTAAGCAAGACATTTACATTGATTCATGGCTTAATCTCCCTGATTCTGTGGCCACTGCAATCACAACTGGCAGTGTCATTGGGTCAACATGTGAACACACAAGGGTTGTCTGTTGTGGGGGCTTATTTTCAATAATGTGCACAAAACTATGCACCCCTTAACACTTCTGCCTGTTCAGCACTGTGTCATCAGATCTACCACTGAGCACTCCCTGTCTGCCTTTATAGAGCCGGCAAGTCTCTGACCTCCACATTCTATGATCAGCCATGGAGATTCAGCATCTTGTCACCTACCAGTGCTTTCGCCATCCTTCAACCACCACTTTCTGTAGGTGCTCATAACAGTTGCATGTTATAGGTGACCTTGAGGTGGACAGTTGGCTATGATGTCAGGATGGGAGACAGTGGGGAGTTCATGGTTGGTGAAGGACGAGAGAGAAGAGACTGTCAAAATTAATGTTTTATTTTGCACTGTTACATTATCACTGTATCTATACTGGGAGATGGCCTTGCCCCGTTCTATGGGTGTCAGCAATGCATGAAGGTGAAGAGTAATCTTGCAGAGGTAGCCAATCCTGTAAATGAGTTACTGCACCCAGGCAGCCTCTGCATGTGGCACAGAGGCATGTCCACTGCGGTGGTGAGAAACAGCTGCTGTGCATAGGTTGCAATTTGTTGCCTCGTTGCCATCATGACAGGAGTTGGGCTGCTGCTGGAGTGAGCCAGGAAGGTCTGCTGCACTGTGGTACTAAGTCTGAAGCACAGACTCCATGTCATCTCCTTGTCTGCTATAGCCCTGTGCCCTTGTGGAACTGCTGCCTGAGTAAAACTGCTACAAAATTGATGACACTAATGGGGGAAAAGAATCGCAACACCAAAAAATAATTGTATACTCTATAACTATTCATTTTCACTTTGTTACCTATCATGTTTGGTTGGTTACTTTGTTTAAAGGCAGGAGAAGGGACCAAACTATGAGGTCATCAGTCCCTTGTTCCTAATAACATAATGCCACAAGTGTGAGAATAAAACGGACGAAACGTATAACACAAAACAGAAAGAAAGGAAAAGCCACAAGAATGAAGGGAAGGCAATGAACACTAAAAGGAACAAAAGAGGACAAGGAAACAACAGGGACGCTAGAAACAGAAGAGAGTAAAACATGAAAGCAGATTACAGTGGCTAGCCAACCACGAGAAAAAAAAGGGAAAGCCAGTCACTCTGCAACACATTAAAACCTCCACCCTAAAAGCACTAGGGTGGAGGACACAAAGGGTCAAAGAACATGTACTAAAACCTAGATAGAAGTATAAAACCCACTCTCACGGATAAAACGTAAAACTAAAGCTGCTGTGGAGGCATTGTTGACCAACACCAAAGTCAGGGTGCTGGGAAAGTTAAAAGTCTGCTGCAGAGTGGGTAAAAGTGGGCAGTCCAGCAAGAGGTGGACAACTGTCATTTAGGGGGCCACAGTGACACTGAGGTGGGTCCTCGCAATGGAGTAACCATGCGTTAGCCACATATGGCCAATGCGGAGCTGGCAGAGGACAAGTGATTCCCTGCGAGAGGCCTGAGTGGAAGACTTCCACACATCCGTAGTGTCCTTAATGACATGCAGTTTGTTGTGCATGCTGTTATCCATTCTGTCTCCCAAAGCCGGAAAACCCTGTGGTGTAGGACAGAACGCAGGTCAGCTTTGGAGATGGCTACCTCCAGAAGCAGTTTCTGCATTGCCTGTTTGGCCAGCCTGTCAGCAACGATTCTGACGTATCCTGGTGTCCACACAAACACCACGGAATGGCGGGACTGTTCCAGAGGATAGATAGACTCCTGAATGGACGCTACCAGAGGGTGGCAAGGGTAGCACTGGTCGATAGCTTGTAAGCTGCTCAATGAGTCAGTTCACAGGAGAAATGACTCGCCACGGCATGAGTGGATGTACTCAAGAGCACAAGATATGGCCATTAGCTCTGAAGTGAAAACACTGCAGTCAACTGGCAAGGAGTGCTGCTCAGCATGTCCTCCATGAACATATGCAAAGCCTACATGACCAGCAGCCATTGAGCCATCGGTGTAAACCACTTCAGAGCCCCGGGACACGTCAAGAATTGAGAGGAAAGTGACAGTCGAGAGCGGCAAGGTTAACGGAGTCCTTAGGGCCATGCAAAAGGTCCAGACGAAGCTGCAGCCAAGGTGTACACCATGGAGGCATACGTGAACGGACCGCAACTAGAGCTGGTAAAGGGAAGGACTCCAGTTTGGAGAGAAGGGACCGCACGCAAACCACAATCATTAACCCTGATCTGGGCCGCTGATGCGGGAGATGGACTGCCGTGGGCAGGAAAAGGAGATGGTAATTCAGATGCTCAGGGTAACTATGAGCAGTTGCGCACGTCCGATCTACAGTGGAGAGCACCAGCCTCCACCAGGACACTGGTCACTGGACTCGTACTAAAAGCTCCTGTCGCTAATAAAATCCCACAGTGGTGCACAGGGTCGAGTAAATGCAATGTTGTAGGCGCTGCTTAACCATAAACCACACTCCCATAGTCAATTTAGGATTGGACAAGGGCTCTGTAGAGCTGCAGCAGTGTAGAGCGATCTGCACCCAAATTGGTGTTGCTCAGGCAACGGAGGGCATTGAGGTGCTGCCAGCGCTTCTGCTTAAAGCTGACAAAGATGAGGCAGCCAAGTCAATCGAGCGTCAAAAAAAGACGGCAATCAGGTGTTGCTGTCAAGAAAAGGCTGTTCAGATGGCAGAATCTATGGACACAAGATTATCAGTGGTAGAGCGACCCTGGTGAAGGCCGCCCTGACATGGAGCCAGCAAGCCACGTGACTCGAGGACCCAGCCCAAATGCCGACATACCAGACATTCCAGCAGCTTACAAAGAACATTGGTGGGGCTGATGGGCCGATAGCTATCCACATCAAGCGGGTTTTTACTGGTTTTGAGTACCAGAATGATGGCGGTCTACCGCCATTGTGATGGAAAGATGCCATAGCACCAGAGCTGGTTGAAGATGACGAGAAGATGTCACTTGTAGTCGGATAGAGATGTTTAATTATCTGGCTGTGGATGTGATCAGGCCCAGGAGCTGTGTCAGGGCAATGTACAAGGGCACTGAGGAGCTCCCACTCTGTAAATGGGGCGTTATAGGATTCACTGCAGCATGTAGTGAATGAGAGGACATTCTCTTCCAGCCGCTGTTTAAGTGTGCGAAAGGCTGCAGGGTAATTCTCCAACGCAAAGTGCAGGTCAAAGTGCAGGTCAAAGTGCAGGCCAAAGTGCAGGTCAAAGTGCAGGTCAAAGTGCAGGTCAATGTGCAGGCCAAATTGCAGACCAAAGTGCAGGTCAAAGTGCTCAGCAAAGTGCAGGTCAAAGTGCTCGGCAAAGTGCAGGTCAAAGTGCTCGGCAAAGTGCAGGTCAAAGTGCTCGGCAAAGTGCAGGTCAAAGTGCAGGTCAAAGTGCTCGGCAAAGTGCTTGGCAATTGCGTTTGCGTCGGTACATAACTCGCCATATACGGTAACACCAGGGACAGCTTTTGGGGCCTGGTACCTGAAAAGACGTTTGATCTTTGCCCAGACTTGCGAAGGTGCCATGTGGCACCCAGTGGTGGAGACTTATCTCTCAAAACACTCCTTCTTCCGTTGTCTGATAAGGTAGTGAACACGGGCACGGAGCCGTTTAAAAGGTATGAGGTGCTCCAGGGAAGGGTGCCGCTTATGCTGCTGTAGAACTCGCTGATGCTCCTAAATTGCTTCAGCGACTTCCGGCGACCACCAAGCGACTGCCTTACGCCTCAGGCAGCCTGAAGAGCGAGGGATCGCGTATTCTGCCGCAGAAACAATTGTGCTAGTCACAAGCTCAACCATCACATCGATGTTACCATGTGGGGGAGCTTCAGCGGTGACGGCAGAGCTGAAAGTTCCCCAGTCCACCTTTTTCAAAGCCCATCTGGGCAGGCGTCCTTGTGCCTGACGCTGGGGAAGTGGTCACTATCACACAGGTCGTCATGTGCTATTCAATGGATAGATAGGAGAAGTCCTGTGGTGCAAATTGATAAATCAATGACCGAGTAACTACCATGAGACACACTGAACTGTGTGGCGGCCCCATTATTTAAGAGGCAGATGTCGAATTGCGACAGTAAAGTTTCGACATCTCTGCCTCAGCCAGTAAGCATGGTACCACCCCGCAAGGGGTTATAGACATTAAAATCTCCCAGAAGTAGGAAAGGTTTAGGGAGTTGATCAATTAGTGCAGCTAATACATGCAGGGGCACTGCACCATCCAGAGGAAGATATACATTGCAGACAGTTATTTCGTGCGTCGTCCTTATTCTGACAACCACAGCTTCAAGAGGGGTTTGAAGGGGCACATGTTCACTACAGACTGAGTTTAGGACATAAACGCAAACTCCACCTGACACACTATTATCGTTGCTATGGTTCCTGTAATATCCCTTATAGCCGCAGAGGGCAGGGGTTCACATTGCTGGGAACCAGCGTGAAGCCCTACAACCAGCTGCTTTTGGGCTCTTCAGCCACTGGCGGGCGTCATCTTTCCCACTAGAAGAAACCTGGGAAGGGAGTGACCCAAGGGACCCCTTCCTAGCCAGAGAAGCTGAAGAAGACTTATGCTTCTCTGGCTTAGAAGTGGGGACGGACGTACCCGATGGTTGGTGGAGTGTTGCTCCCAAAGTAGGTGGTGCAGGAGCAACAGGGAGGGAAACGCCCCCACCATCAAGGGGGCAGGTGTAGTCTTCTGGCTCTGAGAGGTGACTGGGGTTGGAGGAGCTGATGGTGCCAGAACTGTTGTAGCGGTGGTGTAAGACGATGTCATACACGCAGCATGCCAGCGTTCAAATTTTCTCTTAGCCTCAGTGTAGGTCAGTCTGTCCAGGGTCTTGTACTCCATGATTTTCCTTTTTTTCTGGAGAATCCTGCAGTCAGGCGAGCAAGGTGAAAGGTGCTCTCCACAGTTGACACAGATGGGAGGTGGGGCACAGGGAGTATTGGGATGTAATGGGCATCTGCAATCTCAGCACGTGATGCTGGAAATACAGCGGGAAGACATATGGCCGAACTTCCAGCACTTAAAGCACCACATCGGGGGAGTGATATAGGGCTTTACATTACACCATTAGACCATCACCTTGGCCTTCTTGGGCAAGGTATCACCGTCAAAGGCCAAGATGAAGGCACCGGTGGCAACCTGATTATCCTTCGGACCCCAGTGGACACACCGGACGAAATGTACAGCTCGCCGCTCTAAATTGGCACGCAGCTCATCGTCGGACTGCACAAGAAGGTTTCTGTGATATATGATACCCTGGACCATATGTAAGCTCTTGTGGGGCATGATGGTTGCAGAAACATCCCCCAGCTTGTCACAACCAAGTAACTCCTGTGACTGGACAGAGGATGAGGTTTTGATCAAGACTGACCCAGATTTCATTTTGGACAAGCCCTCCACCTCCACGAACTTGTCCTCTAAATGCTCAACAAGAAAGTGAGGATTCATTGTCATGAAAGATTCCCCATCAGCTCTTGAACATTCAAGGTACTGGGGTGAATAAGATCCGTCGCCATCCTTAGCCTGACGTTCCTCCCATGGTGTGGCCAGGGAGGTAACGATTCTTATTCATAATTCTGTGCGTTGAATTGAGCTTGTGATCGCTTAGAGGCTGCTAGTGTTTCACCACCAGCAAGAGATGATGGACTACGCTTCATTGCTTGTCATTCACCCTGATGCCACCAACTCCGACCAGGGACCCTCTCCACAGGCGCCACCCAGCTGCAGTAAAGGCCACCTGGCAGGATGGCCATTGCTGGGAGACCCGATGCCCCAGGAGGATGTGCATCTACCACTTGGCATACATGGGGAGTTAATGGCACAGGCATCAGCAGAGCGGTCCCTGTGTGGTCAGGGGCTACAACCAACAGGGTACATGGCAGCCCCACCATAACGGACTGGCTACCGTGCTGGATATCAGGTGCCAAGAAGTCAACGCAGACATTGACACTGCATAGTGCGTGGTGGAACACACACCCAGGAATTTGTCCTCACCCAAGAGATGGAGAATGGGCAGGACTGCAATGCGACAACAAGAAAGTGGGCTAAAGATCTCAATGCATGATGGACACGATGTACCTTGTAAGACACCCTTCACCAATTGGCTCGCTCTTCAGGAAAATTTTTGAGAATGGAGGTCAAACCATACAGGGGACCATCACATAAAGGCCGAAATGTGTGAAACTCTTTTTAGTCACTTCGTATGCCAGGCAGGAATACCTCAGGCCTATTCTAACCCCCATACCTGCAGGGGGGTATACATGTTTGTTATCTTGATATGGGTCTTATATTTTGGGAAATACCATTTTGACTATCTGCATAATTTGAAAATGTATCCCAAGCCAAAACTTGTCAATGAGTAAATGAAAGTGAAATTTTCAACCTTGTCTGTTTTTCCATTGTATTGAATATTTGCTTCATTCTTCTGTCCCAGCTCATATGTATGTACATATTCACCTTGCATATTCTGTTGGCATAATCCGCTATGGCTTGTCAATACCTCCTTGTAACAGTACTCAATCATTCCTGAAAGAACATTGCACAGCTCTGCTTCTTGTACCTCTTGAGAAGCCCCTAGTTTATCTGCTCAAACATTTATGATTTCTTAGTGCCTCTGTATATCCCACAGTGGTTTTCAGTTCTTCCACTAGATGTAATTTTGACACCAACAACAACTAAACATTGGACTAATCACCAATACCTGCTGACATCATTGGGTCCTCAACAAATACCACCACGTCCCACATCCTCAGATGACCTTCCAGGAAAAGGTGGGGTGGGGGGGGGGGGGGGGGGGGGGGACGTGCAGCAGCTGATCTATTACTTGGTCTGGTGCCTGGAGCAATGCCATTTCCTCATCCTTAACTGCAGTTTGCCCCCATTACTGTTTTATCTGCTGACAACTGTACTATCTTTTCTTTCAAAAAATGAACTGCCTTAAGCTCCAAACTGCACCATGTGTGACTGCCATTGCAACACCTTTACTCATCATCCACACACAATACACAAAGTATAAATATGCAACAGTTCACAACCTGAAAAAATAAATAAATTACAAACTACACCTTATCATTAACACTACACTCCATATACAGCCTTGCAACATGGCCATATTGTAGGATGTAAAGCAAGTTACATATACTCACTCAGCCCACACTGCAGAATTCCCGAGCAGATTACATTGTGAATATCTAACATGCTCCAAACACTGAGCCTTACCATTGTCCTGAAACTCAGACACATTATCCAGTTGCTCTGACCTAAACCAAATAACTTCAAGTTATGGTGATAGTTACTGCTAGATCCCATGTCTTTCACACACAACAAAGATAACCAATAGTTCTCTCACTCCCCCTACTGTGCTGACACTGTAGGCAGTGGTCCAGACATCGTGCTGCTTGGACAATGCACCATCTGGTGCCTACTGGAGATGCCACCAATTCTGGTGCCAATTATAGCCAAGCCTGAGATGGAGGGGCTACTACAATGTAAGGATGGCAGACAGCAAATGGTTGAGGCAAGGTAGCAGGCTGGTGAAGGTTCAGAAAGAGGTGGCTGCCAAAATTAATATTTTATTTCGCACTATTACGTTAGCACTGCATCAGTGCAAGGAGGCGACCATGCCCTCACTTCATGGGTGTCAGTGGTGTCAGTGGTGAATGAAGGCAAACAGGAATCTTGCAGAGGTAGCCAATGAGTAACCACGCCCAAGTGGCTGCTGCTTGCAGGGACCAATTGCTCCCAGGACAAGAGTCCAGCTGCTGCCCACTGTACAACAATCTGTGCAACTACAGTGACATTATTTTTCTGCCATGGATATGCCTCTCTAGTGTGAAAGAGCAATGGGTACAGGGCACAATGAAACTTTTAGGCTGACTCAATGCAATAAATTTTATTACCCAGCTGGAATAGTGCCATCCTTTCTACACAAAAAGGGGTAAAGGGGTGGGGTAGATGGGGGTAGGGCGGGAGAAAGTGGTAGGGGGAGGGGGAGGGCGAGAGAAAGGGGGAGGGCGAGGGAAAGGGGGAGGGTGAGAGGGAGAGGGAGAGTTGGGCAGATCATGTAACCATTGTGGGGGCATACCCCTCGTACTCAATAGCTGAAGTACAGGACTAGTTTCTTATGATCTTCCAAGATTCCTGCTGCAACACCTGTGAAGGCAAGTTTTTAACTACAGAAGGAGAAATCACTCTGGACCACAGGAGGGCTGCCACTGAAGAGGAGACAGACTTCAAGAATACAGTCTTCAGTGTTACCCAGCAGCAGTTTTTGGTTATACGGATATGCATTTTCAGACTGCTTTTATTTTGCTGATTGCTTTGTTTCATGGTAAATATTTTTTCTTCCTGAAGGCTTATTCTTCCCCTCCCTGCTCCTGTAGAATTCTTACCCATACATATCTATAGGTACTAAGGTGCTGCAAAACTTTTTTTTGTCTTTTGGTAACGATAAACTAGCACTGCAATTTAACAGCTATGGTACTGCAGAGACTGTTAGACACCATATCATTCTTTCTAAATCTTGAATATTTATTAGGTACTTACCATCTGCAAAGGGTAAACAGTTAGATGGGATTGAATATGGATATATGGCATTCACAACTAAGTATATTATAAACAAAAAATAGTCTAAACCCATGTAGCTAACAAAATTTCAGCTGTCATCCTTAGGGAATTGATTGGATGTCGTATCATTCAACCATCTTGCTGATCAGTGATATCACACACAAAATACTAGATAGTGAGTAATAGTATAGGTCAGGGAGAAACTGTGGGAGATGTCACTGTCAAGGCTATCGAGGTAGTCAGTCAGGAAATGCAACACTACTCTCAAAGAGCTCTCCAGGACTAATTAATTTTTATTGGACTACAAAAACATCATACTGCTGAGAGGAATTAAAATGAAGAAGGCTAATTGTGGTACCTTTGTCAGTGTAGAAAATGCAACACATTACATGGTTTATAGACGTCTAACAATTTCTCTAAAAGGTTCAGTAGTTATGAAACATTGCAAGAGCAGCAATTTGCTCTCATTTCTCCATACCTGTTTCTGCGGTTCAGTTGTATCCAGGAGCTTGGCCTGTATTCTACAAATAAAGCTGACAGGAACACATTCTTCAGATTCATCAATGGTTGTATACAGATTGAGTATTTTGATTATCTGAAAAACATGTGTAGCAGTTAGAACCATACAAAATAAAATGAGTAATAACTACAGCAGAAATATTCATTAAATTAATAGCTGTACTACTACTACTGCTGCAACATTACATTTGTAAGGATGTCAACTTTCTCCTAACTTCAGTATCTGATAAAATGGAGACAGACAAAACTGTTCCTCAAAGAAGAATTTCAGAAGGAAGAATTAATTGTACATACAAATAGTACATAATTCAGAGGCAACAGCTGATACTCATTAAGACTTCAAGCACATAGAATTCTGATGATATTCTGTCTGCAAGTATCATGTCACCATATCTGATATAACAAATGCCAACACATTTGTGTTCTCACACTGACAATGGCAGATATCGTTAGCCATGAAAGCCCCATGCGTTTGTCGCAGGAGGAGACAATTCCATTTACTTATATAGATGGATGCCTGCAGTGGTGTGTATGCCACGAAGTATTTAATTTTGCCAATATGTATACCATACAACATGACTGTACGAAGACATCCTGAAAAGCAATGCCTCTGAATTTTCTACACGAAAACTCTAAGATTCCTAAATAAAACAAATATTCTTAGCAGTCTGTATCTCTATTCTCAGTATAGTAACCCTGGTAACACATTTCTCCCTGAGACGACAATTTCTTGGTACAGTCATTGCAGAATATTTGACCTGGTTGATGGACCCAGAACCTCACCTCAGCTTGCACCTCTTTTTCATTGTCAAAGTAACATATTTGAAGGTGTTCATTAAGTTTTGGAAAAATGAAAATTTGATTGTGCCAAGTTGGAATTGTATGGAGGATGATCGATGACAGTGAAACAAAGGTGGACGATTGTTGCAGATGCCACAATGCTAATTTGTGATCTACCTTTGTCATACTAAAGGAGCAGCATGTGTGAACAAACTCTTCTAACCCAGAATCTGATTTTAGCATGCTGTTTCTAATCCACTGACGTAGTTACATTACTCACCACCATGTTACATGCTACAATTCAGAGACCTCTCATGGCAGAGGACTGCAAATATATATAAATGAAGAATAAAGATGTAGAATGTTAGTAACATGTGCTTTATTTAAAATGCATTAAGAATTTATGTATAAAAAACTTGGAGGCATACATTTTCAGCACACCCTTGTACATGCTCCCACGCAGGGCATTAGGAGCAGATAGAGGGCAAAATACTCAGAGATCTAATAGACTTAAAAGCAAAATATCAAGAGGGTTACACCTGAAAAAAAAAGTTTATTGTAGCAATAAGTCTGGTAGCAGATGCATAATATTTGTCTCCAAAGGAGTTGCAGAGAATTTAAGGAGTTTCCCTTCCCAACAAATTGCAACTCACTGGAACTTGGACATGGCAACCATGGCAGGAGAAAGATATGGATGCAAAGTATGAGGACATACCTAACCACACCACAGTTAGCTTGATTGGTAATTTCTTGTTAATTACTTTCAAATTTGTGAGCAAGCTTTTCTTTTTGCGAAAGTGATAGGGAAAGAGTGTAATATCTGAAAGATTTAAAATGTTTATCAGAGCTAGCGTTCCTGGCAGACATGAAAATACATCTGAACAATTTAAAATGTTACTGCAATGGATGGAGAATTAAATGGTTGATGTGCAAAACAAAATCTGAGTGTTCTTGGAAAAGCTATGTTTGAGACACAAATGAGAAACTGCAATTTAACATTTTTGGGTCACCTGGCTTCTTTAAGATTACTAGTTTTACTGATTACCAAGTCAAGATAGACCAGTTAAGCATGTCTTTAAAAAGGGACTGCAGGAGCTCAATATTTTGGAATGGAAATTAAATTATTCAACAATCCTTTCCTGGTTTCATTCCATGATCTGTCACCATTACCAAACTTAAAATATGTGAATCTTGTATTTCTAACTTCAATGAAAGAAAGATAACACAGCACACTGACTTTGTCCTAGTGGGATTTTTCATTACAGCAAAAATGTTTCACAACCCATACAAAAATGTGGTCATGATCATGTGCATGTTTGGGTATATATATATATATATATATTTATATATATATATATATATATATATATATATATATATATATATATATATATATACTAATGTTATCACTTTTTTTGTCCATAGCAAGACTAAAAAGCAAAGAAGGGAGTTTTCTTTATGAGGTTACAATGAATCTTCCACAGTAACACTGCAAACACTTTGATTCTCAATATTTACTCTTAATATGGAAAAACCTCAAACTTCAGAAGCCTAATGAACATATTACATACTATTAATAGAATTCCATATTATTTATTTCCTTTGTTTCCTGCATTTTTTAGTTAATGTAACACTCCACATTTGTTGTTGGCAATAACATAATGTGCACCATTTATAGTTGTCAGATTACAAGGTGCTGCTGTGCAGGCTAATTCAATTCCTCACTGACACCAACACTGGTTGGAGCAATCCACAAATTATTACAAGCACTTAAGTTGGAACAACCTGTTCTAGCTGCAGAGAATTACATCATCAGTTGCTGTATAATATACATATGAAGCACCAAGAAATGCTAATTACTTTAATGAAAAAACAACTGCAGCTCACAAGTCTTTATAAATATGTTTCTTCCTAACCCATATGTTATATAAACCAGTCTTTAACATGAGTGGATGCATTACTATGTGAGAACCATCACAATGAGCAATCTAATCATGCACAAAATTTAATAAATCATTTATAACTGACACCAATTTGAAACAATGATACAGTTAATTTTTAATACATACCTGCAACATTGAAAGTTTATCACACATATTGCATACATGCTGAACATCTTTATCCAGCTTACGAGCCTGTAGCAAGTGGGCAGCCTGAATTATGGGCTGTAATGTGGTTGGCACATCAGTATACTGGAACAAATGTGATAATTAACCATTTGAAACACTGAATTTTGCTGCATTTAAAATTATTAAGAGAACACCAAGTACTATGTTTTGGTCTGTATTGAACAGCAGAATTGAATAGACATCCACAAAAGAAATCTCAATTCTTCAGTTTACCAAATGTGGGCACTGATATAATCAAGTTATGTGTCATAAGTGGAGTTCTGCTGATGATCATCTAAAGTACCATTTTATGTAAAAACTAATGGAATACTGGTAAAAAAGACCTATGTAGATTCCCATTTCCTTTCAAATTTTAATGCTCTGTTGATAGTACAGCCAGGAAAGGGAGGAACACTTGTGATAATGTGAAAGGGTCAAAAAAGAAATCAGTGGTGAGGAGTAGAAAATTTAGGACTGGTCCTGTATGAAATTTCATGAACAAACACAGACGAATGATTTTAGTTTCACATGGACATCTTTGATTATTATTCACAAAAAAGGGGAGCACTCTACAACACAAATGTAGAGTGGGGTTCCTACAAATGATAGCTTTTCTCCTGTAAAACTCTATTCCCTGCAGGAGTACACAGATCCACTTCACTGCATTATTAAATCACTTAACTCAGTCACAAATGGGAAACTGGGATGGCTGGTGCAGTTATTCCTACTCACTGAAGTGAATGGCTACAGATGACAGTGATAGACCACCAATATGTTAGAAATATCGATAAACTGCCAAAACAATACTGATATTCATACATTGCTACTGTACCACTGATATTTTTCTCACTATACTGGCCTTTCATAATTATATTTGATACACATTTTTACTGGATACTGAATTAAATAATCACTGTTTTTCAGGTATCCCTGTTAGAGGGACTCTGTAAAATGAAGACTCATTAAGTACTGTTAATACCAGATTGATATGACACATAATAAAGAAGATTAGAGACTGTTACAATCATAAAATGACCAGTAAATATCAATGTGCAAAGCATGGTGTGCTCTGAAACATTTGTGCTTGCATCAGTGTTGTACTCTGTTGTTGGATCTTTCTTAATCCGTGTTACAGAGCAGACAAACTTTCAATCTCCATGTCCTTTGGTGGGGTGCAGCTGTCCAACATGTCACCTACTCATACTTTCACTGCCCTTCAACCACTTTCCATGGATACTGAGAACAGTAGCACACAAAGAGCTAACCAACTTAGGTTTCAAGTCATAATAACTGCCATTTGTAGTAGTAGTATTAGTAGTAGTAGTAGTAGTAGTAGCAGCAGCAGCAGCAGCAGCAGATTTATTCATCCGTAGATCTCTTATTACAAGGATATTGGACATGTAAAAGTATTTACAAGTTTAGAACAATTTAAAATAAGCTAATTAGTAGACACACACATTTCCAGACTTCTAGTTAGAGACAACCATTAGATTTACTCCTGGTATAGAATACTTTTTTTAACAAATAATTTGTTAAATAATGTAATGCCACACTGTTCAGTCATATCTCACTATCAGTCACTGCAAATGGGCCATTTTCTGTACCGCAACTTGCCATTTGCTATCCTGTAAAACTGAATCAGCATTCCTCCATAAAGAGTGAGATGTTGAGCTCAGAAAGAGGAAGAGACGTTACTATTGTGCCATGCATAGCTTGGGGGTAAGTATTTCTAGAAAGGAAAAGAGAAGGAAAACAACTAAGTGAAGGTGTCATGTGGAATGTGGAATGTTGTATGGTGTATGTTTTATCACCATCATCATCATCATCATCATCATCATCCTCATCTATTTATTTATTTGTATAACTTTTTTTATCAAACCCCTACTCTGTTTTGGCTAAGTAATCCTTCAATGTATAAAATATATTGTGTAACAGGCACTTTTAGCTGTATTTTTAAAGAAGCGTATTTCTGCAATTTCTTTAATCTCTTTTGGTAATTTATTGTACAGTTTTATTCCTTGGTAGAAAGTGCTGTTTTGAGTTTTATGTTTTTTTTTTTCTTGGTAAATGTAAGTTGAGTCTATCTATCTCTTGTTGCATGGCCATGGACAGAGCTGTTTGTGCAGTAATTACCAATGTTATTTTTGATGTGTACAATTGACTGGTAAATGAATTCACAAGGAGCAGTTAAAATCCCCAGTATTCTGAACAGAACTTTACAAGTTTGAAAATTATGTTCATATTTTGTGCATTTGTTCCCCAAAAAAGAATGCCATAGCTAATCATTGAGTGTACATATGAATAATATGTAACTAAATGACACTGCATGTTACACACTGATGATAGGATTCTAAGGGCTGATGACATTCTGTTTGCAAGTACCTTTGTGTGTTCGCACCACTTCAACTGAGAATCAATAGTCATTCCTAAAAATTTTGCATTTATTACACAGTCTATAGAGGTAAAATCTACATTTAATTTAACATGGTCATTTTTCCTCTTCAAACTGAAATTCATGGCATTAGTTTTCTTCATGTTAAATGTCACTTTATTGCTTATTGACCAATCATAAACTTCCTTGAGAGTTTCATTTGCTTTCTTGGCAAGGAGTTCTCTTGTTTTCTCCACGACTATAATATTGCTGTCATCAGCAAAGACAATTTTTTCACCACGAGTAACACAAGTGGGAAAGTCATTGATGTGCTACCATGTGGAACCACTATATTAATGTATTTTGGTTCTGATAAGAGTTTTACTAAATGTTTAGTTCTATTTGAAGTATGTGTTCTCTATTCTTTGTGCCCTATCTGCTTCATATGATGGAAACCAGTCATTAGCTACTCCTCTTATTCCTAATGCTTCTAATTTATTTAATAGAAGCTTGTGGTTGACTGTATCAAACGCCTTAGAAAGATCCAAAAATATGCCTGTGACATACTCATCTTTATCAAGAGCATCAAGTACAACTTTTGTGAATTCTACTATTGCTGACTTCGTATTTTTGCCACTTTGTAAACCAAACTGTGATTCGCTTAAAAGATTGTATTTATTCAGGTAATTCATTAATCTGTCTTTCATAATTGCTTCTATTATTTTTGAGAATGCTGACAGCAGGGAAATGGGCTGGTAATTTTCTGTGTCTTCTGCATTATACTGTATTCCTTAAGCAAAGGTACAACTCTTGCCTGCTTTAACTGCTCTGGAAATATCCCTGATGTGAAGGATTCATTTATTATATTTGTTAAGGGGCCTTGTATAATCCCTATGCATTGTTTCAGTACAAACATTGGTACTTTATTTAAGCCTGCTGACAATTTATTTTTTAGTTACTGAACGGTTTTATTAACTTCATTCTCTGTGGTTGGAAGTAACATCATTGTATTTAGTGCAACATTATTTGCAGATGTTATATTTGTTTTGGGGAATTTTTGCTGTAACTTGTTGGCAATACTTGAAAAATGCTCATTTATATAGTTTGCTAAGTGTTGTGGATCATTTATTACCTTATCCCACTCCCTTCACAGTATGTTATTCTGCATTTGTTTGCCTCTCTCCATTTCCTTTTTTAATAACATCCAAGACTGTTTTGCTTTTATTCTCTGCATTATATATTATTTTATCATTAAATGACTTTTCTGCAGAAATCAGCACATTCTTGTAGGACCTTTTTGTATCTGTGATAGAAATTTAAGAATTCTGTATCATTGCAAATCTTTTTGTTGGAACTGAGTTGTTTAAGTGTTTGGGAGGACTTCTTAATACCTGCTGTTATCCATCTGTTTTTGTGAGATGTTCATACAGACATGCATACTTTTGGAAATGCCTTTTCAAAGTTAAATTCAAACAATGTGGAGAATTTAGAGAATTTCATATTCACATTGGTTTCCTTCTGATAGATGTCATTTGTAGACTTGGAGTTTAGGGAATGATTCGATGCCTGATTTTACTACTGTTATTTGACAGAGATTGTCTGATAGTTTGAGATCTTTTACAGCTAAATCACATTTTTCCCTGTCCATATTTGTGACCACAGGGTCAATTACTGATGCAGTCATTGTAGTAACCCTTGTTGCACTATTGACCAATAGTGACATGCCAAAACTCTGAAGGAGGTTTATGAAGGTGCTGCTGGATTCATCTATGATATTACTGTTGATGTTAATATCCCCACACAGAATTATGTTGACCTTTGCACTTCAGACTACATCTAGAACTTCTGTTAATTTATTGAAAAAAATGTCCACACTACTACTGGGAGATCTATACTCGCACAAAAGGATTAATTTCTTGGTTATATCAAGCCCTGTTAATTCAGTAGCTGATATTTCAAAGTGTTTGTCTTCACTTACTGTACTGAGGTCATGTCTTCATTTGAACTGTATTCCTTTTCTAATATAAATACATGATCCTCCACCCCTTGAAATAGTTGCCATTCCATACAATGATAATACTACATATTCGATTTCTGTGTCTCTACACCAGTGCTCAGTAATACAAACTACTGTGCAGTTCAAAGATTGGAGCTCAACTTCTAATAGTTGTATTTTAATTTTTATTGATTGCATGTTTTGATGGAGGATTGTTAAGTCTGTGAAATGCCCCATGTTACTCTTTCCAATGGTTTATTTTTCTTTGCGACATCTGGTACGTGTGAAATTTGAAGTGTTAAAATATGTCTTGTGAGTGATTGTTTCAACTGCTCGAGATAATCTCTATGAGGGGAACCTGGTGTCTGGATTTATCCTAAAAAAGACCTACTTTTCCTACCTATGACAACAGTTATTTGACCATGTGTGGCCCAAGATCCACTCCCTATACTTTCATGAATCAGCTGTATCAATCTTCCCTTCCCAGTCCTGTTTAGGTGCAGGCCATGCCTAGTGAAACCCCATCTGTTGATAATCCCGATGGGCAGCAGAGAAACATGAGCAAAGTTGGTTGTCCTCAGAGCCATCCTTAACCCCACATTGATTCACCTCACAGCTCCATCAAGGTGTGGTTGATCATGAAGCAGGAACAGCTCAACAAAGTGTACGTTGGTGCCATGAGTCAGGGAAGCTATCTTGTCCATGTCACCACCTATGTCATATGCCCCATCCCTGTCCAAACTGTTTCCCATCCCACCCACTATCACTACATGGTCCTCTTCTGTGAAGTCCTTACATAAAGACCCTAGGTCCTCTATCAAATGACTTAGCCCTGCATTTGGCTTGAATGTACTGGTGGCCTGGTACACTGCCGCTAAACTTTCCTTTAACTGAGGACCTACACCTCAACCATGGCTACTACCTAGCAGGAGCAGTTTCTTCTTCCTAACACTTTGTACATTCCTAGGCTTCTTGGCCATGGTTGAAGTGTGCTGCATATTTCCTGCTCCTCATTCTACCTGAGGCACTTCTCCATGTAACTCTGGTAGTGGTAGATGCCTGTTTTTGCTGTTGATGATAAAACTGTCAGATCATGTTCTCTTTCTTCCTATCCTCCTACCAGCTGCCACTTCCCAGCCACCCTCCTCCCCCTATCTCCCTTGATCCTTATGAATTCCTTCCTTGCTCCCTCCGACTGTGTCTGAGGGGCATAGATTTTCCTTTCCTGTTCTCCAATCAAAATGTTCCTACTGCATACTCTGCAGTTCCAGGAGAGAGCCTCTTCTGTTCTCCTAAAATTCTCCCCATTTCTATGTTTGCTGTTTACTTGTACATGAATAAACAAACATTGTTCTTTGGGCCGCACTATTGTTTATGTCTAACATTATGACACAATTGGTGTTGAGTGTGGTGTTCACTTCATCATGCTCAGTGTATTTGGTTTTTCTGTCAGTTCTCATGTCCATGCAAGTAGTGCTGAAATCTCTCCTTTAGGAAATGGAGGCCCTTTCAGTTGCTACCACAAATTTGTCAGCCACACTGACTGTGTAGGTAGGCTTCTATGTTGTCAGCATAACCACTACCCTTTCCCCATTATTGTGTTGGGTCTGAAGACAATTGGCTTATGAGAAGTGGCTTAGATAACACCACTTTGTTTTTGGTGTCACCAGTGCAATCATGCTTAAGGCTTTGTTCACTTCTTGGATTTCCCCTCAAATTTACCAGTTGTTGTTCCATCTTGTCCCACTCCAGGAACCATCATCACTTTCATTTGATGAAACGTGTAAGTGTGTAATTTCTCCAGTTATCACCAAAAGTGCATGCATGTAATTGCAGCACATGCTGAGTTCTATTGTTGACATAAATAGCCCCATCAGTCCTACGGCCTCAGTTGCAAATATCAGTTTGTTACTGATGCTTGTCAGGATTCACATGCTGAGTCTATGGTCTGTGTTGCCACCATTCGATTGGCTCCAGAAAGGAGGGGCATCAACACAGACTACAGTCTGATAATCTATTTTGGCTGAAGTGTTGAATATTAGTCAATCTTTTGAGGCATCTCATGCTGTTGGTGATTAGACTGAGGCTTGGTATGATGTCACCACAGCAACTTCTGTTCCTGGTTGTTTGACATCAGTTAGTTCTTGGGGGAAGAAGGAGGGGAGGGTGGAGTATACCAATCAGATTCCTTTCAGAGTATGCAGGCACAATAGCGCTTTTCTTAGCAATTGTATACAACCACTCACTTGACGAAAGGTCTGTTCCTAAAGACTGGAAATAAGCACAGGTCACACCAATATTCAAGAAAGGAAATAGGAGTAACCCACTGAACTACAGACCCTTACTACTGACCTCAATTTGCAGTAGGATTTTGGAGCATATACTGTACTCTAACATTATGAATCACCTTTAAGAAAATGACTTATTGATACATAACCAACATGGATTCAGAAATTATCTTTTTTTGCAATGCAGCTAGCTCTTTATTCCCATGAAGTAATGAGGGCTGTTGACAAGGGATCTCAGATCGATTCCATATTCCTAGATTTCCACAAGGCTTTTGATACTGTTCCTCACAAGTGACTATTAATCAAATTGCGTGCATATGGAGTATTGTCTCAGTTGTGTGACTGGATTCGTGATTTCCTCTCAAAGAGGCCACAGTTCGTAGTAATAGACAGTAAATCATCAAGCAGAACACAAGTTATATCTGGTGTTCCACAAGGTAGTGTCATAGGCCCTCTGCTGTTCATGATGTACATAAATTATCTAGGTGATAATCTGAGCAGCCCCCTTAGATTGTTTGCAGATGATGCTGTAATTTACTGTCTATTAAAATCATCAGACGATCAATTCCAATTACAAAATGATCTAGAGAGAATTTCTGTATGGTGGAAAAAGTGGCAGTTGGCACTAAACAAAGAAAAGTGTGAGGTCATCCACATGGGTACTAAAAGAAATCCGATAAACTTTGGGTATATGATAAATCACACAAATCTAAAGGCTGTCAATTCAACTAAATACCTAGGAATTACAAGTATGAGCAACTTAAATTGGAAAGACCACATAGATAATATTTTGGGGAAGGCGAAACAAAGACTGCGCTTTGTTGGCAGAATACTTAGAAGATGCGACAAACCAACTAAACAGACAGCCTACATTACACTTGTTCATCCTCTGCTGGAATATTGCTGTACAGTGTGGGATCTTTACCACATGGCATTGACGGAGGACATCGAAAAAGTGCAGAAAAGGGCAGCTTGTTTCGTGTTATTGCATAATAGGGGTGAGAGTGTCACCTGACATGATACGTGAGTTGGGGTGGCAGTCACTGAAACAAAGGCAGTTTTCTTTATGGCAAGATCTATTTATGAAAGTTCAATCACCAACTTTCTGTTCTGAATGCGAAAATATTTTGTTGACAACCGCTTATGTAGAGAGGAATGATCATCATAATAAAATAAGAGAAATCAGAGCTCGAACAGAAAGATTTAGGTGTTCCTGTTTCCCACGCGCCATTTGAGAGTGGAATGGTAGAAAAGTAGTATGAAAATGATTCGATGAACCCTCTGCCAGGCACTTAAGTGTGAATTGCATAGTAACCATGTAGATGTAGATGGCAAGTTACCCAGTGCCTAGGGCACATAGCCTTGACATGCTACATGAAACAGTGTGGGAAAGATGGGCGAGGTGGTTGGTTGTCATTTGTCACTGTCGATGAGGGTGCAGAAGCTGCGTGCACTATATATAATATTTTGCATGCGTCATTCCAAGCCCTCTTCTGTAGGTGTTAATTGTGTATCTCCAATGCTTATGACTTTTAACAAACTGTTTATTGAAGTGTGAGTAATAGACAAAGAGTTCAGGCAACAAGTGGACACACATATGCAGCTCTGACATTGCTGGACTTGTGAACCTATGTTAATTTGGTATGTTTGGCATTGTGTCTGTGTACTTAACATCTGGTGAGTTACAACTGAACGACATATTCCAGCTCTGGGGCAATTTACAGCTTGACTGTGTATAAATCTGTGGTTCATTCCTTAACTCTTCTGGTAGTGGATGATGCTGGTGCCAACAATTTATTTGGTCTGGATGCTTTCCATGTTTCTGGTTTTTTATTGCAGATGCAGTGCACCTCACTTCTGATGAGGTCCCTTTAGCAGTAGTTAGATTCGCAGATTCTGAGTTCACATTTTTTTATGTTTTAGGTTGTGCCACTAATTTTACAGCCCACATTACCTTGAAACCTACTGTGCAGCCACATTTTTACATGCGTGCCCTATTCCTGTAGCTTCGAACAAACAAATGAAATCAGAATTGTATAGGCTGATGATTTTGGGGTCTTACAGACTATTACAACAAATATGTGGCCTACCCTAACTGTCTGCTAAAAAATCAAATGGTGAGTAGTGCCTCTGCAGTGACTATAAAGTTTCCGATAACACTCACACTATTATTGACACTCACCCTTTGCCCCATCAGGATGAGTTGTTGGTCAGACTTATAGGAGGCTAGTTATTTGCTAAAACCGAATTATCTGAAACCTATTTACAGGTTGCATTGGATGAGGATCCAAAAAGGCTCCTTGTGACTGGGATGCCCTTTGGGATATAACAAAATCAGTGCCTCCCATTTGGTGTGGCTGGCACACCTGTGATTTTTTCAGCATTTTTGGAACAATTGATGATGTCTGTTCTGGCATGTATCAACTATCCTGATGATATTGTCATGGTGGGTGTATCCAAGGAAGAGCATTTATGCAACTTATGCTACTTGGTCATGGCCTTACATACTGCATCCATCAATTGTGTATTTGGGGTTTGAGTTCTCTCAGGATAACATAAAGCAGGGTTGATCAAGATTTCAGCTCCAAGGCCATGCCCAGACACAAGGGCCAAAGTGCTCAGCCTCCCTTCATGTTTCCGCTATTGCCATGATACACTGTCTCAGTGCAAGGTGGGAGAAGAGGGGAAAATGGAACACACCTTATTTTAATGGCAGTACAAGCACACTGCATACTACATGGTTTTATATTTCACATTTACCAACAACATAGCTAACAAAAAAACAAATTTTTGGTATTATTTAATTATTTTTGGCTCATTGAAGACATAATTTTTATCTGGTAGCAACTGTTGGTATATGGACAGATGCAGACAATTTCACAGTTATGCACTCAAGTTGCCACATAATTGTGACTTATTTAGTTTCATAGTCAAAAAAATTGTTTTTCACACAAATATGATGATTGAAACATTGTAGCACTTTTGTAATCTCATTATGATGACTTTGAAACTCCACCTGGTGAAATATAGACGTTCTGGACAGTTTTAATGCAGAAAGATTTTTAATGAAAACTAGAATTACAAGGCAGTTCAATCAATCGCATCTGTATAAGATTAGGGGCACTTTCAACTGAAACAAAGGGTCTAAGAAATAGATGTACAATTGACAGTGTCCTCAAAATCTTTATAAAACTATCCTTGTAATTCTTGCAAGGCCACAATGGATTCCTCAAACCTTGTATTTTCTTCAATGCTAGTCAGCTTATGGAACTAGACTGTCTTTGCCAGAATGTATCCGTTCTACAACATGATTTTCTTTTCAAATGCATCCACATAAAATGAGAAAGAAGTGTGGATAGTGTGCAGTCGAGTCTGCTGCAAATGCAAAGTCTGTACTCCATTGTGGATGTTCAAATTTTCATTCCTGCTCTCCTTTTTCCTTCATAAATTCAACAATAGTGACTTTTAAGTCAAGAAATCATTCCAGGCATGCCCCTTGACTTAATGAATGTACTTTCAGTAATATATGAAATCTCTGCACCCTTTGTTCAGTTCTATCTATTGCAACTGACAATGGAATAATGTGTGTGACTTCAGAAATTTTACTGGTCATACCACCAATTTCTTCAGGCACTCCAGGCCTGCAAATGTATCATAACATGCAATTTGACTTACAGAACAATGAATCCCATACGTATCATCACAGTTTTTTGCTCTTTCATTGTCAACTAAACCTTCAAATTCTTGTTGCATAGTATTGTAATTTCATTTCATAGCAAATATACAGTACCTGTCACTTATGCGAACTGAGAATTCTCATCCCTCTCTTCTGTCATTCCTATTCACTTTAAAGGATTGCAGTGATAGATTGCTAGACTGCCTCTTTTTGTAAAACAACCAGTGGACCTTTGAACATCCTTCTATACCATCAACAAACAGCAAAGGTTAAACAGCACTGACAGTGCAATTCTGCCAAACTCAGAAAGTTGTGCCAACTGAAAAATGCTGCACCACACTAGTAAATGAAATGTCACAACATTCCCTGTATGTCCAAGGAGGACTGAGCAAAGCCAAGTGACAGGCTGGGCCTTGTCCTGCCCGCGGTCCACACCCGTTGCATGCATGAAGTTTGGCACAATGTGGCTGGCCCTGTTGTAAAGCCTTCATGTCATCATGTTGCTGTCACAGCTCTTTGCCTCACCCTTCCAATGTCAAAGAACACCCAACTGCTTTTAGGGAAAATTGCTTACTACCATAAATTCATTCTGGCTGTGCCCACAGCGGACCATCCCCTCCACAAATTTCACCACAAGGACATTTCTTTTCACTGAACATCGGCCTGGCAGCATGCATTAATGCTTCTGAAATGTATGCTGCATTCTTCTCCTGGCATCCTGGCCACCAAATGGTCTTGGCTACAGGCTCCTCTAAGTATGGCCTGATGGTCATGAGGATGGTTCTTAATGTCTGATAGTTGACATGTCAAAAATGCTCAATTCCACTCAGCAGCACTACTGCCTAGTTGAGGAGGAGGCATTGCTATCATCTATACCCTCAAAAAGTTTGATGTATTCTTGTATGGATCTAACTTCCACCTCATTGCTTACCACAAGCCCATGGTTCTGTTGTTTAGTCCTTCTGCTTTGTACTTTGACAAAGCAGCTGATTGCCTCCAGTGTGGGGCCTTGTTTCTGTCTCACTATAACTATGAAATACATTTTTGGCCTACTGCACAGCATGTCAATGTCAATGCACTGTCCCTGATTTTGACAG
This sequence comes from Schistocerca serialis cubense, assembly GCF_023864345.2. Lineage (NCBI taxonomy): Eukaryota > Metazoa > Arthropoda > Insecta > Orthoptera > Acrididae > Schistocerca > Schistocerca serialis. The sequence continues at coordinate 853,811,796 of NC_064640.1, forward strand.
GGCCATACCCTACTTTTGATCAGGAAGAGGACCTTTGTTTTCATTTAGATGTTGAGGCAGAACGTATAGTGGAAGGGTTTCCTATTGCAGGCTTCTGGATTGCAGCTGCTGTTGCTGTCAACCTGACTTTGCACCAAGTTGTTCAACTTGGTTTGCCAGACAGGTCTTTGGGCAGGACTTCTGATTTTTTATGTAGCTATTCTGTCCTTTGTCACCACCTTCCAGTGTGTGATGGTGGTTTTCTCTTAGCAAATGATGGGCTGTCATCCAGGGTTGTGATTCCAATGGCTGAAGAGTATGGTGTGCTTCAGTTCCTACAGCTGGGAAAGTGGAGGGCTCTATTATACCAAGTCACTGACCCATCGACACATCTTCTGGCCTGGCATTGACGAAGACATTGTGTGTCTTGTCACGGCCTGCTCTCAGTGTGCAACCCATCAAGTGGTAAAGCTCTCTTCCTGGCCTAGGTGGTTAGTGACTTCAGCATTGGTGCAGTTCTGCCACTCTGAGGACCCAGATGTCTAGATGCTACCAACACCATTCTCACCGGCCCTCACTTATGGCACTTTGCAAGAGGTGGCCACTGCACATGTCAGGGGCCATGTCACTTCCACCTTTACTCATCAGTTTCAGGCCAGAATCTCCTCCCACATCCACCAGCATCTCCGATGCCCACCACATAAGTGATGGTTGTGTCATCATCTGCCCCAATTCCGTCATCAGACGAGTGCCCTTTTGGTAAGGGGGAGGGGTGCTATAATCCTGTACATATGGATATGATCCATGTTACCAGGTTACCAGTGCACTACACTCACACTCTACCAATGGCATCTGTGCGAGATGGCCACCAGAGGCTGCCCGTAATTTGGGCACATGGTATGGCACATGGTGCATCTGCTGGAGATCTCCTCCATATAAGGACAGCACAGCAGGTGCTCATCCTCAGATTATGTTCTACTGTTTATTGTACCATTTGTGTGTTTGCTGTTTACTTGTATGTGGATAAACTAACTTTGTTCTTTGTGGCAGCACAACAGACAGGTAACAGCCAATCATCACAACTGTAGATAGAATGATATGGCATCTACACAATATTATTGAAACACATATGAAGATATATAAAATGATGAGACAGAGTGTCATTGTATGGTAACTGTTATATTTGACAAAAAATAATGATGAAATTGATTTTAATGTTCTAATCTAACATCTGCATAAATGAACCTTAATTTGAAATGAGAATGAAAACTGTTTTGTCATTCAAAACTAAGGTGGTATTCTATATCATACGTTTATTCATTTAAACTATCCATTTACCTTTTTTCTTAAAGTCATGTAAAATGTTGCAGCACACATCTTAATGCATTATTTTCTTTTAAGAGATGTTGTGCAAGGTTGAACCCATCTTCCATAGTGTCCATCTCCTCTGGTGTTCCGACAACCTAACTGCCACAGATCTGCTTGACTGACCACTTATACTTTTCCAATGTGTTTGCAGTTGATTTTGTACACACTGATCTGCTTTTAATATTTCATTGTGTCTTCAATTTAAAATAATGATTAAGTTATGGATATTGTTTGAAAATCAGATTTGGATAATGGAACCAGTGAGAGGTGACACACCAAAGGAATTGAAAGCTGCTTACTTGTGACTGGATGGTACCATCCTGCACAGGTCACAGTAGAAGTAGCTGTTTTTCTGTAAGTGATAAATAGACCTTTAATTGTGTTAATGGGAGATCCTTCTATGAAACATTTGCCAGATCACAATTAAAAAGTGCTACTGCCAATAGTGATGCTATTTTGTGTGGTAAAATTAATACAATTATCAAGTTCAAAAGGAAACTTGTGTCCAGCGATGTTATCACTAACAAAGTCAAAATATAAAAATGCCTAAATAATTCTAAATTTCACAATCTGTATGAAGATCCAACGGCAGCTTCTAACAACCAAGAGGAACAAAACACTATAAAATCATGTGAAAATTTCGGTTCAGAAACCAGCAGCTGGACACTTGTAAATATTACTCCAATGGCTCCTAGATGTTTTGGTTTACCTATGTTACATACGTATGACAGCCAGTAGTGTCCAGCTTCTCTGCTTCTTGTTGATTACTATGGAAGAAACTAGATTACATCACAACAAGAAAACCAAACTTAATCTAATATTTGGCATCAGAAATATCTCAGCTCTTGTAGCTAAAATTCAAACAATATTGGCTTTAACTACACTGCCTGACAAAAAGTCACTTAATAGCCATCGTCAGATATCAATTTACTTTCATATACATATGCATGATTGTTGAGTAAGTAATGATTAGAGTTGCAGGTAGTCCATTACTGTTGTTTGAGTTAATTGTTGTTACCAAGCCTGGTAGGATATATAAGGAACATGGACAGTGTAAGATGTTGAATGATCACTGTGAAGAACGTGGAGGTGCCACATACTCTTTTTAGACAGGGTTATCAGCACCTGACAGAGTTTGAAAGGGGCCTCATTGTGGGTCTTCAATTGGCTGCCTCATCAGATTGTGCAATATCCAGATCTGATGGCATTTGTATGTGACAGTGACTATGTTTGACTGTATGGGAGTGTGAGGGCTCATTTACTTATTGGTAATGTTTCGGTGAACTGCACCTAACCACCGCATAGAGGGACTGTCATAGTTTGCGCTAACAACACTGTAACCCCTTCTGACTTACATCTGCCTTCTGAGAAAAAATAATGAACTCTTGCTACATTACCATTGGTCAGAAACCAGCAGCAGTTTCACCGGAGAATTACCATCCCATGAGGTGGTCATTAAAACCACAATACAGACTTTTTTTTTTTTTTTTTTTGGAGTCATGGTACGGCCAGGAAGAATAAATTGCTAATTAATTATGTCACATTGTCTTTGTTGATGAACTGAAGTTTGTACTACCCTGGATAAGCATCATTGGTGAGTACAATGCCAGTCTGGGGGAGGTCCCATTCTCTCATGGTTTTGTAGTGGCACAAGGTGTTACTCCGGGCATTAAGGAGTGTAAAGCCATTGGGTGTAACTCCAGGTAACAGGTTATACTGACAAAGAAAACTCTGAAAGACAATGGTACATCGCAGGAATTCTGTGTGTTACCTCTCATGCAAGAAGATTATGGTACCATTTTTCAACAGGATAATGGTCATTCACACATGATGTGTATCTATGAACTGTCTGCATGATGTTGAGGTTTGCCGGTGGCCAACAAAATCCCCAGAACTGCCCCTGATGGAATATGTGTGGAATCAGCTTGGATCTCAACTAACATCCCATGCTGGCATGCAGTATATTAAGGACTAGTTACAAAAGTTGTGGGCCAACTTGTCTCAGGAGAGGTCACAAACTCCTTATGACACCTTTTCCAACCAAAGAAGTGCATACGTCCATCTCAGAGGGGTGCAACATCATACTGATAAGTGGACTCCTACTATTAAGCTCTTTGTAAATTTGATTCAGTTATGTAACCACTGCTGTAACATCACGCAACTTCTCAAACTGTGAAGTTTATTTTTTTCCCCTCCTTGCAGGTTCACTTTCTTTGTCAGGTAGGGTAGTTTCATTTAACATCACTAGCTTGTATACAAATACTCCCACTGATGAGTGTAAAAAAAAAATCGAGATACCTTTTACATATACCTAAGCTGAATTCCATAGTGTTACACATCAACAATTAACACTGAAACATATGCAAAACAGAATTATTTTCTGTTTGAGAACACTTACTACAGACCATCTAATGACATAGCTATGGATTTCTTTTATTAGTCCTAACTACATGGTGTTTTACAAACAAATTGAACAAGCGCTCTTCCTGTGAAAGCAACAATGAGCTGAAAAATTGAATACTGGATCAGGTATGTTGGCGATGTGAAGTGTTTATGGAATGGTATCACTAGATAAATGCATTCCTACAACATTTAAAGTCACAATACAAGGTGTACAACTTTGCTTCCACTGTTTGCCAATATGTAGCGACAATAGTAACTAGCAGTCGAAACAAACAGATCGCAGACATCAGGAAGTTAGCTTGGACCTCAGTCAACATAAACTCAGTCAAACATTAGTCAATTTTTGTCTGCATCATGAAGTTGTACTTGATTGAAAATGTCATTTTATGAGCCTAATTCTCATGATTTGTGGGAGACGTTCCTGTTTTGTTTCAATATGAAGAAAACAGTGGTTGAGTCTCATTGAATGCTCTCAAGTATGAATGGTAAGGATGCTATTAGTGAAAGAATGTGTCTTGAGTGGTTTCAATGCATTAAGAACAGTGATTTTAATGTCGTTGACTGGCATGGTGGAAGAGAGAATGTTTTTGAAGATGCAGAATTGGAGACATTGCTGAGTAAAGACTCGTGTCAAACTCAAGAAGAATTGCCACAATTAGTGGGAGTGACACATCTAGCAATTTAAAAACTTCTCAAGGCTATGGGCATGATTCAGAAAGAAGGAAGTTGGGTCCCATGTGAGCTGAAACCAAGAGACGTTTAATGGCATTTGTGGGTTTGTGAACAGTTGCTTTAAAGGCAAAAACAGAAGGGATTTCTGCATCATATTGTGACCAGGGACGAAAAATGGGTTCATTACGATAACCCTAAATGCAAAAAATCATGGGGATATCCTGGCCATGCTTCCACATTGATGGCCAACCCGAATATTCATGGCTCCAAGATAATGCTTTGCATTTGGTGGGACCAGCTTGGCATCGTGTACTATGAGGTGTTAAAACCACATGAAACAATCACAGATGCTTGCTATTGAATGCAATTAGGTGCATTTGAGTGGAACATTAGAAGACAAACGGCCGCAATACAGTGAGATGCACAATATAGTGATTTTGCAGCACGACAATGCTCAACCCCACGTTGCAAGAGAGGTCAAAACATATGTGGAAACATTAAAATGGGAAGTCCTATCCCACCTGCTGTACTCTCCAGACATTGCTCCCTCAGACTATCACCTGTTTAGATCAATGGCACGTGGCCTGGCTGACCAACACTTACGATCTCATGAAGAAGCCACAAACTGGATCGATTCATGGATTGCTTCAAAAGTTGAACAATTTTTTTGATGCAGGATTCATACACTGCCTGAAAGATGGGAGAAAGTAGTGGCCAGCAATGGAAAATACTTTGAATGAAACATGTGTAACCATTTGTTTCATTAAAGCCTCAAATGTTGGGGAAAAATGGCGGAAGCAAAGTTATACACCTTGTACAATAAAATCCAGTTCACTATGGAGATGGGAGGTTCTTCTGTAAATTATTTCAATACAGATCTACTGCTCCATACAATGAAACATCACTCATGAAGTTAGTTTAATGTAAGTGTATCTGTCATGTTTTTAGAGTAGAAGGTATCCTAGGCACCTGTGCTGAGATACCTCACAATATTATCCCACATGACATCAAGGAATTATATACAATTCAAAGTAAAGTAGTTAAAGCATACCACAGGTGCTGACTGTAGATATTGGTATTATTATTGTAAAGCATGTTATCTACATTCACCATTTCCAGATGAAATGTACATGCCTTCCACAAGAGTTGCCACACTTGTCTTCAGTCCTAGAAGTCTGACGTACCACACTACATGATTAGGACGTTATTGATGGCTGTAATAACACCAATCCAAAAGGAATTATTCAATAAAAATTACTTATAGTACATTTTTATTGTAACAGAGTTACACTCTTATATGTGACACATCAACAGATTTCCCTCTGATATGCTATTTGTGGGGCTACATTATGCGGTTCCAGATGACAGTCTATTCCTTATGTTATCTGCAAGTTACTTTGGAGTCATCTGCTACACTTGATGACAAGTCATTGTTGAGTAACAGGAAAAGAGGGTGTCCCAAGGCAAAACACTGTATAATACCCCAAGTAAGTGACCTAATCAGACCAAATTTAATTTTTAGTTACATAATAGTCTAAAACAACATTATTTTTCCCACAACATAATGAGATTAAAGGGACTGCATTGCTTTCCCTAAATTCTTATTGTTGTCGATTTGACAATACAAAAGTGATTCCATAAGCCAAAGCCTATGAATATTCCACGTTTCATTAATGTTGTTCTTTGCAGGGAGGAGGAAAAAAAATAGACTACTGATAACACTACATGTACCTGTAGTCTCATGTCACGACACCACTGTTCAAGATGTGATAGATTATATCTTATCTGCATTCCTTTACTCCAATGACACAAATCCTTTCGGAGCAGTAGGTTATTCACTGAAATGGCACAGATGAAGTAGAATACCTGCAAAATTAAAACACACAACTTCACTTAAAATGGTAACATTGTCATGGGTATTTTCTTTTATTTCTGGTTTGCAATCTACTAGAGACTTCAGAATTTATAAAATACAGCAGTTCCCTTATAGTCTAGGATCATGTAACTTACTGTTAGAAAATTGGTCATCTCACCTGCCGAAATATCTGGACAGTAAGTTCTGGGTCAACACCATGGTTCCCCATAATTTTATAGATATAATTTAGTTCCTGCAAGAGTGCATCCAATGACTTCTGTACACCCAAAAATGGCTCAGAATCCCATGATGACAACACAGCTCTTCCTCTCTTTCCACTAGGTATCTGGCTTGTCAAGCCACTTATTACTTCATGTTCAAGAATAGCTGGAACCACCAGTGGCTCTATCTTTTCTTGTATATGCCCAGCAAGACTCTGAATAATGGCATGTGAATGATAGACATTATTTTGGGGACAGTTATTATATACCTTGTAGATGAATTCATAAAACTGCTACTTTCATAGATGAAATGAGACTAAAACAATCTGTTAAGGAAAACTCAAAATAGGACTAAAACATGTTCTTACTTCAATCTTTTAATGCAGGTATTCAATCCTCTATATAGCCAACAGAAAAAAATCCCTACTTTATGTCCTCCATGCAATGATTTAAGAATTAATTAATTAATTAACAAAGGAAGCATATAATTGAGTCTGTAATGTTTCTCAGCACTTACATAAGAAAACCAAAGAGAATACAAAGACTATAAACCATGTCTTCAAAACTGAAGAAATTTACAAAATCCACAAAACTTTAAACAGACCTGATCAACATTGTTTCTTCACCTCTGTGCACCTCTGTTGCATCTCATACTATGGTGTGCAAATCATCTCGGGGTATTACATGCTACACCATTTGGACAGTAATCCCAGAATCAGTCTGCACTTTCTTATCATGTAGCCGTGTAGTAGTTACACACTATAAGGGTACAATATTCAGGAGGTGTGATCTAATTTGAGCTAGAACTTGGGTATTATTTTGAATATTTCATAAATACAATAAGAAAATCAAGTGCCTATCACCCTCATGAAAATTTTCAAGTTTTGCCAAATGAACCTAGCTCCAACTACTCAAAAATTTGACACTGAATTGTGCAGTCTGTGCATGGTTCTTGGTAGAGTCACATTTCCATGATAACACTGTATAAAATTAGCTTGTTTCTTCATTCTTTGAGTACAGTATCTACGTCTTATTCAGTATTTAATCTGCATCAATAAGTTGTATTCCAATTCAAAAGCTATCCTATGCAATGACACACTAAGAAGCTGAGGTTAAGGAGGAGACTAAATTTCAGTTCAGACTAATTCTCATGAGTCTTGCAAGGAGCATATGAAGGTTACACTTGAAATGTAATGAAATCACTTTCTAGGCATAGCCTCATGAGGTAATCAGTTAGGTGGGAATTGTTAGATAATACTCTCAGGTCACCTGATGAAGAATTATTGCACTATTAAACACAATGGGAGAACATTAGGTGGTATTTAAGAAAGATTCTCAGAAAGTTAAGATAGATCTGGATTTTGCACATGAAAAATTTAGACAGACACAAAATATTTAACAGAAATCTATTCTATGGCTTGGGCATGCATAAAATACAGAGCATAAATTTTAATAAGTCACATATAGAGTGAGTAGGGAGAAATTTCAACACATAAATTGCCATGTTTACATTCCAAGTTACAAATATTGCTCAATGTTATGACCACCTGCATCCATGATAGCCTGGATACCATCTCAAATGTTTGCAGCACTTTTTGAACAGAGGACAATGGAATGTTCAGCAGTTGTGGCACAGCTTGAAGATTGTTACTGTGTCCAGCTTTCTCAGCCATGGCAACAGTACATTCTTCAACAACATGTGACACAACTGGCCTCCACCCTTTTTCAGGAGTAATTCCCACATTGTCAGTTAGTTCTGACTTCTGAATCAAATTCTTCAACACTGGTGTAGAAAGAGGACCTCTTCATATTCCTTTAATGCATGAGACTTGTGAAGAGCAGCAACACTAGTGCTGCTGTTTTGATAAAAAAAAGTTCTATGAGTAAGCTCTGCTCACATGACCAGACCCTTATTGACTGTCTGCAGCTTTAATGCACATTGATACTTACGTTTCAGCACTTTGTCTCTGTACTAGTATTCCTACTAATGGCAAGTCATGATACTACCACTACTGACAATGCAAATTCTGCAGCACACAGTCTGAACACTGTAAAGTTGGGTACCCATATGGGAAATGGTAATCCACCTACACTTGCTCAAATAGCGAAGTTCAATAACAATCCTCCTCCTCCTCCTCCTCCTCCTCCTCCTCCCTCTCTCCCTCTCTCTCTCTCTCTCTCTCTCTCTCTCTCTCTCTCTCTCTCTCTCTCTCTCTCTCTCTCTCTCTCTCTCTCTCTCTCTCTCTCTCTCTCTCCTCCCTGGAATGAATTCAGGTGTTCTAGAAAGTCATTCAAGTTCTCACTGCCATGAAGCCAAATAACAGAACTATCATCTACGTATCTGAAAAAACATGCTAGTTTCAGCTGCAGACTCCAAGGTGTGTTCCTCGAAATCTTCCATATACAAATTGGTAATGATGGGTGACAATGGGCTTCCCATTACAACTCCATCTGTCTGCTCACAGTACTGGTCATTGAATAAAAAGTAAGTGGGTGTCAACACAGTGCTTACTTTCTGCAGTTTTGCATTGAAAATGGCAAGGTATGTTCCTGTTGAAGTATCTGCAGTTGTCAACAATGCCACCCAGCTGCATTCTCTTAAGTTATTTGAACACTGTATATGCCAGAAGAAACTAAATCTCACATTGTTAATTTCCTCCCAATAGAACTAATCACTGCTTGTGGAGGTTGGATAAATTCTGCAGCAGTACAGTAAGATTGCAATGTGCAGTGTCGTTTTTACTGCAGTGTTGTGATCAAAATATTGTTCCAACATTTGCCAAAGTAGTGCATCATATTAATTCTCCTGCCACTAGTCTTATCAAGCAATGACTAGCCTAGATATTGTTTATGAGAGGATCCATTACACTCACTGACAGCTGGATTTTGTTTCCAAGGAATTTTTTCAGCTTCATTTAACGCCTGCTTCAAAATTTCAGCTTTCTCTTGGGATTGGTGTATGATGCTTCATGGCACTGGGAATTTCATTCTGTAACTGCCAGGCATTTGGCAAAGTTTGAATGTTTCTGTGGCTTGGAATCTATACTGTATCTCAACATTCTGTGATATGTGTCATAGAGAAAGCTTTTTGATGAAGCAGCTTTATCAGTGCTCCAAAGCATTTGCCAGTGGTTGATTCTATAAGTTCTCTTGTACACACTGTTTTTAAACTACCTCCTGATGTTGCAGAATATACTAGGAGGAAGGCATATTGTGTGTTGACTGGGGGACATATACCCAAGAGTAATATCACAGCAGCTGAGAGGACTGCTTTACGTTCACTTAGAGTTGACCCGTCAAAGGATGCAGTTTTTACTGTCTGATTCCACATATCGCAGGATCGGTTCTGACCCAACAAAAAGTGTTGAGAGAAAGACTAACAACCTCCTGGAAAAAGTTCCTTATGGTAGGAGAATATCAAGAGCCTCAATTCTTATTGTGCTATTCTCTCTAGGGTACTTGGCCTCCCTAAGGTCCACAGGGAAGAGGCTCGCTCCTCTTCATAAGATTGTGATTAAGACTGTTGCTCTGACATTGTGTAGAAAAAAACTTTGTTACTCTGTTGAGTCATATAGTAGGTCAATGTAAGCACCATGTTAAGAACTCAGCAGATTTTGTAGATCAGTTAGAGTGAATGCATTTGAATGACATATTCTTGTAAGTTTTGATGTGGTCTCTCTCTCTCTTCACTCATGTACTTCTGTCCGATTCATTACAGTTGATTGAGGTTAGGATTGGTGCTGAATTAATGAACCCATTTCAACATGTGTTAACTCACTTCCTTTTTATTCAATGAGCAGTACTATGAGCAGACAGATGGAGTTGTCACTTATCATTGCCAGCTTGTTTATGGAAGATTTAAAGAACTTACCTTGGAGTCTACGGCTTTGAAAACTGCATGTTTTTTTTTTTCAGATATGTAGAAGATTCTTTTGTTGTTTGGCCTAATGGCAGTGAGAATTTGAATGACTTTCTAGAACACCTGAATTCAACCCACCTCAATATTCACTTCACAACAGTGGTGGAAAAGGATGGCTGTCTTCCATTCTTTGATGTGGTGGTTAGGAGGAAGGTGGACTGTGCGTTGGGACATGCCAATTATAGGAAGCCTACTTACACTAACTTGTATCTGCAGGCTAATACTTTTCACCATACAGCTTAAAATGAAGGGGTACTTCAAACCTTGGTTCACAGGGCCCATGTCATCCTGGGCCCTGAGAGTTTGTCAGCAGAGTTAGTCCATCTTGAAGTCACCTTTTGTCGGAATGGTTGTAGTGAAAGAGAGATAAGACATATGTTGCACTCTTGACCAACTATGCACAGTGTGAGCCATGATAATACTGAGGTGGTACCAAATTCTACGGCTTTTTGGTCTTACACAGGAAGCATTTCAAACAGGATTGGTCATATTCTGTGGAAATACAATGTGATGTGTGTGTTTTAATAACCATTTAAAATTGGGGTCCTTTTAGGTAACATAAAGGATGATCTTGGTTCACGTAAGGTGGTTGTCTACTGTATTCCTTGCAGCTGTTTCATGTCATATATTGGTCAGACTATCAGGACTGTGAAAGGCCAATGTTCTGAGCATAAATGGCATGCACGCTTACAACAGCCAAGTAAATCTGCCACTGCAGGACATTGTCTTGACACCAATCATTCTTTGGAATATAACAGCGATTCCCAAATGCACTTCAAGCTATTGGGATAGTGTTCGTGTATTGAAATAGAGAGAGAGAGAGAGAGAGAGAGAGAGAGAGAGAGAGAGTGTGTGTGTGTGTGTGTGTGTGTGTGTGTGTGTGTGTGCGTGTGATTTGGGCTGGCTATCCTTATGGAAACTGTAAAAAAAAAAAAAAAAAAGCAAGGATTGATGATTATTGGTCAACGAATCCGTTGCTACACACACCGATATTTGACAAAGCGCTGTCCCGCAGGCGATTCACACAAATATTATCATTTTTACATTTTTCTGACAGCAAAATAAACTGGATAATGCTTACCAGCTTTTCAAAGTGCAACTCGTAATTGATTATTTTTCCAAAAAGTTTAAATGAACAAACATTTGAAACAAACAAATTTTGTATTTATTTACATATGTATATCTTCGAAATTTCATGTAAGTAGGGGAACAGGATTGAGAACTTACAAGAACTAGTGATGATATCTCCTAATAATGTCAAGAATGGCCACTGACAAGCCAAGTAATCTGAATTATCACTGTCGGGATCAATTTGTACGATATATGCAGCCAGCGAAGTGTTAATATAGTATCCCGTAGCAGCATGACTCTTCCTATATCATTTTCTCTTCTCTTTCCTTTGATTCCCAGTCAATCCAGCAGACACATATTGCCCAACAAGTAATGATAATAGCTCTTTACGTGCAACATAATACATTCAGCATCTCAAAATTATAACAAATTATTGTTGTGTTAGTGGTGATTTCTTAGTGCTTAACTGATGAATCACAGTATGATAATACATACATATATGAATTCCTTCTTCATGAATTAACTGTAAGCCAAAATCAGTATCAAGAGATTGTTAATAGTGTATTACTAATATGCCATTTTCAGAGTGTGGTACCTTCTTTCGTCAGTTGCAGCTATATATCCTTTCAAGCCACATGGCAATGGCCCCATTATATGCCTCCTTTAAAATTATTCCTGCATATGTCTCTGCAGCTTTACTGTATGGTTAAATGATGATGGCATCCTCTTGGGTAAAATATTCCAGAGGTAAAATAGTCCCCCATTCGGATCTCCGGGCGGGGACTACTCAGGAGGACGTCGTTATCAGGAGAAAGAAAACTGACGTTCTACGGATCGGAGCATGGAATGTGAGATAGCTTAATCGGGCAGGTAGGTTAGAGAATTTAAAAAGGGAAATGGATAGGTTAAAGTTAGATATAGTGGGAATTGGTGAAGTTTGGTGGCAGTAGAAACAAGACTTTTGGTCAGGTGAATACAGGGTTATAAATACAAAACCAAATAGGGGTTATGCAGGAGTATGTTTAATAATGAATAAGAAAATAGGAGTGTGGGTAAGCTACTACAAACAGCATAGTGAACGCATTATTGTAGCCAAGATAGACACGAAGTCCACGCCTACTACAGTAGTACAAGTTTATATGCCAACTAGCTCTGCAGATGATGAAGAAATTGATGAAATGTATGATGAATAAAAGAAATTATTCAGGTAGTGAAGGGAGATGAAAATTTTATGGTCATGGGTGACTGGAATTGGAGAGTAGGAAAAGGGAGAGAATGAAACGTAGGTGAATATGGATTGGGGCTAAGAAATGAAAGGGGAAGCTGCTTGGTAGAATTTTGCACAGAGCATAACTTAATCATAGCTAACACTTGGTTCAAGAATCACAAAAGAAGGTTGTATACACGGAAGAATCCTGGAGATACTAGAAGAGATCAGATAGATTATATAATGGTAAGACAGAGATTTAGGAACCAGGTTTTAAATTGTAAGACATTTCCAGTGGCAGATGTGGACTCTGACCACAATCTATTGGTTATGAACTGTGGATTAAAACTGAAGAAACTGCAAAAAGGTGGCAATTTAAGGAGATGGGACCTGGATAAACTGACTAAACCAGAGGTTGTACAGAGTTTCAGGGAGAGCATAAGGGAACAATTGACAGGAATGTGGGAAAGAAATACAGTAGAAGAAAAAACAGATACTGCCTACAGGAAAATTAAAGAGACCTTTGGAGAAAAGAGAACCACTTGTATGAATATCAAGAGCTCAGATGGAAACCCAGTTCTAAGCAAAGAAGAGAAAGCAGAGAGGTGGAAGGAGTATAAAGAGGGTCCATACAAGGGCGATGTACTTGAGGACAGTATTATGGAAATGGAAGAGAATGTAGATGAAGATGAAATGGGAGATACAATACTGCATGAAGAGTTTGACAGAGCACTGAAAGACCTGAGTCAAAACAAGGCCCCGGAAGTAGACAACATTCCATTAGAACTACTGATGGCCTTGGGAGAGCCAGTCCTGACAAGCCAGTCCTGCCAAAGTTCTACCATTTGGTGAGCAAGATGTATGGGACAGGCAAAATACCCTCAGACTTCAAGAAGAATGTAATAATTCCAACCCCAAAGAAAGCAGGTGTTGACAGATGTGAAAATTACTGAACTGTCAGTTTAATAAGTCACAGCTGCAAAATACTAACACGAATTCTTTACAGACGAAAAATATCCACACCAACACAGTATTTTATGTACTACTGGCATTCAAACACCTATACCATCTTTCAAAGGACTGATGAGTTGTGAAACTTTTGTTGGAGCTCGGATGACCGAATCTATTTCATGCCTCTTTAGAAAATGGCTGATCTTTCCCATTATTGAGTCACAGAATGGAAAAAACACAAGCTTATATTTCTTCTCGGGATCCTTCTGCTTCTATGTTTCCGGGAAGATGGCTTTTGAAATCTAGCGATTGTTGTAGCCGTTTTCCTTGAATACTTTCTGTAAGTGGCTCAGTTCCTTTGGCAACCTTCCAGTGTATGAGAGAGCTTTCTATCGATGCACCAAGGTCCTCAGAACAAAACATTTCTGTGACAGATCGTGATAGCTGTTAGCTTGCAGAACCCGATGTGTGTGGGTGGATTTCCAGTAAACACTGTGACTGAGACACACATTGCCTTACAGCAGATGAGGACATCAAGGAACAGCAAGGCACTATAGGTCTCCACCTCAATTGTGAACTTTATATTGTCATGGATATTGTTGATGTGATCCAAGAATTACCCCAGTTTTTTCACATCAATGAGACCAGATGATGAATGTGTCATTGATGTAATGATAAAAGCAATCAGACTTTGCAGGAGGCATGTCCAGCATGATGTTCTCCATAAACAAGTTGGGTATAACTAGAGCTAATGGACTTTCCAATGTGAGGCCGTCCATCTGATTTTGTATGATGGAGAATATAGAATGTTTTAATCAGACAAATGCTTTTCACTGGATGTGGCTCCTGCAAGAATATAGAATGTTTTAATCAGACAAATGCTTTTCACTGGATGTGGCTCCTGCAAAGCCTAGTTGCGTTTATCATTACATTGACAATACATTCATCATGTGGTCTCATGAATGTAAAAAGCTTGGGGAATTCTCGGACCACATCAACAATATCCATGACAACATCAAATTCACAATGGAGGTAGAGACTGGTAGTGCCTTGCACTTCCTTGATGTCCTCATCTGCCATAAAGCAATTTGTGTGTCAGCCACAGTGTTTACTGGAAACCCACCCACACATACTGCAGATACCTGCACATTAACAGCTATCACTATCTGTCACAAAAATATTCTGTTCTGCGGATCTTAGTGCATTGTGTGGAAGGTGTCTCAGATGCTGAAAACCTGCTGAAGGAAATGAGCCACATACAGAAAGTATTCAAGGAAAACAGATACACTAGTTACCAGATTTCACAAACCATCTTCCTGAAAACACAGGAGCAGAAGGACCCTGAATAAAACTCAATGAAGCTTATGTTTTTTTCCATTCTGTGGCTCATTAATCAGAAATATTAGCCACTTCTTAAAGGGGTATGAAACAGATTCAGTCTACAGGCCTCCAACAAAAATTTGACAACTCACGAGACCTGTAAAAGTGATGTAGGCCTCAGAATGCCAGGAGTATATAAAATACTGTGTGAGCATTGACAGTTTTCTGTCAGACAGAACACGAGAGATGCTTTCCCCCATCATGTCATAAGAAATCAGTGATAGTAGAGCATGCTCTAGAATATTCACATCATGTTGCATTCAAAGAGACATCATATATTACATGGACTAGTTGTTTCTGGGATAGCATAATTAAAGAAGTGATAGATAAAAGTTTGTGACAACACCCTCAGCAAAGGTGGTAGCCTACCGTTGAGCAAGGATTGTAACACAGCCATCAGAAAGCTGAAGCAGGTGCAGCAGGGGCGCAATGCAAACATTACCCTATATGGTGCTGGAGTGAGCACCAGTGACGTCATGTAAGGCAGTGCAGCAGTAAAGGATGTTAGCGGCTACCAAAAGACAGTCACTACTTGATAGTTGCCAAGGAGTACTTGACTGAAAGCTTGCTAGTTTTAAATCACTTGCTGCAGCTGGAAGTTCAAGAGAGTTTTAGTGGTACATATCACTGCAAAACCATGCATTAATATAAATTCTACATAATATTTTAAATGATTCCACATCATACTTAATCAACATGGAATGAGGTTCAGAAATTTTATATTTATGTATGGCCAACTTCACTGATTTGTGCATCACTAAAACTAACTGACTTACAGCTAAGATCTTCCCAATTTCATATTCAAAAAAGATAAAAGGAGCACTAACAACTAGCCCCATCTTAGCACTTTGCCGTCCTCACATCTCGTACAAATTTATACACTTGGTGCCGGCAGCACTAATTCAGATTACTGGGCTTGTCACTGGCCACTTGTCACCTTTCCATAGATGACAAGCTTCTAAAACATTGACTTTTGTGAGTTTTAATTTTCCAGAAATCCTCTATTTTGCCATGTCATTCCACAAACTCAAATTTTCTTTTCAAGTAACTTCTTTGCAAGTTCTACACTGTTATAATAATCAGCCATGCAAAAGTGGTGCCACTTTCCCTCAGAAGGTGTCAATAGTTCCATCACTGTTTTTGCTAAAGGCTGTCCAGCACAGGAATATATCTCGAATGAAGAAATGTATACTGTACTCAAATCACACAGCATCCGAATGAGTATGCTGTATTTCATAATTTTTGATGGATTATAAACTTTAAAATTTAACTGTCCACCCATTGGTGTCATTCCTTCATCAGTTGAGATGTTCTGACTTGGATTAAACATTTCTTCCAACTTTTTGGAATTGCACTTTGACTAGCCGGTCGGCATTATCCGGTTTACTGTTGCTGTTGGAAAAATGTAAAAATGATAATATTTGTCTGAATCGGTTGCAGGACATCGTTTTGCAAAATATCAGTGTGTCTATCAATGGATTTGTTGACCAATAATGATCAATCCTTGCTGTATTTATAATTCTCATAAGTATAGCAGCCCAAACCAATTTCTATGCTTGGGTCCCATAACGTTGACAAATTTGGCATTTTTTAAATCCAGTTTCCTTCTCTTGCAATTTTGACTATAGTACTTGTTGGTTTCGTTGCTCATATATTCAAATAGATCGTTCCCGATATCTAATTCTACAATATCCTCGATGCTCTGTGTATTTTTGGGAAATATGTTTGGACCCGAGGATCCCTAAAATTTATTATTGGTCCTTGGTAAATCAAAGTCTGACCCCTGTGCACTGTCTTCTTCATCTGATTCAGCCGAATCAGTTGGAAACCATAGCCTTCACTGAATTCTTCTTGGACGTATTTTTCTATCTTCCTACGATTCTGCTTCACTTTAATTTTTTTGATATCCTATGTCTTCTTCCTAATCAGCCAAGTCATTTAAAATGTCAGACAAGACGCCTGCACCTTCATTGTAAATAATCCTATTGTCTCTTTCATCTGCCATGATGAAAGGGTGCAAGTACTTATAAAAACAAAAAACTTATTGATGTGTGTAGCTTATTGTTACCTAAACAAAACACCAACAGAATGCAAAAGATACTGAAGTGCTGGCGCTGGCCACTGCATCATACTATGCTCATGACACCACCGTGGTGTCACCGACCACTGAGCGATACTATGCAGACGACACCACTGTGGCGTCGCCGGCCGTTGACCGCTATTTTGTGCACGACACCACTGTTGTATCACCAGACAACGTAGTGTTAATATTTCTGAATTATGAGAAGGAATTTGTTCTGTCCTGTGATGCAAATAACTAGCCAGGAGGGTGTACTATAAGCGAAGATGTGAATGGGAAAGAGCACCTTGCAGCCTACGCATCAAAACAGTTAAATGAAGCTGCAAAATTACTTGAGTGTGGAAAAGGAAATGTTGAGTTTGATGTGTGGTATCATGTACTTCAGGCGCTATATTTATGCCAGGAAATTCAAAGTCTTAAATGATCACACATTGTCAAAATGGCTATTAAGCTTGAAGGAGGCTCCAAGCAGGTGGACATGGTGGGAACTGAAATTAAACGAATTTGACTGGAGGAGATTTATAAGCCAGGCAGAAAGCACATAAAATGCAGACGGATTAAGCAGAAAGTTTGATGTCATATGGACACTTGGCTGTAACCATACAGAATGATAGAAGCTGCTAACTGCTGATGCTGACTTCAAGCTATTCAAAACATAGCCACAATCTGCCATGCACAATGGAATGCTAGGTAGGGCACTGAAGCTTGAGCCATGCATCATGATGTCTGCTGCATTATGGGAAGAAGTATTGAAAGAAGTTCACAACCACATTCTAACTGGGCACAGAGGTCAAAGAACAATAGATTGTAAGGTTGCTCAACAATATTGGTGAAGAGTGTGAAGACAGGATGTTGACAAGTATGTGAGAAATTGTGCTAGGTGCATAGTGTGCTTCATCAGCAAGTACCACTGGTAAAGGGACACCCTCCTCTAACATTACCTTTATTCAACAGAAGTTATCGATAGCAAAAAAACTTCCTACCTTTTAAACAGGTTAATATTATCTCATCGGTTTAACTAAAAGAATTTCATATGATTTTGTGAATGATGTATTATACTTCACTCTAAAATGTATAAAAAGACATTATTTTATTACAATTGATATGTATTAAATGTGTATTTACAGTTAAAATTACTTTTCTTTTGGAAATATTTGAAATCACGAAATAAAATCACGAAATATCTGGCTCACTTAAAATTCCTATTATTAATTGCACAATCTGATAATATTTATTAAATTTATTTCTGGTCTCATTTATAAAATAATTATATAGCTTTGTGAAAATTCTTCTTTTGTCAAGAAAGTTTGTAGACCCTGTTTTGTAAACTCTTTGGACTGTTGTTAGTACCACAGAATGAAGTAATAGTGGGCACAACTCTGATGGAATTGGACATGTTTTTAATTTTGGCAATAAAAATGAAATTTTTGGTTTTATGGAAGTGTAAATTGTAAAGACAGTGTGATATAGAGAAATGTGATACAATAAAAAAAGTACAAAAACAGAAATTACACAACAGACTCACTTAACAGTTATCATGTCATCCGAAAACCTACAAAGTCAAAAAATTGAAGCCTCAAGAATCAACCCCTAGATGTGACAAACTGGAGCCAATGATGAGAAAAGAAGGTAAGTAAAAAAGTTTATTTGTCAATCTTACTCCTCTCAAAGCTTATGAAACAAGTCAATTATTTAGAAGAGCGAAAATGAACTGTTGATGTGAGGGAGGGTAATTTTACAACTGGTGGCGTGATCAATTGACTGATAATGAAGTTTTGTCTGTTAGAGAAGGGACAGTGATTTGTGCCTTTTGCAGTTTATATTGAATTTCCCATCACTCAGAGAAAGAAGACCGAGAGCTGCACAGTCAAGTTATAACAACAGTGATGAGATACTTCCAATAATGATGGACTGGATCAATTGAAAGAGGACTTTACAACTACAATGAGGGACATCAAAAAGGAAAGCAAAGTACAAAGTATTTGTGAAATTAATTTGTTTGTGTACTTGTGTGATTGTTAACAAAATGAATAGAGATGAGGGCAGGTGTGACGTAGAAGTGAAAGCTGTGGGACCCAGTCAGGACATCTATGAGCCAAGTGAAAATGTAGTCAGCAAAGAAACAATAAAAACTGATATTTTGCAGTTAATTTTGGCAAAGCTAGAGGAAATGAAGACAAATAATAACAGTAAATTTAGTGCATTAATGAGCAGTCAACTGAAATAAGCACGGACAATGATAGAAAATTTACTTCACTACAAGGACAATTAAATGACCTAAAAGCTGAAAACAATAGTAAAATGGATAAGGTACAATACCAAACAGACCAACTTAGTAATCACGTTTCAGAGCTAAAAAATGGGTTGTCTGAGGGATTAAGAAGTGCGGACAAAAAAGTTGATGTCTTAGAAAATAAATCTATTGTTTTGGAAAATGAGTTAGTTGCCGAGTCTGCAAGACAGATGAAGAATGTTAATGACATCAGAGTTGAACAGAAGGTCATAGCAGAAAAAATGGAACAGAACTTTAGTAGTTTAAATCAAAGAATTTGAAATGTTGAAAACAGTATGCAAACAAATGTAAATGTTTTAGATCAAAAAATTTCAGCAGTTCAGGAAAACTGTATTTACAAAAATCTGCATTCAAACAATAGTGTTGCGTGGCGCAACATTCCAATCAAAATTTTTTCTGTAAGACAATTCACATCCAGTAGATCTTATGCACCACTGTAAAGAGAGTTGTGTGTCAGGCATGAGTGACAGTCAAAAAATTAAATTTGTTAAAAGATGTCTTGAAGGCAAAGCTCTGTCTTGGGTAAATCTAAATTTATGTTAGTGGGAAACATCTCAAAGTTTCAAAAAGGTTTTTTAAATAAATTATAGTCAGAAGCTAAACAGGGGAGAATTAAAAGTGAACTTTTGAATAGTCCTAATTATAGGAATTGGGCAGTACCCTGAAAGAGATTTGTAAGAATCAACTTCACAAATTTATGCACCTTGATAAACCATTTGATGAAATGGCAATGACCGATGCACTCGAAAGGAGATTACCAAAAAGGTTGCAGTGGGATTTAGTGCACAGACCTGATGATTGCCTTGAACAATTTTTACAATATGTTGACAGGCTGGATAGGGAAGTAGAAAGAAGCATGTACCACAATAATCGAAATGAGAGAGATTACAATGGTAATAACTACAGAGACAGAGATAATGGTAGCTTCTATCAGGGTCAAAATGCAAATAGAGACAGAAATTTTTAATATCAGCAGGATAGGAATAATGGGGATAACCAAGGGCAATTTAATAGAAAAAACAATTGTAGATGTAACTACTCGGGAAACAGCAATCCGCGTCAATGAAGGTCCATAGTTTTGGGGCATGGAAACACAAAAAGCATGGGACCTTCAATTTACACTTTTAATTTCTCACTTATGTTTTGATAAAAAGTTTTGAGATACTATATTTAATTATAGTATTGTCAGTACCAATTACAAACCAGAATGTGACACTAATGGGAGTTTTGATGCAGTATGTACTAAGGATTTCTTCTTTTGGTCAGAAAACAGTGTTATTGATGTATACCAGTAAGGTGATGACTCCACTGGATCTGAACTAGATAGTATTTTTTATATAGATGCGAATGAGAGCTGTGAAATGACTGAAGTTGGTTGTCTGAGACTGGTAGCTTATTGAGAATGAATGTATGATCATCAATCATAATCATCAATCATAATCATCAATCTTAATCATCAATCATACTCATCAATCATAATCATCAATCATCAATCATAATCATCATCAGGGATTATGATTATGATGCTTATCATGTAGTTGTGGAGTTTAAGAATAATGAAGTTTCAGAGTTATTTGTGAATAAAGGTAAGGTTATGTATGTGATGATGTAAGTGAGAGTCTTGGAATACCAGTCCAGTCAAAGCAGTTTTCCATTAATATCACACAGAGTAATGAGTTGTCTGTAAGCCAATAAAAAAAGGTCAAAACCTTTTTAAGTTTGTTTTGGACGAGACTGATGGTAACATAGATAAATGTGCATTCTGGAATAAGTTAGCTGTGGTTAGTCAAAATTTATATCCAAATTGGTGGAATGAAGTCAAAGAAGATCTGAGCAGGAAGTGTAATTTTGACAGTAATATATTTTTTGTGTTCCTTCTGTAATAAGTGAGGTCAGTTGCAGTATGGAATCCATTCCTTGTCTTCAATCTATACCTGACAAAATGAGTAACCAAAGTGATTCTATGATATCAGTAAAGTTGATTAAACCCTGTAAAAACAGTGTGAATGTAGCATTTGACAAAATTGAAAGTGATATTTTACATGAAGTGTCTATTATCAGAGATGATGATTCAGATTTTGGATATCCATACATTAACATTAAGATTGATCAGCGGGAAGGGAACTGTTTGTTTGAGACAGGTACCAATTTGTGGTATATCTGAACAGTTTAGAGACAAGATCCAGCATAATAATGATTTTGTGGAAATGTCCATTGCACGTGTAAAGAT
Source organism: Schistocerca serialis cubense (assembly GCF_023864345.2). NCBI lineage: Eukaryota > Metazoa > Arthropoda > Insecta > Orthoptera > Acrididae > Schistocerca > Schistocerca serialis. Next base: position 853,833,425 of record NC_064640.1, read on the forward strand.
AGGAGGAACTAGTGGTAAGTAAAGCAAGTATGTAAAATGTTAAGTACTGTTAACTTTTAGTATAGAGGACAAGACCTATGACCATGGATGCTTAATGATCTAGAAGAAAATACACACTACGTTTGCAGATTCATAAGATGACATAATTGTGGTGTGTTTATCAAGAATGTAGTATGTAAGATAATGTCATTCCTAGAGTTTTGTCTTATCTATAGGCTGTTCAAATTTATGATGCACTATATAATGATGTTTTGTAATAAATTTGTGCATTAGAATATGATACATATATGCTATGAGACTACATGAGTAGATCCTTTTGCAATTTTGAAATGGGATAATATACATAATTTGTACTGTAAAAAATAGAAATAGTATGTTAGTATATCTGTGTGTATCACCTTGTTAGTTTATTCTTTCCATTGCAGTTAACTCCGTTTATCAAAGATTCATGTGTGAACCATTTTTAAATCTCATCTCACATAAGTAACTGCTTTTGGAAACTTAATAGGGAGAGCATACTCCGTGTGATGTAAAGAAGGTATTGAACAGCATGTTTAGTACATAGAACAATGTTTCGGGATTTGGTTGAATGCTAGACTGAAAGTTTGAGAACTCTAGGGAGGGAACTGAAAGCTGTGGGTAGATTCACTCCCACACTGCTGTATGGCTGTACCTGGCCGGACCAGCCAACTTACAAGAAATCGTAGGGGCTATGTAATGTACTCAAGCACCTGCAAACTACATCAGTATTGTGACTGAGATTTGTAAATTGTTAACCAAGACTACCAAAGACAGTGTTATTTCACATAAATGTATGCTTTTTTTAAGTAGGGGGATTAAATTCCCAATACATTATGTAACTTTGAATCAGTATGTATATATATATTTTATCAGTTGTAAATGAGTCTTCTAGGCCATCATGTATGTAGGTTAGTTTGTATGTCTTCCACACTATTTGCTAGCATAGTCAATATAACAAGATGTATACATGTCTACTTCCATACACTGATTTTTGCCCTCAAGCCACTTTATTATGTCATCATTTAAAGCTATTTATGACTCTCCCTCCTTTCATGAATCAACATATCCAATACTCTGGTTTATGTAGCTGATTGATTTTGTACTATATTCCTACTCATAATTGAGTATATTCCTCTGGTCTGTACCCATCGTCGTATTTTTAGAGTCGGCTCACTCATCGTACACTTAGGCTCTGAATTTTTTCTCGTCTCTTTTTAAGGCTTTGAAGGTGTGATTTTATGGATGTGTACTTACAATTTGTAATTATAGTCTCTGTACTTATTTCCATAGTATAGTGTTGTAATGTTATAGTTTTACTTTGTATTATTTGTCTTGTAACAGTATCCTCCACAGATCTGAAAAGCTGAATGCCATGCCCTGACATATGTATAGATTATGACTTGTATAGCAGATATTTTTCTGTTTTCTGTAATATGTTATGTACCAGATACTTCTATACATAGTATTCAACCTTTTGGCATCATTTTGTACACCGATTGTCAAACTTTATAGTCTGTCACAAAATATTGTAAACAAACAGTTTCAAAATTTTGTGAAGGGGATACTGTAAAGGGACACCATCCTCTAACATTACCTTTATTCAACAGAAGTTATAGATACCAAAAATACTTTCTACCTTTTGAACAGGTTAATATTGTCTCAGCTATTTAACTAAAAGAATTTCATATGCTTTTGTATATGATGTATTATATTTCAGACTAAAATGCACAAGGAGAAATTATTTTATTACTTTATCACAATCTATATGTATTGACTCTCTATGTACAGTTACAATTACTTTTCTTTTAGAAATATTTTAAATTACAAAATATCTGGCATACTTAAAATTCATATTGTTAATTGCACAATCTGACAATATTTATTTCTGGTGTCATCTATAAAATGATATAGCTTGGTGAAGATCCCTCTTTTGTCAAGAAAGTTTGTAAACTCTTTTTGTTTTGTAAAATCTCTTGAATATTTTTAGTACTGCAGAATGAAGTAGTAGTGGGTATGGATCTGATGGAATTGAATGAGATTTTAATTTTGGAAATAACAATGCAATTCTTGGTTTTATGTAAGTGGAAATTGTAAAGACAGTGTGATATCAAAAAAGTACAAAAATAGAAATTACACAGCAGACTTACTTAATAGTTAGCATGTAATTTGAAACCTACAGAGTCAAAAAAATTTAAGCTTCAAGAATCAACCCCTGGATGTGACAAACTAGAGCCAACAATAAGGAAAGAAGAAATGTAAAAAGTTTATTCATAAATCTTACTTCTCTCAAAGCTTATGAAACCGGTCAATTATTTATAAGAGTGAAAATCAACTGGTGATGCAAGGGAGGGTAAGATTACCCAATTCAATGATTACCAGGATCACCCAGGCCATTTTAGATGGTTGGAATGAACAGCTTTGGGTCCATTGAGCCAAAAATGAAGGGCAACCACTCTTTTTTGACTATCATAGACCACTTTTTGTGTTACCTTGCAAAGATTACAAATCAGCTAGCAATTACAGTAGCACAAGCAATTCTGAATAACTGGTTACTGAAGTTTGGCATCCCCAACATGATAATCACTGAACAGGGCACCATCATTATGTCAGAGATAATGAAACAGCCATTACATCCATCACACATCTGGAAACAAAGAACCAGTCCTTGCACCTGCAGTCTAAATAGAGGACTGAACACATTCACCAAACCATAGATAAGGTGCTGAGCTACTACTTCAATAGTCACCATAATGACTAGGATGTTTACTTACCCTGTGTAATGGCTGTGTATAATTGAAAGGCGCACATTAGTGTTGGGTTGTAACCATATAAGGTGATGCATGGAAGAAAGATGCCATAACTTTTTGAGGTATTAAACCTAAGATAGGGAAAAAATGGGAAACAAATGGAAGTATCACAAAGCATTAAAAGATATAAGAAAGCAAATGCAAAAGGCAAGCAATAAGGCATTCGATTGGCAAGAGAAAATGGGACAGTATAAAGTTAAACTGCCAGAGTACAGAGCCAAGTGAAGGGTAATGTTAACTGGCCCCTATAACCAAAGAGTAAACTGAAGAAATTTATTACGCAATATTATGGGCCATATCAAGCTGCGGAAATGACATCACTAGTAAACATTCCAATGCAGTTTCTGAAACTCAAACCATTGCTCAGGTGGAGCACAGTTAAGCTTTTAAAGGTGCTTCAGATACTACTACAATTGCCAGCACCACTACCTGGAAAGAAGATAGATGGCAAGAGTAAAGGGGAGTAAAGAATCAAACTCGCATCCAGGCTGCACACAAGATACCATATGCTCTCAGGTCACGCACATAAGTGGTTTGTATGTATATTTTATGAATATTTTTTGTATGATTTATTGTATGGGAGATATGGAGTACATGATAAACTTCATGGTAGATTCTGTTGTGTTTGTATAGTTCTCTTATTTTTCTGTTAGTGTTTTCACTTTGATCTGTTTTCAAGTAATAGGCTTGGTATGAAGTGCAATACAGCAGTGGAACACATGTATATCAGCAAATCAGAATGAGTTATATCATGGCTGGTGTATAACAATGGACCATGGGCAGTGTTCTCATGAGGGGGATGTAGGGTGATGCAGATTCCATTTCCCCAGGTGGTGTTGCCACCAAAAATGGGCATGAGTGCAGTCTTTGCAATGAATTTTGGTTACTTGCAATATTATTTTACTTGTGCATGAATTTTTCTTGGGATAGGGTGTTCATTTCTTGTGGTTTAATGTCAAGAAGAGTATGCTTGGATTATGGGAACCATTCCAAACTGTAGTATTTTTTGTGCACTTTTTATTGTTATTTGTACTGTTTATGTAGTGAGTTGGGTTGTGTATTCAGTTTGAGGGTGTATCCAAAAATATGTTTGTTTGTTCTAAATAGTGGAAAGCTCTGGAGAAATACACACAACTAAGAACACATGAGGTGATGCTGATCTCCAAACAAAGGGGATGCTATGTGTTAATGTTAGTGGATGAGATTTGTCAATGGCAGAGAGGATGGGTTACAATGTGCCTAACTCAGATGCTCCAGACTGACGCAAAGGTGTGTGAGAGTTATTTTTAGGTTGGTCAATTGGTTGGTTGGTTGGTTGGTTGGTTGGGGTTGAAGGGACTAAACAGCAAGGTCATCAGTCCCTTGTTTCAAATGTGGTCCATTCAGACAGTCTGACGTCTCAGAAAAGTCAGAACGATGAAAGGAAAAGGCTAAAAAAACGTAATAGTGCAGTCGTGCCGTCAATGGCAATCTCACCTCTGAATGCTTTTAAATAGCAGGTGGTCTTGCCTCTACTGCATCAACCACTAGAATGTAGACGTGTGTACTGGAAAAGGAGACTAACTAATTCTAAAAAGTGATAAAAACAGAGTAAAAGGGAAAGAAAAGAGGATCTTGGCCCTGCCCCAACAGCAGAGTGAGGTTAAAAACCTTAAAACCGAGAATAAAAACCACTTTCATGGAGGAAACTGAGAGCCAGTTCGACCATCTGGGACCTGTCAGCCAACATTAAAGGTAAAGTGTGGGGAAGTCTGTACTTAGTACGCAGAGCCAAAAGAAGGCGGCATTCCACCAAAATGCTGAGACCAAGGGATGGCAGGAAAAACACTGGTCAATAGCCAGAAGGCCACTCATTAAGTCCGTACATAACAAAATATGGTTGCGTTGGGACTGTTTAATAAAGGTAAGGGCCTGGGAAACTGCCATCAATTCTGCAGTAAACACCCCACATGTAAGTGGGAGGAGATGATTTTCCATGTCAACAGAGGATGTGAAGGCATATCCCACATGATCACCCGATTTAGAGCCATCAGTGTAAAAAACAACAGCATGTTGAAACTCCCATAAAATTTGGCGGAAAAAACAACGGAACACCATCGGGGGAGTGGAATCTTTCGGACCTCGAAGCAGCAGGTGGGTTATGTCCACGGTCTGGGAACAAGATAGAATAGGAAGGATGAGTGAGAGAGGAATGGACAGTGATTGCATAAGAAACCAAAAGCTGGGACCACCATACAGAAAGGTGGAAGGGGGGGGGATCCCAACTTCCACAGGAGTTTATCAACAGGGCTAGTATGGATGGCACCAGTGGCAAAACTGATATCACAATGGTGGACCAGATCCAGGAGGTACAGTGTGGAAGGAGCAGCCGAACCATAAACTTGACAACCATAGTCAAAGCGAGACAGCGCTAAAGCCTGATAAAGGCGGAGAAGGATGGAGCAGTCCGCGCCCCAAGAGGTTTGGTCAAGGGAGCGAAGGACATTGAGTATATGGAAACATCCTACCTTCAGGAGTCTGATATGGGGCAGCCAAGTGAGCTTGCTGTCGAAAAGAAGACCCAGGAAATGAAACTGTGGGACCACAGGCAATTGTTGTGCATCATGATAGAGCTCCAGATCGGGGTAGATTGTAGTACGGCGACAGAAGTGGACCACCCATGGTTTTAAAGGAGAGAATTGAAACCCGTGTGAGGGGGTCCATGCAGAGGCACGCCGTATAGCTCCCTGGAGCTGCTGCTCTGCAGAGGCCATCCAAGAGGAACTAACCCAAATGCAGAAATCATCCACATACAGAGCGGGGGATGACCAAAGAACTGACAGAGGCCACAAGGCCATCAATAGCAATGAGGAAAAGTTCTACACTCAACACGGAACGCTGTGGGATGCCATTCTCCTGGGTCTGTGGAGAACAAAAAACGGTACCAACCCAAACCCTGAACGACTGATGGAACAGAAACTGGCAGATAAAAATCGATAGTGGGCCTGGAAGATCCCACTTATGACGTGTAAGTAAAATGTGATCGCGCCAAGCCGTGTCATAGGCCTTGCGAAAGTTGAAAAATACTGCAACCAAATGGGGTGCTGGGAAAAAGCCTGCAAAACTGTGGATTCCAAGTGAAGTAAATGATCAATCAGAGACCGCCCCTCTTGGAAACCACACTGGTAAGGGGACAATAGACCCCGAGATTCGAGGATCCAAGTGAGCCGACGGGCTACCATCCATTCAAGTAACTTGCAAACAACATTTGTCAGGCTAATTGGCCGGTAGCTTTCGACAAAGGGGGTTCTTACCAGTCTTAAGGACAGGAACCATGATGCTATACCTCCACTGAGAAGGGAAGTCACCCTGGAGCCAAGTATGGTTAAACACCCAGAGAAGAGGTTGCCGTTGAGGAGCACTGAGATGTTGAAGCAGTTGGTTATGAATGGAGTCTGGGCCAGAGGCCGTATAATGAGAAGAATAAAGAGTGGAAAGAAGTTCCCATTCAGTAAAAGGTTTGTTGTAAGATTCTGACTGACAAGGGGTAAAACATAGTGTGGAAGCTTCGGCCCGCTGTTTCTGGTGAAGGAAAGCAGCCGGATAGGAGGCTGCTGCTGATGCTGTTGCAAAATTGATCACAAGATATTCCGCGAGAATCAACGGGTCTGTGCAAACGCCACCCAGGAGGTGAAGGCCTGGGAGGGTGGACAGCAACCTTGGAGAGAGCGAAGTGTAGCCCATACCCATGACATAGGGACAGTAGAACCGAGGGAAGGAACAAAGCTTTCCCAACACATCCATTTGCTCTGTTTGATTAAGTAAAGGGGCTTTAGCATGAAGGCATTTAAAGGTAATAAGATTGGCAACAGATGGGTGGCTCTTAAGGTGTTGCAAAGCTTGACTGTGATCACGGATGGCAATGGCATTTGCCATACTCCACCACAGGACTTGCTTGACAGTGATCACGAATGTCAATGGCAATGGCTGTACTCCACCATGGAACTTGCCGGCGGCATGATGGTCCACTTGAGTGCAGTACAGAAAGGCTAGCAGCGTGAACAATTGCGTCAGACACGTCACATAGGACGTCATCAATACAACCTGACAAACATGGATAAAAAACAAACTGTGCAGTATATAGAGGCCAATCGGCACACTGGAAAGACCAACGAGGTAACCTGTCCATCGGGGAGCAGGAAGGGAGCGAGAGAATCAACAGGAAATGGTCACTATCACAAAGGTTGTGATGTGGTGGCCAGTGTGAGGGAGGGAGGGAGGGAGGGAGGGAAGGAAGGAAGGAAGGAAGGAAGGAAGAAAGAAAGAAATAAAGAAAGAAAGAAAGAAAGAAAAAGGAAGAAAGAAAGAAACAAAGAAAAAGAAAGAAAGAAAGATAGATAGATAGATAGATAGATAGAAGGATAGATAGGAGGATAGATAGAAAGAAAGAAAGAAAGATAGATAGATAGATCGATAGATGGTCTGCAAGAAACTGGTCTATGAGAAGACCCTATCTAGATGGAAATGCACTGCCCCACAAGGTATGATGAGCAACCCCGAGAAAGAGGAAGGGAGGAGGAAGTTGCTGAAGAAGGGCAGTTAAGGCAGCAGGCGTAACAGTCCTGTCAGAGGGGAGCTAAAGATTGCAAACCGTGACCTCAGAGTCCAGGTGAACCCTAACAGCAACCGCATCCAATGTAGTTTGAAGAGGAATCCACAACGTCCGTACGGACCAACGTACAAACACCACCAGAGGCCCGCAGGGGGCCGATCCGATTTCAACAGAAAACATGGAACCCACAGATGGTCAGTGAGTGATCATCAGTAAATTGAGATTCCTGTAGAAGCACAAAAGCTGTAGAGTAAGACGAAACAAGGGATTTCAATTCTGGAAGGTGATGGTGGTATCCATTACAACTCCACTAGATAGCCACAGAATGATGATTCAAATGGGGGTTGAACAGGCTAAAGCCAGTCATGCCACTGGGTCACCACTTGTCACCGACAAGGAGGGGCGACACCCACGAACAACAGATCAGAATCAGCATCCAAAGGTGGAGATGGGACCTCTGGTGACACCAGAGGCTCCTTGCCCCAGAACTTATGTCTCTTCTTCTTTTCTGATTTAGATCATGGAGGGCTATGTGGCATAAAGGAGCCAGCTGCAGCAAGATCGGGAACAGAAAGAGATCAGGCGGCCTGGGGGCCCACAGACCATGGTTCTCGTAGTCATCTCGTGGCAGCAGACCTTTGACCTGGAAGGTGCCGGTAAGGGGTATCCCAGGAGGGGCGCCCTTGACCGGCAGACGCCGAAGAAATGGGACACGTATCGGCTGGTGGGGGGGAGCAGCGCCCAGAGGAGAAGGTGTGGGAGCCACAGGGGAGGGGGAGGAGAGGGGTTCGGGACTGGGGTAAGGGAGGCGGAGGAAGGGCTGAAGATTTAACTAAAGCATAGCTAGACCTCATGGACACAGGGTGAAGATGTGCATACTTCTTACAAGCCTCGGTGTAGGTTAAATGGTCAAGGGACTTCTACTCTTGTACCTTCTTATGAACTGGGCAATCTGGTGAACATGGAGAATGATTGGCATGACAATTAACACACACAGGAGGGGGAACACAGGAACTCCTCTCAGGGAGTGGACGTCCACAGTCACCACAGAGAGGGGCCTGCGAACAGCGGGAAGACGTGTGCCCAAAACGCAAGCACCTAAAACATCCCATAGGTGGTGGGATGTATGGCTTCACATCACATTGATAAACAATGATCTTTACTTTCTCAGGGAACTTATTCCCTTTGAAGGCCAGGATAAAGACACCAGTACCAATGCAATTGTCCTTCGGACCCTTCTGAACACGCGAAACAAAGTGAACACCCTGCCAGCTGAGATTGTACCGAAGTTTCTCATCAGTTTGAAGGATGAGGTCCCTGTGAAAAATCACACCTTGAACCATGTTTAGAGACTGTTGGGGGGTAATGGACACAGGAATTGTGCCAAGATGGGTGCAGGCACAAAGGGCCACAGACTGGGCAGCTGAAGCAGTTTTGATCAACAACGAACATGACTGCATCTTTCTCAGAGAGTGCACTTCATCAAACTTGTCTTCAATGTGTTCCACAAAAAATAAAGGTTTGGTATCGGTGACAGTATCCCCATCAGTCCTAGTGCAAACTAGATAGTGGGGGAAAGGTTTCGCTCCTAGCTGATGAGCCTGACCCTCCTCCCAGGGGGTAGCCATGGATAGGAAGTCCGAAGGAGCAGGATAAGCAGCACTAAAAGAATCAGTTCCACACGGGGAGATGGCCGCAGAAGAATGGCCAGAGTTCTGGACCTGTATGTGTTTCATTTGCATAGCGTCCGCCTTGATACCACCCACTCCAATCAGGGGCTCTCCCCATGGGTGCCAACCAGCCACAACAAGGGTTGTCTGGCACGGTGGCCATTGCCAGGAGTTCTGATCCTCCAGGACAAAAAGCAACCACTCCTAGGCTTACATGAGGAGGTCACAGCTCAGGTATCAGAAGTGTGATCCCTGTGTGTTCAGGGGGCTCAACCAAAAGGGTACATAGCGACCCCACCACACGGGCTGCCTACCGTGCAGGCTATGCATCCTGGCATCAGACAACGATGTGAAAGAAAAGGTGGAATGAACTAGGAGGGCACATGTCGGAGACACTAGGTAAGGCACTCTTCCCCAAATTGCTCACACTATGGAACAGAAGTTTAGTAATGGAGGTCAAACCCCAGAAGGGAACCAGGGAACGCCAAAAGGATGAGGTGATTATGCAACAAAACCAAACTGCAAAGCCAACAGAACCAGGAGGATAACAGGGCCAACTTAAAAAAGGACACCAAGAGAGGGAGAGGAGAGGGGGAAGGGGAAGGAGCAAGGAGAGGAAAGGAGGGAAAGGACAAGGAAATGCAGCCCTGGAAAGAAGGAAGGCTGCAATAGCTCGGGGCCCCATGCTCGCCATGCACGTACTCATGGAAGGACCGTGAGGCCCATGGGGGAGGTTAATTTTAGGGATAAAAGATGCCTTAGGATGCCAAAGAGATATCATGGCACTGTATCCTTACTTTCAAAGGGCTGGAATGTATTATATCTAATCCATATTTACAACCAAAATAGTTGTTATAAGCTGCTATGAGCAGGGATGACAGAAAGGGAGGATGAGGCTAAAATTATGAGGTAGTGTGCTACTGGTAAATGGTACAACTTGTGGCATAGCAGGAACTGTCTTACAGCTAATATCAATGGAACCACTATAATGAATATGATACAGCCATTGTTGTATTAGCTGATAAAAACTACTGAAACTACTACCAATCCAGACTTAAACTTACATAAGCAACGCTTAAAACCTGACTTCCTTTCACTGGTTAAGCTTACAGCTACACAGATATCATGCATTACTGCAGAGCAGGTGCTCCAGCATGTGTGGCAATACCATGATCAGTTATTCATAAAAAACATGACACAATGTCCTGGTGTCTGGTATCACCATGGTTGTGACTACTGTGTGTTATTTGTATCTACTTTAAGTGGGAAACCACCTGATTGCTTTAGCTTTTATTATGACTACCAGTAAACTGTGTTAATATTCGGAAACAGTACTTAAGTTAGTAAACAGCAAATGAACAAAGTGGTTCACACTGAACCTGAGAAGAGAGAAGTGGAGAATATTGGACATATATGAAACATCTATTAGGATTTTCTTTATAAATGTTAACATATCACAACTGGAGAGACTGAATCTCAAAGTGGAAGGTAGTGCTCTACCATGGCTTTGCCTGGTGTAGCAAACAACTGTTGTGTTCATTCAGCAGAATGACGTCATGAGGAGGGAAGCGTACATCAGCTCAATAATTAGGTGATTTGGCACAAGAGTGCATATTCAGCACTCAAGAACGTGTATTCAGTACACTGAAAATGGAGAAGATGCCAGCCATCATCTACAGAAGTCCAGAAGTCGAAGTTATGATGCCTCCCTACTCCAGTAGAGCTTCTGGAGGAGCTAGCTAGATAGGAAAACCATGGCAAATGAAGTCAGTTTCCCCCATTTGAACACACACACACACACACACACACACACACAACACACACAACACACACACACACACACACACACACACACACACACACACACACACACACACAACCTAATTTAGACCATCAGTCTCAGTAGCATTAATCTGCACACAGAAGGCCCAGTTATGCAGTTTATGCTGGCCACTAGCTATGAAAAGAAATTTGCTTGCAATCAAAGTTGAAGCAAACAGCCATTGCTGTCAGACTTTGCTGTCAAGAGCTGCAGGCCTCTGCTTGAGCTGAGCCTGTACGCAGTTTACTGGTTGACTACCATCTGCCAACAGCCGCCTCCCTTGTGGGCCATGGTTTTGAGGCTGGTGATCTAGCTACCCTTACATCACTGCCCTCTGTGGACACGTGTAATTGCTGTTCACTATCCAGAACAGGCACATGCCATTGTCATCAGTCATCCCAGTGGCTGCAGTTTAACCCCACCTACTCCATTGTATTCTCTGGCGGGTCAACAAAGCAAGTGAGAATTAAGGTGGCTTCCTACTCCCTGTCACCCATAGCCATTACTGCCTTGCATCAGCACTCTGCTGCTGTGCTGATTTGCTGATTACAGCATGATGGGTTACCATCGTACTGTGTGCCACCCTGGGCCACCCTCCTTGCAGACAACTGCTGATGCCAGCACACTTTAGCAGCTATTGTCACCTACATTATGGATGCAAATGACACTTCCCTGATGCCATCACTGTAACTGTTATGAATAAAAGACTTTCTCAATCAGGAACATTTATCTGATGGGTCACCATACAACAACTGCTACCACCAACACTGCAGACATGCTAGAACACGGAAACTGCACTACAGTCTGAAATATCAGCAGCCCAATTCACTTGCCAGCTCAGGGGTTATGCTCTACTGCTCATCATGGGTACAGCACTGACCTGTGCAAGTGATGTCACAAATGTAAACAATGTGTGCCAATGCCATCATAGCCAATTTACTAACTGCTTCCCTTTTATATCTTTTGACAGATAACTACTGTCTGGTTTCTGTGAAAGTTGTAGACAGCCTGCAGTTCCACGTGTTTTATCCACACTACCTTCACAAATGTAGTTTTGTCTTCCAAGGTAAGAGCTAAGCCACAGACTCAGTATCGCCTCACGTGTTCTTATATTCTTCCAGGAAGATGTATAAATATGATAGTACAGGACCTTTGGCTGACAGTCTCATCTTGCATAAATATGTTGTTATTGTTATTGATGATACTTTTAATTATTAATAATTAAGAAACAATTATTTATATTCAATTATTACTGGTATTAATGAATGATTAGTAATTGTTAAGACCAATAATAATAATAATAATAATAATAATAATAACAGAACTAAAGAAGCATCGGACAAGCACCGTCATGGTCGGGGACGACATTTGAACCCTATGCCCGCCCACAATGGCAACGACACTGCTAGCCAACTGAAAAATGATTTAAATCCAAATAGAGGTGTTTTGCAGGATATGCTTCCTGCAACCACCCTAGAAGGAAAACAAAGACAGAGGATGAGATGGTCAGATGAAGTTAATCGACACCTCATGTTCTGTCATTACCAAGCAACAAACCTAGGAACCAACACAACTGGATACAGATCACAAGTATACACAACATTTATTACCAGATACCCAGAATTAAAATTTTTAACAGAACAACGACTAGCTGATCAGATCCGTGTAATAATCAAAAATAACAGGATACCCCAGTCAGAATTAGAAAACATCAATCAACAAGTACAACAAATACTGGAACAGAATAATGTGCAATCAGAAGAAGAAGAAAATACAGTAATGGACTCAAACATCCCAGAGCAAACAAATAAAGAACAACACGCACCAATTAAACAATCAGAGGAAAGCGAAATCTTAAGACAGCCACCAGAACAAGCACAAATAGAACACGAAGTGACACACATGTTAGATATAGAAGAAAAATTTCAGCTAACATATATAGAATACAAAGACACAAAGACAGACATTAGACCATTCTTGCATAGACCACCAAATAACCCACAAGTCGAAACAACAGTAAAAACTATCAACACAATCATACACAACAAAATAAATGAAAATACAACTATGGAAGAGTTACAACTACTGGTTTATATAGGAGCACTCACTACACTAAATATACACACTAGGCAGAGATCAGAACCAACCAACACACAGAAGAAACCCACAAAACCAGCATGGCAACACAGGCTACAGATCAAAATAGAAAAACTGAGAAAAGACATAGGACAGCTAACACAATTTATAAGAAATGAAATGTCGGAAAAAAAATGAAAAAGGTTAGGTAAAATCTCACAAAGAGAAGCGACAGAGCAATTAGACAAAAAGAAGCAGAAATTACAAGCATTAGCCAAATGAATCAGAAGATACAAAAAAAGTGAAAATAGAAGGAAACAAAACCAAACATTCAACACAAACCAAAAGAAATTTTACCAGACAATAGATAACACACACATTAAAATAAACAATCCACCAAACATAACAGACATGGAACACCTCTTGAGCAACATATGGTCAAACCCGGTACAACATAACAGACATGCACGGTGGATACAAGCAGAAACAGACACATACAAGATGATACCACAAATGCCTGAAGTGGTAATTTTGCAACATGAAGTCACCCGAGCAATTAATTCTATGCACAATTGGAAAGCCCCTGGAAATGATAAAATAGCAAATTTCTGGCTAAAGAAGTTCACCTCAACACATTCACATCTAACTAAATTATTTAACAGTTACATTGCAGACCCATACACATTCCTTGATACACTTACACATGCAATAACCTATCTGAAACCTAAAGATCAAGCAGACACAGCAAACCCAGCTAAATATCGCCCCATAACATGCCTACCAACAATATACAAAATATTAACTTCAGTCATTACACAGAAATTAATGACACATGCAATACAGAACAAAATTATAAATGAAGAACAAAAAGGCTGCTGCAAAGGAGCACGAGGATGTAAAGAGCAACTGATAATAGATGCAGAGGTGACATATCAAGCTAAAACTAAACAAAGGTCACTACATTACGCATAAATTGATTACCAAAAAGCTTTTGATAGTGTACCCCACTCATGGTTACTACAAATATTGGAAATATACAAAGTAGATCCTAAATTGATACAGTTCCTAAACATAGTAATGAAAAATTGGAAAATCACACTTAATATCCAAGCAAATTCAAATAATATCACGTCACAGACAAAACAGATTAAGTGTGGAATATACCAAGGAGATTCATTAAGTCCTTTCTGTTTCTGCCTTGCTCTGAACCCACTATCCAACATGCTAAATAATACAAATTACGGATATAATATTACTGGTACATACCAACACAAAATCACACATTTGCTATACATGGATGATCTAAAACTACTGGCAGCAACAAATCAACAACTCAACCAATTACTAAAGATAACAGAAGTATTCAGCAATGATATAAATATGGCTTTCGGAACAGACAAATGTAAGAATAATAGCATAGTCAAGGGAAAACACACAAAGTATGCAGTCATGTGAAACCAGGAGCACCAATGTGGGAAATTATTAGGGACATTTTACGGGACCAACAAGACAACAAAAATCATCATGTTGTATTAATTGGAGGAGCAAATGACGTGTATTGTAACGAGTTAGCTAACGCTATTATCAGTCTCAAAAGTGCCTTCAGTTCGATAGAAAACCAAAAAGTAACTTATTGGTGTGCCACATAGGCATGACATATCTGCTTCATGTGTGAATGCCGAAATTAAGGAAGCAAATAAACAGATACAAACAATGTGTCAAGTGTACCCAAACATAAGATTTCTATCAGTCGATTTCCTGGATAGATGCAGCTTTACAAAACATGGCATGCACCTGAATAGAAGAGGCAAGTCATCTCTGTGCAAAGTAATTTACGAAACATTAGAAACATATGAAAAACAGAGTATCTATGAGTCAGTACCAATTATTGCAATGAACTACTGATACTTTACTGAAAGCAACCATGCAGGAAATGAATATGTCCTGGAGACAACAACTAAAGCAGCTGCAGAACCACAAATTGTTACAGCATCACGATCAAATTCAGTAACAATGGCAGCACCATCAAAACCAGCAACATCTGAACCAGCTCGAGCAACAAGACCAATAACAGCAGCAGCACAAGCAACAGAAGCAGAAATGGTGTCAACAACAACTGTAGCACTTCCACTGCAGTCACTGGTAGAAAAGAGGAAGGAAACCACAGTGAGTATTGTATTACCACCTCCATCCTATGCCAAAGTGTTATCAAGTGCCTCCACTCAGCCTGCCCACATAAACTATGTACATGTGAGACAAACAAGAACCTTGAGAAACAGACAACAAAAATATCACCTTGATTAGCGGATAAGAAGACAGAAACCTAAGTAAGTATTTTATCATCTCCATCCCATAGTGAAGTGTTATATAGTGCATCAAATCAGCCATCCCACACAGATGTGTTATCAAGTAGGCCTATATCAAATCCCCCATGCCAGATAAATTATGCAGGAAGAGAAATAAACAAGTCTGCCACCCAAGCCTCAAACAGAACCAAAAAAATACCACAGATATGTAATGATTTTTTATGGCCTGCGACAAGGAAGTCCAGCCGCTACCAAAACATAACACCATCACCACACCAAACATGAGGACCAGTGAAAGGCAAACCACCATGTGTGCATCCCATTGGGCCCAAGACATCATGCACCTTCCCTCTTGCTGTGAAAAATCAATATTATTCATGCACATAAATATTAGATCCCTGAAATATAAAGCTGATGAACTTGGTGTTGTATTGAATGGAAACAACAGAATTGTATTATGTATTAATGAACACTGGTTAAGAGAAGAGATAAAACTGTATGTACCACCACGTTTTAATTTAATTACAAGTTACTGCGGACCCAATGAAGGTTATGGGGTTCCTCAATATATATAAGTGACAACCTAGGGTTAAGATATACTGTGGTTGATGTTAAGGACATATGTGTTAAAGGCATTCTTGAAGCGGCTGTCATACTACTACCAACATTAAAACTCACAGTTATTTCAATATACCATTCTCCTGATAGTGATGCCGATCAATTTGTAGAGTGTTTAGATAAACTTATTCACCGTACAGAAAAATATACCAAACACAAGACAGTAATTTTAGGAGATTTAAATTTTGATGTAAGGAAAAAAAAGAAAAAACACACAAAAATACTAATTTGCTTAACATGCTAAGATCCCATAATCTCTTCTGTGCAAATTATAGTCCCACAAGGCAACTTTCTTGTCTTGACAGTTTTATCACAAATATACATAAAGATGATTTTGAATTGGGACTCCTTAATGTTGACTATCTGACAGATCACAAAGGTATATGGGCAAAATTAACAATTAATGAAACAATGGGGGATTGTGAACCAACCCAGTTTGTCAGGTTATTAAATGATAAAGGCATAAATAGCTTCACGGATAAGCTGAAGGTACTAAACCGGAATAATATAATATATGCTTCCAACAATGTTGAGGAGGCTTGTAGCAGGTTTCTTAGTACTTTATCTGAAATTTTCAATACCTCCTGTCCAATGGTTACCAAACAAAACAAAACTATGGCAAGAAAGCATGGCAGAACTACTCCACATAGGTGGTTCACACCATATTTACAGAAGCTAAGATTAATGGTCTTGATATGCTATGATAAGGAAAAAAATGGTAGTGTTGACAATGAAATGTATGTTAGCCTCAAGAGACACTATAGATCACAAATCAGAGTAGCAAAATGTAGAGCAAATGGTATCTTCATTAAAAACTCCAATAATAAGTGTAAGGCTGCGTGGAGGGTCATTAAAGCAGAATTAGGTACAGGTAGTCATAGTGTAAAAGTTATAACTGGTGTTAATGTCACCCCAGATGAATTTAGCCCCTTTTTTATCAATGCAGCAAACCCTAATCCCTCATCTCCTCGTAAGAAGAGTTCAAAATCAGATTCACAATCTACTTATATAAACCAGTTTTTGCAAAACTTTGCTGATACTGTGCCAACCTGTAATTGGGGACATGTGGAAATACGTGATGTAATTAAATCAGTGGCAAAGTTAAGTGACTCCAGATCAGAAGATATTTATGGCCTCTCAAATTTTGTGATTAAAAAAAATTATCGGTTTGATATCATTCCCCCTCTTCACACTCATAAACTGGATGTTTGACTGTGATATTTCTCCAGAATGTCTAAAGAAGACAGTAGTAATTCCATTACACAGAAAGGGTGATAAAAACTGCACTAATAATTATCGTCCAATTTCTCTGATACCTATTCTTTCAAAATTAATCGAATATTGTATACAAAAGCAAATTAACATGCGTTTGTCAAAAAACCGTGTACTGACTAAGTCTCAATGTGGTTTTAGGGCCCAGTTATCAACAATTAAAGCTGTTGAAAATGTTGTTTCTATTGTGCAATCTTCTTTTGAATCTAAATTATCTGCTGAAGCTACACTAGTGGACTTAAGCAAAGCATTTGATTCTGTAAACCAAACAATACTGCTGGAGAAACTATGGTGTTACGGCATTAGGGATCTGGAACTCTCCCTCATTAAAGCATATCTCAGTAACAGAAAGCAAACTGTAAGCTACAACGGTCAAAAGTTACAGTTACTGAACGTCACTAGAGGTGTACCCCAAGGATCAGTGCTTGGGCCATTACGGTTTATAATATGTATAAATGACCTGACCAGCAATATGCCATGCAAATCTGTGCTTTACGCAGATGATACAACTTTCATCAATTCAGGGAAGGACATAAATAAACTGAAGCAGCAAAGTAAAGATTTTCTCAGATTATCCAATATGTGGTTTGAAGCCAATGAGTTAGCTATTAACTATGAAAAGACTGTAAATATATCCTTCAGCTTATCCAATGCTGATACTGAGTACACTTCTACCAAACTTCTTGGCATATACTTAGATACGAAATTAACCTGGCAGAGTCACATAGACAACATATCTTGAAAGCTTTCGCGAGTTATCTATCTACTGAAAAAATTACACACATGTGTTTCTGAAAGCCTGCTGATTAACTCCTATTATGCATTCTTTCATTGCCATATTAGCTATGGTATTCTTCTATGGGGTAATTCTCCATGGTCCAGGAAAATTTTTATTTGGCAGAAGAAAGCCATCAGGAGCATCTCTGGGGTTACCAAAAATAACATATCATGTAGGTCATACTTCAAAGAATTACAGATAATGACAGTCCCTTCTCTTTTTATATACAGCTGCCTTTTGTACATAAAAGAAAACTTTAACAGTTAAAACCTTAGGCAGTCCGTTCATAACATAACACTCGTCAAACATTTAAGATAGACATACCAACAACTCGACTCAAGAAAACACAAGACAGTTATGAATACATGGGAATAAGGCTCTTCAACACATTACCTGTGCAGGCACGTTGTGTCTCTCTTAATATGTTTAAAAGTAAGACTAAAAAATGGCTGATAGACAAAGCTTTTTACAGTGTTAAAGAATCTGAAAACTCTTCAAAAATAGACCTGACTTATGAAACAACTTGCAACTCTGTTTGTACCTCTAAGCTTTTTTTTGTCTCTGTAGTTCCACATTTAACTGTTAAACATGTGGAGAAATCCTTATGTATGAAATGTATTCTTTTATTATGCACATTCCTTAAAATGAACACTTTAGTTATGTGGGCTATCTTTATGTATCAAATGTATTCCTTTATTATGTATGTTCTTTTAAAATGTATACTTTAGCTTTGTGTGGTACCTCACAATAGTTATATTTCTTAATATGTAAATTGTACATTACTCATGACAATATCGATTGCATGTAAATGCTTAAAGATGGATAAATAAATAAATAAATAAATGCACCACAAAATGTACTGGAGAATGATTAATACAAATTATACTGGAACAGAACCATTATAACAGATAAAACACCACCACATAACAAACCTGGCATCATACTCACCAATAAAAAGAAGAAATTGACACAACTAATCGAAATATCCACACCCAATACAACAAATATACAGAAAAAAACAGGAGAACAATTGAAAAATACATCCAACTGGCTGAGGAAGTCAAGGACATGTGGCATCAGGATAAAGCTGACATTATACCAATTGTACTATCAACTACAGGAGTTATACCACACAATATCCACCAGTACATCAACGCAATACAACTACATCCAAACATATATATACAACTACAGATGTTGGCTCTGAGCACTATGGGACTTAACATCTATGGTCATCAGTCCCCTAGAACTTAGAACTACTTAAACCTAACTAACTTAAGGACATCACACAACACCCAGTCATCACGAGGCAGAGAAAATCCCTGACCCCGCCGGGAATCGAACCTGGGAACCCAGGAGTGGGAAGCGAGAACACTGCCGCACGACCACAAGCTGCAGACTACAATTACAGAAATCTGTAATTATTGATACATGTTCAATTACCTGAAAGTTCCTAAATGCAATGTAACATATACCATACAGTTAAAAGGAAGTCACGCTTGATCAAGGTCTGAGTCACTTACCATTTTTAGCCAGACATAACGTCTGAGAAAGGGAAGATAATAATAATGCAGACCAGCCAGTAAAACTGGAGAATTGGAAAACGTGAAGATCTTTTAAAAAGAATAGGTGGTAGGCAAAAATGCCACTTATAATACAGCAATATGTCTAATAGGAAAAATACAAAGATTCAGACAGATTTTCAGAAAAAGTATGTGCACAGTTCAAAGAGAAATGATTGTAGTATTAATATGTGTAGACAACCATTTAATGATTATTAAGTTTATGAGGAGCCAAATTCACCATTTCTTGCGTCCATATTTTAACATTCTAGAAAATTATTTCCTTGTAAAACATATACATCTGTTAATAAATCTGACATTTGTGCTTGGAATAGAGATGACTAAACCTCAGTATATATGATAATGAAGATTCAGTCACAAAAACATACAGCTCTTCCTCACTGAAGCTAAGCCACTTATGGGACAACATGCGAAATATACTGGCAGTACCTCAGTTACATAACATTTCTGCTGGTAGTGTAAACTGGTGTGTCCAATACAAAATAAATGACAAATGCACCATTGTTCAGTTTTGATTGTAGCAGTATACACGCTTGGCACAGTGCAGAAAATTGTCCAACAACATCATGTGCGAGCAATCATCCAGTTTTTATCATGTACTGAAGTCACTGCCCTGAAGTAACTCTGCTAAATGCATGTAATAGTGTGGAAGGAGAGCTCTGAGCATAAACACCAGCCACTGCATATCTGAAGCATGAAAGATTCCTCTTTGACTGGTGAGTCACATTACACATTGCTATACAGCAGTGGCAAGGTAGAAGCACATAAAAACCACAATTAATGATGGATCACTCTTAGCAGCTAGATTCAGTTCAGGCTAGTGGTAGTACTTACACATTTAAACACGAAAATGTGAACTAATCATGTGTTATGGCACTACATTTCCAAATCAATGTCTGCAACCTGCACCCAGATGAACCACCAGGTACCTTACCAAATTATGGTGCCTGTACTGGACACACACTGAGCTGACATGAAGGAAACCTCTGCTCCAGCACTGAAGTGTGTACATTTGCCACATACCAGGCCCTGCCAGCTGCTGCTGGGGCTGGAACACTGTTCACACAGCATGGTGTGAGATCCAGGCTATTGCAGTGACTACCTGGATTACATCCTGCCAGGGCATGGCACTCTGCTGCTTCTGTGGTCTAAGTGGCCAAAAGTGACATACTGTCATAACAGAGCCAGATCGAGCGGCCCCAAATATCGCATGCCTCATCCAACTGTTGTCAACTGCACCATACACTGAAAAGTACTCCATGATGATCGTTGACCCAAAGTGGGTCATCTCAACTACAACAAGGTGCTACCTCCTCTACCTATGCATCTATGACCCACATGTAATCTCAATGCTGCCAGTAGCCAAACTGTTGCCTGCCAGCTAGAGGCATACTGCTGGCTGTCATCAACTGAGTCTGGGGCACCTTCTGGTGTCCTTGGTTCATTGCCCACCCATCCTTGCATATTTTCTGCACCATGTCCAATGCGAGCTCCTGGCCTGCTGCATTGGCACCTGATAGCATAGCCAGCCTACACCAGAGTTTTCTGTCGTTGTGTGTCTGATGTTGGCAGGCATGACACAGCTCCACACCAGACAATGTGCTGACTTCAGTACTTCTGTGGCCACTTGCCCAGCCTGACTTCTTTGTACTAGTGGAATCTCCCACTGCCATGTGTCAAGCAAAGGAAATACCACAGCCCAGGGTCAACACGAGTCACTGGGACACTGACTACTTGACTTGCGTGACTTTGGCTATATAAATAATAACGTTACCTTCACTGTCTTTACAATTCTATGACAGCTGAGAAACTGGTTCTTCTAACCTACTTTTCAGTCTATCATTCTCATCCATTGTGAGATTAATAGCACTAAGACCATCCTGACTCCATTACACATGCTTTGTTTCTTTAATTTACAAAGGGCTGAAGTGGTGCTGCTCATACATCTTTTCTTCTACAATGTATGTGAGTTACACAAAAAGCTGCAGGCAGAGTTTGAAAATTCATTGAGAAAGTATCACATCCCCACCCAAAAATTTGGTCAGTGGTTTGATCAACAAGCCATGGAAATTCAGTTACCTACCAGGTCCTCAAGATCATCTGAACACAATTTCATTTAGTGTGGCCACCTGGAATTCTGTTGAGAGAAACTGACCCATCTTGGATCCTACTTAGGCTGAAAGATACAGTTGTTGATAGACCTAAGGGTAGTGTGACACTGTTACTTTTGGAGATCATGTGAACTATTGCTGCTACGACTATTGCAAGACTGGTGCAGTATGTTTCTAGAGATAGTTTTATATGTCACTTATTCATTAAGGCAGAGAAATCACCTTCACCTAACCCCTTTCTACATAAATACTGTCAATATATTGTCTTGCAAGAACATGGCCCCTGCAACATTACAGTACTTTCAAAATGCCTCTCATTTAGCTCCAAATCCAGTTTAAGAATGATGGAATAGCCAAGGCCCTGCTTTCCTTAATTTGTTCCCTTCAGTCAACTCATTTGTTTGTCATCTGCACAACTGAGCTCAGCCAGCAAAAAATCACACAGCAGCTTGTCTCAAACACTTCCAAGCTACTACTAATTGTGGTCCTCAATCCATCCTAAGCAGCCATTCCTGATATCTTTCCAGGAACTCCTCACATCCAACTTAACATTACCTTCCTGCCTTAGATCTCTTTCCAGTAAGGTGAACTGCACACTTACAAAATAACCTCAGCCTTAAAATGAACTTCAGCCCCCTTCAGAAAAGGGCTCCAGAAGCATGGTCATGGATCAAAGTAACCACGAGGCAGAGGGAACTCTCCTAATGTTTTCAACACCAATGCTTACATACTTTACCACAGGATGCTATCCCTATACGACCTTCAGCCTACACAACCGCCAGCAGCTCTTTCCAAAGCTCTTACCTTAATCCACGTGCTCACACATTGTCAACCACTTGAACCCTTATCTTCACTTTCACCCCAAATTTCACAAAGCTAATACCACTAATCCCCTTACAGTTCGCCTCACTGTGGCTGGATATAACACACTCATAGAAAGATCTTCCAGCCTTTTTTTGAGCATCATCTCCAATCAATTGTCCACAGTCTGCCTTCTTACATCAAAGACTAAATCACTTCCTCCTGTGCTTTGCACTGTGGATGCTATTTCCTGACACATCATCCCCTATGCTCATAGCTTTATTGCCATGAACACATTTCCCAGTAACCTGCCAATATGAATCCACCACTTAAATCCTAATCCTTTCAGTCAATGACATTCTGCCCTATAATTCCCTCTTTTGAAGCCTAAATCTACAAAAGCTCCATGGAATTGTGATGAGTATCAGTTTTGCATTAAATGCTAACCTGTTTGTGGGCAACCTAAACAAATAATCCATACCTGTTTGACCCCTAACAGCCCTTGTTTGGTTTAAATTAATTGACATCATCTTCATGATCTTGGGGCTTTTTTTTCAAGTTGCTTCATCATCATCATCATCATCATCTCCAAAACCTGCTTCATCTGACCATCAATGAGCTACCTTCCCAGATGTTCCTGTTTGAAATGGCTCAATAAAACCACCTGTTGATGTCAAACACAAAAACCACCAACTGTAACCCTATTTCAGTAGCAATATGTTCCCACTCCACAAAAAGTTTCTTTCCACTAAACTTAAAACATTTCGATGTTGTTTCTGAAATCTGAAACAAGAGTTGACAATGGAGTTGACCACACAGATGATGCATTTTAATATCGATTTACTATATAAGCTGTATGTATGTTTTGTGAGAAAGTTTGTACTGTCCTAATGTATCATTCAAATTGTAGGTTACAAAATTCATCCATGTGTTGTTAGCTAGTGTTAATGTACAGAACTGGCCAGGTAAGGAAGTTTGAAGAAACATAAAATAATTAATGCAAGCAATTTATGTCAATACACATTAAAAAAAACATCATATAGATCAAAGCAGCACAGCACCCATGATTCAAAATGGTTCTTTTATTGCATTTCAAGTCATCATCTAATACTCTTCTTCTTCTTCTTCTTTTCCTTCAGCATTTGTCCCATGTGCCTGCGGGGTCCACTATATGGGTCCGTTGTATCCATTTTGCTCTATCAAGGGCTGCATCTGGGTGGATGTTCACACATTTAAGGTCTTTGTGAATTGTATCAGCCCATTATTGCTTAGGTCATCCTCAGTGTCTGCCGCTGACAACTTCAAGTGTGTAACCCACCTTGTCAATAGAGTCATCACCAGCCCGTAAAACATGCCCAAACCATCGAAGATGACACACACACATCTTGTTCTTACAAAAAACAGACACAGAAAAAATAATCCCCTAATCAATATTATTTTTGATATCAAATTCTAATATACTATCAAATAGATTATTTAAATAGTAGTACACAGAATTGAAAGTTTAATCATCACTTCAAGTCATACTCTAAAACCAACATGTGTAAATGCTGTATCACCACATGGACTATCTTTTTCTTTCTCTACCTCTTCCATTTGTTTCTGCAACTTGATTGTTTCTTTTTCCAGTTCTTTTACCTTCTGGTGGAGCCTGAGAACCAATTGAACACCTTCAGTCTGAAAACAAAGATAGCACTGAAAAGCATGACTAAAGCATATGAATCAATAATAAAGCTTCCTTACTGGTAGAGTTTTACTTCCATATCCTGTATTTTTGAGGTGAAAAGCCTGGTTTTCAATAATATTGGCAAACACAATTTGAATGTCTTCTTACGTAGCAAAGTATCTACCAATGAGTCAAATCTCTTTTCATATTAAAGTACATACCATGGTCTTTAT
This sequence comes from Schistocerca serialis cubense, assembly GCF_023864345.2. Lineage (NCBI taxonomy): Eukaryota > Metazoa > Arthropoda > Insecta > Orthoptera > Acrididae > Schistocerca > Schistocerca serialis. The sequence goes on from NC_064640.1 coordinate 853,857,780, forward strand.
ACTGGTTTCCCAATGATGAAGTTTCCAGAAGAATGTGGAAATGGAATTGATCAGACTAATTATAACTCACCTCTCTGGAGACCTGAAGAAAGATGTTTGTGGCCACAGATTTGCTTTGGTTGAAGAGGTGCATGTCTGGGTACAATCATGGTTTGGTAGGCAACCACAAACATGTTTCTATGATGGTATTGACTGTGTATCACATAGTGGGTTAAGTTTCTCAACAGTTATGGTGATTACTTTCAAAAATAATGAACAGTTTACTTACTTTTTCCATCTGCTTTCCAGGTAAATTCATTACATTTTATATTTTCTACAAAGTGGTAACAATGAATAAAATTGTAAACATGTTTGCACATACTTTTTTGACCATATATGCTATAATGAAATTTATTTTGGAAGCTTCAAAATGGCTGACAGTTCTTGCAGTAACTCGCGGAATGGTTTTCTGTGTGCACTCCACTGGGACAACATTCAGGAATATGACAGGAATGATCATTTGGGGGAAAAAATAATAATCTAGTGAACTTGGGCTCTGAAATGCATACCTTAAGATCTGTGAGCACTTATTCAATAGAAGAGATACATTTCCCAGTAGCAAAGATGTACATATTCTCATAGAGCTTAAGGAATGCATTTTAGAGCCCATGCTTACTAGACTTTTTTCCTTGGAATGGTCCTTCTCATCATATGCATGAATATTGACAAATCCTCTTGGGACACCAGTATAAAGGCCAAAAGGCCATGGTATGTACTTTAACACTGAAAAAAATTGAGTCATAGGTAGATCCTTTGCTACAGAAGAAGATATTCAAATTATAACCGTGTTTATGGTTCATTTTACAAGTGCTGGAATAACCAAAGTGATCATACATTCATCATTAGGTGGATATATTTAAATTAACAGAGCATAATATTGATACTGTTCCATCTACTTCAGCAAGCTGTGGAACCTGAATAACGATTTTTTTCTTTTGCTGGAATTCCCTTCCTCCTTTTAACATTCACATGAGACAAGCCTGAAGTTGTTTTGAATTTGAAAAATATGTGAAGACAAAACTGTTTCATCTGTGTAAGTTATCTGATTCTGCATTACCCCAAAATGCATTTCACCTACAAGTAAATCCCATAGTATACAGACATTGCAAACACAAGATAAACACAGTGGGGATAATAAAGGAATAAAAACTTACATCTTCCCCATGGTCAGATACACCACTTATAGTTTTATCTTGTGCACTAACAGTGATTGGACTCTAAAAAGAACACTGATGAGTACTTTTAGAATGCCCATGCCATTGCAGGTGACCCATTTCATTCTTCAAGCTTTCATTTTGTTTTTTCAATAGGTTGTGCTCTTCCTGGAGTTTCTGATATCCATCTCTATCTTTGCTCAGCATCAGCCTTTTTAGCTCAACACAGGCCTGTAGATTCTCTACTAAAATTAAAGAAAATTATTGCGTAACATCACTAAAATATATATCATTTAGGGTAGCATGTCCAGTGGAAACAATTAACTACAGTATATCCTTAAAAGGGTGTCTTCATTTTAGCATACATAATATACTAGTCTCAATAAATGTTGATAGCATCAAAAGAAGCATTATTGGAAATACAAATCTGAGTGACTACAAAGTAAGTGTATACATTTTTTTAGTGCCATGGAATAATAATACAAACATGAATCATTATGATAAATTTAAGCTCAACTATAATCAGATAGTGAATGATTAACCGAAAACAAGCATAAGTCACCAACTGAAAAAGCTGTTGCTCTTCTGCATAGTTTTACACTCCTGTATACATAGTACAAGGTGCTGCTTTTGTATTCAAAGGAATTTTTAACACAGAATACTGACAGTTAAAAATTACACACAAAGTCTTATCAATTTTGAATATTACAGTCTCAATAATGAAAAATAATGGGCCAGAATGAAGTCCTCAAAGGAGTTTAAATGCAATGTCATTTTTCCAGGAATGTTGTTTCAAGATTCAACAATGTGTGAGAATAGAAGAGATGAAAGTATTTATTAGTGTCACTTTCCACACAGTAGCTGCTTGATGTCAGCTAGGTAGTTCAATCACAAGCTTTCATGTGGATTTATTAAAATGTGAGTGGCAGAATAAATTGATATAAGAATGATTATATTTGGCATCTGCAGGCTTTTCTTCTCCCATCAATATGGTCCTGAAATATTACAATGAATTAACAATTACATTTAAGAATTAACAATTGCATGAAATAAATACACCCTGATATCAAAGTTGGTCCAAACATACAGAGGCATTCACTAACAAAGAGAACTTTATACACATACAGCTGAGGAAAAGATACCAATGTGTTTAGCATACTCTAAAGATATGAGCCTATATCAGGCTAGGGGTATCATAAATCCCATATGCTCTCCTAAATAACATCTCAGTGAAAGTGCCTTACAAATGCCCCTGTTTGGCCTGTTACCAACTATTAAGTGTGCATCTACATTCTGTGATTCTGTGGATAACTGATAACCAATGGTGTCACATTGTGGTGTTGGAGACAAGAATGGAACAAATGGGAGGTTGAGGTATGGTTGATGGTCTCTCAAACCTAGCATAAGGTGGGAGACACCTCAACCACAGCCACCCACCCCCACCACAAAAGTAGTTGAAAACATTATGTTATTGTTATTGTTCTTGTTGTTGTTGTGGTCTTCAGTCCAAAGACTGGTTTGATGCAGTTCTCTGTGCTACTCTATCCTGTGCAAGCCTCTTCATCTCTGTGTAACTACTGTAACCTACATCCTTCTGAATTTGCTTACTGCATCCATCTCTTAGTCTCCCTCTATGATTGTTGCCCCACACACTCTTCTCCAGTACTAAATTGGTGATCCCTTGATGTGTCCTTCCAACAAATCCCTTCTTTAATTCAGTTGTACCACAAAATTCTCATCTCCCCAATTCCATTCACTCTATACTCAATGTTAACAAATTTCTCTCCTTCAGAAATGTTTTTCTTGCCATTACCAGTCTACATTTTATATCCTCTCTACTTTGACCATCATCAGTTATTTTGCTTCCCAAACAGCAAAACTCATTTCCCAATCTAATTCTTTGAGCATCACCTAATTTAATTCTATTACATTCCATTATCCTCATTTTGCATCTTATATCCTACTTTCAAGACACTATCCATTATGTTCAACTGTTCTTCCAAGTCCTTTGCTGCCTCTGGCAGAATTACAATGTCATTGGTAAACATCAAAGTTTTTATTTCTTCTCCCTGGGCTTCTAATTCCTACTCCAAATTTTTCGTTTGTTTCTCTTACAGCTTCCTCAATACACAGAATGAATAACATCAGGGATAGGCTACAAGCCCATCTTACACCCTTCTCAACAACTGCTTCCCTTCGGGCACCTTAACTCTTACAAGTGCTATCTGGTTTCTGCACAAATTATAAATAGCCCTTTGCTCTCTGTATCTTACCCCTACCACCTTTAGAATTTGGAAGAGTGTATTCCAGTCAACATTGTCAAAAGCTTTCTCGAAGTCTACAAATGCTATAAATGTAGGCTTATCTTTTCTTAACCTATCTCTATGAGAAGTCGTCATATTGCCTCATGTGTTGCTACATTTCTATGAAAACCAAACTGATCCTCCCCAAGTTGGCCTCCACCAACTTTTCCATTATTCTGTAAAGGATTCATGTTAATATTCTGCAACGGTGACTTATTAAGCTGATAGTTCAGTAATTTTCACACCTCTCAGCTCCTGACCTCTTTGGAATTGGAATTACTACATTCCTCTTGATGTCTGCAGTTATTTCACCTGTCTCATCCATCTTGCTCACCAGATGGAAGAGTTCTGTCATGGCTGGCTCTCCCAAGGCTATCAGTAGCCCTAACAGTATGTTGTCTACTCCTAGGGCCTTATATTGACTTAAGTCTTATAGTGCTTTGTCAAATTCTCCATGCAGTATCATATCTCCCTTCTCATCTTCATCTATGTCCTCATCAATTTCCATAATGTTGCCCTGAAGTACATCTCCCATGTATAGACCCTCTACATGCTCCTTCCACCTTTCTGCTTTCCCTTCTTTGCTTAGGACTGGTTTTCCACCTGAGCTCTTGATATCCATACAGGTGGTTCTCTTTTCTCCAAAGGTCTCTCTAATTTTCCCGTATGCAACATCAATCTTACCATTAGTAATATATGCTTCTACATCTTTACATTTGTCCTCTAGCCATTCTTGCTTAGCCATTTTGCACTTTCTGTTGATCTCATTTTTTAAACATTTGTATTCCCTTTCACCTACCTCATTTATTGCATGTTTACATTTTCTCATTTCACTGATTAAATTCAATATCTTTTATGTTACCCAATGATTTCTACTACATCTTTTTACCTGCTTGGAACTCTTCTGCCTTCACTATTTCATCTCTCAAAGCTACTCATTCTTCTTCTACTGCATTTCTTTCTCCTGTTCTTGTCAGTCATTCTCTAATGCTCCTTCTGAAATGCTCTACAACCTCTGGTTCTTTCAGTTTATCCAAATCCCATCTCTTTAAATTCCTGCCTTTTTGCAGTTTCTTCAGTATTAATCTACAGTTCATAAACAATAAATTGTGGTCAGAGTCCACATCTGCCCCTGTAAATGTCTTACAGTTTAAAACTGGTTCAGAAATCTCTGTCTTGCCTTTGTATAACAATCTGAAACCTTCTGGTGTCTCCAGATCTCTTTCACGTATACAACCTTCATTCAGAATTCTTAAACCAAGTGTTAGTTATGATTAAATTATGCCCTGTGCAAAGTTCTACCAGGCAGCTTCCTCTTTCATTCTTTTCCCTCCAGTCTCCATTCACCTATTACTTTTCTTTCTCTTCCTTTTCCTACAGTCGAATTCCAGTCCCCCATGACTATTACATTTTCATCTCCCTTAACTATCTGACAAATTTCTTTTTCCTCACCATACATTTCCTTAATCTCCTCTTCATCTGCAGAGCTAGTTGGCATATAAACTTGTACTACCATGGTGGGTGTGGGCTTTGTATCTAACTTTGCTACAATAAGGCATTCACTATGCTGTTCATAGTAGCTTACTTGTGTTCGTATTTTGTTATTAATTAATAAACCAACTCCTGCAAAGCCCCTATTTGATTCTGAATTTATAACCCTGTATTCACCTGACTAGAAGTCCTTCTGTTCCTCTTGCCACTGAACTTCACTAATTCCCAGTATATCTAGCTTTAACCTATCTACTTCCGTTTCGAATTTTCTAACCTACCTGCCTGATTAAGGAGTCTAACATTCCACACACTGATATGCAGAATGCCAGTTTTGTTTCTCCTGAAAAATGACATCCTCCTGAGTATTCCCCACCCAGCGATCTGAACGGGGGACTATTTTACTCAAGAGGATGTCATCATCATGTAACATGCAGTAGAGCTGCATGCTCTTGTAAAAAAAATTACTGTTTTAGTTTTCTCTTGCTTTCAGCCGTTCACAGTACCAGCACAGTGAGGCCATTGTGGTTGATTTCACAAAGCCAGATCAGTCAATCATCCAGACTGTTGTCCCTGCAACTACAGAAAAAGCTGCTGCCCCTCTTCAGGAACAACATGTTTGCCTGGCCTCTTGACAGATACCCCTCCATTGTGGTTGCGCCTCCATTACAGCTATCCACACGAGGCATGTAAGCCTTCCCACTGATGGTAAGGTCCATGGTTCATGGGGGAGAAAACATATCTGACAAAAAACCAATTTCATGGAGAACAACAGGAAACCAGTCCAACTGCCCATGAGTCGATTGTCAATATTAGAGGCAAAGAATTAAAGCCAGGAGGGGGCACTCTATCAGGTTGTGTGTACTACTGTCTGCAAGGTCCCATAACCACAATGTGGAGGTAGCTTGTTACATGAAGTAAAGCTGTGAGTTAGTCTGGTATGAGTGATAAGGAAGCGACATAGAACAGTAGATCCCTTCTGGGAGGGATGGAAGGAGGAGTGGCATGTAGTCTCCCTTATAGTGTGGAGTTTAATAAAAGGGGCAGTAGCCCACCGGATGTTCCAACTCAGTCTGAGCAGAGACTATTTGCACTGGAAAATGTCCATCTGGGGTGATCAAAGTATATGTCGGCATTTAACTGCTTTTCTAGTCAAATGGTCAGCCAGTTCATTCCATTGGATAGCCACATGACTTAGAGGTCAGAGAAAGACAACTATGCAGGCAGTGTGACTAAGGTAAGAGAGGTTATATGTAGCCAATATTACAGGATGACAAGAATAGCATTAGATAAATGTCCAGAAAATTGCTCCTTGAGCCACAAATTAAAGAGCTATTAACGGAGGCCAGTTTAAGAAAACTTAACGCTCTGTTAATGGCTATCAGCTCCACTGTGTGAACACTACATGTTCCTGGGGCTGAATGTAAAAGCACATGTCATCCTGTCTATGGTTTCAGAGCATAAATGAGAGGTAACACCCTGATACTAAAACTCAAAGTAACAGATGCTGAAAAGTCATGGTGGCAATGTAAACTCTACAACCATGAAACAGATTGGTCTTAATTCATAGCTTGGGTATTGACCAAAGGGGAGGATGCAGGGAGTATGTTCTCAAGAAGTTAAGTGGAGATCCCGGCACAGGGCTGTGAGACATACGCCAACTGGTAATTCTATCAGGGGGTTGGTGTCAGGAGATCAAAGCCAAAAAATATGTTGGGTTGGGTTGATTTGGGGGAGGAGACCAAACTACGAGGGCTATCCACAAAATACATTACATTTTGGAATTAAAAATAAATAAAGTATTGGAATTTTTTTTTACTATGTACATATGAAAGCCACACTTAAATACTACTTTTCTACATAGTTGCCATTTAAATTAAGGCACTTATCGTAGCGATGGACGAGCTTGGAAATTCCTTCGTCGTAAAATTCGGCCACCTGCACCTTCAACCACGTGGTTATCTCTTCTTTTGGGACAGAAAAGGTGTGATTTTTGTGGATTTCCTGGAAAGAGGCACTACAATAAACTGTCAAAGGTATTGCCAAACTCTGCACAACCTCAGAAGAGCAATACAAAACAAGTGCAGGGGAAAGTTGGGCTCAAAGATCTTGCTGATTCACGATAATGCCCGGGGCCAACACGGCAAATGCCACTCGTGAAGTTCTCGAATCTTTTAAGTGGGAGTTGTTTCCTCATCCGCCATACAGTCCTGACCTGGCACCGAGCGACTTCCACTTATCCCCAGCGATGAAGAAGTGGTTGGCTATGCAGCGTTTTGATGACGACGCACAGCTTCAAGAAGAGGTAACCACATGGTTGAAGGCGCAGCCGGCCGAATTTTACGATGAATGAATTTCCAAGCTCGTCCATCGCTATGATAAGTGCCTTAATTTAAATGGCAACTATGTAGAAAAGTAGTATTTAAGTGCGGCTTTCATTTGTATATAATTAAAAGAATTTCCAATACTTTATTTATTTTTAAATCCAAAACGTAATGTACTTTGTGGATAGCCCTCGTATAAGGTCATTGGTCTCATTGGATTAAGGAAGGATGGAGAAGGAAGTGAACCATCCCAGCATTTGCCTGAACTGATTTAGGAACATCACAGAAAGTCTAAATCAGGATGGCCAGACAGGGTATTGAACTGTCGTCATCCTGAAAGTGGGGCCAGTGTGCTAACCACTGCGAGACTTCTCTCGGTCAAAAATGTGTGATCAGTTGGATGATTAGGGAATTGTCTGATGGTAACAGCATAAGTGAGCAACAGTTGGTACTGTCAGAAATAAAGAGGGAAGATTCTTGCTTCAGCAAGAAGTCTGTCTAGGGGACTAGTCAGGAAGGTGCCAGTGGCCAGTCTTACCCCATGATGACTGACTGGATCTAACAGTTTCAAAATGTAAAAGGGTGCCAAAACACAAACCTGGCAACCATAGTCCAACTGTGGCAATAGCAGGGCCTGATAAATACAGAGAAGAGTAGTGCAATCAGCACCTGAAGAGGTGTGGGCAAGAAAGCAAAGACTGTTAGTCTTTAGTTGACAAATATCGTGCAGCCAAGTCAGTGTTGAGGCTAACTGACATATCTGTCAATGGACAAAGGGGTTTTTGCCTAGCTTAAGAACTAGTATGATGATACTACCAAACCATTGTGAAGAGAAATATGGTTAAAGATCCTCAGTACATGGAGCAACTGAATAATATTCATTCAGATGTTGGATCATCTCATAATGAATTTATCAAGGCCTGGGACCATACTGTGAGATAAGGAAAGTGCCTGAAGTAGCTCCAATGCAGTGAAATGTTCATAATGCTCCCTACATTCATTTTTACTGCATTTAATTAGATAGTGAACCTCAGAATTTAGTTGCCTGAAAGGGAGGATGGTGGATTTCCTGGAAAGAGGCACTATGATAAACTCTCAAAGGTATTGCCAAACTGAATTGGCATTGCAGTTTCTTTGGTCCACCATGGCACATACAATGGTGGAGGCAACCTTCAGAAAGAGGAATAGCAGTTCCAGCAGCATGGGAGATTGTATCAAAGACATCTCCCACAACCTTGTTGAAGCAATCTGACAGACAGGCAACAAAGATGATAGCAAAAGCATACAACTGTCATTGGTTCTCTGAAGTGCCAAACATGGTTATTGGTCCATAGGGCTGTGACAAGTGATAGGACACTGAAAAATGGTCACTGTACGAAGCTCATTGGGTACAGGCCATTCTAGCGAAGCCATGAGCTTAGGGGAAAGAGATCATAAGGTCAGCAGCTGAATAGGTGCTATGGGAAGCAACAAAGTGCCTAGGAGTATTGTCATTGAGGGGAGACAGACCAAGATTGGAAAGAAGTTACCTAATCAGAAGGCCTACCAGAAGAAATGGAACTTCCCCAGGGCATGATGGTGTGCACTGTAATTGTAAAGTAAGAGGAAAGGGCGGGACTGATTGATTAACTGAGAGAGTATGGGACCAAACGGTGAAGTCATCAGTCCCGCGATTCCAAAGGGGGTTACATTAGAAAGAGAGTCCGCTAGAAATGAAAAGATTCAATCAGAGGAGTAAAATTATAAAAGAATGAACATTAAACACACACAGTATAAGCATAAAAGGTGAGACCAAACCTAAAAACTGGAAAAAGGGAAAGAGGGGGGGGTGGGGGGGGGGGGGTGGGGGGTGGAGGCAGTCATGAGATCACAAACCGTGAAGACTGCAAAAGGAGTCCCTATCACAACCAATCTGCCCCTGCTCCAAGACAAAAGGAGAACCTCATATCTGGAAATAAAAACCACTTCCATAGAGTAATGTGAGGACCAGGTCAATCATCTGTGAATCATCCGCTAACATTAAATTTAAGGAAGCAAGGAGACTATACTTAGCATGAAGGGTCGAAAGAAGGGACATGCCACCAATATGCGAGATTTCGCCAGTCTGGCGTCACAACCACATTGTGGGGGGTGGGTCGTTATGTAGGAGGAAACAATGGGTGAGCCAGGTATGGCCAATAAGTAAACAACATAAAACAGTGGACTCCTGAGAGGGGGCAGAAAGAAGTGCCCCAAACTGCAGTAGACTCCTTGATTGTGCAGAGTTTATTACTATGAGCAGTAGCGCTCCAGATGGCATTCCACTGTTGGGCAAAGAGGGATTTGACATAGATCCACATATCCGCAGTTGGAATCGTGAAAGGGAAAGGGGGTAAGTATCTGCTTCTCTAGCCAAACAGTCAGCCACTTCATTCCCTGGGATTCCCCCATGACTTGGGACCCAGACAAAGATGACTTAACAGGCAGCATGCTCAAGGGCAGAGAGAAAGTCATGGATGGCGGAGACCAAGGGGTGATGAGAGTAGCATCGATCAATAGCCTGAAGGCTGCTCATGGAGTCTGAACAAATTAAAACACTATGGAGGGAGGCCTGAGAAACAAAAATGGCGGGCCCTGTAAATGGCTAGAAGCTCTGCTGTAAATACACTACATGATCCTGGCAACAAATAGTGCTCAAAGCTGGTAAGAGACGTGAAAGCATATCCCACCTTATCAGTAGACTTAGAACCATCAGAGTAAAAGATGGTGGCACCCTGGAACTCTGCAAGGATGGCACATACAAGATGCCAGTAAACCATAGGATCAACATAGATCTTAGGACCCTGGAAGAGAGTGCAGATGGAGATCCTGACAGAGGGTAGTGAGATGCATGCCAACTGGCAATCCCACCCTTGGGCAGGTGTTATGAGGGAGACATTCCTCATTGGTGAAGACTGCAGTGTATAGAGGATGGTCAAGGAAGTGGTGAATGGCAACTGCATAGGAAACAAGGAGTTGGCTCTGTTGGATGTCTATGGGGGGAGGGGAAATTCACGCTTATGTGAGGAGACTATCAACAGGACTAGTGCAAAGGGCACCAATAGCCAGATGCACCCCACAATGATGGACAGGGTCAAGGAGTTTCAAAGTGGAAGGAGCTGCTGAACCATAAACCTGACTACCATAATAGATTTTTATTTCCAGAGATAATTCTTAGTTACAGTTTTACGAAGTATAAATTTAAGAAAGAATATCCATGACTCTATACAATGCGAGTTTTACAGTTTTATTAAGTTTAGATAAAATAAAAATTTAGAAAAGCGGTTCTAACCGTACTTAAGTATTGTATTGCTATTCTAGTTCGTGGGTTAAGCCCACTACTTAAATATTGAGAGAGGCCACGTTAGGCGCGGTTACTTAAGTATGTCATCCTTAAGAATATTCCGGCGGTAGGCGCGGCCTTATTTATGTCAAACCAGGGGTATGTTGGACCTAATTTAGGAGCTATTTTATTTTATTCGATTCATCTCCATGCCCTGACAGCACACTGCACATGCACGGCTGCCAGTGGCTGTTGTGCCACACACGCAGGCGGGTCACACACAGCCGGACTTCTCCCCTCTGTCCGCCTTGCGGCAGACGTCACCGGGGTGTCGTGGCAGGAGGGTGTTGCTTCCCACGCTGGCTGGAGACTGCCGGGCAGTAGGCACACGTTTGGCGCCGCCTAGCACCGCGCCAACCGAGGTGGGGGCCATATTCGGCGCCCACCACGGAGGGAGGGGCACCAGGCAGCACCGCACGCACCGCTACTGACTCGGCACTGCTGCAGTGCGGCGCGAAGATGGTGTAGCGCCGCTGGTCCCGCGTCGTGGAGGAGAATCTCGACACCGACGTCACGAAGGCACCGACCTCGAAGTTCTCCGACGACTGCAGTCTCGAGGGTCTCGCAGCCTGACGTCAGAGCATGCCACAGTCTAGGGGGACACATACTGGCGGTGGCCAGTAATGTGTTCCATGTAAATGTCGCGGGACCACTTGATGGTGTCAGACACCATCAGCCGCCGCATCAGTTGGCAGTAGCGGCTAGCAATGCCTAGGTGCCGAAGCACTGCATCGTTCTGGCAGTCCCACGCCCCCAGACTGCCGACAACCAGGGCGTCGACAGTGACAGAATAGCCGCGAGCGGCTAATCCGCACGCAACGTCGGCGTACTTTATCTTCTTCAGTTGCCGAGCGTTGTCGAGCGCAATCCGCCTATTTTCAAAGGGGATCGTCACATCGACGATGGTCACAGTCTTCGCGGCCTCGTCGGTTATTACGAGGTCCGGACGCAGCCCACTGCTGTCCCCTATGACGGCTTGGTTGATCCTGATGTCAGGAACAGCAGTGTTTCCTCTCCTTGGCCGCCCAGCGACTGCTGTCGCGAGGCGGTTGAGGACCGCATTGTGGCGATACTGCAGGGCTGCTGAGTGCACCATACACGCGTTAATCACGTGCGGGAGCGTCTCGTTGTTGTGGCCACAGCGTCGGCAGGCTTTGTTGTTGTTGGCCCGCCCATCAAAGCGGCGACAACCGTTCAGAGGAACGACTCCGAGCCTGGCGCGATGGATAAAGCGCCAGTCTGCGAAGCGCGTGTATTTCCCTCCCGCCATGAAGTGGTTGGACGCTGTGGATTCCCTGGTGCACTCGAACACCTTCCCCTGGTCCGGTTTCCTGAGTAGGATGTGGCGCAGGCACTGCCTCAGACACTCGCGGAGCGTCCGCGAGAGAAGATGTTTGGCGCCCCCTCCCACCCGGACATGCTCGACGCCAGTGTTGGCGATGCGTCCCACGCTGTCATCATCGTGTTGCGGTCCATCGCCGCCATCTTCGAGGTGTCGTGTAGTCCCAGGCGCCGCCCCCTCCGTGGCCGGCTGCGTCACCCCTCCGATGCCGCCGTGTTCCGCGTCGTCAGCGATGGCGGGTCGGCCGTTGACCTCCACCTGCAACTCAGAAAGCAGCTCACTCCAGCGCCAGGTGACGCCACGCGGCGCTAGGCGCCTTGTGGCGTTCCTGACGCGCGTCCACAGTGACTGGATGTCACCTCCGTCACGTGCGAGGTCACCCTCGGTGCTGCCGCTAAGGTAGGTGGCCAAGTCGGCTCGACTCGGCTCCCTCCCCAGTCGGCGGCGCGCGGCCGTAGATAGTGTGGCCCAGGCGATGTCGCGGACGGTGGCTTCGTCGCAGTGCAGCATGCGGAAGCCATGGACGATGGTGGAGATGTCCGCAGCGTCCGAGAGCGGCGTCAGGCCGCATCCTCCCTCTCCCAGCGCGAGGTACAGCTGTTCAGTGGACGCACGCTGTGGAAGGAACAGCCAAGATTTGACAGCCGCTTTCACTGCCTTGTCGAGTGCAGATAGCGGCCCCTTGCGTACCGCTCCGCCCCGCATGACAAAGTCAAGCCTAGGGAGGAGGAAGACATGCACGGCGTCAATCTTCTGCCAGGGAGGCAGCAGTGAAGCATCCAGGTGCTGCAAGTCGCGTCGAATTGCCGCGATCGCATCCGTTGGCGTCTGCGTGACTTTGTACCCGGTGGGAACGCCAAGATGGAGGTAGGCGTCACCCGCACCGAGCACGGCTGGTTCTCCCCCTTGCAGGGCGAATACCGAGCCTAGTGTCTGCCGACGGCGGATGTGAAGCGTGGCACACTTCGACGGCTTGAAGGTAAGCCCGGCCCACGTCGCCGCCTCACCCACAACATTGAGGAGCGTCTGCATCGCCTCTGAATCCCGCGCCAGAAGCACTATATCGTCCGCATACGCCAGTGCACTCACACTGACGCCGCTAAGCGGAATACCACACTCATTTCTGAGTGAGGTTGCGGCACGAAGTACCGGCTCGAGCGCGAGATTAAAGACGATGGGCGACAGTGGACAGCCCTGCTTGACCCCTGCCTGGAACTCTATCTCCTCCGTTAGTCCGTCAGATGTACGGACGCGGGTGGAGCAACCATCGTACATGTCGGCAATTAGATGGTGCAATTGCTCTGGTAGTCCCATCCTGCTCAGTACTCCAAGGAGGTGAGCGTGAGGCACTGAACTGAAAGCATTCGCCACATCAAGCCAAGCAAAGCATGCTTGGCCTCCCCTGCGCCTTGCATCATCAATTGCCGTCTGCACAATGAAGTTGTGCTCGTAGCAGCCTTCAAACGTGCGGAAGCCCTTCTGTTCTGGGGAGAGCAGGTTCAACCGCTCCGCCCAGAGAGAAGTGCGGTCCGCAACGATTGCAGCAAAGAGCTTAGAGATGGTAGAGCTCAATGCTAAAGGCCGCCAGTTTGTCACTTTGTTTGCCAGTTTGCCAGTTTGTGACTACCATAATAGATAATAGAGTCTGGACAAAACCAGAGCATGGTGGAGAAGGAGGAGGAGGAGGAGGAGGAGGAGGAGGAGAAGAAGAAGAAGAAGAAGGAGGAGGAGGAGAGTGGAATGGTCTGCACCCCAAGATATGTGGGCCGGGAGGTGGAGAACAGTAAGCTTCCGTATGCATGTAGTTTTTAGGTAGTGAATGTGGGGCAGCTATGTCAGCTTGTTATCAAAAATAAGGCCCAAGAAACGGGACTGTGTTACAAAATCAAGGAGCTGGTTGCCTAAGTAAAGTTCTGGATCAGGGTGTTGTGGGTTGACAACAAAAATGCATAACCTGCGTTCTGGAGGAGGAAAACTGGAAGTCGTGGGTGGTGGCCCACACAGAGGCCCATCGGATGGTGCCTTGGATCTGGCACTCAGCAGACGTCATCGAGTGGGAGCTGCACCAGGGACAAAAATTGTCAACGTACAACGCCAGGGTAACTAGAGGCCCAACAGAGGTCACAAACCCATTAATGGCAGTGAGGAAGAGAGTAACATTTAGCACAGAACCCTGTGGTGAAGTGCCAACTTGAACTCGGAAGAACCAGTAAGATAAAAACTCGCGGATAAAAATCTGAAGAGGACCATGGAAGCCCCAGTCATGGAGGGTAACTAAAATGTAATGGCACCAAGCCATGTCATACACCTTATGTAGGTAAAAGAACAGTGGGACAAGGTGCCAGCAGTGAGTAAAAGCCTGTCAGATGGCTGATTCCAATCAGAGTAAATCGTCAGGTGAGAGAGTGGGGTGGGGCTGGGGTAAGGACGAGGGGGGAAGGGGGGGCATGGTAAGAGGAGGAGGAGGAGGAGGAAGAGGAGGAGGAGGAGGAAGAAAGGAAGTAACAGAGGCAAAAGTTGAAGATAGTGATCCCGGATGGAGTCTCTCATACTTTTGGCGAGCCTCAGTGTAAGACAGGTAATCCAGGGGCTTATATTCTTGTATCTTCTTTTCTCTCTTGTAAGCCGAGCAGTCTGGTGAGTGAGGGGAGTGGTAGTCAGCACAATTACCACACACATGCAGCGGAAAAGGGCTTCCCTCATGGACGGATTGGTCACAATCACCACACAAGGGGTCTGCTGTACAGAGGAAAGACATATGCCCAAAACGCAACCCCCAAAAGAACCACATAGGTGGAGGGATGTACAGCTTCATGTCACATCTGTAACACATAACCTTGACCTTCTCTGGGAGGGTATCCAACTCTAAAGCCAGGATGAAGGCGCCAGTATTGGTGCAGTTGTCTTTGCAACCCTTCTGCACACGTCGGACAAAATGAACACCACGCCACTCCAGATTAGCCTGGAGTTCCTCATCAGTTTGCAGGGCAAGATCCCTGTAAAAAAATGACTCCCTGGGTCATATTCAGAGATTGGTGAGGAGTGATAGACACTGGGACATTGCCAATACGATCACAGGCACAAAGAGCTGCAGATTGGGTGGCAGAAGTAGTTTTGATCAACACGGAACCCAATCACATCTTACTAATCGACTCCACTTCACCAAACTTGTCCTCTATATTTTCCACAAAAAACAACGGCTTTGTGGTGGTGAATTTGTCCCTACTATCTGTCCTAGTACAGATGAGGTAACGAGGAAAAGGTTTCAGCTCCATGGGAGCCTGGCCCTCCTCCCATGGTGTAGCCAGGGAGGGAAAAGTTGCCAGGTCATGTGAGACAGCATTTAAGAATCCTTCACCATTTGAAGAGATGGCTGTGTGAGAACAGCCAGATTTTTGCAGCTTGCGCCAAGCATCCGCCCTGATATCACCCACTGCAACCAGGGGCTCTCCCCATGGGCGTCACCCAGTCACAGCAAGGGCCATCTGGCACAGTGGCCGTTGCCAAGAGTTCCAATGCTCCAAGAAGACAAGCAACTACTCCTTGGCATACACGGGGAGGGAACAACTGAGGTATCAGCAGTGTGATCCCTGTGTTGTCAGGGGGCTCAGCCATATGGGTACATAACAGCCCCACCACAAGGACTGTCTACACGTGCTGGTGACCTAGCAGTGTGGAAGGGGGCTAGACTGGGAAAGGGAGAGGGGAACTGAGAAGGGAGAGGAATCCACATCGTAGATGCTAGGGAGGGAGTTCTTCCCCATATGGCTCACAATAAAAACAGGAAATTTTGAAGTGGAGGTAAAACCTCAAGTGGGGACTACAACGTCAAAAGGGTGAAAGAACGGGCAAAAGGAACAAAATTGCAACCAATACAGGAAACCAGGAGAATAGCCAGGTCAACATAAAGCAGAACACCAAGAGAGGGGAAGGAGGTGGCAACAGGGAAGGAGCAGGGATAGGGAGGGAGGGGGCAGGGAGAAGGAAAAGCAGCGAGGGAATGAAAAATGAGCTGCAATAACTCGGGGCCTCATGTGCACCACACACGAACTCACGAAAGAACCATGAGCCCCTTGGAGAGGAAAGATGGGAGGGGGAGGGGAGTTGTTGGATTAAGTTGGTCATCTCAAGGTAAATAATAGCCTGCCATGGAGGTGGTGGTGATTGCTGAGGTCATTCTCACATGCACTGCAATTGCTTTCACTGAAGTACAAACAGAAATTCACACATTGATGGCATGATAACAATGCAGCATTGGGAAATAGTCATCAGTGAAGCATGTTTGTTATAGAGCAACATGAATTGTAGAAGATGAGTAAATGAGATAATGTAGTTCTGGCAGGTGACAGTAATATCCATTACAGTTTCATTAGATCATCATGTGCTGGGTGTCCTGATTAGGCTAGAAGGGCCAGAAAGATCAGTTGTGCCCCAGAATCACTACCTGTCATCAGTGGGGATGGAATCATATTGATTAACATTTGTTCCATATCCAAATGAGTGGAGAGATCTGATGCCTCTGGAGTCACTGGAATGGCCTTCTCCTGGTATTTCCCTTCTGCTTCACAACCTTTGGTTACTGACATTCTTGTGAGGACTTATCAAAAATGGTTCAAATGGCTCTGAACACTATGGGACTTAACTTCTGTGGTCATCAGTCCCCTAGAACTTAGAACTACTTAAACCTAACTAACCTAAGGACATCACACACACCCATGCCCGAGGCAGGATTCGAACCTGCGACCATAGCTGTCGTGCGGTTCCAGACTGTAGTGCTTAGAACCGCTCGGCCACACCGGCCGACGAGGACTTATCCACAGCAGTTGTGGATAAGGATGAAGGGCAGACAACTCTGGCACCCCCAGGATGTGGCAACTCCAGGCAATAGTTGGTGTCAAACCTCTGACCTTTGGGTTTCAGGGGAAAGGGGTCCCAAGAGGGAGCCCTGCTAGAGGAGGGAGCTGCTTCTCTGGATGGGAGCAGGATGTGGTTCCCAAAGATGGGGCCATGGAAACCATGAGAGAAGGGCAGAGGCAGGATGTAAGTATTCATTTTTTTTAAGCATCAATATATGACAGGTTCTCAATTTTCTATATTTTTGTACTTTTTTTTTCTTTTTTAAATCTGGGCAAGTCAGTAAATGCGGAGGATAGTGTTTTTTTTTTTTTTTTTTTTTTTTTTTTTTCAAGTGAGACACAAAGAATAAACCACCATTTGACTGTAAATTACTATATTTTTCTTCTGTACTACCTATATTTCACATTTTACATAGTTATTGAGTACAATGCTAAAAGCTCTTACACCATTAAGACATCATATCTAGTTATATCTGGTTTTTCACCATATATAATGTGTTAATCGTCGAAGAACTTTTAGCATTGTACTTGATAATGGCATAAAATCTGAAATATAGATAGTACAGAAGAAAAATACAGTAATACACAGTCAAATGTTCTTTTAAAAAATACTGCATGACTGTGACTCAGCACAATCAAAAACCTTTTACAAAGGTGGTTGTTTAAAAGGCTCTTCATGGAATGGCCATCTACAGTTGCCACATTTTATGGCATGTGGCATGATGACATATGACCAAAGCATACGCATTGGAAGGACCTCGTGGGTGATAGGACATAATGTTTCATTTCACACCTGTACACCATGATTAACTTCCTCTGGGAGGAGATTTGCTTCAAATACTAAGATGAAAGCAACTGTATCTGTTCGGTTATTCTTTGGACCTTTTTGTACATGCAAAAAAATGGAAACCGTGCCATTTGAGATTAACCTATAGCTTCATGACTATCTACAGTGTAAGGTTTCCTTGGACCGGATTAGAGATTTACATGGGGCAATAGAGAGTAGTCAGGAGTACTGATTGCCATGCTGTGGACCTGGGTTAAATTCCCAGTACTTCTGGGATTTTTCCTTGGTGGGAACACTGGAACAGGGTTCACTCAGCCTCATGATGGCAACTGAGGAGCTACTTGACCTAGAAGTAGTGGTTCCAGGTTATGAAAATTGACAGTTGGGTCAGCCATGTGCTGATCTGACACCCCTCCATTGCACATCCAATAGTCCCATTGACTGAGGATGACACAGCGGTAAGTCAGTACTGACGAGCCTGCCAGGGCTCAAGGACAGAGTTCAGCTTAGTGAACTGTCATTGGTAAGCTACCCAGTCGTCCACATGTTTAAAGAGCTTGAGATTGTGCAGCAGAGGTGGCCTTAAAAGTGATCCAGTGTGCATTTCTCACAGGGAGTCAACTACAAATTTATCTTCAATTTGTTCTACACAAAAATAATGGTGTTTTCACTGTAGAAATATTCCCATTTACTCTAGTACATACCAGGTACCGAATAAATTTTTTTGCTCCCAGCTGTCTGGCCCATTAGGTAGACAATGTGGGGAATTGTTTTTGTGTTTTATTCATCTCATGATGTACATTTGCAATCCATTTGGTTTGCATATAGGAGACATGTCAAAAATCTATAAAACAGTTACAATGATTTTTACATTAATAAATAATAGCACTATAATAAATAATAACACTATAAGGATATTTCTTAGAACGTGTAACACATTGTCCAGCTCAAAAATTTCCAGTTTGTCCTGCATGAATTCATCCACTGAGTACTAACACTTCCGTGTCAGTACCTCATATAGCTTTCTTTTAAGTGAGTCTAAATTCATCTGCATTAACTTGTCCCCTTTTAATTTATTACAAATTTTCATTCCCATGTATTGAGGTCCCTGGGCATACAGTCTGATGTGGTGGGTGAGGAGCATAAAATTTTCTGTTTCTAGTATCACGTGAATGGACAAAATAGTTTCTCTCAAATAATTCATGTCTGGTGTACAGAAATATAATAATCTCATAAATGGATAAGGATGGCAGAGTTAATATTTTAAGTTTTCTAAATACTGGTCAGCATGGTTCTTTGTGATTTGCACTGCACATATTTTGTATGATTTTTTCTCTCCTTTTAGTATCAGCACTATTTGTCGAGTTACACCAAAAAACAATGCTATACCTAATAATGGATTCAAAGTAGCTTGTATATGCTACTTTTTGTGTGTCCACGTCAGTTGCAGTTGATAATATTTGCATTGCAAATGCAAAGCTGCTCAGTTTGTATGCCAGGTATTCAACGTGTGCCAGCCAGCTCAAATTTTTATCTACATTTAAACCCAAGGATTTGACTGAGTCAACTTCTTCTATAGGTTTGTTGTTGTGTACAATCTTAGTCTGCTCATATTTGGACTGTTTGGTTTTGAACTGCATCATGCGAGTCTTAGATACGTTTAGATTCCACCCATTTAGCTGAAACCAAGTTTCTAAAGCACTGAGGGTACTGATCACAGATTTGGGAATTTTTTTCTGAATCCTGATCTTCAACTAAGACAGAAGTATCAACTGCAAACAGAACTGATGGGGAGCTGATACTTAATGGTGAGTGATTAACATAAAAGAGAAATAGGACTGAGCATAATATGGAGCCTTGTGGAACAACCTGAAATATTTTTTTTTTTTTCCAGTCAGAAAAATAATATATGCCATTTGAAGAAATGATAACTCTTTACTTTCTGTTGGATGAGTAGGATTTAGGATTTAAGCCATTGTAGGGCACTGCCACTAATGCCATATTTTTCAAGTTTGTAAACAAGCAATGTATTGTGTACAGAATCAAACGCCTTTGTGAGGTCGCAGAAAATTCTTGCCATCTTATTTCTCTTGTTTAATGATGTACTTATTTTCTCAATGAAACTGTTTACTCTGTCTATAGCGTTTTCCCCCTGCTGAAAACCAAACTGATTGTTTAGAATAACAGAATATTTTGCAATGAAGTTTTGGATTTGTGCAACAGAAAGTTTTTCAAATAAAATATTTTAGATAGGACTGGGAGAATTGAGATAGGATGATAATTTCCCATGATCTCTTTTGATCCCTTCTTGAAGAGTGGTTTGACTTCAGCATATTTTAGTTCCTCCGGGAAACAGCCCTCTTCAAAACATTGATTCATTATTTGAGCTAGTGTGTTTGCAATTTTATTGTGTACCACTTCCACTTTAATAACTTTGGTGGGTATTCCATCCCAACCCGCAGATTTTTTGTTTCTCAATGTTAGAATATCATTTTCTACATCCTCCACAGAAACTTTTAAGAATTTTGTAAAGTTTTCGGAGTTTTCACCTAGGACAAAGGGATTTACTTTGTTGTGGCAATCTATTACATCTACATCAGACTTTGCTACATTTATAAAGAATTTATTACAGTACTCTGCTATTTGAGTTGCATTTACAATAGTATTTCATTCAATGTCAATTTTTGAAATTGCTTGGTCACAGGCTTTAACACCTAACTCAGATTTAATGACTGATCACATAGCCTTTGTCTTATTTTTATGGTTTAAAATTAGCCTGTTATCGGCCAGTTGTTTTGCTGCCCTGACAACTCTTTTAAATATGGCTTTATAGAGTCTAACATATTTAATGAAATCTTCTTTGTGCAGTTGCCTTTTCTTTACACTGAAATTTTTTATGCCCTGGGTAATCCACTTTATTTTTTTTATTTTATTGCTGCACAGTCTAGGTGGAAATGTTTCATTAGATACACCAAGATGACTATTTAGGAATTTCTCAAGGTTTTCATCACTTGAGTTACAATGATCAGAAGGCCATGATTTCTCTTTTAGCTTCTCACTAAATGTTAGCAAGTTTTCTTTGCTAAAGTTCCTGCTCGTATGGGTTCTCACACATGAAAAGTTCCTGTGTCTGTCTTTGGCAGCTCAATGAACAATGCACAACGATCTGAAATACCTGGATCTGGACAAAATTTATACACATCTTCATATACATAATTAGTTAGAACATTGTCAATACATGTTGCTGATTTCCTATTGTCTCTGGTAGATTCAAGGAAATTTAACTTGAAACCGTATTTTTTTTACTAAGTCATTGAATTGAAGTGTGGCTACCATCACACTTGATATCAATATTAAAATCAGCAGATATTACAATTTTTTTTCTTTTTTCCCTCTGCAAAAGTATTCTAGCATTATTTGAAGCTTAAATAAGAATAGTTCTGTTGTTGATGCCCCTGGAATTCTGTATATTGAGATTATTATGACATTTGTCAGTGAGTCTACTAATTCTACAAAACAGCTCTCAAACACACATTCTTCATTTAAAATATTTAAAACAGTTTCTCATCTCATAAAGTTTATATCACTATGTAGAAGTATACATGAGCCTCCACGTGACTTGTTTCTTCTGCAAAAGTTACTTGCTTATCTGAAGTTTCCTATATTGTTTAGAATTTTGATTGTGTCCTCTGTAAACCTGTGCTCATTTAAACACGCAACTCTTAGATTTGCACATTCTGACAGAATGATTTCCAATTCATCTATTTTGGAGCTTTTGTTGTTAGAAGCATCAGTGTTTAAACCATTTATATTCCAGTGGATACCATACCTACTTTCACTATTATTTATGGGCTTTAGCACATTTCTCACCAGCAGAACTGGAACTGTCTGCACTGAAATTCCTAGACTTCTCTGATGAGACAACCAGATCAGAACAGCCATTGTGACAATTTAATTTTCTACGTCTGATGTGCAAAATGTCTGCCTGATGCCATCTACTCCAGTCTAGGGCTCTCCCTATGGACAAAACTCATCCACAGCAGAGGCCATCTAGCACAATGACTACTGCTGGGAGTTCTGATGCCCCATGAAGTTGGGAATCTACTCCCTGGCATGCATCGAAAGTTAGTATCGGAAGTGTGATCCCTGTGTTGTCAGAGGGCTACACTGAAAGGGTATGCAATGACCCCACCATGTCAGATTGGCTACCACATTGGCTTTTAAGCACATGTATGAGTCTAAGCAGTTATTGTCCACAGATTATCTTTAACACAGTATGTAGTGGATGCTACTGACAGTGTTGTTCTCCAGTTATTCCACATTACAGAAAAAAATTAAAAATGAAGATGAAACCTAGAAGGGAACTACAATTGGTGTAATATAATTAAATGAAGATTTCAAGGAAATAAAGCAGAACCTAGGCAACAGCCAGGTCAACATCAAAGGTTGCCTCCATGAGGAAGTAAGATGAGTATAGTTGGAGATGGGAGACTGCAGCACGAGATAGCAAGGAGATACTACAATAGATTGGGGGGCCATGCTCACCATGCGTGTACTAATGAAAGAGTTATGAGCCTCCTGGGGGTGGGGGTGGGTGGGGAGGTGGGGGAAGGGGACAGCAAGTGGCATGGACAGAGTGGCAGCATAAAAAGTAAAAGAGAGGAAGGAAACAAAGGGGTGCAAATGAAGGAGATAAACCATAGAAAAGAGGTATTAAGTGCTGATGATCCCAACTAAGTAATCTCATCTGCAAGCTGTATGTCAATATTACAGATCTACAAAATTCAACTGATCAAATAACTTTCAAATTTAAATAAATAAATCAAAGTAGAAACAAAGTAAAATAAAGTTGGTGAAACTGGTATTTATGAATGACATATGTTTAATGGGCTACTGGTTTACCTGCTGCTCCAAACTGATTAGATTTTATTCTCTCATTTAATTTGTCAAGCTCAGCTTTTAATCTAAGATTTTCTTTATTAATTCTTTCTACTTCTTCTGCTTTTTCTTTTTCAAAATGTTCCTTTTCATTAATTATAGTCATTTTTTCTTTCCTTTCATTTTCAAGCAAGCTTTTCAGACTTTTTAAGTCTTCATCCTTTCTCTGCAACAAGGCAACCATCATTTTTTTCTCTGTCTCCACAACTCTCAAGGCATCAAACTTTCATTTCATTTCGAGTAATTCTATCTGTGCCATCCTTAAAGCATTGTTCTCTCTAACCTGCAAACAAATTGTAAACAAGCAATTTTCAATAACAAATTGGTATCATCTGCATTACTGGTCAGCAATATGACCTCACATTCAGGAACATGCATAATATCATGAATGTGAAAAGAAATCCTACCTTCAGATGCCATTTTAACTGAGTTACAAATAAATTAAATTCAAGCTATAATACAGAAACAGTCACAACATATTGCAAAACCAGGTAAAGAACCACAACAAAGAGCAGCTAGTTGTTGATACAGGATTTCACTGAGAGAAGCTCTGTAACAATGCTGTATCCTGCTACCAGTGCATGTGACATATATAATAGAGGGAAACATTCCACGTGGGAAAATTTTATATAAGAAACAAAGATGCTGTGATTTACCAAATGAGACAGCGCTGGTAGATAGACACAATAAAAAATACACGAACACTCACACAAATTTCAAGCTTTCGCAACCCAAGGTTGCTTCATCAGGAAAGACGGAAGGAGAGGGAAAAACGAAAGCATGTAGGTTCTAAGGGAGAGGGTAAGGAGTCATTCCAATCCCGGGAATAAAAAAACTTACCTTAAGGGGAAAAAAAGGACAGGTATACACTCACCTTAAAAACCACATCCTTTCGTCTTTCCCACTGCTTCCGTCTTTCCTGATGAAGCAACCTTGGGTTGCAAAAGCTTGAAATTTGTGTGTGTGTGTATTTTATTGTGTCTATCTACCACCGACTGGTAACTGCCCCTGGGAGGCGTTATGCATGGAGCTGAGCTGACTCTCTCTGTTTATCCAGTTGTACTTTTTACACTCATTGTTCTGTGTCTCGTATTGTGTGGATTCATGAGAGGCCTATTTCTCTTACTGTTCAGAGGTTTATGAATAAAACATTTATTTGTGTTACTTTGATAAGTTTCATGTATTACTAGGTAAAGTCAGGCATCGAATCATTCCCTAAACTACATGCCTACAAATGACATCTATCAGAAATCAAAATACAAGCTTTTTCAAAAGAACTAGAAAAACAAAGATGGGATGAAGTGTATAAGGAAACCAATGTGGATATGAAATTCTCTAAATTCTCCACATTGTTTAAATTTAACTTTGAAAAGGAATTTCCAAAAGTATGCATGTCTGTATCAACATCTCACAAAAACAGATGGATAACAGCAAGTATTAAGAAAGAAGTGCTCCCAAACACTTAAACACCTCAGTTCCATGGAAAAGATTCGCAATGATCCAGAATTCTTAAATTTATATCATAGATACAAAAAGATCTGTAACAATGGGCTGAATGCTGCAGAAAAGTCATTTAATGATAAAATAATATATAATGAAGAGAATAAAAGCAAAGCAGTCTGGGATGTTATAAAAATAGGAATGCAGAATAACATACTGCTAAGGGAGGGGGATAAAGTAATAAATGATTGACAGCACTTAGCAAACTATGTAAACTAGCATATTTGAAGTATTGCAGAGACAAAAATTCCCCCAAATAAACATAACACCTGTAAATAATGTTGCACTAAACATGGCGATGTTACTTCCAACCACAGAGAATGAAGTCAGTAAAACAATTCAGAAACTAAAAAATAAAAAGTCAGTAGGTTTAGATGAAGTACCAATGTGTGTACTGAAACAATGGATAGGGATTATACAAGGCCCCTTAACAAATATAATGAATGAATCCTTCACATCAGGGGCATTTCCAGAGCAGTTAAAACAGGCAAGAGTTGTACCTTTGCTTAAGAAAGGTAATGCAGAAGACATAGAAAATCACCAGCCCATTTCCCTGCTGTCAGCATTCTCAAAAATAATAGAAGCAATTATGAAAGACAGATTAATGAATTACATGAATAAATACAATGTTTTCAGTTTGGTTTCCGAAGTGGCAAAAATACGGAGTCAGCCACATTAGAATTCACAAAAGTTGTACTTGATGCCCTTGATAAAGATGAGTGTGCCACAGGCATATTTTTGGATCTTTCTAAGGTGTCTGATACTGTCGACCACAAGATTCTTTTAAATAAATTAGATGCATCAGGAATAAGAGGAGTAGCTAATGACTGGTTTCGATCATACCCAACAGATAAGGTAAAGAGAGTAGAGATAACACATACTTCAAATAGATCTAAGCATTTAATAAAACACTTATCAGAACCAAAATACATTAATATAGGGGTTCTGCAAGGTAGCATATTGTTCCTGATATACATCAATGACTTTTCCAGTAGTGTTACTCATGGTGAAGAAATCCTCTTCCCTGATACTTTTTTTTAATTTTTTGTAGGGTTTTAGGGCGCTCAACTACTGAGGTCATTAGTGCCGAGTCAAAAATGTAAGTGCACACATAATTCGGTACAACTCAAGGGATGGGGGGGGGGGGGGACACAAGAAAGTTCTTACAAAGACACAGATAAAATAATTAAAAGAGTTAGATGTCTTTGGATAAGTCCATCAAAGTAATAAAACAAAGAACACGAGCAGCTGCTCGAGCGTCATCAGCTAAAATTTTCTGTAGGGTAGAGGGCAGAGACAGGACAACACGAGATTGAGTAAAATGGGGACACAACAATAAAACATGGCGCACTGTCAATGCATTACCACAAGGGCACTGCAGGGCGGGGTCACCAGATAGCAGGTAGCGGTGGCTAAACCGGCAATGCCAAATCTGCAACCTGGCCAAAATGACTTCCTCTCGCCGAGATGGTCGGGAGGAGGTTGTCCAAGCTGTTGGGAACGGTTTTATGGCCAGAGCTTATTTTCTTGAAGTGACTACCAAGTATCCCACCATAATGACACAAACCTCTTACTAACAACCCCACTAATGTCAGATGATTGGACACAAAGGGAAGATGGCCGAGGCAGGAGGAGTGGAGCCTTGGCCACAGCATCAGCAGCCTATGGCAAATAGGGCTACGCTCAAAACGGAGCCCTGAGGCACTCCGTTCTCCTGGAGGAAGACGGACAATACGGAACCCACACGTAGCCTAAACATTCGATCTGTTAAAAATGAATCAATAAAAAGGGGCAGGTGACCACGTAGGCCCCACCTGTGCATAGTGCGGAGGATACCTCCTCTCCAACAGGTATCATAAGCCTTCTCCAAATCGAAGAACACAGCTACCGTTTGGCGCTTTCACAAAAAGTTGTTCATGATGAACGTCGACAAGGTCACAAGGTGGTCAACAGCGGAGCGGCGTTGATGAAAGCTGCATTGAACATTAGTAAGTAGTTGTCAAGATTCAAGAATCCAAACCAACTGAGCGTTAACCATGCGCTCCATCACCTTACAGACACAGCTTGTAAGAGAAATGGGGCAGTAACTAGAAGGAAGGTGTCTATCCTTCCCGGGTTTGGGTATGGGAACGACGGCCTCACGCCAATGTGTGGGGACCTGACCTTTGGTCCAGATGCGGTTATAGGTACGAAGAAGAAAGCATTTGCCTGCCTGAGAAAGGTGTGTCGGCATCTGAACATGAATGGCATCTAGCCCTGGAGCAGAGGACCGGGACAGTGCAAGTGCACGTTCGAGTTACCGCATGGTAAAGGGGGTACTATAATCTTCCAGATTCAGCGAGTGGAAGGAAGGTCGCCGAGCCTCTCCTGCCTCTTTTCTGGGAAGGAAGGCAGGGTGGTAATGGGCGGAGCTTGAAACCTCCACAAAAAAACGGCCGAAGGCGTTGAAGACATCCACAGGGTATACAAGTACCTCATTACCTGAAGTCAGGCCAGGTATCGAGGAGTGGGCCTTAATGCCCCACAGCCGGCGCAGGCCACTCCAGACGACAGAAGAGGGAGTGAAACTATTAAAGGAGCTTGTGAAAGAGGCCCAACAAGCTTTTTGCCGTCTTTGATGACTCGACGACATTGCACTCAGAGTCGTTTGTAATTAATACAATTCGCCAGTGTAGGATGGCGGCAAAAAGTGGGTAAAGCAGGTCGTCGAGCACAGATAGCATCTCTGCAAGCCTCATTCCACCAGGGGACTGAAACGTGATGTGAAGAAGAGGTAGTACGAGGAATGGAACGTTTGGCAGCATTGATGATAACAGCCGTGAGGTATTCGACCTGATTGGCACAGCTGAGAAAATCTTGGTCTGGAAAGGTCGCCACGAAGGAGTAAAGTCCCTAGTCAGCTTTTGGTATGTTCCAGCTCAAGGGAAGTGGGGATGGGGTGTGGTGCAGGAGACGAACAACACAGGGGAAATGGTCGCTCGAATAGTTGTCAGAAAGGACATACCACTCGAACCAATGGGCAAGGTTGGTAGAACAGATCGAGAGGTCCAAGTGGGAGTAGGTATGAGTAGAGTCCGAGAGGAAAGTCGGGGCGCCAGTATTGAGGCAGACAAGATTGAGATGGTTGAAAACATCCACCAAGAGGGAGCCTCTCTGACAGAATGCAGGAGAACCCCAAAGGGGATGATGGGCATTGAAGTCACCAAACGATAAAAACGGCGGAGGAAGCTGAGCAAACAGGTGCATCATGTCAGCCCGACTAACTGCGGATGCCAATGGAGTGTAGACAGTACAAACAGAAAAAGTAAAGGCACAAAGAGTAATACGGACAGCTATTGCTTGGAGTGGGGTGGTCAATGGGATGGGATGGTAATAGACATCGTCCCAAACGAGCAACATGACCCCACCATGAGCTGGAATACCGTCCACAGGGGTTAGGTCAGATCGCTCGGAGGTATAGTGGGTAAAAGCAATATGGTCAGTTGGGCGTAACTTCATTTCCTGGAGACCAATGACGAGTGGACAGTGCAGGCGGAGGAGCAGTTTTAATTCCTCCCAATTAGATCGAATACCTCGTATGTTCCAATGTAACAGAGCCACCGCGAGTCAGAGAAAGGGGGAACGAAACGGGGGAGAGCCGGTCACCTCGATCGCCGCAGAGGGCCAGGTTTCGAGGGAACATCACTACAACCGTCGGTAGGCGGATCCTGTTCCATCGAGTCGTCACCAGGTGCAGCCACATTATTGGGTTGCACAGGATGGGCAGCATTGTCTGCTGGCAACAGGCCTGCTAAGCGCCTGGCAGCCGAGCGTCCCGGCGAAACTGAAGACAGCCGGGAGCAGCGACTGTCAGATGGAGCATCAGACGAAATGTGCCGGGGTGGAGAGGGGGATAAAGACTTCTTCTTGGAGGCCTTCTTGGAAGACTAATGAGTCACAGGGATGGTGAGCTGTGGGGGCTGGACCCGAGGAAAGTCCTCGCGCTTGGGGTCCTTTTCTGAATGCCGGACCTCGGAAGCTGGGGTCCGTAATGTTTCCCCGATGGACGCCTGAGAAGAGGATCGCTTCTCAGGACGACGACGACGACGACGACGAGGATGAGGATGAGGAGGAGGAGGAGGATGAGGATGAGGATGAGGATGAGGATGAGGATGAGGATGAGGAGGAAGAGTGGCCCCTGGGGCAGAGATGGCAGGGGCCGCGAGGGAGGAGGATTTGGAAGGGAGGGATGTGGGAGGCAGAGGCATAGACCCCGGATGGGGTGAGGAGGTGGAGGGGGGACAGGATAGGGGTGAGGATACTGCAGAAGGAGTGAACACAGCTGAAGCAAACGACGTTGTCAACATCACGGGATGGAGGCGGTCATATTTCTTCCTGGCCTCAGAGTAAGACAGACGGTCCAAGGTTTTCAATTCTTGTATGTTCTTCTCCTTCTGATAGGCGGGGCAGTTGAAAGATTTAGGCGAGTGGAGGCCAGGACAATTGACGCACTGAGGTGGTGGGGTGCATGTATGTCCCTCGCGAAGATGATGTCCACAATTGCCACAAAGGGGCTCAGCTTCACACCGGGACAACATGTGCCTGAAGCGCAAACATCGAAAGCATCGCATAGGAGGTGGGACGTAAGGTCGAACATCGCACTGGTAGCACATCACCTTTACCTTCTCTGGGACAAAATCCCCCTCAAAGGTGAGAATAAAGGCCCCAGTGTCGACACAATGATCTTTGGGGCCGAGCTGGACTCGCCAGATGAAATGCATGCCACGGCGCTCCAGGTTGGCCCTAAGCTCCTCATCAGATTGCAGCAGGAGGTCCCGATGGAAAATAATCCCCTGCGTCCTATTGAGCTCCAGATGTGGGACAATGGACACTGGGATGTCCCCTAGTTGGTCGCATGCCTGGAGCGCCACTGACTGTGTAGCAGAGGTGGTCTTTATGAGAATGGACCCCGAACGCATTTTACTAAGAGCATCAATTTCTCCGAAGATATCCTTGATATGCTGTACAAAGAACATGGGGTTGGAGGTGGTGAACATCCCCCATTGGTCTGAGAACAGACTAAATAGCGGGGGAAGTATTAAGCCCCAAGCCAGCGGGCCTGTCCTTCTTCCCAGGGAGTGGCCAAGGGGGGAAAGGCAAAAGGACCAGAACCAGAGACAGAACCTTTCCTCTTAGAAGGCGCGGCCGCAGAGCGCCCCGATTCATGTTGACGTTTCATCTGCGAAACGTCCGCCCCAATACCATCCACTCCGACCAGGGGCTCTCCCCACAGGCACCACCCAGCCTCAGCAAGGGCCACCTGGCAGGATGACCATTGCCAGGAGTCCTGATGCCCCAGGTAGACGGGCATCTACTCCTTGTCTTACGTGGGGAGGGTGCAGCTCAGGTACCGGCAGTACGATCCCTGTGTTGTCAGGGGGCTACAACCTAGAGGGTACATGACGACCCCACCACAGTGGGCTAGCTACTGTGCTGGATTTCTGGTGCCATGGAAAGTCCATCATGATTGAAGGTGCAGATGGGGACACACTACGGGCGTAACCTGTGCAACCCATCAGGTGTTTAGGCCCAAATTGATGAACAGTGGGTGCAGTTACGATGCCGTTATGATGATGAGTGTCAAGGTCTTACTGCACTGAGGACCGGTGATACACCATGTAAGGTGTCCTTCCCCAAAAGGCTCGTACTTCTGTAGAATTTTGAAAAATGAAGGTCAAACCCCAATGGGGACCATCACGTTGAAGGCCGAAATGATTGAGACTCCTTTTGGTTGCCTCTTACGACAGGTAGGAATACCTCGGGCCTATTCCTACCCCGGACCCGCAGGGGGGCTCTTCCCTGATGACAGCAATATTATAGTCACTGAGAAAGCAAGAGAACTCCTTGCTGAGAAAGCAAATGAAACTCTCAAGGAAGTTTATGATTGGTCAATAAGCAATAAGGTAACATTGAACATGAAGAAAACTAATGTCATGAATTCCAGTTTGGAGAGGAAAAAAGACCATGTTAAATTAAATGTAGATTTTACCTCTATAGGTTGTGTAACAAGTGCAGAATTTTTAGGAATGGTTATTTATTCTCAGTTGTAGTGGTGTGAACACACAAAGGTACTTGCAAACAAAATGTCATCAGCATGTTATGCCCTTAGAATCCTATCATCACTGTGTAACATGCAGTGTCTTTTAGTTACATATTATTCATATGTACACTCAATTCTTAGCTATGACATTCTTTATTGGGGAACAAATGCACAAAATATGAACACAATTTTCAAACCACAGAAAAGAACCATAAGAATAATAACCAAAAATAGTAGTCAAGCACATTGTGAAGATCTGTTCAGGACATTGGGGATTTTAACTGCTCCATGTGAATACATTTAGCAGTCAGTTGTACACATCAAAAATAACATTGGTAATTACTGCACAAACAGCTCTGTCCATGACCATCCAACAAGAGATAGACTCAACTTACATTTACCAAGAAAAAATAAACATAAAACTCAAAACAGCACTTTCTACCCAAGAATAAAACTGTACAATAAATTACCAAAAGAGATTAAAGAATTTGCAAAAATACAGCTGAAAAGTACCTGTTATGCAATACATTTTATACATTCAAGGATTACTTAGCTAAAACAGGGTATGGGTTTGATAAAAAATTTTATACAAATAAATAATAATAATAATAATAATAATAATAAAGAACAAAAACGCTGTTACAAAGGAGCACGAGGATGTAAAGAGCAACTGATAATAGATGCAGAGGTGACATATCAAGCTGAAACTAAACAATGGTCACTACACTACGCATACATTGATTACCAAAAAGCTTTTGATAGTGCACCCCACTCATGGTTACTACAAATATTGGAAATATACAAAGTAGATCCTAAATTGATACAGTTCCTAAACATAGAAATGAAAAATTGGAAAACCACACTTAATATCCAAACAAATTCAAATAATGTCACATCACAGCCAATACAGATTAAGTGTGGAATATACCAAGGAGATTCATTAAGTCCTTTCTGGTTCTGCCTTGCTCTGGACCCACTATCCAACATGCTAAATAATACGAGTTATGGATACAATATTACTGGAACATACCAACACAAAATCACACATTGCTGTACATGGATGATCTAAAACTACTGGCAGCAACAAATCAACAACTCAACCAATTACTAAAGATAACAGAAGTATTCAGCAATGATATAAATATGGATTTTGGAACAGACAAATGTAAGAAAAAATAGCATAGTCAAGGGAAAACACACTAAACAAGAAGATTACATATTGGATATCCACAGCGACTGCATAGAAGTAATGGAAAAAACAGATGCCTATAAATATCTAGGATACAGACAAAAAATAGGAATAGATAATACAAAGATTAAAGAAGAACTAAAAGAAAAATATAGACAAAGACTAACAAAAATACTGAAAACAGAATTGACAGCAAGAAACAAGACAAAAGCTATAAATACTTATGCTATACCAATATTGACCTACTCATTTGGAATAGTGAAATGGAGTAACACAGACCTAGAAGCACTCAATACACTTACACGATCACAATGCCACAAATATAGAATACATCACATACATTCAGCAACAGAAAGATTGACATTAAGCAGAAAGGAAGGTGGAAGGGTGGGGGGGGGGGGGGGTAATTGACACAGGAATCAGGAATTGTGCCAAGATGGTTACAAGCACGAAGGGCCACAGACCGGGCAGCTGAAGCAGTTTTGATCAACAACGAACCCCACCGCATCTTTCTCAGGGAGTCCACTTCACCAGACTTGTCTTCAATGTGTTCTGCAAAGAATAAAGGTTTGGTATTCGTGAAAGTATCCCCAACTGTCATGGTGCAAACCAGCATTACCAATGGAGGGCGCTGCAAACTTGTAAGTGATTTTCAGCCAGCTGTCCAAATACTTTTGATCACATAGTGTACATGGATGCTAAATCAGCAATGCCACACCACATTTGCGTTTTTCAATGATTTTACGTTTCATTTCAAAGGCCACTTTCTCTCTCTTATTGTCGTCTCCTAATGGCTTTATCTAAGGGACATTTGTATGAAAGTTATTAACGTTTGCACACAGAAAAACAGTATGTGAACACAAATTTAGAAAAATGTATGATCATAATCTGCACTAAGATGGTAGCTGCAGACAATGAAAGGTGTTTATGTTGTTGAACGTTTCTCCTGCTTTGCACAAAAGGCTGGTGACATCACACTAGCCATCGTCACTCATTATGTATAACATTGTTCGTTAATCGAGTCATTTTTTACCATTTGTTTTGTTCGTTATGCAAATTGCACGTTATCAGCAGTGCTCGTTAAGTGAGGTTCCACGTTATAGCATTTGTATCCACCTGATTCCGACGAGAAAGGGATCTCCCCTGGCAAGTCCCACATCCCAGTTCATTCTCTCGAAATCCCATTACGTCCTGACAGCACCATTCTATTAGTTAGAAGACTGTCTATTCCTCCACCCATCACTGATTGGGCAGAGAGATATCGCAACGAGAAAAATAGAACACTAACATGCAGAAGTAAATTCTCAACTATGCAGGGTATACATGGACAGTACAAAGAAATTCGGAAGCACTACATCTACAATTCATCGATATTGAATGACTGTCTATAAATATCCCCCTGTACATGTCCTAATCTTTATCATATTCCTATGATTACTATGCTAGATATACAACAGCGTAATAGTGTCAGATCATCAGATCCTTTGTTAATGGCAAAGTCTCTCTTCTTCTCACGCGTCCGGCCATCCTGATTTAGGTTTTCCGTGATTTCCCTAAATCACTCCCGGCAAATGCCGGGATGGTTCCTCTGAAAGGGCGTGACCGACTTCCTTCCCCATCCTTCCCTAATCCGATAAGACCGATGACCACGCTGCCTGGTCTCCTTCCCCAAACAACCAACCAACCACTCTCTCTTCTTCTTCTTTTTCTTATTCTTCTCTCTCTCTCTCTCTCTCTCTCTCTCTCTCTCTCTCTCTCTCTCTCACACACACACACACACACACACACACACACACACACACACACACACACAATTTGCTTTTATAATATCCAATGAACTATTAAAACTTCACCAACGCCACCTGGTAGAGAACGGTGGTAAGGTTTTAACATGCCTCTCATTTCCAATATGTCGAAAACAAATACTTTCTGCATGCTGTCATATCTGGCGATCCTATTAAGTATGTAGGTATTGGCACACTGAAGCAGGTGGCCAGTGGTTAAAGTTGCTTGCACAGAGCAGTGCAAAGTTTTTTCGTCTGTGCTGGAGGAAGGACCATATCCTACAGACCATCAGTCACAATAGAGGGTTCCTGTGTTGATGTTTCATAAGCAGTTTGATACATTGTTTTTTTTTTTTTAATGCATCAAAACAGTGTGTGGCTACAGCTTTGTACACCACCATACAGTTTGGTTTTCTACCTTGACTTTGAGGTCTGTGTCAGGTGCTAAACTGACATTAACACTTTTCGATCCTTGAGCTCTCACAGAAACTTGGACATCCCATGGCATAAACTAAGCTGCTCCCAAAACACACAGGATGGTTGAAATAAAAGACAGAGGTGGTGTTTCTTATTGACGAAAATGTGGATGAGACTGCAACATATGGAAACTGGTAAATTTTTCAGTAATGTAGAGCATTTCCAAACAGATATCTAAAGGTGATGACGTCTGCATTTAAACTCATGTTCCACAGTGATGTGGTAGCAGATGTCTCAGTGTTCCATTTTTTAAGAGTCCAAAAGCATTGATTCCTCATACTGGTGGTGCTTATTGCACTCACATGTGGGGTTACTGTTTTGGTGGCCTAGGTAGTCGTCATCATGATCTCTGAATCTTTGGAGACTGCGTCTTTCATTTTTATGGCTTACAATGCATAACCACATGTGGAACATGGGGGTATTCTGTAGGACTTAAACCCATAGAGCATGGATAGTATGCAGAATCAGTTGTCAATTACACTGGTGGAGGAATGGAATGATTTTTGTACACCCAGGCGATCATGTAAGTACCCTTATTCCTCCACATTTCTGTCGCATTTACCTCAGTTTTACGTATTTTCCATTAATTTTCGTAATTTTGCCAGGTTTCCCATAAGGCAATTTTCTCAATTACTCGAGTTCCACACAGCCATTCTTGACGACCTGTCAATACAACAAAGAGTTTCATTGTGTCAATCTCGTTATGCTATCAGCCAATGGCACTGCAGCATGAGTCTCATTTTCTGTATCACTGCTAAACCATACCCTCCATTACTTTGCGAGTGCTATATACATGTGAACATATCGCAAACCCTGTTACACTTCTTACATGACATGAGACAAATACTGTTCTTTAATGTGGGAAATAGTCATTAGCAGAGAGAATGTGCAAAAGCTACTTTCCTTAGCCAAAACACTGCATACATTCTGTAAGATTTTATTGCAATTGCCTATGTCCCTTGCATTCATAGAATAAAGTCTGAGATTGAAAGAACACCTTTGATAACTACCATCCCAACAAAAGAATCATATTCATAGCAGCACTCTGCCCTCTATATCGAAATGAGCTGCCCCTTGATTGAACCTGTCGACTAATGATCCTGAGAAAAAACTATAGATGCTCTCTCTATGCATCTTGTAACTGTCCCTTGGCCTTTAACCAACCTTCCCTGCGCACATTGTCGCCGACTTAATTTGGAACTGACCTGAAGTATGAGCGCACTATACCCACTACATTCGATACCTTGTTAAAGAACGGGATGAACTGAGTTCCATGTAATCAATAACACGACTTCCAAACTTGCACAACCGACTGATACTAGTGATACAGACCAGTATGCACATTCCACTACTGTAGCTGCTGTTCTGTGAAGACTGTTTGATACCAATCTTACATCACTCACCCAATTACACACGATCTCTCTAGATGCATCCATGCTGAGGAGGTTAGCACCCTTTACTCGTGTGTAGCGAATACGAGCCTGATACATTTGAGACTGTTGTGGTGATATAACAGATGATTAAGAAGAAGAAACGTATGGTTTATGCATGATGGAACTCCAGGAGGAAAGAGTTTAAAAAATTGTACATAAATCACTTGTGCTAGCAATTCTGTAGTATTGGAAAAAAATAAATTGTCACAGAACATGAACATACACTCGTAAGACTACACGATTCAACACTTAAACATGCTATAATGTAAAAGCAGTGTGGTTTCCAATATGTTAGTCACATGGAATGCGATGCTATTAATACTCCAATGGAGTAAATATATGTCCAACACCTGACATATATTCACCCTCTAAGATTTCTATCCTACTTACTATGGTGAGAAGCTTTATGATGATAAAACTACTACCTTCTACACCAAGAGGAAAAAATAGATTCTTTGTGAAACATGCACTATATAGCTTTCTGGAGGTGTACAGCACACACTGTTCATGTCCAAATATGGTTCAAAAATTATTCTACGTTCGCATCAGTCATATAAAATGACTGTCAGCAATGGAAAATTCATGAAACTACCACATCTTATGAGGAAAAAGACAAACGCATAGCAGTGGTGTTTGACATGTCAGACTACACCAATGCTGCACTATCTATGAGAACAGAACACAATCTCTTCCAAACACAATAACTGTGAAGCAAATGTATACGCAGGGATTACAGTACCTCACAAAGCCCTGCCTCAATTTATGTTCAAGATGTGGCAGGAGAATGGAGTACTTTGCATACATCTTCATTTGTTTAGAGGAGGATGCTGAAATAGGTTTTCCATCGGTCTGGTAGACATGGTTCATTGCACATGCGTTGGAAGTGCTCCGCTGGCTGTGGTATGGAGGGGTTTCCTGTTAATGATTGAGGTACATACCTCTCTAAATCACACGTAGAACATACAATTATATATGAGTTGAATGAAAGTTATACCACACAACTGATACACTATGAGAAAACATCAGAAAAAAATGGTTGAAAGTGCAATACATGACCTGCCACAACTTCTCGCTGTCTCTAGAATGCATCATCAGTCTACCATTAAATCATAACTCATTACAGCCCCTCTCAGCTGATTAATCCACCTACTTTTTATCATCTTTTGGCACAGATCGATGTCAATTTAGATGCAGAGGGTTTTCTTTTCTAGTAGTGCAGTGAACTTGCATATATCTCTATTATATCAGTAGACATACTGCAGAATGTCGTTAAAAAGCATTCTGGAAATGTTCTGAAAGGTATCTGTTAGCTGGCACCACATGATTGTCAGTGGTAACTGCCGTCTGCTACACATCTCCTGTGCAGCAAGCAACGTAAATTTAAGTATTAACTGTGTTTTTCTTACTTGTCACTACTTTTTCCGTGTGTTTTTGCTTTTAGGAAACTTTAATTTTCGAGCACTAGTAATAGTGTTCCATAGATTTTGTGTTTGTTTCGAATACAGTCCAAAGACAGTTAGTGCTTAGTCTCATTGTTTCCAACAAGAAGTGTCTAGTAACCACAGTTTAGTCAGCTATTAGCCCCCTTTACTGAATTAGCAGTCTAGTTCAAAACTGATTACTTAACGCTCTACAGTAAATTGTTGATTCCTTGGGATGGACAGGATGTGTGACTGCTGTGTACGGATGCAGGAGGAGCTGGCCACTGTTTGCGAACAGCTGAACATGCTGATGGCCACAGTCAGCCATCTTCAGGCTGCTGCCTCGGAGTGTAGGGGCAGTGGGGAGTCTGATGCATTGCATGGTACACCCCAGGTGATACATGCTTCAACCACAGTCCCTGCAGTCGAGACATCTTCGCGGGTACCGGGCACAGTTGGGCCACCCTCTTCCCAAGGGGAGTGGCGGGTTCAACGATGTTCGCGTCGCATGAGGCGGAGGGTCAATGTGGAGGCTGTCTGTGTGGCATTGCCTGCTCAACCTGTGAGTGGACATGTGGCCGCTCCTTCAGCAAGGTCCGAGCAGGCACATGGGGGGAGGGGTTTATTAGTGATTGGGAGCTCCAATGTTAGGCAGGCGATGGATCCCCTTAGGGAAATAGCGGAAAGGTCAGGGAAGAAGGCCAGTGTTCACTCTGCTTGCCATGGGGTCTCATCCGAGATGTGGAGGAGGCTCTGCCGGCGGCGATAGGGAGCACTGGGTGCTTGCTTAATTTGGCTCCAGATCAATCATGGCGTCTGGTGTAGTAGGACTAATGAATCGCTCCATGAAAATTAATTACGTAGTGTCTATAAAGTGTGTATTATGTAGTGAAATAGTACGTAAAGGAATAAAAATTTGTTCTACATTGCAAAAATGGTACCACACAGAATGTTTTGGTGTTACTAACTTTAATAATCCAAGCTGTGAGTGCGGGGTAACAACGTGTAACGGCCGACGGACTGCAGCCAAAATGTTTGCCGATGGACAAGACGAAAGTGTATTATGTTCTCTACAGCGTGATGTGGAAATGTGCGAACAGTATACAAATCTACTTAAGAAAATGATGAGAAGCCTTCTTAGCAACTCGGATAGTATTAACGACGATAACAGTGTATATGTTACACCTAATCCAGTGCATCGTAAACAGTGTGAAAACATGCTTCACTCAGCAATAAACGTACGTATCAGTGCACCTGAGGCAGGTGTGAATACAGGTAAAACCACATACGGGGAAGAATATGTTATCTCTAGTGCAGTGCGTCTTAAACATTGTAAAAATATGTTTCATACAGCTGTAAACACAGCGATAAATACGCAGAGTGAAATAACAACATGTAGGCCTACCGGTACTGTAAACCACACAAAGGAACATGCGCAAATTAATACAGTGTCTGAATCAAATGTGTGTATATATTCTGACAGCCACGGACGTGGTCTTGCTGAAATCTTACGTGATAATTATCGTGTAAATGCAACCGCCATTGTAAAACCGAGGGCACCCATGTCTGAAATCACAACGAACATAAAAGTCGGAAATCGCCCCAGCTCAACTCAGTGTACAATTATAATAGGTGGAGCTAATGATGTTTACAGGAATGAACTTTACAAATCCACTAACAATTTGAAAGAAATTTTGAGCTTTGCTAGAACACCTGTAATTGTCGTTGGTATTCCCCATAGACACGATCTTATGACTACTTCAATTGTAAATAAAGAAATTATTAAGGCTAACAGACAGTTCAAGAAGATATGCAAAGCATTTCAGAACTCACATTTCATTAGTGTAGATTCACTGGAGAGAGAACATTATACCCAACATGGCCTGCATTTAAACAACAGGGGAAAGATTGTATTAGGACAAAAAATCCGAGACTTCCTTTGTTCACTAGGCAGATGCAAGAAAAGTGAGCACATTATTCTTCCACCTCCAGTAACCCACTCTACAGCATCGTGTGTAGGACAACAATCACCATCTTCAACAGAAGCAGATCAGCCTACACTGCTGGCAGCTTCAACAACAGTACCTACTAAGGAAAGTGAGCCCACTATTCTTCTGCCTCCAGTAGCCCAGTCTACAGCATCTTCTCCAGTACTACAATCACCATCTTCAGTAGAAGCAGATCAACTTACATCACTAACAGGTTCAACAACAGTACCAACTACCCGAGCAGAAGCAATGAAAACCACCCGCTCCTTAAGCAAAAGAAAAGTGTCACCACCAGGCCATCTCAAAGATTTTTTATTGGAGGCAGGCACCAATCAGCCAATGCGGTGAGCACTGCAACAGATGCCAATCAAAAAAAATTAGTAGTTTTGTATCAAAATGTACAGGGTATAATTAGTAAGATTCCAGAATTAGAAGTACTATTGCTTGATGAACTAAAGGATGTTTCAGTTTTGTGTGTATGTGAACATTGGTTAAAAGAAAATCAAGCTTTTGCTGCCAGAATAACAGGATATGAAATGGTTAGTAGCTTCAGTAGAGAAACTTTTAAAGGGGGAGGAACATGCATTTATGTCAGACAAGGAATTGAATATAAAGAAATCAAGTTTAGTAAGATAAAAAACATAGAAAAAGTATTTGAATATTGCGTTTGCAAACTAACAGACCTTAAAATAATTATTGTGTGTGTATACCGTTCCACATCAGGTAATTTTATGGAATTTTTGGACAGTGTTGAAAGTCTTTTTAGTGAGTTAAGACATTCTACAGAAAGCATTATTGTACTTGGAGATTTCAATGTCAACTTCAAAATCAACTGTTTAAATGTTACAAAATTGACCAATATCTTTTGTTCGCATAATTTAGCACCAACTATCTTTGAGTACACTAGACATGGAAAGAACTCTGAAACAATAATAGACCAAATATTTCTTGACTTACATAAACTAGACAATGTTGTAGAAGTGATTGACACTGGATTCTCTGATCATAAAGCACTAAAACTTAGTATAAATAATGTACTCTGTAAAAACTCTAGGCCAAGTGAGAAACACATCCACAGGAGATGTATTAATGAGGACAACATTAGGATTTTTAATTCCTTGTTAAAAAATACAAGTTGGGATCTAGATAAACATGATAGTATAGACATGAAGTTTGAGTCATTTCTAGCTG
This sequence comes from Schistocerca serialis cubense, assembly GCF_023864345.2. Taxonomy (NCBI): domain Eukaryota; kingdom Metazoa; phylum Arthropoda; class Insecta; order Orthoptera; family Acrididae; genus Schistocerca; species Schistocerca serialis. Next base: position 853,897,434 of record NC_064640.1, read on the forward strand.
ATTACAAACATAACTTTGAAATTGCTTTTCCCCTTAAGAAAATGAAAGTAAAAGGCAAAATTAACACATGGATAACACAGGGCATAAGAAAATCTGGAGAGCAACTCAGAATGTTAAGTAAATCAGCAAGGCAAAATCCTGCTTTGAAACAACGTGTTAAGTGTTATAGGAAATTATATAAGAAAGTAATCACTGCAGCAAAAAAGTTAAATAATGATTCATATATCAGTAGAAATAATGGCAACAAAAAAATGAAATCAGTTTGGAAAGTGATCAATAGTAACTTAGGAAGAAGCAAAGTAAGAAACAACATTGTTATTAAAACTGAGGACAAAACTATAAATGATCCATTACAAATTGCCAATATATTCAACTGCCATTTTACAAGTGTAGTTCAAAACCTCATACAAACCCAAAGTAGTACAGACATCAGTCATAACATCACATTGAATTCCGAAACTATGTTTTTGTATCCTGTAACAGTACATGAGGTAGAGAATGCCATCAGCAAACTAAAAAATAAATTATCCTGTGGCACCGATGGCATTCCAGACAAAATCATTAAACACAGCAGATATATTTCTCCTCTTCTTGTAGATATAATTAATGCATCTTTCAGTACTGGCACTTTCCCTAGAAAGCTGAAACAATCAATTATAAAACCATTATACAAAAATGGGGATCATTATGATGTAAAAAACTACAGGCCTTTATCAATGTTATCTTGTTTTTCAAAAATTATAGAAAGAGTAATGTATGGAAGACTCTCTACTTTCCTAAAAAAAAGTGGAATATTGGTCGATGAACAAAATGGCTTTCGAAAGAATAGATCAACTGAAACAGCTATATACAACTTTCTAAAACTTGTCCTAAATTCCATTGATAATAATGAAGTAAATTGTGGGGTCTTTTTAGATTTATCAAAGGCTTTTGACGTTATTGATCATAAACTACTGCTCGAAAAACTTAGTTGCTATGGACTCCGTGGTAATGCTCATGCATGGTTCAAGTCATATTTATCTGGCAGATCCCAGAAAGTAGAAATAGTTCATGATGGAAAGTCATACTTTTCTGGTTATAAGGAAGTTAGTTATGGGGTGCCCCAAGGATCGGTGTTGGGACCCCTGTTGTTCTTGATCTTTATAAATGACTTGCCAAACTATTTAACACAAGCTGATTGTGTACTTTTTGCTGATGATACAAGTCTCTTTATTAAAGCTCAGAATGAGACTGACCTTAACAGCAAAATTGAAACAACGGCAGTTGAAGCAAGTAAATGGTTCAGGGACAACAGTTTATTTGTGAATGAGGGGAAAACATTATGGATGAATTACAGACATGTTTCAAATAATATGAAGCCCAATATAACTGTGAAGCTAGGCCAACAGAACATACTACAAACGCCAAATACAAAATTCTTAGGAATTTGGTTAGATGAGCATCTAAAATGGGACAAGCATATAGATGTGCTCAATAAAAAGTTAAGTAAATGTTGCTATGTATTTAGAATGCTCAAAAATTGCTGCAGTGATCAAACAGTATTGTGTACATATTATGCATTTATGCATAGTCTTTTGCGATATGGTGTCATATTTTGGGGCAATTCAAGTCAGGCAAAACGCTCCTTTATTATTCAAAAACGAGCGATAAGAATCATAAAAGGAGCTGCACCTAGAGATCCATGTAGGGAAATTTTCAAGGAATATAAAATCATGACTCTTCCATCCATTTACATCTATGAAAGTATATGCTTTCTGAAGTCTCACCCCCAGTTTTCTTCTTTAAACAGTGAGTTCCATGACTATACAACAAGACAGAGTAATGAATTTCACAGAGAAGTGCATAAGAAAGCCCAATACAACAAGAGTGCAATATACCACCCAAAAATTCTCTATAGTGCTCTTCCCTTAAAAATAAAAAGGATTCAGCAGCTGAGCAGTTTTAAAAGTGAACTCAAAAGAATGTTAATCAGTAATAGTTTTTACAGTGTTAGTGAATATATGAATTCTTCAGAAAGATAGCGTGCCTTCACCTATCTTATAAGTTACTCATATACAAACTTGTGTTGTGGGGTAGACTCTTTTATGTACACACAAAAATTAATTAATCTGTCAATATAGAGTGTTATAATCATTGTTTCTTGTTGCTGTCCATTATACACAGAATATATGTAACTTATTTGTGTCCTATATTGTTACAAATTTATATCATGTAAGCTATAATTGTTTTGCCTAGATATTTAATTCAGATTATTCACTGATAGTTTTTACATAATATGTTGTTATTCATATTTTTTCTGTATGTAACATATGACAAATCCCATATCATTGTACAAGGTAAAACGGGTGCTCAATAAACTAAACTAAACTAAACTAAACCCGACTGCAAATTGTTGCTCATGTTGGCACCAATGACTCCTGCTGTCTGGGTTCAGAGGTCATCCTCAGTTCATACAGACGGTTGGCGGAGTTGGTGAAGGTGGCTGCCTAGATCGCAGGGTGGAAAAGGAGCTAACTATTTTGAATGTCATTCCCAGAACCGATCATGGGCCTCTGGTTTGGAGCCGAGTGGGAGGCTTAAACCAGAGGCTCAGACGATTCTGCAGAGATCTGGGGTGCAAATTTCTCGAGCTCTGCTATCGGGTGGAGAATTGTAGTGTCCCCATGAATAGGTCATGCATGCACTACACCCAGGAAACGGCTACAAGTTAGCGGAGTACGTGTGGAGTGTGCATGTGGGTTTTTTTGGGTTAGAGAATTCCCTCCCTTGGCCCAACAAGATGCCTCCTAGGACGCAACAAGGTAGCAGTAGGCAAAACGCAACAGCGAATGACAATATTAGTGTGGTAATAGTAAACCGCAGGAGCGTCTATAGAAAGGTCCCACAACTGCTCTCATTAATAAACAGTCACAATGCCCACATGGTACGAGGAACGGAAAGTTGGCTGAAACCAGATGTAAACAGTAATGAAATTCTAAACTCAGATTGGAATGTATACTGCAGAGACAGGCTGGACAGTGAAGGGGGAGGCGTGTTTATAGCGATAAAAAGTGCAATAGTATTGAAGGAAATTGACGGAGATCTGGAATGTGAAATAATTTGGGTGATGGTCACGGTTAAATCAGGCTCAAACATGGTAATTGGATGTCTCTATAGGTCCACTGGCTCAGCAGCTGTTGTGGCAGAACACCTGAAGGAAAATCTGGAAAATATCTCTAGTAGATTTCCCGACCATGCTATTGTTTTGGGTGGAGATTTTAATTTACCAGATATAGACTGGGAGACTCAAACGTTTATAATGGGTGGCAGGGGCAAAGAATCCAGTGAAATTTTTTTAAGTGCATTATCTGAAAACTACCTTGAGCTGTTAAACAGAGAACCAACTTGTGGCGATAACATATTAGACCTTCTGGTGACAAACAGACCCGAACTATTTGAAACAGTTAACGCAGAACAGGGAATCAGCGATCATGCGATCATAAAGCTGTTACAGTATAGGTGATGTCAGCCGTAAATAGAAATATTAAAAAAGGTAGGTAGATTTTTTTGTTTAGCAAAAGTGACAAAAAGCAGATTACAGAGTACTGGAGGGCTCAACACAAAAGTTTTATCTCAAGTACAGATAGTGCTGAGGATTAGTGGACAACGTTCAAAACCATCGTATAATATGCTTTAGATGAGTATGTGCCAAGCAAGATCATAAGAGATGGAAAAGAGCCACTGTGGTACAACAACCGAGTTAGAAAACTGCTACGGAAGCAAAGGGAACTTCACAGCAAACATAAACATAGCCAAAGCCTTGCAGACAAACAAAAATTACATGAAGCGAAATGCGTGTGAGGAGGGCTATGCATGTGGCATTCAACGAATTCGAAAGTAAAGTTCTATGTACTGACTTGGCAGAAAATCCTAAGAAATTTTGGTCTTATGTCAAAGCGGTAGGTGGATCAAAACAAAATGTCCAGACACTCTGTGACCAAAATGGTACTGAAACAGAGGATGACAGACTAAAGGCCGAAATACTAAATGTCATTTTCCAAAGCTGTTTCACAGAGGAAGACTGCACTGTAGTTCCTTCTCTAGATTGTCGCACAGATGACAAAATCGTAGATATCGAAATAGATGACAGAGGGATAGAAAAGCAATTAAAATTGCTCAGAAGAGGAAAGGCCGCTGGACCTGATAGAATACCAGTTCGATTTTACACAGAGTACACGAAGGAACTTGCCCCCCTTCTTGCAGCGGTGTACCGTAGGTCTCTAGAAGTGCGTAGCATTCCAAAAGATTGGAAAGGGGCAGAAGTCATCCCCGTTTTCAAGAAGGAATGTCGAAGAGATGTGCAGAACTATAGACATATATCTCTAACGTCGATCAGTTGTAGAATTCTGGAACACGTATTATGTTTGAGTATAATGGCTTTTCTGGAGACTAGAAATCTACTCTGTAGGAATCAGCATGGGTTTCGAAAAACACGATCATGTGAAACCCAGCTCGCGCTATTTGTCCACGAGACTCAGAGGGCCATAGACATGGGTTCCCAGGCAGATGCCGTGTTTCTTGACTTCCGTAAGGCGTTTGATACAGTTCCCTATGGGCGTTTGATGAACAAAGTAAGAGAATATGGACTATCAGAGCAATTGTGTGCATTAGGAGTGATTTAAAATGGAATGACCAAATAAAATTAATTGTTGGTAAATCAGATGCCAGACTGAGATTCATTGGAAGAGTCCTAAGGAAATGCAGCCCGAAAACAAAGGTAGTAGGTTGCAGTACACTTGTTCGCCCACTGTTTGAATACTGTTCACTGGTGTGGGATCCATACCAGATAGGGTTGATAGAAGAGATAGAGAAGATCCAACAGAGAGCATCGCACTTCGTTGCAGGATCATTTAGTAATTGCGAAAGCGTTACGGAGATGATAGATAAACTCTCTGCAAGAGAGACGCTCAGTAGCTCAGTACGGGCTTTCGTTGAAGTTTCGAGAACATACCTTCACCGAGAAGTCAAGCAGTATATTGCTCCCTCCTACGTATATATCACGAAGAGACCATGAGGATAAAATCAGAGAGATTAGAGCCCACACAGAGGCACACCAACAATCTTTCTTTCCACGAATAGTACGAGACTGGAATAGAAGGGAAACCAATAGAGGTACTCAATGTACCCTCTGCCACACAGCGTCAGGTGGCTTGCAGAGTATGGATGTAGATGTAGATGTAGATGGTAGAGAGGACAGATGAGCATATTGTAAATTATGTTTGTTAGAGTTTAAAACACTTAAACAGTCATACACAGCATCAAACACACAATCCATTCTGTAGTTGTATATTGCAGTCCACAAGCTGGTAACGAAATGCTCTTCAGCTAAGGAGGACATAAAGTTTATTATGGTCACATGTCACATGTCTACTGTGACCTTACAAAGGCATTCGATTCTGTGAAGCACTCCATGCTGCTTCATAAACTAGACAGATATGGCATCAGGCAAAATGCTCTGCAGTGGCTCAGGCGTTTTCTGACAAACAGGTAGCAAATGCTAATCGTAACAACTAAAGCCATGGGGGTACATTATCACAATGAGTCCATCAAGGCTCAATCTTAGGGCCAATATTGTTTCTCTTTTACATAAATGATTTACCTCTTAATATCACTGCTGAGCCAGTCATGTTTGCTGATGATACTTCAGTACTCCTTGAAAAACAAAATGTGGGAGAAATTCCAGATGGTGTTATAAACACACTAAACAACCTAGATACATGGTTTCAAGAAAATGGACGTAAACTTAACTTTTCAAAGACCTTCTTCACACAATTTAGAACCAAACAATAAAAAATCAGTGACTTCAATATTGTACACAAAAATCAAGTTATGGTCAAAGCTCTGTCCATTAAATTCTTGGAAATAAACTTGGACAAAAATCTAAGCTGTCAAGCACATATAGATTATTTAACTCCAAAATTAAACAGCCTTGCCTTTGCAGTGGTATACCAGACATAAGCTGCAGAAAAGCGGTGAACCACAGTTACTTTGAACCTGTAATTAGATATGGTTTAATTTGGGGGGAGGGGGATTCAAGCTACATGTCATGAATCCTGCTACTTCAAAAAATAATTATTAGAAAAATCTGTGCTGCCCCTCCAAGAACATCCTGCCACCAATTATTCAAGAACCTAAAAATATTACCTATCCCTGCATTGTACAGATTTTAAATTATCATCTTTTTAAATAGTAAACCTGAGCTGACAGAAGAAAACCATTTTAAACATACGTACAACACTAGACACAAAGAAAATTTCATGCTTCCACATCACTTAAAACTGTACCAACGGACACCTCAGTCCATGGGAATGAAAATTTACAATAAACTCAAGGGTAGAGATGTACTGAGCATGGAGATAGGTTCATTGAAGAGAAAACTATATAATATCCTCTTGGAAAAATGCTACTATTCAATTGAGGAATTTTTCAACAATGAAATTGTCATTTGAATAGTGTGACTGTTTAATATTATAGCATTGGGTATAATATTGGATACATATATAAAGATAATGTACTGTTACATCATAAGAAAAACAGTTTTATATAATTACTATGGCCATCATTTTTACAGTGTGACTGTTTAATATTATAGAATTGTGTATAATATTGTACACATATATAAAAGTAATGTACCGTCACATCATAAGAAAAACAATTTAATAATAGTGCTGTGTCCAGTATCAACCAGTAATGGTAAAAATACTGTTATGTAATTATGTATATCATAAGGCTAAATTTGACGTGTATTCTGTACAGCATGATCAGGTAATCTGTAAATGTATGTTATGAGATGAATACAAAGTATCACATAGCCTTTAAAAAAACCCTTGAGCACTCCACGAATACCCCTGCTACATGAGTAGCTCCTTCCTTTGTGTATTACACCCGTGACCTGTCAACAGGGGTCCTACGACTTTCCACTCAATAATGTAGCCCTAGAAATCTGCATCCAAGATCATCACAGAGCCAAAGATAATGGTTGAGGAAACAATGCTGCAATTTGCCATCTCTGGTTGCATCCCACAGGCGAGGCCAGCAGGCTACTCCACTTCCCCGAGCCACTGGCATGAATTGAGGATAGGCTTGTGGCGGCCACACCATTCAAAACAGCAAAGGGCTGAACTATTGCACAGACGACACAAGTAAGTGACGCTCGGCATTCACGAGTGCAGCTATACCGTTATGCCAAGTTTTGGCATTGGTGCATCCCACTCCAGATCATACAGGACAAAGCAGACAGACAGTGCGAGCTGATCAATGCGACGCAACACATGTCTCTGACTTCTCATGCCGCGGACCACATGCATTGAGTGAAAGCGACTCCACTGCAAATGCAAGTGCGCAGTCCTAAATGGTGTCGCCTTATTAGTGGTGTACACTCTTCCATTGGCAGTGCCTTTCGCCCCTTCACAGACATCACGGCGCCTCTGGTCATGCCAGGAGCTAAACTTTTGGTGACATGGCTTTTGTCTCAGTCAGTCCACACTGTTGCGCCAAGGCTCATCACTGGAGTGTACACCCTCCAGGATTGGTGATCAAGCTGTACAGCTAGCTCAACACACCTGTATGGACGGACATTACTGATGAATGGTATTTGTTACTTATGGTAAAACTAGTGAAGAATAAATGTGTCACGACCAAAAATTGCCCTAGTTGTTTCTGTCACCAAGCCTCTCCCTTGAACACAGTGCATTGGCACGGCAATAAAGCTGGTTCACTGCACATCATGACAGTGATACCACATGTCCCCGCTTCACTGGTGACCCCGACGTGATCCAAGGCTAAAAACACATGGTGACGAACGTTTGTCGGTATGAGTAATGTGGAACCGCGAGTAGGCTGAACAGTGCTCCTTAGTGATAAACTTTTTTTGTGTATGAACTCTTTTTTTGTATTGTTTTTGTGCGCATATGTTTCGTTCGTGAGCTGTCTAGTGTTATTCTTTTTTGTGTGATTTCCTTTGTCGTGTTATTTTGTGTGCTTTACTGTTTAGTGAGGATTCGACTCTGAGCTAAGATAGCGACATTGGAAGAGTTGCAAAAGGCTGTTGAAGACCCATTCGCATGCAACAAGGGGCTGGAGAGTGAGCTACAAGCATGGACTACACGTGCGGATGCTGCACAGCCACAGACAGCCCAGGACAATTTTGGCGCACAAATCCCTGCCACAGTGATGCCTCCTATGGTCACTGGAACGCCAAAAAGCACTGGTCGGATGTTGATCAGGCTGCCTCCCTTTTGGCCGCGCGATCCTGTAATGTGGTTCAGCCAAGTGGAGGCAGTCTTTATGAGCAACCACGTAACCTGCAACCTGGCAAAATTTGGACACGTAGTGAGCCAGCTCGACCAGAATCACACGGCCGAAGTGCAAGATGCCCCGCTGATGCAGTCATTATACAGACGGCCCAAGGAAGAGCTGATCCAGCGGATCTCATAATCTGAAGAACAACGAGTGGACCAACTGCTGCGGCAAGAGGAATGCGGCGACTAGAGGCCCTCGCAGTTCCTGCGTCACTTTCGGAGTCTCACACAGTCCAACATGGTGCCAGATTTGCTGTTATGCACTATCTGGGTGCGCAGCCGCCCAGCTGAGGTGCAGGCAGTGATAACAGCACAGATGGAGATGCAGCTGGACACTGTCGCTAACTTGGACGACCACGTGCACGATGCGCTGACAACAGTGTGGAAGCTTACGACACCGCCCCCACCACCTCAGTGGTGGCATGCGCCTCCCACACCCACATTGGATGCTGACCTGCACAAGCTAGTGCAAAACTTGGCCGCACAGGTGGCAACTCTCTCCACGCAATTTGACTGGTTGGCGCGCTCGCGGCAAGAGGGCAGCACGCATCGCAGCAGCAGCAGACCGGGCTACAGGCGGCGCAGCTGGCAATGCAGCAACAGCCGCTCCAACTGTACCCTGTAGATGTCAGATCACGCACAAATCGGTTTCTGCTGGTACCATGCCCGTTTCGGCAATGAAGCTACCACGTGCCAGGCTCCTTGCTCGAACCCAAATGCCAGCTACGATCGGACCTAGGCACACCCGGCTGCAGTGTGATATCGAAGCGTCTATTTGTTGTGGAACGGGGTGCAGGCGTGAGGTACCTTGTCGACACTGGTTCGGACCTTTAGATATTCCCCTGTTCTATGATACGAGACTGCAGGCGGGTCGAGGCACTCTCCCTCACAGCGGCAAACAATTCAGCAATTAAAAGTTACAGCACACACAGCCGCAATTTAGATCTAGGTCTATGCTACACATTATCATGGACTTTTACTGTGGCCGGTGTCAATGAGCCGATTCTGGGTGAGGACTTTCTCGGCCACTACAGGCTGCTAGCTGATATCACACATGGCCAGCTCATCGACGTGACAACAAATTTAAAGACAGTGGGACAGCTCCGGCAGGCCACATTCTACAGTGTTAAACCTGTGAAGTGCCCCAGTCCTTACATTGACATCCTCGAAACATTCCCCGACCTCACCCGCCCAGCCAACGCACCGAGAGACATTAAACATTCGATGGTGCACCACATAATAACCACGCCCAGACCACCCACATTGTGGCGACCACGTCGACTCGCGCCTGATAGACTTGCAGCAGCAAAGGCAGAGTTCGAGCCATGCTGCAGCAAGGCCTCATTCAACCATCGAGCAGCCCATGGCCACTGGTGTTACATTTGGTACCCAAAAAAGACAATTCGTGGCGTGCATGTGGGGACTACCATGCCCTTAATTTGCGAACGGTGTCGGACTGATACCCAGTCCCACACCTTCAAGACTTCAGTTATGCTTTGGCGGGCTGCGTGGTGTTTAGCAAGATAGAGTGCGCAAAGGCATACACCCAAATTCCGATGGCGCCCGAAGACATTGAAAAAACAGTTATTGTAACGCCCTTTGGGCTTTCCGAAAGCCTATTTGTGACTTTTGGTCTTCGGAATACTGTCCAGACTTGGCAGCGGTTCCTGGATGGCGTCTTGTGAGGCTTGCCATATTGTTTCGCGTACCTCGACGACATCTTGGTGTATTCCAAGACGACCGAGCTCCACTGCCGCCACCTAATGACTGTCTTTCAGTGCCTGAGTGAAGCCGACATCATTATTAATGCAGCAAAATGCGAATTCGGTGTGACGGAAATCGAGTTCCTCGGCCATTTAATTACCCCCACCGGATCGACGCCACTACTGGAGAAAGTGCAAGTGATACTGATCACGCCGCGACCGCAGACACACAAAAAACTACGTCATTACCTTGGCAAGTTGAACTTTTATCGCTGACACCTGCCCAACGCTGCCGCCGAGCAAGAGCCGTTGACTAAGGCGTTACACAGTCCTACCTCAAAGGGAAAGACCCCTGTGAATTGGACAGCCGAAATGGAGCAGAGCTACACGGACTCAAAACGGAATCTCACAGAAGCGACACTGATCGCTCACCCAGTAGATGACGCGTACTTAGCTGTAGTCTTGGACTCCAGCCAGGCCGCCACTGGAGCAGCGTTAGAGCAGTGCATTGGCGGGAGCTGACAGCCTCTCGGTTTTTTCTCTAAGAAGCTATACAAATCGCAACACGCTTGGAGCGCTTATGACTAAGAGTTGCTTGCGGTGTATGTGGCGGTGAAATACTTCCAACTGTCCTTAGGAGCACAACAATTTGTCATTTTCACCGGCAATAAACTGATTATGCACGCGTTCCATAACAACCACACTAAGTGTTCACCGCGCCAACTCAAGCAATTAGAGTTCGTGTCGCAATTTACAACATACATTCGACACATTTAGGGGATAGAAAATATTGTCGCCGATTATTTGTCTCGAGCGTGTGCCGCTATCTCACCCTCTTTGAACTTTGAGGACATCGCCCAAGTACAGGAGAGTGATGAAGAACTGCACCGCTTCCGGCACAACACTTCCAGCGGCCTGCAACTGGAGCTGGTGCCTGTCCCCAGCTCTGCACAGAAGATTTGGTGTGACATCTCAACTGGCATGCACCGACCATTCCTTCCGGAGCAGTGTCTTTGACTGTGCCCACAGACGTTCACACCCCAGCACCAACACCACTGCGATGTTTGTGGCCACGCGTTTCATCTGGCCCGGGCTTTGGAAGGACTGCCGTGAATGGACGCGCACCTGCACGGCATGTCAGTGCAGCAAATTCGGGAGGCACACGCACCTACGCGTGAGCACCTTCCCTGATGTGACACACCGAATTGCGCATGTTCACGTGGACCTCATCGGCCCGCTTCCTGTCTCTCGAGGCAAGCAGTATCTCTTAAACGTGGTGGACCGCTTCACTCGCTGGCCGGAACAATGCCTGTCGTGGACATCACCACCAAGACCATCGCCACCACATTCGTGGACAGCTGGGTGGCACGCTTTAGATGTCCCAGTCATGTGATAACTCTCCGCGGCCGCCAGTTTGACTGCGCATTGTTCACGCACGTCACCAGAATGTGTGGCATCCGGCTACACAGGACAACAAGCTACCACCCGGCGTTGAATGGCATGGTCGAATGGTTCCACAGGACTTTGTAAGCCACCCTAACTTGCCATGACACCTCATGACCAGAGGCACTCCCACTGGTGCTGCTCGGCCTGCGAGTAACGCCGAAGGAGGAGATCGGTGCGTCACCTGCCGACCTCGTTTACAGTCAACGTCTGACGATCCTGGGCAATTTCATTGAAGAAGTACCACTCCCACACGACACCGTGGCACCCACTCTGGCAGAACGTCTGTGCACTCACACGGCCAGCCTCCGAGCGGACGCACCGATGCAGCAAGGCATCGGGAAGCTATTCGTGCACACTGACCTACAGTGCTGCACGCATGTCATGTTGCGTATCAATGCAGTACAATCATCTCTCTGGCCACCCTACTGCAGACTGCACCAAATGATCGCCGAGGTGACTAAATGCTCGTCATCAAGTGCAACGGGAAGCCATCTACAGTGTCAATTGACCACGTCAAGCCAGCCTACGTCTTGCCCACTGCAGCAGCCACGCTTTTCTTCGACCCAGGAGAAGACCTGATCACAGACTACAATCCCTCTGCTAGTAGCCAGACGGAGCCCGCACCCATAGCCGCCGGTGATGCACAGCGGCAGCCTTCTGTCATCACGCCACCATGTGTGCCTAACACCACCCCGCCCAGGCAGCTGGCACGGCCACTCGGACCGCGCCCACCACTGGTGCACCGGTCGCTCCCACCACAGCCGCCAGTGGACTACGTCCCGCGCACCAGCCACCGTCTCCGATTCAAACAGCAGTGCTGCATCACCAATGTGCCACACCACCCACAGCAGAAAAAAAGCGCCCGAGCTGCCGAACCCATCAGAATCTGGCGTGCACCTGCCGCCATCTGCTGTAGAGACCTAGTCTCCAGCTTACCACGCTTTCAGCTGGTAACCCCAGACAATGCCTCCTGTGTCTGTCGCAGCTCCTGGATGCACGTTTGTGTCCCTGTGCCTCTGCCACATTGGGCGTTGAGGCCGGATTGACATCTGTGCCAGTTTACCGATTCGCATCACCGTCGAGCTGCAGATATCGCGCTCCGCACTGCCCGGCTTGTCCGTATCAGCTCCTGGACCCGCTTTCGAGTCATGATAGTACCATACTCATGCATGTTCTCCAGACCTCCGTTGTCTCAAACGTTGAGGTCGGTTCGAGTGCTCTGCTACTTCCGCAACTGAGTCACTCGGCGAACTTGTGCAATGTGTGAACACTTGAACCTGTCACTCTCAATACCACTCTGAACAATGTAAATAGCGAACTTTTTCTGTAGCTCTTGTGAATACCCGACATTGTTATTTAGAAGTCAGTGCCTTAGAGATGTCACACCAAATTACCTGCATAGTGAGACATAGTGCATTGAGTGGTTTAGCAATTATTTCATTTAATGCAAAAAAAGTATCTTCTTCTTCTGTAGCTGCAAATTTTGTAGTATAAACAACTGTCTTATATATTTTTACTTCAGTCATCACCATACATTTTAATCACTCTAGCAAATAATTGTGACTACTTGTGACAGTTTTACCTTGTACCTTAACTACAATAAAGTCACCTTTCTGCACTGTTTCAATATTTTCAACACTTGTGTACAAGTTAGCATCAGATGAATCAGTGTATTGGACGTGATCAGAATCTTCAGAGCTACTGCTCCTTTCTGCCAGTATTTGGCATACTTAATTTAATTTATGCTTATTTGGCAATAGCTTTGCTCTTCTGTCTTTTGCTGCTGCCTCTGTCCATTGTTTAACTCTTGTACTGTTAAGGACAGTTTATTTTCCTTTCCTTCTGTGTTTCATTGTTTTACTTGCACCAGCTTTAGTACATGGCCAAACTTATAATGTATGTGTAATTTCTGTTTGCTTATCTTCTGGCTGGTGTCCAAGATTCTGAACATTGTCATCTGCAGATATGCTTGCATGTTCTCCCAGTGAATCATTTGTTATTTGTTGTCAAACTGGGAAAGGTCTGCCCAATATGTAAGACAATAAAAAATTGTAGGCATAAAATACGAGAGAACTGATACGTTTGATACTACTAACATGAAAGCCTTTCCAAATGTCAGGAAATGCAACACCAACAAGGGCTGTGTTAGATATGGTATTTTTCTTGGGCACTAGAATGTGTTTCTTTGACATTACTCATGAGATCAGAGCCTTTAGAGGTCAACATGTTATAACCTTTAATCACTAATAAATTGCGTGGATACACAAAAGTAGAAACACTAGCGGGTTACATGTTACTAACTCCGTATCTGTCATTCGACTGCCGTGCCGTGACATGCGGCCGGCACCGTTCATAGCCAGGTGGCGCTCCCGCGCTCGGCCGAGCTGCGGAGCGCCTCTATCGCCGTGTTCGCGTACTAACGTAGCGGCACTTTTGAATGTCGTGGCACTGTCACAACACTTTTCCCCCCTCGAAAAAAAAAACTCACTTCCTTGGAGACACGGACAGTGCGGAGACATCCATGGCCTCTTGGGAGGCCCCGATAAGATCCCGCGGAGAAACACGAGAGTATGGTCGAAAATGTCCAGGACGGAGGCTTGCGCATGGAACGTGCCTCCTGGACGAGATGATGGGTGAAAACTCTGGAGCAGTATCCATAGGTGTCATGGACCTGGGGGTGGGCTCCAGTGAGATGGGTCCCGGAGAAGGCGGCGTCGCGACTGGGGCCGGTTCCGGCGTACTCGGTAGCGGTAGCGATGGCGGCGGCAGCAACACGTGTGGGAGATCGGCAGCAGCGACAGGACTGGCTTCTCGGGCTGGTGGAGACGAAAGAAGGGGCGGTGGTACCGGCGTGGCCACCACCCGTGGGCGCATCTGGTCGTAATGGCGAACAACCATGCCGTCGTCCGTACGTATTTCACAAAGCCGGTGGCCGCGAAGAGCCTGGACCACCCCTGGAATCCATTTAGGGCGAGATCCATACCCCCGTGCCCACACGTCGGCGCCCACCGGGTATTTTCCCGCACTAGGGGACACAGTACAAGGCCTGACAGGGTGAAGCAGGTGCAGTAGAGTGCATGGTTGGCGGCCATGCAAGAGTTCAGCAGGGCTGCGATCACCCAGAGGCGTGAAACGATAAGAACTCAGAAATTGCAACAGAGCGTCATCTGTGGAAAAATCACTAAGGAATTTTTTCATTTGGCTTTTGAAAGTGCGGACAAGGTGCTCAACCTCCCCATTCGATTGCGGATGGAAGGGCGGTGCTGTAACATGATGAATCCCTTGTCCAGTACAAAAATCACGGCAGGCCTGCGAAGAGAACTGAGGGCCATTGTCCATGACAATCGTGGATGGAAGACCTTCTAGCGCAAAGATTTTGGACAAAGCCAGCTTCGTCGCCACAGTGGTGGGCGACGGACATCGAACAACAAACGGAAACTTCGAGAAGGCGTCAATCAACAGTAGCCAATGAGTGCCGAGGAAGGGGCCGGCAAAGTCAGTGTGCACCCGTTCCCACGGCTGCGCCGGATCAGGCCACGGAGAGGGCAGAGTACGAGGCGCAGCCAGTTGTTGAACACACTGATCACACGCAGCGACCATGTGGGCGATGTCCGAATCAATACCGGGCCAATAAACGTGTCTGCGGGCCAGGGACTTAGTCCGAGAAATCCTCCAATGGCCCTCATGCAATAGTTTGAGAACATCTTTGCGAAGAGAGGCGGGCACCACAACCTGTGGGGATGCGCCATCCGTGGCCAGAAGAACAACACCCTCACGAACAGACAGACAAAGGCGCAAGGCATGGTAGTTGCGAAGGGGATCCGATGCCCAGCCCTTGGTCCTGTCCGGCCAACCCCGCTGAACAAAACCGATCACCTGACGCAGGACCGGGTCCCGCTCCGTAGCCGACGTGACCTGCGAACCTGTAAGTGGAAAACCCTCGACCGCACGACGTTCTTCCTCATCAATGTGGAAACAGAGTAGTTCATCTCGATCGAAAACCGGGTCGGGGCCCATCGGCAAACGCGACAAAGTGTCAGCGTTGGCGTGCTGGGCCGTGGGGCAATAGTGAATCTCATAATGAAAACGAGACAAGTATAAGGCCCAACGTTGCTGGAGGTGAGCTGCCTTATCCGGAAGCGACGCCGAGGGGCTGTATAGAGAGACCAGCGGCTTGTGGTCGGTGATGAGGTGAAACTTATAACCATACAAAAAAACGCTGAACTTTTTGAGAGCATAAATGATAGCGAGCGCCTCCTTTTCTATTTGAGAGTAACGCCGTTGGGCATCGTTGAGGGTCTTGGAAGCGTAGGTGACGGGTCGTTACGACCCATCCTCATACCGATGGGCGAGAACAGCCCCTAGGTCATACTGTGACGCGTCAGTCGCCAGAACCAAGTGCTGACCCGGACGGAATGTGGCAAGACAAGGCGCTGACTGCAAATGAGCCTTCAGGCGGACAAAAGCCTGCTCACACTCAGCGGACGAACAGAAAGGAACGTTTTTGCGTAACAGCTGATGCAGAGGATGAGCCACCGCCGCCGCGGAGGGAATGAATTTGTGATAATAAGCAACCTTGCCTAGAAACGCCTGAAGTTCTTTGACCGTAGATGGCCGGGGTAGAGCGGTAATGGCCGCAACGTGCTGTCGTAGAGGACGTATACCCTCACGGGACAAGTGGAAACCAAGATACACAACGGAGGGTTGGAAGAACTGTGACTTGTCCAGATTGCACTTCAACCCAGCTTAATGCAGAACCCGAAACAGGGAACGCAAATTGCGAAGGTGCTCCTCAGTGGAGGCCCCCGTGAAAACAATGTCATCCAGGTAGTTGATGCAGCTGGGAACGGAAGCCGTGAGCTGTTCCAAAAACCGCTGAAAAATGGCCTGCGCGCTAGTGACGCCAAATGGTAACCGCTGGTACTGATACAACCCACAAGGAGTGTTGATGACGAAAAATTCCTTGGAAGATGCATCCAATGGCAACTGATGGTACGCCTCCGATAAGTCAAGTTTGGAAAAGAACTGGCCCCCAGCAAGCTTGGTAAATAACTCCTCAGGACGGGGAAGAGGATAAGTGTCAATGAGGCTTTGAGCGTTGACAGTGGCTTTAAAATCACCACACAATCGCAGACTCCCGTTTGGTTTAGAAACCACCACGATGGGCGATGCCCATTCGCTGGAGATAACAGGAAGGAGAATCCCCGAAGCTGTTAACCTGTCTATCTCAGCTTTGACAGGTGCACGCAACGCCATCGGAATAGGGCGTGCCCGGAAAAACTTATGGCGAGCCGTAGGTTTAAGAGTAATGTGGGCTTCAAAATCCTTGGCACGACCCAGACCAGCAGAGAACACAGACGAGAATTCAGAACACAAGCCATCCAGCTGTTGAAATGGAATGTCCTCAGATATGAGGTGCACATCATCATCAATGGAGAACCCGAACAACTGGAAAGCATCATAACCAAACAGGTTTTCAGTGCCCGCATGATCCACCACATAAAACGTGAGGGGCCTAACAACAGACTTGTAGGCAGTGGAAGCATCAAACTGGCCAACGATAGGAATTTTCTGCTTATTATACGTTCGTAGATTTCGCGTAACTGGAGACAAGGGAGGGGAGCCCAACTCCAAATACGTGCGAGAATTAATGAGAGTTACTGCAGAGCCAGTGTCCACTTGCATGCGAATGTCTTTATCCAGAACACGAACAGTAACAAACAACTTATTCGTTTGAGGAAGCACACAGTTAACATCCATGTCCGATGCCTCGTCCTCGTCGACAGGAACTTTAGGGGACTGACACACAGAAGCAATGTGGCCTTTTTTCCTACATGAATTACACGTGGCCCAACGTTTTGGACACGCGGCTCTGTCATGCTGTATGAAACAACGTGGACAAGAAGGAAGGGCGGAGTGAACCTGTTTCTGTGGTTGCTGTTTTCGCTGCGAGCGTGGTGGCCCAACGCAACGTTGTTGACGCGAGTGCACCGCCGCCACATCGTCGTTTCCCTGTGAAACAGGCAAATTGTCCGCGTCGAAAGTGGTTTGTACAGCGCCTACATCACACCACGCGTCTATTTGCGCACCAGCAGCGTGAGACACTTCAAACGATTGACCGCTGCTGAGAACTTCCGACAACGACGGGTTTGGCAATTGTAAGGCACGTTGCCGAACTTCTTTATCAGGAGCAAGCCGTAAAATAGCGTCCCTAACCATTGAATCAGCGTAAGACTCATGATGAGTGTCCGTGACAAACTGACATTTCCGACTCAGACCGTGTAGTTCCGCCGCCCAAGCCCGGTAAGATTGATGGGGCTGTTTACGACACCGGTAGAACACCACGCGGGCAACGACATGGGTGTTTTTTCGGTAATAGTTAGACAATAAGTCACACATTTCTTGGAAGGACAGAGAGGCAGGTTCCCGCAGAGGGGCTAACTGAGATAGCAGCTGATAGATCCGTGGGGAAATCCAAGAGAGAAATAACGACTTACACATAGGAGCGTCGACAACGCTGAAAGCCAAGAAGTATTGCCGCAAACGCTTCTCATAATCCTCCCAGTCTTCAGCGGCCTCGTCATAAGGAGGGAACGGAGGCGGAGAAGAGGAAGACAGACGATGAGTAAGCGACGTCGACAACGCCTGAATAGCAGCCGTCAGCTGTGTTTGTTGTGCCTGAATAGCAGCCGTCAGCTGTGTTTGTTGTTCAATGAGCGCTTGCATAAGCTGTTCCATGTCTGCCCCAACACGAACACACAATGCCACAACGCAGGAAAAAAATATCCCATCCTCGTCGCCAGAAAAGTGTTATAACCTTTAATCATTAATAAATTGCGTGGATATACAAAAGTAGAAACACTAGCGGGTTACATGTTACTAACTCCGTATCTGTCATTCGACTGCCGTGCTGTGACATGCGGCCGGCGCCGTTCATAGCCAGGTGGCGCTCCCGCGCTCGGCCGAGCTGCGGAGCACCTCTATCGCCGTGTTCGCGTACTAACGTAGCGGCACTTTTGAATGTCGTGGCACTGTCACAACACAACATAAAGTTGAATTTCCAGGCAATTTCTGACAGCAAGCAAATGAAACTGCATGAAAAATGGTTTTTACTTGAACGTGCAAACCTTACATTTATGTAATTTATTAGATGTTTTGCAACTGTCTGGGGTTAACTGCACCAATCCACTTAATGACAAATTTTACTGGTACACTTAACCCCACCTTCACTTTATCAACAATCTTCAGCATGAAGGGAAAATGACTCCATGCACAGTTCATATTTCATGGAGTATCATAAAGCAATAAACAATTAATCTAACTCAAAAAAGTAAAACTGTAGGAGATTTTGTTAAATGCAAAAATAAATTACTCTTACCCGTGGATTTCAGTTTTTTTAATCTATATCTGCAAATGTAGCTAACAGACAACATCCATATTAGCTCACACAGTACAGCCCACCTAAGGGAACATATTTGTGGTGTGAAAAAACAATTTTCCCTCTTGAATTGTTTATAAATGTGATGGTTGAATTAGCTTTGAGAATCAGTTAACCCAACTTTTCCTAAGTATATGAAATTCAGAAAGTCATTGCCCCAAAGTAAAATTTAATTAAGTTCAGTTGTCTGTATGAAAGTTCATCTTTTCAGTGCATGTGTGCCATATTATAAGTCTTTCAGGCCAAAATAAAGAATATTTCAGTAATAATAACTGTTGCATACACAAAATTTTAGTGAGAACAAAGTGTGTCATAGACTTGCTCTTCAAACATGAGGAAAATAAAGTGATTATTTGAATACATTTTTCTCTGCTATGTGATAGAGAGTAATGTCTTGTCATTAATATGGGTGGTTGCTGTTGAGAATTATGCAGTAGAGTCATTTTTTGTGTATAAAGCCAAACAGAATGAAGTATATGAAGTAGCAATGTATTATGTAATTGAGAAGTATATTATAATGAATTGATGAAATAGAAAGTGAATATGAAGTGGCAAACTGAATTAAGTGCTTTGAAGTATATATGAAGCAGTAATGATTAGGGACCCTGCCTTTGTAACAGCTTCTTTTGCAAAAGTACCTCTTCAGTCAACATGTCTGAAACAGAATAAATAAGTGATATAATGAGCATTGATAAACTGGAAAGTGAAATGATACACAAGAGAATAATATTCTTTTGTTGTGATGGCATGCCTAAGTAATATGACATAACTTGTTGAGAACCTGCTGGACATTACAGCACTGTATTCAGAAACAGAGTGATGCTTTCATGAAAAAAAAATGATAATAATACTGAAAATTATTTAATGAAGCTAAGTGAAGTACTAATTTATGTAATGACTTGTTGAATATAAATTGCTACAAAGTTCATTTCTATGATACTGTACTGTTCACCACCTATTTGATATCATCTTCTAACAGGAATTAAAAATGCAATGAATTTCACTAACTCAATCTTCATTTCAAGAAAGTTAAGTCATAGTCAGAGGAGATCTTTGTTGTAAATTCTCTGTGTGACATTATACTGATAGCTGTGTTATTTTATAACACGTAAATGTCCAATTAAAGAGTAATCATTCTTATTGGAGATATACAGATAGGAATTATTAGTGCAACAATTTAGAAAATTTGTTTGTCTTTTCATGTTTGTAAATGCTGAACACCACTTTGGATCAATACAATACAATACTATACAATACAATATATCGGATGTGAGTGAAAATTTGAAGGAGAAATCCCAGAAAGAACCTACAGCAAACCATGAGTGTGGTTTTTGTGAAGGTGGTGCCAACGATGAGTAATGAACTGTGTTAACATGGTGAAAAATTTGGGAAATATCAAGAATAAGCTATGACCCATGAAGTTCTCTGACATAAATGTGTTTTGAAATATTGTAGTTACACACTTGTATGTTTCGAAATTTTTTAAAATTTTATTCATAAGATGGCCAGGGAAAGCTGTTAGGTAACATTTAGTTAGGATACCTGATTTGAAAATTAGTTTAAAGTATTATGATAACATTGTTTCTTTTTTATGTATTTTGATACATGTAAGACTCTTATAGACCACTGAATTATCCAGTAAGCTAATTGTCATAAGTGTCTGTTTAATTCAGTTGGAGGGTGAACAGATATAGGAAGTTGTAAAATACTGCAACTGTTGTGTTTTCTGCTCATATGAATAACTAAAATTCTTTCACTTTTTCATCCTGTATCTAATGCTATCACACACATAATATGTAAGATATACAGGAATGTGTAAATTTGTTATTTATGTGAAATTTTATTTAAATTTGTGGTTCAATTGTCTGTATTTATCTTCCTGATTAAAATGATGTAGTTTTACTGAATACTCAGAAATTAAAAGTTGTGGTTAATTAAATTTCCTGCAACAACACTTAATGGGAAAACATATTGAGCTAATGGGCAAGATAGGAAGTATTATTACCACTCATTCAAAAACAGACATTCCCAATTTTTCATGACCATATTTTAAATTATCTGAAATTAATTAACATATGGGATAAGTAACATTAAAAGTCTGTACACTCATAATTTCAATAATCTATTTTGCTTTAATGTCAGTGGGATTTTGGCCTGTGATGGTATAATTATTTTTTTGCTATATATTTTCTGAATCACATAACAACTCTCACTAATTAATTCAGTCATTAATTAAGATTTTGGATAACTGAGGATCACAGAATATGGATTTCAGGAGAGATGCCCTACTTGTAGATATGGGATTTCAGACTACGAAAACATAATGATGTTCCACATGATTTTATGGTTTATTAACCTGAAACATTTTTCATAAGCTAGATAATAGTAAAGTCCTTGAGTCCACACAAAATAGTAAAATCTAACCTAGCCAAATTTTAAAAAATTAAGTAATTTCATAAATCACATAAAGTTCTTGTGCCTTTCTTTAAATAGCCACCCCTCCCCCAAAATCACTGGGTTGTGTCCAACTAGTGTCGATTAAAGTGAAAGTCTGTGAATGGTCAGCAACCAGGTAACATCTCTATGTCGAGTTGAGTTAGACTCATGGGTGCACTACCAAATGAACAACGTCAATGCATCAGAAAGTTCTGTGACATGCTAGCACTCAGAAACATGCTATATCATTCTGCGTGAAAGTCCCAGACTAAGTATCAAAGGCCTAATATCTCATGTGAAAATTTGTGATTTGACATCATCTGCATGACACCTATGTCACATATGTAAACTCAAAGTGTTAATGTTCAGTCACTATTATTTACTGGACAGTATAATTCATGTTGGTGATTGTGTAGCAAGTTATATAATGTGCACTGTTAACTACATATTTCTGTCACTGCATGTTATACCACCATGAAATTCAATAAACATTGTGACTCTGATTAGTGGTTGAATTAATTCTCATCTGGATACATTTATGAAGGAGGAGGTGCATGTCTCCTCACCTGTTTAAACTGTAATATGTAAAACTTGAACTGACAATCAACAATGCTATAGTGCAAATAAAGTAGGAGAATTCACTTCGAAATTTAACTATTGTGTGGTCTACATAATTTTGCACTATGCTTTATAGAATTGGTATTCAGCATATTATTTCAAAACCCTGAAATTTGAGACTTTGAGATACATGGAGCCAAGTGCATCAACAGATTATGGATATGTCACAAATCATCGTCACAGCAGATATGCTGTCCACAAGTGGCCATGCTAAATGGAAACAATTTTTTGATGTCTAAAGGCTGACAGTGCTCAAAAAGTAGGTATTGTTGGTGATTAGTGAGTTTGACATGGACAGAGATCTACATCTACATTTATACTGCGCAAGCCACCCAACAGTGTGTGGTGGAGGGCACTTTACGTGCCACTGTCATTACCTCCATTTCCTGTTCCAGTCGCGTATGGTTCGCGGGAAGAACGAATGCCAGAAAGCCTCCGTGCGCGCTCAGATATCGGCAATTTTACATTTGTGATCTCCTCGGGAGGTATAAGTAGGGGGACACAATATATTCGATACCTCATTCAAAAACACACCCTCTCAAAACCTGGACAGCAAGCAACATCACAATACAATGTGCCTCTCTTGCAGTGTCTGCCACTTGAGTTTGCTAAACATCTCCGTAACACTATCACGCTTACCAAATAACACTGTGACAAAACACGCCACTCTTCTTTGGATCTTCTCTATCTCCTCTGTCAACCCGACCTGGTATGGATCCCACATTGATGAGCAATACTCAAGTATAGGTCGAACAAGTGTTTTGTAAGCCACCTTCTTTGTTGATGGACTACATTTTCTAAGGACTCTCCCAATGAATCTCAACTTGGCACCCGCCTTATCAACAATTAATTTTATATGATCATTCCACTTCAAATTGTTCCGTACGCCTACTCCCAGTTATTTTACAGAAGTAACTGCTACCAGCGTTTGTTCTGCTATCACATAATCATACAATAAAGGATCCTTCTATCTATGTATTCGCAATACATTACATTTGTCTATGCTAAGGGTCAGTTGCCACTCCCTGCACCAAGTGCCTATCCACTGCAGATCTTCCTGCATTTCACTGCATTTTTCTAATGCTGCAACTTCTCTGTATACTACAGCATCACCTGCAAAAAGCCACAAGGAACTTCCGACACTATCTACTATGTCATTTATATATATTGTGAAAAGCAATGGTCCCATAACACTCCTCTGTGGCACGCCAGAGGTTACTTTAATGTCTGTAGATGTCTCTCCATTGAGAACAACATCCTGTGTTCTGTTTGCTAACAACTCTTCAATCCAGCCACACAGCTGGATATGGATGAAGCCATCAATGAGATGGAGGACAATGCCAAGAAGATGACACATAGGGCTGAGAAGGACCAGATGAAGAAGATTGGAGAGAAGGTGTTAAGGTTGTGGATGAATGAAGATAGGATATCTTGACCCTAGGTCTAGATCATGAAAATATCGATAACAAATCAGAACCAGACAAGGTGTTTGGAGTTTTGGGGTTCTAGGAAGGATTCCTCTAGAAGGTCTGTAAACAGATTGGCATAGAAGGGTGCCAGGCAGGTGCCCATGGCTGTGCTGTGGATTTGCTTAAATACACTGACTAAAAAATATTGCAGTACCAAGAGGGAGTTGTGCAAAATAAATGAAAGTTGGTATGTGTGTTTCTGATGTCTATTACAATTTCATGCTAGTCGCATAAGAGTGCTGGTAGTAGCGCCACTATGAGGATGCAAATGAGGCTTGCTTTAAATACATGCTGTAAATACTATAGTGTTGGTTGAATTTGGGACTAAACATAACGACTTGATATTAGTCAAGAACCACTTTAAGGCAACAAAAATGCCATTATCAGCACCTCACTGAGTTTGAGTGAAGTCATGTAATAGAGCTATGAGAAACTGTATGTTCCTTCTGTGATATTGCAGTAAGACTTGGCAGAATTGTAACCACTATAGATGGTCATTGGCAGGGGTGGTCACGAGAAAGTACAGTCACAAGAAGATGGGGGGTCTGGACAGTCACATGACACTACTGAGAGGGAAGACCATCATGTCTGGCATGAGGCTCTGGCGAATTGTGCTGCATCTGCAGTAGCAATTAGCACACAGTGACACAATGAATTTTTACCAATTGGTTGCTTCAAGGGCAGCTCTGAAACAGATGCCCTGTAGTGTGCATTCCACTGACCCCAAACCACTGTCATTTGTGACTTCAGTGGTGTCAAGTGGCTCATTGGAGGCCAGGGTCGACGACTGTTGTGTTTTTAAATGAAAGCTGGTTCTACCTCAGTGCCAGTGATGGCTGTGTGTTGGTTATAAGGAGGCCAGTTGAGGGCCTGCAACCAACCAGTTCATGTGCTAGGCACACAGGACCTACATCTGGAGTTATTGTCTCGAATATGATTTTGTATGACACCAGGAGCAATCACGGGATTAGTCCACGCATCCTGACTGTAAATTTGTATGTCAATCTAGTGATTCAACCTGTTGTGCTGCCATTCTGGAAAAGCATTACAGGGAGTATTTTTGAACAGGATCAAGCTCGCCCACGTACTGCTGTTGTAATCCCACAAGCTCTACAGAGTGATGAAATGTTGCATTGGCCTACTCAATCATGAGATCCATATTCAATCGAGCACTATGGGACACCATCAGATGACATCTCCAGTGTCATCCACAAAGAGCATTAACCGTCCTTGTATTGACTGATCAGTTGCAAGAGGCTCCATCCCACAAAGAGACATTCAGCAGTTGTACAACACAATGCATGCATGTCTGCATGCTCACATTCAGAATTCTGGCAGGTAAACTGATTATTAATGTACCAGCATTTCACATTTGCATAAGTTTATCTTGTGCTTACATTGACCTGTGATCCTGCAATGTCAATCATTTAAATATGTTACCTAGACCAATGTATTCCTGAAATTTCAATACTCTACATTAATTATTTTTTGGCGTTGTGATTTTTTTTTCCTGGCAATGTATCTTCCTCTCAAAGGAGGATGTAATCAGTAAGGTTTAGATGGAGTGAGGTAGTGGGTTGATGTCAGAAGGACATTGAGAGTGGTAGTGTTGGATGGCAGGCCATTGGCCTGAGGAATGTTGGTGTGTAGGGAGGTGTCATCAACTGTGACAAATAAGGATCCAGGTGGCTATGGAGTGGGGATGGCTGAGAATTGCTAAGTGGAGTGGCTTGTATGTTTGATATGAGAGGCTAAGCTACAGGCAACTGGTTGGAGGTGCTGGTCAACAAGAGTGGTGATCTTCCACTGAGAGCATAGTAACCACCAACAATTGGACATCCAGCATTGTTGGGTTTATAGATTTTAGAAAGCTCGTAAAATATGTGTGTGCGGGGGGGGGGGGGGGGGGGGGGGGGGTTGTTGGAGGGAGGAGGGAGATGGATTCAGGAAACAGACTCTGGGATAGGCATATGGATTTGAGTAGGAATTGAAGGTTATGTTGTGCTTCTGGGAGGGGATCACTATGGTACAGATTGTGGGTGGAGGAGTTAGAAAATAGGTGGAACCTTACTTCTGGCAGTCACAGTGCTGCCACAATTTCTGCAGAGCATTTTATTTTGACATGATCGCCTACAAGCAGCCCAGAGGAATGAATGGTCATTACCTGATTATTAATGTACTAGCGTTTCCTAACCATTGTCATCTGGATCCTTCCCCTCCAACACCAGATTTCCTGAAATACAGATAGGAGTTATCATTGCAACACATACTTCAATCATGTAATCCTGCAGACCCAGTCATCGCTAACCCACTGGCACAAAGACAACTAAGGTGCCCATGTCATAACCTTAGAATATCAAGAAGTAAAAGAACTTAAAAGAAATTATACATTAAGTCCAATCAACTGATGGAAAGCGAGCTAAGAACAAGGACTTCCTCATGTAGAAAGGCCCACAAAATATGCTGTGGAGACAGTGGAAGTCCTGAACCAAACATTAAATGTCATTTGCCACATTGCTATGAAGGATAAGAAGTAAAACGCAGTCGACAACCCCTGCATCCTTCACTATAACACCCTACAAATCAGACGGCAAACATATATGACAACATAAGTAGTTAAAACAAGGACATTCGGTCATGAAATGGTGAACCATCAAAGGTTGACGACAATGAGCTCAAAGTGGTGGGGGATCACCACTTAACAAATGGCGATGGCTAAAACGACAATACCCAATATGCAACCTAGCTAAAATGATCTCCTCACAGCAAAGGGGCCGAGATGACGTTGGCCAAGCTGCTAGGGGAGGTTTAATTCCCTGGAGCTTGTTGCCATGAAGAGTGCACCAGTGGTGATGCCAAAGTGAGTCCACCTGCCAACAGATGGCAACATAGAGATCATCCAAAGGGATGGAAGAGCTAGCAGACTGAGGTAGGAGGATTCCAACCTGGTGAGCAGCATCAGCAGCCTGATTTCCCATCAGAGCAATGTGAACGGGAGACTGCATGACCATCACAGTGTCTCCCTCAACAGACAGCAAATGGTAGCTTTCTTGGACCCATTGCACTAAGGGATGGACTGTGTACAGCACACAGAGGTTCTGAAGGGCACTGAGAGAATCAAAATATGACTCAATTAAAAAGCCTCTCCAGCTGCATGTATTAGGTAGCCTGATAGAGGGCGAAGAGCTCTGCTGTAAATATTGTGTGGTGTTCTGGAAGCCAGTACCAGAAATGGTCCATGTCAATGACGAAGGCACACTAGACACCACAGTCAGTTTTAGAACCATTACTGTGCACAAAGGTGCTGTCACTACGTTGTGTGCGGAGGTCGAGAAACTTACTGCAATAGATCAAATTGGGAGTAGTTTACTTAGGGAGTAAATAAAGTCCAAGATAAACACAGGCCACTGCGCAATGCCAAGGTAGTGAAGGGTTCACACCCACTGGAAAACTGGCAAGGAGTGTGAAGTTAAGCTGCTTGAATGGGAGCTGAAAGCAAACTCTGGGAGGTAACAGAGAAGAGGGACGCACCCCATACTGGCAGTCAAGGGAGTCATCGAAAAAGGAGGTGTAGGATGGGTGGCTAGGCATAGCAGATAAATGGCAAGCATATCTGTTGAGGAGAACATCACACCGGTATAACAGCAGTTGCCTGGCAGCTTCTGCAAAGAGACTCTCAACTGGGCTAGTGTAAAAGGCACCAGTGGCCAAACGGATCCTAAGACGGTGGATTGTATTAAGATGGCATAAAATTGATGGATGTGCAGATGAATAAATAAAACACCAAGAGTCTAGTTTCGAACAGAGAAGGGATTTGTACAAATGGAGAGGGTGGTATGATCTGCTCCCCCGGAAGTACCACTTAGAACACGTAAGACATTAGGAGGCTGGGTACAGCGTTCAACCAGATGAGACACATAGGAGGACCAAGAAAGTTTCCTATCAAGCATGAGTTCAAGGAATTTCATAATTTCAGCAAGTGGAAAAGCAACAAGCCCAAGATGTAAAGATGGTGGAAGAAACAGATTGCACTACCAGAAATTCATACAAACTCTTTTGTCAGTGGAAAAGCGAAAGCCATTGTCGATACTCCACGAGTAAAGATGCTCAAGACATGGCTGAAGATGCTGCTCAAGGATACAAGTATGTGGAGAACTGCAGTACATCGCAAAGTCATCGACGAAAAGTGAGCCTGTGATATCTGGTGGGAGACAGGCCATTATAGGGTTAATGGCTACAGCAAAGAGTACGATGCACAGGACGGAGCCTTGAGGCACCCCAGTCTCCTGGATGAAGATGTCTGACTAGGTTGTATCCACACATATCTTGAATACTTGGTCTTTTAAAAATTTCTGAAGGAAACAGGGCTGGCGGCATCAAAAGCCCCATGTGTATAGAGTACAGATGATACCAGCCCTTCAGCAGGTGTCATAGGCTTTCTCCAAATCAAAAAACAAAGTCACCATTGGGTATTTTGGCTGAAAATGGTTAATGACATGAGTTGATAAAGTGATGAGCTGGTCAACAGCAAAATGATGAGCTCGAAATCCACATTGTGCAAGGGTTTGTAGATTGCGAGGTTAGAGCCACCATACCAACCAGCCATTAATCATACATTCTATCATCTTGCAAACACAGCTGATGAGAGAAATGGAGTGGTAGCTAAAAGGAATGTGTTTGTCCTTATTGGGCTTAGATACGGGTATGATAATGACTTCACGTCAGCATCTGGGAAATGTGCCATCTGCCCAAATGTGATTGTGTGTATGAAGGAGGAAGTGCTTGCCCTCAAGAGAAAGGTGCTGCAACATCTGAATGTGAACATTATCTGGCCCTGGGGTGGAAGATCAGGATGAAATGAGAACATGATCTATTTCCCCCATGGTAAAGACAGAATTGTAGCATTCACTCTTCTGAGAGGAGGAGGGTATCATCTAAGCCTCCTCCACTCGTTTCCGAGGGAGGAAGGTGGGGTGATATTGGGTGGAGCTCAAAATCTCCACAGAATAGCAGCCCAAGGTGTTGGAGATAGCTACCAGGTCCACAATGACATCACCTGCTACAGTCATACTGGAAATCAGGTAATAGACCTTAGTCCCAAA
Source organism: Schistocerca serialis cubense (assembly GCF_023864345.2). Classification (NCBI taxonomy): domain Eukaryota; kingdom Metazoa; phylum Arthropoda; class Insecta; order Orthoptera; family Acrididae; genus Schistocerca; species Schistocerca serialis. The sequence continues at coordinate 853,925,985 of NC_064640.1, forward strand.
CAGACGATGGAGGTTGCCCCCCACATGACGGAAGAGGAAGTGGAACTGTTAAAAGAACTAGTAAATGAAATCCAGCTAGCTGTTTTGATATAGCAAAGAATGCAATGACACTGCACTTGCAACTGTTTACAGCAAATAGAGCTTGCCATCAAAGGATGATGGTTATAAATGCAGAGAACAGGTCTTCGCATGTGACTCACATCACAGTATGCCTCAGTTCTCCTGGGGACCAGTACACAGCATGGTAGAGATGAAGTGCGAGGTATGGAATGTTCTATGATGGTAAGGATAATGTTTGTGAGGAACTATGACTGCTCATCACAACTGGGGAAATGTTTTTTGAAGGTCTCCAGGGAGGACTGAAGGCTCCAGTCAGCCTCAGAAAGCTTCCAATTGGCTTTACACATAGGTGGGATAGGAGTCAGCAAACAGATAGCGCATGGGAGAGTGTCACTCTAGTACATATCAGAGAGAATGGACCATTCAGGATGACAGGAAAAGTGGGCACTGGAGAACTAGCGGTCCAAATGGGAATAGGTGTGTGTGGAGTCTGAGAGGAATGTCGGTGCTCCATTATTAAGATAGAGAGGTTGAGTTGATTGAGGTCAGCCAAGAGAGCACCTCTCTGACAGGTTCTGGAAGAGTCCCAAATGCGATGGTGTGCATTAAAGTCACTGAGCAGAGGTGAGGCAGTTGATCAATAAGGTGGAGGAAGCCTGCCATGGCGACGCCAAATGATGGAGGGACGTATACACTGCAAAGAGCAAAGGTTAAGCAAGGAAGGATAATGTCAACTGCAACAGCTGGCAGCCAAGTGTTCAGTAAGATGGTCTGGCTATGAATGTCATCCCAGATGAGCAATATGACTCCCCCATGAGATGGAATGCTGTCTTCTGCAGGAAGGTCAAAGCAGACCAGAAGGAAATATGAGAGGTCATAGCGATCTCAAGGATGCAGTTTTGTTTCTTGGAGGCAGAGAAAGAGTGGATGCTATGATTCAAAGAGCAGCTATAATTCCTCCTATTTGGATCTAATGCTGTGGACCTTCTGCTGGAGGCTGCATGGTCACTGTTGCAATTGATACAGCATGGAGGAGGAGGTGGCAATTGTCCTTGCGAGCAACCCTACCACAAATAACTCATTTGGTTTTGTTTCAACAGGACATGTGAATTTGGTTGTAATGTTGCCACTGGTGGCAACACATCCAGTTTGGAATGTACAGTTGGATCATAATCACTTCATAATCTACTCTGATCTTCGGTGGAAGCACTGCTTGATCAAACGTGAGAAAAAGAGTGTGTGTAGGCACTAAAGTTGCATCAACCTTTTTCATTACCTGATGGACTGCAGTGATGTCCTGATCAGAGAGGTAAGTTTGGATTTCTCCCTAGGTCAGACCTCCAAGCAGTCTAGTGTAAATAACACCATACAAAGAATTCAGTATTCAGTGGGCCTCAACATGATTGGGCCTGAAAATCACAATTATACTCCAAATACAAAGTTCCATTACATAAATGGTAGCAATATTTCACAGGACCTGCAATTGCAGCAAAACCTATTTGAATAATAAACACATTAACAGTAGCAAAGGACTGACCTTCTTCAGTATTTGATACCATGAGGGACTGAGGTGCCACTGGGAGATTCTTTGAATCTTTAGCCTCACTCTGTTTACATTTAGTAGATGTAGACAGAAATGATGATTGGCTCATTGTGAGAAAATCCCCCATGATTGACAGTGCCTTCGATGGTGCTTTCCTTCCAACTGGGGTCCTACCAAGGGGGCTTCACCTGCCTTACGTGATTGTTCACACCTCACGTCACACCTCCCAAACTCCTGATAGAGTGACATATTGGCAATTGGGGAAGGTAACAGCTCAGGCAAGCATCCCTCCCTGTGCCTGGCCTGTAGCAGGGGTTACGTGCAAACACTACCTGTTGACCCGGGGCGAGGAATAACACTTTACCAGTCAGCTGTTACACGTCAAACATATAGGCCAGCCTTCAGGAGCAAACAGGAAGGAAGAAGAAACAACGAGGAACCTCAAATGTTGAAGCAGAGGAAGGGCAGGAGATGGCAAATGAAGAAAGAAAGAAAAACAGTTGAGGGACTGTTCTGATGTCAGGATACTAAAGCTTCAGAACGAATTCCCAAAACTACCCGGACATATTTCCCAAGGGAGGGCAAAAAGAACAGCTGGAAGATAGACATTCAGCACAGGTGCTGCAAAGGCTTGGGCTGTACCTGACCTCTCAAGATGTTGACAGACCGTTAGGAAAGTTTGAAGAAAATAATATAGCCTATTCACCTTCACACATGTGCTCCATGAAGCTGACTGGAAGGGTGTACATTGTGATAGTGATGTTGACTGTAAGGTACCAGAATTTGAGTATTCTGTACAACCATGAAGATGTAGCATTTCCAACCAAACTTAGAGCTAAGCAAACTATATGGAAAATGTCTAGTAATAAATTGCTGGTGTCAGGAACACAAACCTCTTGTACAAACAAAAGACTACTCTGTGCTTACAAGTTTGTTGTGAAGCCAAGAGAATGTACAACTGGCAGTTTATACTCAATTCAAGTAATAAATCGAAAGCTATATGGAAAGTCATCAGTGAGATGGTTGGTGAAAAGGAAAGACGTCAATCAATAACATGCATTAAGAATGAAGATGGTGTTTCCTCTGATCAAAAAATGTATGTGAAATATTCAACAATCACTTTATAAACATTGATGACAAACTTTCTTCTTTTATCAATCCTTCTGTACTCAGTCACTGTACAAGCTTTGTGCTGCTCCCAAGATAACTTTTTCCTTGCCCGCTATCACCTACTGAAATTTGCAGAATTATAACACAAAGCCTAATGAATAATCCTGTGGTTAGGACAATATTGCTTATTATCTTCAAAAACCAGTCTGACATCTTGTCCATTTATTACCAGCTCTGTGTTGTTAACCAGCCATAGCTGGACAGACTGCATCAAGATTACAGTAGTATTATAACAATAAAATGAATGAAAGACTGCAGTTTAAACTATGATGCTATAAAATATATAATGAAGAGAACAACTTGATTATAATCTAATGTACAATGACAATACAACTATGAAATCAGTTCTAGAACATAGTGCACAGTTCAGACAAAATTTTAGTCCTAAATTGCTCCATTGGTAATGACAGGATACCCTTAGGTAGTGCATTCAACAGTTCGAGAGCCGCCCTGTGGACACCCTTTGTGTTTTTGTTAATCAACATCCAGGGCTTTCTATACTGTCTATTGTCAGTGCTCTGGTGATGAAATTTATTTCTCTTTCTGTAGCGTGCATGATTTACCTCCATATGAGCAAGGCAGTTGAATAAAGATTGGCTAAAACAAAGTATATTCTTGCAGCCTACAGAGTGCCTCCACAGCAGCAGCCCATGTCTCATGCAGCTTTGGAAAATTACATGGTACACTGTTGGTTGCTACTTGTCTGATATTACACCTTGTAATTTCCCCAGGAGATACAGGACCCAGGAAAGTTTGGAATATACCATTTTGTGGGCTGTTGCCATGTTAACATAGAATCAATGAAAAAGCCCATGGCTGCTGTGTCACACAGGGCTCCAGTTTCATTCAATAAGGCTCCATGTCATTCTGTGTTTTGTATTCACTAATTTTCATCTTGTTCATAATAAACTAGGCCTTGGCTTTGCTTAATAGGACTTCTGCTGGTTGAAAAGCCTGAGCGACACTCTCCCTTTTTGAGAACAAATGTTATTATCTGCAAACTGCAAGGTGTGCCCATTGATGCTTATGTCACTAACAAAAATCAGGAACAACAGAGACCCCATTACAGGTTCCTATGGTGCACTCCATTTCAACTTCTTTTCAATTGAGTCTACTCCTTGCACTGCTACAATCTGCTGTCTGTTATTTAGGTAGGAATTCGCTCAACAGCTCCCCCAGCACCACATGATTTTACATTGCTGAGGAGGGCCTTACATGAGGTACAATTGAATTCCTTACTAAGCTCACAAGGTACCAGTGCTCTAGACTCTTTTGTCTTCAAAACCCTGACTTATATTTGTAACTAAGTCAAGTACTGCTACTGTCATTGACCTACCCTTCTAAAGGCGATATTGTGATCACAAAAGAAGTTACTTCCTCCAAATAACTTATCCATATTAGAAGATTACTAAATACTTCAGTGAATAATGCATTTATTGTTTACTAAGCCACTGAAAAGGGAAAGGTGGACGATCATAAAAATTTCACGCTGACTTTTGTAATAGAACTATTGGAAACTCACAGGGAGAGACTGTGGTGTATGTGTTTTGTTTCAATAGTTGTTTTAAAATATAGCACACTGGAAGTTCATTTCAAGTTATCATCTGTGTTTAATGCATAATAAAGGACTATTGTTAACAATTCTCAAAATTTTTATTAATTGTTAAAAAATCATTCCTATGCTAGAGTAATTTAGATGAAATTCCATGTTTCAGTACCAGCTGGCCACATAAACTAGTGCCGGTAGGTTAGCTGCAAGTGCAACAACTATTGGCCTGAAGAGCTTCCTTAGAAGTTATTGCTTATTGGTTCTCCAAAAGTTTGTCTTTTTAGAAAGGGTAATGATAAATGGAGCTTTATATTCATTTTGATTAATTCTATAGTGCATTTAAAAAAAAAAAAATACACAACAGGCAATTCCTTGAGCTCACAAACTTTGGCAACCATACATTACATTTGAGAAATTATGGTAGTATCGAATTAGGGGAAAATGCAGTTATCAGTTCAGATCATATCTTTTGAACAGAGTCCAAAAAGTTGTAATCACCAAACAAGTAGTGAAAGTGTTGGTTAAAGCAGTAAGTAGTAAGACAAGGAATTCCTCAATTTTTCACACTTTGAGCAATTCTGTTTATCTGTCCCTAAGCATTCAGAATGGTCTATTGGTAATGTCTTCTGGTGATCCTAATATACTGTTCTCATCAACTCAAAGCTCTGACTGCTGATACAAACATAAAAATGCAACTACAAAATTCCTCAGGGTATGTTGACAGACAGTACTCGACAGTAGGAATACTTAAAAGAGAAGTGATTAAACAGACTGAGTAAAGTCATCAACACAGAAACAGTCAAATGTGCCTGCTTTGCAGTTGTACATTCCGTAATGCCACACTGCATTACATTTTAGGACATATCTCTCAAAAATATATTTATTACACAAAAGAGGAAATAATGAAATAAGTGCCTTTCTCTTCCATCACTTGACACCTTTGAAAGAACTCAATGTTTTGCCACTTTCATGTATCTATATGAAACAGTGAGCTTAATTTTTAACAGAATTTACGTTCTTCACTTCAAATATTCTGATAAATTGTTGAAAGAATGGCTAATGTGGTATTATTTTGTTTTGTTTTTAAATATTTGCAAATGTTCAGTTTTCTGCTTGCAGCCCACTTTTATAGACTTTTCTACAAAAAAATAAAACTCCATTATGAACCCTAGATAGGGATACATAGCTGACATGGGAATTATTACTTCATCTAGTTATGTGATTGTGAATTGCTGAGTTCATCCTAAATTCACTCTTGCTGTTAACCAAAAATACCACCAGGGAGTGTATACATGTAACAATCCCTAGGTCCATGAAGAGGCTTCTATAAGATGTTCAGTTGCAAAGTCTACCAAATGTACACATTTATTAATTTTATTATGTACATTTCAGTATAGGTCTACAGTATGAATTACTGTACAATGTGGGACCATGTAGGGCCACCATCTACTACATATCAAATACATACAGGGAAAAACAGTGTATTAGTGAACAAACAAGAACAGGAAGCAACAAAGAATATGAGTAATTACAGACACACTGCACGTGTCACACATTTATTAGTTGATTATGTCACTCCCACACAGCATTTGCTCCCTCCCCTCCCCCCCCCCCCCCCCTCCTAAAAGATGAGAGGGAGTTCAAATTTGAACTCACAGCCAGCTTGTGTGTGGGTGGCTGGGCATGATGGACATGTAACTGCAGTCAGTGACACAGCCAGAAGCGTAGAATGATGGTTGGTAGGAGTGCCATTGGTAGCAGACAGAGGGGGAGGGGTGTGAGGTGTTCCTTCCCCTGGTAACATTGTGTAGCCACTGGAAATCGGTGGTAGTCATTTCCAAGCAATCCAATGGACTTATGATGATATTGCAGACCAGGTCTGGTAGAGATATGGTGAACCGTAGTATGTGTGCCCATGCCCTGTGATTTTACGGGCCGCAGTTACTCCGTGGACGCAGTTGTGTGCAAAGCACAGATGCAATGCAGGGGTGTCCTATGTTGTTCTTATGTTTTGTGGGCCACTTGGAGTTTGCCTTCTGTTTCCAATAGGGTATCATTCAACACCACATTGTCCTCATGCAACTTGATTATTTCACACCTGATTGTTACATAATCTTGTTTCATGGTATGAAGATGTAATTTCAAGTTGCAGCAGTAAGACTCCCAGTAATGTTGATGGTCATTTGAGGTGGTAGCACTTAAATTATAAACATTGCACATTGTGTACTTTGATGAATGAGCCTTTCCTGCAAGAATAGTATGACTGTTGACAGAGTGTATCAGTCATTCATTTAGTAAATTGGTGGTCAGTGCAGCCTGTGTGAGGAAATCAGCACCTGAAATAGGTTGAGCAATGTTGGTTAATTTGTAAGTCCACTTGCAGTTCTCAAAGAGGCAATTGTCAGCCTCAAACGTATTGTGACCATATGCACATATGACGGACTTGTTAACTGCCATTAAATTGGCCTTAGTGTGGCAGTGTGCTGATCTCTGATCCCATTTGATTAATAACACTAGCCCTAAATAGTGGTTGGTATTGATTAGCCTTTGTGATGTAGTGCCTTGTAGTCACTCGGTAGTCAGCAGCTTTGGAGGCATGCCGATAGAAGCGTTAGGCTGAGCAGTCCTATACTGTCTTTTTGACATAGGGTGCTAACTGTTCTAAAACAGTAGGTGCTGTTAACGGGTGTCAAACTGTTGCACCTGAGCCAAATCATCTCTTGGCATTGAGGTGCAAACATAATTTCTTGCACTTCATTGCCAGTTGACCAAAATGTCTGTGGAACAGTAAACATTTGTCTGAGTGGTCTCATGGCTATGAATCCACTGTGGGCATGTGCAAGGGGCTCGTTTGTGCTCAGCTGTCATGATCAATAGTTACAACATTTACGACTGCTTAGTTAGCCGCTTGACAGTGGCATGGGGAGTTCACAGGTCCTCGAGAACACTCTGTGACTTTCACGCAGATGTGGCATGGTAGCAAGGCAGCAGCATGTTGGGCTGGTCACTCTTCCTTCAGAGTGAATGGAAATTATCACGGTGGCCGCTGTGACATATGTTTTGGGCAAGGTGTGTGCTTTATTGGTAACTAATATAATGGTTGCCCTTCCTGAGCAATTAAAATTAACCTCATTTTGGTAGCAATTGTTGTTGACAAATGTGTAACAGTAAAGCATCCAAACTGATAATCATTCCATGCAGATGTCTCCAGAATTCAGACAGAATCATGTCATAATGCCTCTCATGGTACAGGACTTGTGTGAGCCTTTGACCCATTGATTTTGTGCAATGTGAAATAAGCACCATCATGAGGGCATTGTAGGCTTGGTGCAGGAAGCATCATAATATAATGTCCAACACTACTGAAGTAACATGTTGATCAAGATTACTGGTCACCAAAGTGAACTATTTAAAAGAGTCACTAATTTGCTGTTACTTGAAAATGCTCTCCATTTACTGCAACTAAGTTTTCAATCGATTAGTTGCAAACAGTGGGGCCTGAATTTGCAAATACAGTGTGGGAGGACTGCGAAAGCTGACGAGTGGATATTTCTGTTGATCTCACATGTGGTACCAGTGAACGCGAAATGACTGGAAATATGTTCACTCGGAATTTGATCTCTTACGACAGTGCTGTAATTATGTGTGAAGCAATGTTATGTGATTATATCACTGTGTCCAATTTCATGACCAGTGTGTTTGAAACCATGATGTTCCAAAGTGGATCGGTGTGTGGCACGGAGTCTAGTGGTTGAAAAACGGAAGGCGGGCAATGTAGAATCTGTATCTCATTTTTAATGACCTGGACGGTACCACTGATGGAATGTAGAAGGTTACGTGTGGTATGCCTGATGGTACTTATCTATGCCAACTGCAGCAGATAACCTATCCACGAGAGCAGAATTGCTTCTTTGGGTTCACAAATTATGGAAGAACACTATCTCCTACAAATAAAATACATTCACGGACTAACAGTGTAATACACTGAGGTGTCAAAAGTTATGGGTTGCCTCCTGATATGATGTTGGACGTGCTTTTACCCGGAGTAGTGTAGCAACATGACGTGGCATGGACTCAACACATTGTTGGAAGACCCCTGCAGAAATATCGTCCTATGCTGTCTCTGTAAGTGTGAATGTTCCTGGTACACAAGTTTGTGCATGAACTGACATCTCAATTATGTCCCATAAATGTATGAAAGGATTCACGTTGGGTGATCCTGGTGCCTAAATCATACACTTGAATTGTTCAGAAAGTTATTCAAACCGAGTGCGAACAATTGTGGCCCGGTGACCAGGTACACTGTCATCTATAAAAATTCCACCATTGTTTCAAACATGAATAGCTGCAAATGGTCTCCAAGTAGCTGAACATAAACATTTCCATTCAATGATTGGTCCAGTTGGACCAGAGGAGCAAGTCCATTCTATGTAAACACAGCCCACACAATTATGGAGCCACCAATAGCTTGCACTGTGCTTGAAATTTGCTACTGTCAAAACACTCTTGACACTGCGGATCTCAGAATACTGAATTCCCTAATGATTTTTGAAGTGGAAAGTCCCGCACATCTAGCAGCAACTACCATTCCATGTTCAAAGTCTGTATATTCGCCTCATATGGCTGTAATCAGGTTGGAAACATTTCACATGAATCACTCAAATACAAATGACTGGTCTGCTAATGCATTGTCCTTTTATACACTGTATACATGATATTACCACCATGTGCACATTGCTATTCTATGACTGTTTTTCACCTCAGTGTAAACCACACTTTATTGTGCACAGATACAAAAGACACATGTGTACACATTAGCAAACAAATCAGAACAGGAAGCATCAAAGAACATGAGAAATTAGAGAGACACTGCACTTGTCACATATCAATTAGTTGATTACATCACTCCCACAACCGCATTTTGTCAATTCCCAATGTAAAAGTAGTTATCAAAATTATTCACGGAACCATTGACTGCATGTGAATGATTTGGTGTAGATAAAAATAAATGAATACCTTATCCCCATTCAGTATTTCAATTTTGTGGGCAAATAATGTAGAATAAGTGATAAAGTCTGCTCTGATATGACACTTGTGGCAAAATTACTACATGGACTAGAGAATGTTTACAAGACTTGGCAATGTCAACACAGCACTAGGACTACTACCTACAAGTTCTGTGACTATAATGAAATGGAATTAGATTACACTAGATTTAGTTTTTGTGCCAGAGACCCAAAAATGAGATGATTCTCACGGGTGTGAAACAAGTCAGAAAGTGTAACATAAAAAAAACATAAAACATCTGAATATAATAATCACTACCCTGATCAATTATCAGCAGACTGTCAAAATAGGTAAATGCATTTCAGCAAACTAGAACACCTAATATTTACAGAATTAATACTCTGTCAGGATGAAACACAGCTATGCACTTTTAATAAATTTATCATTCATAAAATACCTAATCTTGTCAGTTGTGACCTATTGGTGCAAACTAAAATTTTTCCTTAAGATGGTCTAACAGTCGCTGTTAAGATAATTATTTGTAGAGTAGAAGGAGTTGCCTACCAGAAAGTCTTTCAAACTCTGTTTAAACTGTGCTTTATCTGAAGCCAAGTTTTTAATGGTTGCTGGTGATTTATTGAAAATGTGTGTTCCTGGATATTGGACCCCTTTCTGATCCAAGGTAAGTGATTTTAGGTTTTTATGTGGATTGTTCTTATTCCTAGTACTGATACTATGTATTGAGCAATTGGTTGGAAATGGAGATATATTACTTGCAACAAATTACATTAAGAATAAATATACTGAGAAGCAATGGTTAGGATACAAAGTTCCTTGAACAGGTTTCTACATGATTTTCTTGAATTTACACAACAAATGAGTCTTGTTATATGCTTTTGCTTGCTAAAAACTTTTGCTCGGCTTCGTCAGTTACTCCAGAATATGATCCCATATGACATTACAGAAAGAAAATAAGAAAAGTATGCAAGTTCTTATTATATTTACTACACCTGACATCATTCTGACTGCAAATCCCATCCCAACTGAATTTATTATCGAGTTATAATCCCAGAAATTTAACACTGTCAACCTCTTTGATCTGCAAGTCTTCATGTGCTATACACATGCTAGAAGGAAATCTCTTACAGGTTCTGGTGTGTCTTTACAAAGTTTAATGTCAGTGAATTAGTTTTAAATCATTTATTAATGTCAGTGAAAACTTGATTAGCAGCCATTTCTAAATCTGTACTTGACTTCCTACTTATTGCAATGTCTGTACCATCTGCAACAAAACAAACTTAGCATCAGGCAATGTAATGGGCAAGGAGTCATTAATGCACACAAGAAAAAGCAACAGACCCAAGATGGAACCTCCAGGAACACTACACGTAATTAATTCCCAGTCAGATGAAGACTGACTGCTTAATGCTTGGGTATTTCACAATGACACCCTTTGTTTCCTGTTAGTTAAATAAGACTCAAACCATTTCGCAGCACTACTGTTGACACCATAATATTCTAATTTACTTAAGAGAATGCTGTGATTCACACAGTAAAAGGCTTTTGAGAGGTCACAGAAAATGCCACTAACCTCTAATTTGTTATCTAGTTCATTAAGTACATTCTCACTATGCACGTAAATTGCTTTCTTTCTATCAGAAAGTTTTTAGAAACCCAAACTATGACTAGGACAATATATTATTTGCAGTCATATACTTAAGGAGACACTTGAATACAACCTTTTCAAATATTTTTGGAAAAGTTGGCGAAAGTGAAATTAGGTGATAGTTTGATGGAATCTCTTTATTCCCCTTCTTGTAAAGAGGCTTAACTTCGGCATATTTTAGCCAGTCTGCAAATGTTCTGCTGATAAGAGATTGATTACACAAATAGCTTCAGACAGAATTCACCTTGCATGAGCACTCTTTGATTAACTTTGTTGATATAATTTACCATAACCACTAGAATACTTAGATGTTAAGGATTTTATAATGAATGCTACTTCTTTGGGAGATGTGTCATTCCATTTTACTGCAGTTATTTGTAAAGACTGGTCTCAGATACTCCACTGCACTGTTTACAGAACCTGAAAAGCCCAAGCAGTCAGTAATAGAAACAAAGTACTTGTTTAAGAGGTTTGCAACATTACATGCATTTGTCACCAAAGTCTCATATATTTTTAGAGCTATCTGTTCCTCTTCCTTTTTGGCCCTACCTGTCCCTGTCTGCACAAACAAGGCAAAAAACACAAGATTATTGTTTCGCATGTATAACTAGCTCTACTCTGTATCTGCTCCACAGGATGATTTGCCCTGCAAAAATTTTTAAGTTTGTTTATTTACCTGGCAGCTGCAGTTAAATTGTTTGCAGTACCATAGTGAATTCACAAGTAAGATATTTTCTTTGATACAACAAATATGTACACAACTAAACATATCTTTAACTTTAGGCCCACTTCCAACTCTCTTCACTTGCATGTATCAGCCTGAATGCCTTACACCTCGTATATATGGCGTGTGACGAGGGCCTCTGACGGGGAGACCGCTCGCCTGGTGCAAGTCTTTTGATTTGCCCGCCACTTTGGCGACTTGCGCGTCGATGGGGATGAAATGATGATGACTAGGACTACACAACACCCAATTCCTGAGCGGAGAAAATCTTCGACCCAGCCGGGAATTGAACCCGGGCCCTTAGGATTGACAGTCCGTCGCGCTGACCACTCAGCTACTTGTGGCCAACACATGCATGTAATCAACCTTAATGCATCGACATCTACACATAAACAAGTCATTACAAGCAAGAGGCACACAGAATTGTCATTATCCTGAACAAGTGACTCAAAACATGTTGTACAATTATTTATCATTTCTTTCAGGTCACATGAAGACTTGAATTCAGACACTCAGTTTGAACATCTATGGTTTAATATACAGCACTTTTAAACTGCGCGTATGCTAGACATTGTCTACAATCTAAACCCATAGGATGTACTCCCCCAGATGATAAGAGAGAGAGAGCGAGAGAGAGAGAGAGAGAGAGAGAGAGAGAGAGAGAGAGAGAGAGAGAGAATTTTAATTCTCTACTAGTAAAGTTAATAACAATGTTACTTTCGGGGTAATCAGTGCATGTTTCAGCAAGTGGAAGGTAAGGTTGGTCATAACATTAGCAGATCAACAGTAAGCTCAATTATAAATTAGAAATTCAACTTTTCTTCAGATGAGGGCAGTCTAAGGGATCACTGTAATTTTTGCCAGATTTACTACTAGTCATACTTTGAATTCTTTCTCTATCATGTCAGAAAATGTAGCTGAGACAACTAAACATTACAAAGAGGTTATAAATCATATTCTAAATACATACTCGTACTGGACTATGTGGTAATCTATATGACTGTGAACTTTACCCAAATATATTATTATTCCATTACTAGAAATTTAAAGCCCCATAATGAAATTTAATTCACAATTTCTATTGACTGTTTTGATGAGATGAAACTTTCTTTCTAGATTAGATTAAGTTTTTGTTCCACAGACCCAAAAATGACATGACTCTCATGGGCATGGAACATGTCAGAAAGTATAAAATAAAAAATATAGAACACATGAATACAACACTCACTTCCCCAATCATTTGTCAGGAGATTGTCACAATATGTGAACATATTACAATAAATTGGAACTGCTAATATTTACAGAATTAATACACTATCAGAATGAAACCTAGTTATAAGTATTTGATAAATTTATCATCATACCTAATCTTAATTGTTGTGACCAAGTGCTGTCAAAACAGAAATTTTTACATTAGCTGGTCTAACTGTCCCTGTTAGGATATTCGTCTGAAGAGTAGATGAGTTTCCTAACAAAAAGTCTTTCAGCCTCTGTTTAATCTGTAATTTATCTGAAGCAAAGTTTTTAATGGTTGCTGGCAGTTATCTGAATCTGTGTGTTCCTGAATGTTGGGCGCCTTTTTGGACCAAGGTACGTGATGTTAGGTTTTTATATAGATTGTTCTTATCACTAGTATCGATGCTATATATTGAGCTATTGGTTGTAAATGGGCACATTATTTTCAACAAATTTCATTAAGGACTAAATATACTGACAAGCAGTGGTTAGAATATCCTATTCCTTGTGTCCACTACTACAATAACTTTGTCTAGACTTCGAAGCTGAACACGTTATCCTTTCGTACTGACAAGCCTTTTGGCGCTATTACACTGACAGATAATAGCAGGAATTGGCACAAGCGCGGAGGGCGTGCAAGTTATCCATTTAAACTGTTATATTTTGCTGTTATAAGAATAGCGATAACCAAGAAATATTTTATTTAATAGAAACGGTTAAGCTCAGAAGTATTTGCATTTCGGATGAAGAGACTTGGGAAGCTCCAACATTCCTGCTTGTTACGCACGTTGAAATTTTAATCAATATTATTATCATTATCGTCGTCGTCGTCATTACGACTAAGGTATTAAGCTCTACAGGAGCTCTCCAACTATTTTATGTCGATTCTTTTACGGCTTCTGCGCTTCGCCAACCCTCCTCCTTTCTCCGGGCTTGGGACCGGCAACAGCAACTGCAGAGCTACTTAATTCACTCCAACAGTAACTGCAGGCGGAGTTAAAGTGGTTTCCCACACCAACATCTCAATTTCTACGTTCACACGACAAACAAATTTACGACAAGTGCTAATGCTTTAAAGTTTTCTGGACTTCAATTTTCTCTATGAATTGCAGCGAGATGGGGCCCCTCCACGCCCGCACCAACGTGGTGACCAAACCAAAAGTTCTACTGTCACCTCCGTAAACATGTTAGTTGTCTAGTATGTGGATCACAGGATGCTGGGCTGTGGTGTTGTCCGTGCGTCTGGGTAAGGCTACGCATTAACACGGTCCATCAGGTGATAGATAGTGGACGAAACGCGAGTGAGGGTAGCGATTTGAAGAGCAGAGGAAAAAAAGTGCCATGGCTCGTGCCGTGGGAAAAAAACCTCTGCGACAGTGGGATGGGTAGTAAGAGCAGTAGTGGCTTACTAGCTGCGATAGTTCATGCAAGGTTGGATTTGTTAGTATAGGTATCATGCATCATTACCATGACAAGCGATGGCGATGTGTCCCAGTTGTTGCTGCTGCTGCATTCCTGGAACAATCAAGATCATTATACAGTAGTGGGAGATCGGCCATAGATCATCTCACTGTGTGGGGGATGTGTGGAGCTTGTTTGCATGCAGTGTACGGTACGGCTTCCCTGTGTGGTGCCAGTTATTCGGCAGTGTACTCCAATCCAGCTGGATATCCAGTAATGGGTCTGATTAACAGGGGCTCGCCTGTGCCGTTATGTTTGCGTATGCTTGGCCATAGATGTTATGTCCTTACAAGTATGTCTTTTGGTCTTTTATGTTTCCATCTATGGTTGTGGTCGTAGTTCCCCAGATTCAGAATAAACGGGTTCTGCGAATGTCTGGAGTTTCTGTATAGTCTTGTGGTGAGTTTGTGGATTACCTCCGTGAGAGTCTCAAGTCGGTATTCCCGGTGAAGGTCCGCGATGCGTGTGTATCGTGGAGCATTGCTTATGATTTTGAGTACTTTGTTTTGTATGAGCTGCAGACGGCGCAGACGTGTAGGCGCAGCGTATCCCCAGACAGGAGCTGCGTACGTCATCAGGGGTCGGATAAGTGTCATGTACATGGACCTCGACACCCTTCTGTTCAGTGTGCTACGCCTGTTGAGCATAGGATAGAGCTGTTTGAGCCTCGCGCTAGCTCGGTTGGTCATGTGTTGTATGTGGTCCCCCCAGAGTAATTTCCGGTCCAGCCAGACACCGAGGTATTTGACTTTCTCACGGAAACGTATTGGGCGTGCATGTAGAGTTATTGGTCTGCAGTAGCGGTGTTTGCGCAGTTGCTTCGGTCTTCTAGTGAACAGAACGGCTTCGCACTTGTCGACGTTTACTCTAACACGCCATTTCTCCAACCAAGGCTCGGCCACTCTGAGTGCAGTCTGTAGGCGTGACGTAATGTTTGATGGTTTCCAATCTTGCGCAAGGATGGCTGTGTCATCCGCGTAGATTGCCATCATTGTGTTGTGTGTGGTTGGTAGATCGTTTATGTAGAGGTTAAACAGCAGGGGCCCTAGGATGCTTCCCTGGGGTACTCCCGCATGTATACCGTGTTGTGTTGATTGTTTTCCCTGCACGTCAGTGTTGAAACTCCTGTCTGTGAGGTATGAGTGTATTAGACGCAGCAGCCCGTCAGGGAATCCCGCGTCGCTGAGTTTGCGGATGAGGCCGTTGTGCCATAGACGGTCGAAAGCCTTTTCGATGTCCAGGAACACTGCCCCTGTAGCTTTGTTTATGTTGAAGCCATGTGTTATATGTTCAACGACCCGTAGGAGTTGTTGTGTTGTGGAGTGGTGATTCCTGAAGCCGAATTGCTCCGGTCTCAGGATGTCATTTGTTATGCAGTGCCTAGTGATGCGTTTGAGAATCACCTTCTCAACAATCTTACTGAGCGAACTCAGAAGGCTGATGGGTCGGTAATTTTGTGGGAGGCTGTGGTCTTTCCCCGGCTTCCTGAACATCAGGACCTTGGCCGTCTTCCAAAAGGCGGGGAAGTGTTGGTGTTTTAGTATGGCATTCGTTATGTGTGTTAGGTACTCAGTTGCTTTATCCGTGAACTCCTGGAGGACACGGTTTTGAATGCCATCATGACCAGGGGCTTTCCTAGCAGCGGAATGCATTATAGCCCAGGAGACTTCGGCTGTGCTAGCATGTCGAATGTCGTCGCGCGATGGTTGGGCTAGAATGCGTGTAACCTCTTGGTCAGTAGCAAGTGTGAACACTGGATCTGATGGTACCAGGTTCGGTGTGAATGACGCTGCGAGTGTTCGAGCCATTAGTTCTGCTTTCTCTTCCGCTGAGTATGCAGGTCCGTCAGGCCCTTGAAGCGTTGGGGTGTATATTTTCTCCCTGGTGAAATGTCGGGCTAGCTGCCACACGCCAGGTCGTGCGGTGTCCAGCCCTTCGAGTTTTTGGTTCCACTGTTGTGTTCTGTGTGTTTGTATTTTATCGTGTATGATGCCCTGTAGTCTGTTAATGTGCCGTTTGAAGTACGGACGCCTGGTGCGCTGCCATTGTCTCCTGAGGCGATTCCTCATTGAGATTAGGCCCAGGATTTCCTGGGGCAGGGCCGCACTGCGTTGTTGTGAGGTGCGATCAGGTATGGTGCCTGCCATTGCGTCCCGGACGGCGTTAGTGAGGGTTTCTACTGCCTCGTCAATTTGTGCTGTTTCGTTAATTTCGTGTATAGGTGGGATGTGGCTATCGAGCGTTTGCTTGAACAATGTCCAATTCGCACGCCCGTAGTCCAACATCTTGCGTTGTTCTGTGTGCTGCAGTGTTTCCTCGATGTATAGTATTACAGGTTGGTGGTTTGAGGGCAGATCGTTTTCAACGGCAACGTTGAGTGTCGCTGTAATGCCCTTGATGAGGGCCATGTCTATCACGTCTGGCCTGTGTCCCCTCTGATAGGGAATGTGCGTCGGTTCAGCCGGCGCTAGTGTAATGTAGTTTCTACCTAGCGAATGTTCGTACAATTTTTTGCCGTTGGGATTTCGTATGCGTGAATTCCATTCTGGGTGTTTTGCGTTCAGATCTCCAGCGACTATTACTCGCGGTGAAATGTTGAGTAATGTGCTGATATCGCGTGTTGAGATGCCTACAGGGCTGTTGTATACCGATATCAGCGTGGTGTAGGCTCCGTTGAACTTGACTCTGACGGCCGTAGCCTCGATTTTTTCCAGTTCGGGGAGCTCTATGTTTGTGTGCTCAATGTCTTTGTGTATGACGATTGCAGTTCCACCTGCCACGGCGTCGCCCGGTCGGTCGGTACGATAGACACAATAGCCAGGAAAGTTTAATTGTTTGTGCGGTTTAAGTTTAGTCTCGCTCAGTAGCGCGACAAGGATTCCCTTGCGCTCCATGAACGCGGCAAATTCTGCCCTTTTGTTGTGGATCGAGTCTGCATTCCAGAACAGGATCCGTGATAGTGTATGCGGGTCTGCGTTATGGGCCGGGTGTGGTGTATTATTCATGTAAGAGTGTGAAAGAGTGTTGTGATGGCAGTGTGTATGACAGCCCAGTATTGCCCGGGTTCGGCGCTCATGAGCTGGGTGATGAGTGTAGTGACGGCCGTCAGCACCTTGGTAAGGATTTGAACGGTCGTGTGTCGGGGGAATAGTGTTTCCAGTATTCCCCCAGGTGGTGTGCTGGTGTTAGGTGTGGCAGCCTGAGGTGCTGTTGTGGAGTTAGCGGCCGCTTGTGCGGGTATTGATGTGTTGTTAGGAGCGGCATTTGTGCTTTGTGGCAGATGTTGTGGCGCCTGTGTTACTTCTGTGGTGAGGGGGATGGTAGTGTGAGTTACAGTCTCGGTGTCTTGTTGACTGTTTTCCTGTGTGTTGCTGTTCCGTTGTTGCTGTGTGGCCTGTTGTGGTGGATTCGTGTTCCCCGCCCTGTGTTTGCGTGTGCGTCTATTCCTCCTCTGGGCTTGGGGTTCGGGGGGTTCTTGTGTGGGTGTGTTTTCTTGTATACGATGCGTTTCTTCGCAGCGCGTGATTTCCGGGAGTGGGGTCGTGTTGTTTGGGGGCATAGGTGTTGGTACCGATGCTTGCTGGGTTTCAGGTGTTGTCTGTGGTTGTTGTGTGGCTGTTGCAGCGGTTGTTTCACGTGTGTGTGTAGGGCGCTGAGGTTCCGCAGCCTGTGCCGTCCCGCCAGGGTGTGCAACCGTGGCAAACGTTACGCCGTTCCTTACTGGGTTCGGCGCTGGCCTTGGACGTGGTATGTCGTACAGTACCCTACTTATGTCTCGCTTTCGCTTCAGCGCCTGTTTGTATGAGTTGCACTGTCTGAAGTTTGCCGCATGGGGCCCACCGCAGTTGGCGCAGCGTCGCTGGTTTGGTTGTATTTGTGTACATGTGTTGGATCTGTGATTGCCAGCGCATCCGCGGCAGCGAGTTGCCAGGCCGCAGCGAAGGGCCGAGTGGCCGAACCGCTGGCAGTTGTTGCATTGTTGGGGGACGTTGGGTGGTTCATAGTGTTCTACACGTACGTCCATCCGCAGAAAGCTCTTTATCTGCAGGATGGCGCGGGAATCGGCCGTGTCGGCTAACTCAACCATGTAGTGTGGTAACGGTGCGTGTGTACGGAACCCTGTCATCCGGGAGGCACTTTTGCAGTCGAATCCCAGATAACAGAGGGCCGCATGTACTGTCTCGTTGGGGGTGCTGGGGTCCACTCCCTTGATCACGTACCGCTGGGTTCTCTCGTCCAGCGTTCTGTACGTGTAATGTTCAATCTTCCGATCTTTGAGGAAGGTCAGAAGATCTTTATATTCTTTGTCTGTGGCAACGTACAGTGAGGCCCTATCCCCCGAGTACTTTGCATGTAGTGTGCTGTTTATGTGCCTCTCCGCGAATGCAGTGTTAAGGGCACTAAGGTTCCCGTAGTTTTGTATAACAACCGGGGGGAAACCAGTTTTGTGTTGTATGGGCACTGCTGTGGCTTTGTGTGCTTTGTTGTTGTTCGCCACTGCTGTGTTTGCGTTTGGTTTTGAGTTGATGTTGCTAGCCTGAGATGAGCTAGTGTGTGTAGGCAACAGCGCCTTTCGGTTGCCTAGCGAGTTTGGTTGCTCGCTTGTTTGTGCTGGTGTTTTTTTGGGTCTGCGTTTTGGGCCCTCCACCTGCCAGGGCCCTGTGTAGTGGTTTTCTGTATCCTCATCCGCCGCCGCTGCCTCGGTTTCTTGTGGCTGCGACGCCGGTGGGAGAATGGTGCATGACTGTCCAGTGACAGGGGAGTGTAAGGTAATGTTTAGTGTAGCTGTCTTGGTGGGAGAGACGTCCGCCCCGAAAAGTTCGGTGATTAGCCGACGCGACTCGAGCTGCTTTTGCGCTTTCGCGCCAAGCTGTCGAGCGTCGCCAGCCGCTCCCTTGCCTTCGGTAGCGGGCGGGGCGCGGGTTTCGGCGGGCACAGTCGATCCTCGCGCCTCTTGTGTTGCAGTCTTGCTGCGGGTGAGAGCAGGGGAAGTGCTGGTAGCGTCCGCCATTTCGCACTTAGGATTGTTTATTGGGTGGGAAGGGGGAAACGACAATTTTACTTTTCTCGAAAGGTGAGAGAAGTGTAACTTGTTCCCTATGGAAGTGGGTGGTCCCTACTTACGCTAACATGCGCTGTTCGTGCAAGCGCGGCACCTAAAGGAGGTGCGGAAGAAGAATGGCCTGCAGCACGCGGGCTTGGTCCCGTGAAGGAGCCCTGGTACTGCCTCAGAGTCCCTAAAAGAACGTGAGAATCACGTTGGGGGCGTTGGGTAACCAGAGGCTACCGGGAGCTGCGAGCCGAAGCTCTTTCGCGGCAGTCCGCGACTGGTTGCGCGGCTTTGCGTCGAAGGGGAGCAGGCTCAACCCTTCGGCACTCGGCCGGTTGCCGCTGGGCGGCTGCGCCGGGAGCGGCTGATGCGCACTCCCCGGGCGCTGCCGGGCGACTGGCTGCGGAGCGCTGGTAGCGGCCGGCTGGCGCGCGGCCGGCTGGGGGGGGTAGCGGGCGAGCTACGGCTGTTGGCGGTCGGCGCCTGCGCTGCGAAGTCCTCTCCGCTCGGCGTCCTCGCGACGACTGGGGGAATTGCAGCGCCGAAGACTCGCTATTTATAGGCTACAAGATTGCCGCTCACAACTATCGATAGTTAACGAGTGTCGAACCATTGCAAAGAAATTTATTACACTTGTATTTCCATGGACCTAGCTTTCGTTGAATTAGTCAATTTACTTTGTTTTGCAATATTTGTAAATATGTAATAAAGCGATGCAAGTACAGTGTTTGGCGGTGAATCGCACAAGACTTTAATGACAGCGAAACAAGGGGACGAGATATAGTTCTCAGATGTTACCACATCCCATTTGAAGGCGTTGTGAGTATTAACTTTGAAGACGAAATTTTTGGCGAGCGGGAAGATCTGTGTTTGTTATTGTTTTGGTCAAGATAGTAGGTGCTTCGTGGAACTGTAGTGATAACTCAGCCATAGGCTTCGTGATGTTTTGATTTATAAGAAACGAAAAGCAGAACGCAAAATGGGTTGCAAAATTGTTGGAGAGAGAATAGGAAACGTAATTTACATTGACATTCTGGGAGGCAAGTGAGTTGATCAGTTAAAATGATTGTGGTTAGCATATCGTATTTTCCCGTAGAATATAAATGTAGAGGATTTATCTAATACTGTGTCGTATGTGCTCAAGCTGCAAGTACAGCGTTGTACTGAGAACTTTATAAACAGCAGATTTAGTTTCATAGTTGTAAGTGTATATTAAAGAGTACAAAG
Organism: Schistocerca serialis cubense; assembly: GCF_023864345.2. Lineage (NCBI taxonomy): Eukaryota > Metazoa > Arthropoda > Insecta > Orthoptera > Acrididae > Schistocerca > Schistocerca serialis. The sequence goes on from NC_064640.1 coordinate 853,946,678, forward strand.
GTATGTTGTATGCAACTTAGTACTGTTTATATGGTTGATGGAAGGCTTCTTGAAAGTTAACTCTCATTTAAACATTTTTAGTCGTTAAGTAGTGAAGTTCTTGAACTTTATTTTCAGTCACTGAAGCGTTTAACGATGAAACTTGCTAAAAGCAGAAGGTGACATGCAGCTAAACAGTAGATACTGTGAGAAATTTGCATTTGCAAAACAAGATACTGAAGTAGCAGGTAAGGGTTTATGCGAATGTCTCTGCTTATATTCAGAAAATCAGCGTCTTCAAAATTCGCTGTTTATTATTAATCTTAAGTACCAGTGGGGAGTAAATGGTTTAGGGTGAAGTATATGAATTTCAGTGTTAGAATAGACAATTTTTAAATCTTAGCTGCGCTGATTAAAAAGAATATGCTGTAGTACAGATTGAATAAAATTGTGCTGTCAGTCTTGTTTGTGGGCCAGTACATTGAGAAAGATTTCTAAGTGCAAAGCAGGCAGTGCTGACGTTTTTTGGGTTGTACCAAAAAGATGCACACACTGAACAAATGTTCCAGCAGTAATTAAGCTTCTTTCTAGATAATTTAGTCCTGTTTCCTTGCCAATTGGGAGTCATTGCCTTATCAATATTTGTGAGGCGGAAAGCGAAAAGGGGCCTCTTGTCGAAAATTTAGGAATTTGAGTTTTTGTAGTTTTTACATTCAGCATTGCATTCTGAACAACTTGTAAAAAAATTTTATTTCTATCTCTAAATTTGAGGAAGTTATGGCAGGTTGAATATTTGACATAAAAGAGGTGTTTTGAGATATGGGCTTTTAAAGTTTCACTGTATTATCATTGCTTGACTTTACATATGTAAGAAACAAATTCTGCATATATATTACACTTAAACTGGCCTTTGTCAAGTGGTTTGGAGTTTTTTAAATTAACACTTCACAATAAGTGATTACTCCCTGAGACCTATATCACATCAGAGTGTAAATACATTTGAAACCAAATAAATTGGCCCCTTGTTGAGAAATATATAGCAAGCCCCGTGCTTATTTTTTTGGCATAATATTTATATTTTTACACTATGTTATTGCATCTTTTGGATCAAATTTTGATCCTGGAGCAATTAATGGCACTAGAACCACAAGAAATTGGAAGTCACAAATCCTCCAAAATAGATTACTGAGGTCCCATATTTTGTAGTTGCCAAACGACTTGATTTTCTGTCCATAAAAAAAAGTCTGAATGGGGTTAAAGGCACTTTAACAAGAGCATTTTCACCTCTTCTTTTTTTTACTGGAATATTTGTTTGTTCAGGTTCTTCATCAGGATCTTTACTGTCGCTGACTTGAGTTTCTGGTTCACATTCTGAGCCTACTTCAAGACACATAATGTCTTTGTAGTTCTCTTTGCAATAGGTCCTGATGTTTTTAAAAGGGTACTGTTTTCGTTGTCTTGTCATGCCTGGAGGAATTACTGCAGCAGGAAACCCAGTGGGTTCATTGTCATTGGGGAAGATGCAATACACAAATTCATTTCCATCAATGTCCAATTTGCAATGTACTCTACCTTTGGAGCTAATGTTGAACTCAAAGTGGTTGTATTTAGTTATGTTAGGTACTTTGTTAGCATTACTATCCTTCAAGAAATTTAGCCAGTCATATGTATTCACAGCAACTTCACCTATTTCATTTCCAACAGCAACAGTTGAGTTAACATGTGTTGTAGATGTAGATTTCTCAATGCAGTCGGTGAACTCTTTTATGGAAGAGATATAGGTGACCCTAAATCTTTTCTTTAAAAGTCCAGATGCCCAGTCACATGCAAATTTTGTGTGACCTACTGGCATGAATGACAAAACAGTTCTCTTATTTTTGTTATTACTGATTTTCCGAGCAAGATATCGTAATAAGATGATGTTCTTGTTCTGACCTACACAATTGTCAGCATGAATGAACATTGTCTTCTCCATGACTGTAGTTTTTCGAGTAGTTGTGGAAAAGACTGGCAACAACATTGGATCCCTTTGTTGTTCCTACACTTTCTGGGAGTAGATAGTTTACTTGTTTGTTCACAGTCTCACACATAACCCCAAATATTCCTATTCTGAATGGAACCAAGAACTAAATAGGTCCAGGCTGCACCGGGTTACTGGGTATGTAAACCTGCTGGGCCATGTCAAAACCGTAGTGTACACAACTTCTATCACCATCTTCAAAATTTTCCTTAGTCTTTTTGATAGTTCCCTTATAAAACTCTTTCTTTTGCAACAAGTTGTAGATGGGACCTCATTTTTTCAATAGTTTCCATTTTAGTTTCTTCAGGCACTGATGCCATTGCAGTTCCTGGAGTGAAATGCCATTGGCAAAATGCACAAAGATCTGATTTGGGCTTCATGACAACTATTTTTGGGCATATCTCTTTCCAAATATTACAGAAAACTTTACTTGATACTGGTTTTACGGGCATATCATTTGTAAAGGAAGCCATGTAAGTTTCAAAAATTTTGGCTTTATTAGCACTTGAAGGTAGAAGTTTGAAATTTGCATTAAATTGAGTGCTACTTCTGCCTGGTAAAATTATGGCATGTTGTTCTGCGTAGTTGTGTAAAACTTTACAACAAACTCTGAATCAGAAAAAGAAGTCACATTCCTAGGAAGTTTTCTTGCATTACCATGAGCTTTGACAGTCAATCCTGTATCATTTTACATTTTTGTTAGAGCGCTTTAGTCTTTTAATTTTAATATTGTTGGAAAACATGTAAGTGTTTTTACTAACATGCCGACCTTTTACTTAGTATTTACTTCTGGTTGTTTCCTCTCAGTTTGTACTTTATGTTTACGAGCTGTCAAAGAAGAATCTGAAGTTACACACCGCAATTGGCCTAAAATTACTTGATCTAATGTGTTGACATTGTTCTCATACTGATCAATCTCAGCACATTCATGACGTATTTCCAAATAGCCATCAACTGAACAGTAATTGCAACATTCTTCTTTGCACCCGCAACCTGCTTTTAAAAACTCTGAAACGAGAGCATGATCTCTGTCAGCATCAAAAGAGTCAATTAAATTTATGCAGCCATCAGGTCAAAGTCTTCAGCACCATCGTTCTCATCTACAACTTGATCACTATTAACTTTTCGTTCTATTTCAATAATAACATTATCATTGTTACCTAAGGCTTCATTAAACTTCGGAATGTCTTGTAATAAAGAAATACCAGATAGGTTTTTGCTTGTACTGAAAATTTTACTCTTCCGACAAGAGGTACCTTTTTGCTTTCCGCTTCACATTTACTATCTGAAGCTACTGTCATGTTATTTGCTCAAGGTCAGGTGCTTACGCTACACCCATCTGCTTAGACCTGTGACGTACCTGTGATGTGGTGTTAATGTCATGGTGAGATTTGATGTTTCTGAGTCTGTCTGTGTTTGTAGATGGTGTGCTGTAGTATTTGGGGGCGCTCTCTTGTGCTAGATGTATGTTAGTGAGTTGTTTGACATGAATTGAATGTTTCAGGTTGCTATTGGAAGAATTTCTGCTGGTTTTCTGCTGAGATAGTTTGAATTTTCACATTGTACCTGATGGATTCATTTTTATGTTCGGAAATATTAGTGGCATGTGTTTCTTATGGTCAGAGATTTAATATTAATTTTTTCTTTCTTCATCAGTTGTGAATAAGATACAGATATTTATGAGTAGGTCATTACTTGTTGCAGTGGGAGATATTTTTGTTTTTATTATATGTTTTATGATGGCGATGAATGAGTCGTCGCCAGTGTTGGCTGGTGACCAGTGCTAAATAGAAACATATAAATCACAGCAGGTTTGTCAGTAATGTCAATAAGGTGCTGGCTGCATGGTCTGGATCTGCAACGACTAAAATAATTAGAAGTCGTTGGAAAAAATTATATATATTGTACTTAACTGGTTGTTCAGGATTCTTCTTGGCTTCATACATATAATTATAAACAGATAGCTATTGCGGCCTCACTTAGGCCATACGTTACTAAGCGCCTTGTTAGAGGTTGCTTCCTATCAGCTGAAGGTTATGCTACTTTACTACTTGATGTTCCGAGCAAGAGTGGACGAGAGCTCGCTAGAAACTTGATACAAGCTGCAGAGCAGCGCTGGTTATGACTCATGGGTACAAAGATACTAATACGGACAGCAATCGATAACTTCAACCCCTGACAATTGTGGTATCATACGTTGATACCACATTCCTCCCTCGCAAATCTGCGAATGGCCGTTGAATGTGGTTTATGGCTGCCACGTGGGGGACGCCATGCTGATGTAGTCGAGGAGGTGGGGAGCCTGACTGCAGGCGGGGCATGCCCACCTACACCCTGCCATTCCGACCAATGGGAGACAGGAAATGCCTGGAAATCTACTCCAGGGTGCACGTCAACATGAGGCATTTGCGCTTCTACAACTATGGGAGCAACCAAAGGGTCGACCTCCATCGGGTCGGGGCACCTGACCGGCATCAAAGACTGGAATTCAGGAAGTGCAGACTGTTCTGTGGCGTTGGATGGCGTTGTAACCTGAATTTCACTGTGCCCTATCACAGTTGAAGGCACCTGGTCCATATGGTCATCTGGTCACCGCAGCGTTGCTGGCACTGCGGGCGACTCCCCTGTGAGACATGGTATGCGCGCTGGCACGTCATCGCGCGGCAAAGGCGAAGCAACGGGTGCTGGCACCCAGGGGTGAGGAGAGCAAGAAAGAGGGCCCTTCGAGGGCAGCCCCGACGGCGCCGACACTGGAAACATAGGGCAAGTGGCAGAGACACCACGGCTAAAGAGACGCATCTGCTTCTAATACCTGGACACCTCACCAGATGGACCTGATATGACAAACATAGCACGACCAAGATAGCGAAGGGTGCACCCTTTCAACCATCGGCGATTGCCATGGGAATGATGAAAATAGAGAATATCATAAGGCAAGATTTTGTGGGTCTGCCATGGCAAAGAAACGCGGTGTGGGGGATGCAACAAATGCAGAGTTCTGTGAGGATGACCTTGCAGTGATTCACCTGCAAAGCACCGTCGCATGGCTGCGATCGGTACAAAGACAAAAACAACAAAAGAGCATCCTAACAAGAATGAGAGTCAATCAATTTAGACATTTGCGACTTAAATGTCCGAACGAATCTTTCAACGGCTCCGTTCGATTGAGGGGAGAATGGTGCTGAAGTTAAATGCTGAATACCATTAGCTTCATAAAAGGTTTTGAACCCTGCAGACACAAATTGAGGTCCACTGTCAGTGACAATGACTTGTGGCAGTCCTTCTATGCTAAATATAGAAGACAAGTATTTGATGGTAGCAAATGATGTTGATGACATGTGAACAACAGATGGAAAACTGCTGAAAGAATTAACCATCATGCATCCCAAACAGGACAAGCGAAATCTAAATGTAAGCTATTCTGTGGCAAAGTTGCCTTAGGCCAAGAGAAAATTTTCTGCGGTGGTGTGGATTGGTTTTCTGCACACACAGAATAAGAACAACAAATCTTGGGTATGTCAGCAACAATACCAAACCAGGTACAGTGACGGCGAGCTAACTGTTTTGTCTGTACGATACTCTAATGACCTTGGTGAAGAAGTCGTAGCACAGGTGACTGCAAAGAACGAGGAACAATAACACGAGACTGATCGATCTCCGTGCAGAGCAAAATGACACCACGTTGGACAAAAAGTAGTCTGCACAAAAAAAAAAAAAAGATGAACCAATGGATCTTCGATCCAAATTTTATAAAAAGTAACATAACACAAAACAACACTTAATACTGGTTGTTAGCTGTTGCTGTGGTTATACAACAAAAGTCAGCAGAAAAACTTTCTTCTACATCATCATTTTGCACACCAGTGAACATACAAGCCTGTTCGGAAGAGTCGAACAGCAAGTCTTCAGCTATTGGCTATCTGGGTAATGTGTTGGCGTGGGTTTTCGTAACTCCAAAAATCAAAGCAAGAGCTTCCTTCTCGATCTGCGAGTAGTTACGCTGCGCAGATGAGAGTAGCTTTGATGTAAATGCAATCAGGCAATCGCGCAAACCAATTTTGTGTGCAAGAACAGCTCCGATCCCAAAATCAGAAGGGTCAACCATGAGGCCAAGAGGTTATGTACTAGATAACAACGCAGATTTAAGCTGCTGAAGGGCACATTCACAATCAAGCGACCAGTTGAATGGAACGTTCTTTCAACATAGTCGATGTAATGATGTTGCGAGAGATGATGCGTGAGGCAAAAACTTGTGATAATAATTGAGCTTTCCAAGGATGGATTGTAATTATTTAACTGTCTTGCATGTTGGTAGCTCTGATATTGCTCTTATATGATCCGGACTTGGGTGGATGCCTTGAGAGTTTATTACGTGTCCTAAGTAGGATAACTGTTCAGAAAAAAAATGTACACCTGTCCTTATTGAGTTTGTCCATTCTCATGTAACACTTCAAATAACTGTCTCAAATTATGCAAATGTTCATGCTGTGTAGAACCAGAAGCTATGATGTCATCTAGGTAATTACACACTGAAGAAATCAATGCACAAAGAGTCTGTAAGTACTGCTGAAATAGTGCAGGTGCAGAGGCTTATCCAAACAGAAGCCTCTTAAATTTGTAGAGACCTCAATGCGTTTTCACGTCGAGAATCTTGTGGGATTCGTCATCCACAGGAATTTGAAGATATGCATCTTGCAAATCTAACTTGGAAAAATATTTACCTTGACACAATTTGTCAAACAAGTCTTCTGGACGTGGCGTAGGAAATGTTGCAACAACAAGTTGAGGATTGATGGCGGCTTTAAAATCCATGCACAGTCGCAATTTGCCTGATGGTTTTGTTAAGATAACCGACAGTGAAGCCCATAGTGATGCTGTCACTGGTTCAATCACTCCTTGTTCCTTAAGTGCTTGCAGTGTTTTAGCAACTTAATCTAGAAAGCGCATGAGGCGGTGCATTGTCCTTCAATTCAGTATGCATCTGAAAATTTGTCTCGCACCCTAAACCTGGCGAAAAAATATCAGCAAACTCTTGACATAGTTCGGAAACACTGTTGGTGGGAACACGTTTAGTGATGGCTAGAATGTCATCGTGCATAATTAAGGAGAATACATCAAATAAATCAAGATCAGGAATGTTTACAGCTGAGGGTGAACACAGTACATGAAAAGAAATCACTTGAGTTTGCCCACGGTATGTCGCTGGCAAACTGCCCAGTCCTAGAACCTGATACTTTGACCACTGTAGGTAGCTAACGTAACATTTGCGTTACTCAGTGGAGGTGAACCAAGCAATTCGTAAGTTTTATGATTCGTGAGTGTAACAGAAGCTCCAGTGTCCAACTGAAAAGGGATCATATGATTCTGAATGTTCAAGTCTACAAAAAGTTTGTTCTGCCATCAGCGAAAAATGGCATTGAGAAGCAGTGTGCACTGGCTTATGTTGACAGGCAGATCGTGTGTGACGGGTCTCCTTACGTCGGCTTGCACTGGCATCACAAAGAAAATCACACACTCGGGCAATGTCACAGGTACTGGAGGCGAATGTACAACATTTATTTCCATTGCTTACGGCTCATTTTGGAAACCGTTCCGGTGGAAGCCACTTTGTCTGCAAATGTAATATGGAGCATTAGATTTTTGTCTTTTGAGGCACACTGCCTGGACATGTCCCTTCTTGTTGCAAAAATGGCACATGGCCTTGTGCGATGGGCAGTTCTGGTGTGAGTGCTTTGAAGTACATTGCGGACATGAGCGCAAAGCAGGCGGCTTCTGTCGGTGCATAACAGGTGTCTTTTCCCTGGAAGTGAATTGGGCAGGCGTGCACCGAGCCGGTACAGCATCATGTATGTGTGATGCGCGTGCAGCCAGCTTGCTAACCTGACAGACAGTGGGAGGCGATTCAAAAGAATTTGCAGCAAAATCCAAAGTGTCCTGCCTGTCCAAAATGTCCAACACTTGTTCTAAAGTGGGGTTGGATAATTTAAGAATTTGCTTTCTAATGCGTGTGTCTGACACGTTTTGCACAATAGTGTCCTGTACCATGATGTCAGAATATGATATGCCACAAGAACATGAAAAGCCACAGTTGCGAGTGAGGCCTTGCAAAGTGGCTACCCACTCACGATAATTCTGCTGAGGTGCACGTTTTGTGTGGAAAAATTTGTGCTGCTGAGTGACAACATTCACACTTTCCTTGTAATAATCAGTTAATTCCTGAACAAGTTCTTCGAAACTGTGCTGATCTGGAGAACTTCTCGGGAAGAGTTTGACGAGAATGTGGTACGATGCCACGCCAACACAAGATAAAAGCACATGCAGCCGTGTTTTACTTTGGATGTCATATGCAGCAAGGTGGTGTGAAAACTGTACGTGTCACTCCTGACAGCTTTCCACGCAGAAGTCAAATGCGCGAAACGGCGGGGCTGTGACCTGCTGTATGGTCAGCTCCTGTGCAGCTGGTACTTGTGGCACAGCTTGTTGTTGTCCCTGGACGAGCAGTCCCAATGTGTAGTACTGCGTTGGGCTGCTGATTCTGTAATCGTAACAGTTCTGCCTCTGGATTTGCCATCACAACGAAAGCAAATAATCACGAACGGGAGTAGGAAAAAATGTCATGCACTCACAATCACACCATGCGGAGAGGATGGGTGGCACAGCCGGGTATATAGTCTGTAAACATGTATAAATCGGCTGCTGTCACTGTTCCACTTTCCAAAAAATCTGTACCTTTAACCTTGTCGCCAATTGTTATGACGACGACGAACGAGTCGTCGCCAGTGTTGACTGGTGGCCAATGCTAAATAGAAACATATAAATCACAGCAGGTTTGTCAGTAACGTCGATAACGTGCTGGCTGAATGGTCTGGATCTGCAACGACTAAAATAATTAAAAGTCGTTGGTAAAAAAATTATATATATTGTACTTAACTGGTTGTACAGGATTCTTCTTGGCTGCATACATATAATTATAAACAGATAGCTATTGAGGCCTCGTTTGGGCCATACGTTACTAAGTGCCTTGTTAGAGGTTGCTTCCTATCAGCTGAAGGCTTTACTACTTGATGTCCCGAGCAAGAGTGGATGAGAGCTCGCTAGAAAGTTGATACAAGCCACGGAGCGGCGCTGGTTGGAACTCGCGGGTCCAACGATACTAATATGGACTGTGGTCGATAACTTCAACCCCTAACAAGTGTGGTATCGAACATTGATACCACACTATGTATGGTATGAGTTCGTTGACTATAGTTTCTTTGTGTATATTGAAATTGGTGATGACCAATTTTTCATAAATTTTGGGATTTTTCTTGTCAGTGTGTGGTAATTGTGTTGGACTGTGATTGGTTGATATCATGGTTAATGATGTACCATTAGAATATGTACTGTGGTCTTTGCATTAGGTAGAGTAAGTGAAAGTGTGGAAAATAGATTTTAGCATTTGAGTGTGTTTCTTTTTGTACAGTGGGCTTTGTTTTTTGGTGCTATATAGGTCAATTTGTGTCATCGGGTTTTGGAGTTGGGTGCAAGTTCACGATATCAAGACCTTTGCTTGAGGATTATGGGTGAAGTGAAATTTGCAACACCATGTTTTAGAGTTGTATGTTGGTTCCTGGTGTCGAGGGCTTTGTTGGAGCTATGTAGGTGAAAATTGTTGAGTTTTTTAGTTGTGTATGGGTTACTGGTATTGTAGTCCTCATTTGAGGTATCGAAATTTACAACACCAATAGATTTTGTTTTTGTAATTTTTTTGTGTTAAATTTTGAGGATTTCATGTGCTTGATTTTTGGGCAACTATTTGTTTTGCTGTAATGTCTTTATTCTTACTGTCGTATATTTGTCCGCGCCCGAAACCACCTCCGTCATTGAGTTCTCCTGTCAGTTTCATTCTGATGTTGGAGTTAAATACTTCAATGTTATTTATGTTTGTTTGCAGTTGTAATAAGTGATGTCATGGTCACCGTATTGTATGTGCTTGAAATAGTTTAAACCATGTTGATGACATTACTGTTCAAAACAGGTGGGTGGAGTCATGATTTTGTTTTGCCAATCTACCTTTTATAATAGTTAGAGCAGTAGATCCCTTTATATAGACTGATTTTGCTCTTCAGATATAGTTTGTGTGTCTAACTAGAAATAATGCTGTGTTCCAAGGATCATTGGTCAGTTTGTACCAAAAAGGTGTAGGTTACATTGGTTTTACACTCTGTGTCTTCTGTGTCTACGTTCTAGCTACTTACAGATTATCAGCTAGCTCACTGGCTGAAAAGTAACAATAATGAACATATTGGTCTCTGTCACTGCTCATGTTACTGTGAAGGAATATTGACATTTAGTTCTAAATAGCCCAAGCAATCGTAGTCTTATGCCACAAGGTTTTTGTTAAATACCTCTCTTCAGGCAGATGTTGCCAGAAGAAGCAATTTCAGTTCAGGTTTAAAATTGTGTAAAGGTTTCCAGCAACCAGGCACCTATGATTTTATTCTTCAGTTTCTATTTACCATGACTGGTTTTGAATTCACAAGAGATTTATTATCAGATGGGACATATTTATTGCATATTTCCAGCATTGTTGTGGCTCATGTAGCTATGGCCAGAGAACAAAACATGTACACACTGAATGTAGTGAGAAGTATGTACAGTTCACGCCTGGCCACAGCAGCACCACTCCAGCAGTGCTGCAAACATGCACCATCTGATGATAAGGCAACAGTTGGCTCTCCCCATCCTGTGCATCATACTGCACCTGGGAATGCTGTCTGGTGGGTAAAAAAAAAAAAAAAAAAAAAAAAATCAGTCATTATAGTGGGCATATAGGTGTCATGAAAGAACTGTAGTGTGGGTGTGAAAAATCAGTTCAAGCTGAACTGTGATCTGCACCATCAATACAAGACAGAGATCTAACTTAGGAATTATATCCTATGGTGTGAAGATATTTGAGAAGCTCCCATCTAACATACAGCAAGTAATTGGTTATCTCAGCCAATTTAAAACATTCCTAGTGATGTCTCCTTCCACTGCTTATCTTAGTGCAAGGGTTTGATTCCTCCTTTAGATGGATGGCAAGTAGTATGTTGTAAACTATCCTGTGTAATAACAGATTTAGGTTACTATTTTCTTTGAAAAATACTTTATTAATTAAGTAAATATTAAGTTCCGGTTAAGACAGTCTGCAGCTACCTAACGTAACTGAAGTCACAGCAGCTTTCTTTCTAATTCATTAGAACACTTTTAACTGGCAGAGACAGAACTATTATTAAGCAGTATTGTGATAGTTTCTTGTTAATATAATGTAGGGCTTAAGCAATGTTTGGTTGTTTACTTGTTCCATAGCCCTGTGAGTTCACCTTCTTGGTGGGATGTAAAGAACATGGTGGATGAGTAGAAGGAATCACTATTCTTTCGAAATTGTGATGGTTTATTTATGTCAAGCCATGTTAGTAAATGTATATCTTGTGAAGGAGCTGTTAGAATGTGTGACGTTTGCCTGCTTTATTTCTTCCTTGATAGTCTTCTGTGTCGGTGTGCTGCACTGTTATACTAGCTGAAAGATAGTGGGTGGAAGCTCAACACTGACTACTGTAAATGATGTGGCCAACAGTTGCACAATTGCGATTCACAGTTCTTTACTTTCACTGTTCACAACCTGCCCAATATTACACAATTATATGGCGGATTAACTATGGGTTAATGTTGAAAAGCCTCATTAATAGGTTGCAGGCAACATCAGCATATTGCTGCAATAGTTTGCCATTGAATATCTATGAGCAGTAAAAACCTAACTAGGCAGTTCTTGCAGAATAATACAATGTGTGTGACACTATTTCTCAAATAAATTGAACAGACATTGTCATTAATTGTTCTAACACACGGCTTATTTGTGTTACACTTATTCCACTGTTAAGTTGATGGATTGTTGTTAATTTAACGAATACATAATTCCTGTCTGAAAATCGGCTGTGGACTGACTGTCTCAGCACCAAAAATCAGTTTTTTGTATATCCCCACAATAATAGGCACTGAAGCTTTACATTTTCACTGTTTAAGTTACAGAAATTACAATTAAAATTTAACTCATAACTCATTCTTTTTAGTAGTTCCTTCTACCACAAAGATTAGGCCGAATCATTTGTTTAAATAATGAAATTAATATAGTTACACAAACAATACTTTTGACAAACCTGGTAATTATTTTGGAATTAATTAAGGGCTGACTTTGCTAATATGTTTTTGAATAGAGCCAAATAGATACTTTAAGAATCTGAGTAGTTTTTCTTCCAAATGTTTATATTTACTACAGAATTTATATTTGTTTATAAGTCAACAATAGAATCTGTCACAAAACAATTACTGATTTCACCCTATAACAAAAATTTAACTAGGAATGGTCAAAATAAATTAGGAAATCAATTACATATACAAAAGTAGGCACAAAATTAGACCTCGTGCTATATTCCTTAAGACGGAGGGCCAGCATCTCTCTTTTATGGAAATGCAGATTATATTCATACATGTAAAGGTAACTAGGCAAAAATTAAAATAAAAATAATTTAAGGAGGCAGGTGGAAAAATAAGAGACGAAGTAAAGAGATCCCAGCTTGCTTCGTCACAAATGCTTAAGGCCTTGAACATGCACCTATAAAATGACTCTTGGTAAACACTAGCATCACTGTCCGCAGCTGCCCATTTACATTGTGAATGCAACATGTTACCAGATTAGCTGATTATATGCTTCACCATTTGACAGCTTAATATTTGCTCAAATGCAGCAGTTTTCACTCCTAGGTGCTTCATTGGCAATGGAGTGGTGTACTCTACACACAAAATTCATATTACTAATCAGTACATACTTAATTCTTTTCTAATTTGACCTACAGTGATGTTATTCTACTTATGTTTGTTCTTTTCGCTCATTCAGTATATCTTTGCTTTATTTTCAGAAACATATCGCAAATTCAGTAGTACCACAACAGAACGACTACAGGAGCGAAATGTACACCTCACCACTCTGAATTGGGGCCCAGCTCATCGCCAGACTGCAGAAGGACGTCTCTGTGAAATAGGATACCCTGGACCATATTTAAGCTCTTATGGGGCGTGATAGTTACAGAAACATCCGCCAGCTTGTCACAAACTAGTAATGTTGGTGACTGGGCTGAGGATGCTGTTTTGATCAAGACTGACCCACATCTCATTTTGGACAATCCCTCCACCACTCCAAATGCTCCACAAAAAACTGAGGCTTAATTGTCATGAAAGACTGCCCATCAGCTCTCGAACATACAAGGTACCGTGGCGAATAAGTTTCGCTGCCATCCTTAGCCTGATGTTCCTTCCATGGTGTGGCCAAGAAGGGGAACGATTTGGCGTCGCACTTCTGTGTGTTGAATTGAACTTGTGATCGCTTAGAGACTGCTAGTATTTTACCACCACCAGCAAGAGATGATGGACTACGCTTCATCTTGTGTCATTCGCCCTGATGCCACCCACTCAGACCAAGAGCACTACCCACAGGTGCCACCTAGCCACAGCAAAGGCCACCTGGCAGGACGGCCATTGCCAGACGTCCCGATGCCGCAGGGGGATCGGTATCTACCCCTTGGCATACGTGGGGATTTAATGGCGCAAGCATCAGCAGAGCGATCCCTGTGTGGTCAGGGGGCTACAACCAACACGGTACATGGCGGCCCCACCACAACGGACTGGCTACCGTGCTGGATATCAGGTGCAAAGAAATCCATGGTCATCGTTGACACAGAAAGCGACACTGCACAATGCATGGTGGGAAACACATCCAGAAAGGTGTCCTCGCCCAATAGATGGGGAATGAGCGGGACTGAGATGCGACAATGAGGAAGTGGGCTAAAGATTTCAATGCACGATGGACATTATGCACCATGTAAGGCTCCCTTCCCCAATTGGCTTGATCTTCGGGAAAATTTTGAAGAATGGAGTTCAAAACCCTACAGGGGACTGTCACATAAAGGCTGAAACGTGGGAAACTCCTTTTAATCGCCTCTTATGACAGGCAGGAATACCTAGGGCCTATTCTTACCCCTGGACATGCAGGGGGAGAACCATCAGTGATTTCACCATACAGGCAAAGGAAAGATGACTGATGTGAATCTTCTACTTACTATCTAAACATTTTGGGGATGACTGGAAGAGCATAGGAGATTTAGATTTCTGTGCAAACTTCATTGGTGCAGTTCCTATTGTAACTGGCAGTGAGGAAGGGGTTTGTACATCAGCTTGTGGTTGCTTGAAAGGAGCACGAGGACCTTACCAAATATTAAGAGAAACCAAAAGAATGGCCATTCTCAAGATTCTATAAATCAAAATATTTACCAGAAAGACGTGCTGAGTTTGATATGAAATGATTAATGTGACCATATTTATTGTGTAATAAAAATGTTTTCAAAGACAAATGGCACCAAAAAGGACATCATTAACACGTATTCTACAACAGTAACAAAAATAAATACTTAGTTATGTATTTGCCTCATAAATTTTTTTTTTTATTTTTATATTTGTATTTAGTCATGGCGTATTAAGACCGTCACATTTTCCTTAAATATGAAGAACAGAATTGCAAAACTGATTTCACTTTTTCATGTTTCTAGAAGTACATTTCAAACATAACAACTTCACATTTTAAAATTTGTGAAAAATTTCCCAGGTTACAGGTAATGAATTTTTTTGTCATTATGCAATTTGAAATGATGCTCCCCAGTTACACATAGTGGACAATTTCATAAGACAATGAATTCACGGGCAATGAACATAAGTACATTCTCTCAAAGAATGCATTTTGGACCTTTGGCATTAGTATCTAACTGCATAGATAGTAAATTGAGCCAGATATAGCTTACTGTTGATGCTATTTTTAATGTTGCTGGAAATATTGCAGTGTTACTGACAGATAACTACAGGTAAGTTCTTAAATATGCATGGCAGTGTTGTTTCAATTTGATGGGCATTTGGATACCAATTTGAATTTCATTCGTCTCCTGCAACATCAACCTCAATGACATGCAGAGAATGCATCTACATAATAATTATCTAATAAATAAGATGTTTCATGAGACTTTTAGGGGTGCCACTGAATGGGATGAGGGCTTGTGGGAAGTAATCATCACGAATAGTTAAGTAAAATTTTCACAGGCATGATGAATTAACCCCATGCTAATATACAAATGGAGTAACCAATTTCGAATGAGATGTTTACCCTGTTTTTATTTTTCAAGGTAACTGCCACAAGACGTACATTCTTCCCAGACTACTCCCCGTGCCATTTCTTCCTGTGTGGACCTCAAGGGCAAAGACCATATTCCTTGATTTCTAACAACCGAATTGAGAAAGTGCACCACCACAGTTAATGAAAATGGTAGACTATATCTGCTAGAAAGAACTCGGGGGAAAAAAATGGGACTAAGACTTTAACACCTGTGATGTTTCTAATGGGTCTCATACCTGGTACCTCACACATTTCAAATTCTCGTTACAGAGATAATGTTAGGATAACGTATTTCTTTGTTTATTTTAGATGAAAATATGGCCTTCCAGAACTTCCAGTTTCTGTTCACCTTATACACTGAAGTGACAGAAGTCATGGGCTACCCCCTAATATATTGCCAGACCACCTTCTGCCTGACGTAGTGCAGCAACTTTATGTGGCATGGATTCAGAAAGTCATTAGAAGTTCCCTGCAGAAATATTGAGCCATGCTGCCTCTACAGCCACCCATGATTCTGAAAGTGTTGCTGGTGCAAGATTTTGTGCACAAACTGATGTCTTAATTTTGTACCGTAAATGCTTGATGGGATTCATGTCAAGTGATCCAGGTGGCCAAATCATTTGCTCAAATTGTGTAGAATACTCTTCAAACTAATCATGAACAGTTGTGGTGTGGTGATATGGTCAATTGTCATCCACAGAAATGAAGTCCATAAATGGTTGCAAATGGCCTGCAAGTAGCTGAACATAACCATTTCGTCAACCATTGGTTCAGCTGGATCAGAGGATCCAGTCCAGTCTGTGTAAACTCAGTCCACACCATTATGGAGTCACAAACTGCTTGCACAGTGCCTTGTTGATAACTTGGGTCCATGGCTTCATGGGGTCTGCACCACACTAGAATCCTACCTTCAGCTCTTACCAACTGAAACAGGGACTCATCTGACCTGGCTACAGTTCTCCAATCATCTAGGGTCCAATCAATGTGGTCATGAGCCTAGGAGAGGCACTGCAGTCTATATCGTGCTGTTAGCAAAGGTACTCCTGTCGGTTGTCTCCTGCCATAGCCCATTAACACCATATTCCACCATGCTGTCCTAACGGATACATTCATCATGTCCCACAACAGTTTCTGCAGTTATTTCATGCAGTGCTGTTTGTCTGTAAGCACTGACAACTCTATGCTGCATTTGTCAAGAATGTATACAGAGTTCCTTTAATACTTTTTTCTTATCTTCCTCCCTCATTCTTTCTTCTTCTTGTCTACTAACAGCTTATCTTATTAAGAAAGAAAATGTATGCACTGAGACACTGGAATCTCCATTAATATGATGACTGCCATGAGGTCATAGTAGAGCCTCACCCCTAACACTGTGTGCCTGGTTTGGCCTGGTGGTGAAACATCCATCACTATGCATGTGGCAGTCAACATGTTAAAAGTCACACACACTATTAAGACTTTTTTTCATTTCTTCCCCTCCTCTCCCCTCTCCACCTCTAAGGAACTATACATCTAAAAATTTATTCCCAGTGCTAGAAAAGAAATAAAATAACAGTTTACAATGCTTGCACTTCAAGATGACAATCACTTGAAATGATGTCATGTAGCTGACCACACATTTCATGTCTTAAAGAAGTTAGACTTCACATCTATCAAGACTGGCACTGAACTTCAATTAATTTCCTCCTGAATTTGGTCCTTCATTTCCTTGATGGTGTTTGGTGGGTCCACTGGAAGATCTGAGATTTCAAATGACCCCAAAGGAACAAATCACATACTGGAAGGTCAGGGGATCTTGGAGGCCAGGAAATGTCCCCACTGTTGGAGATCAGATGACCAGGAAAGATGTTCTGCAGCATGTTAATGGAATGCTGCAAGGTATGGTCTTGTTGAAAGAATGTCTCTAAAGTTACAGGAAGTTGTCACATTAGGGTGTGTTTCACTATGTGAACATAATGTTTTGTATTCATGGTACCGGCATTAGCACAGTCATCTTAGAAGAAATAGCACCCAACAATTCCAAACATTAATATACTGCACCACACCACCACTTTATGACTGAAGTTGTGTTTCATGAAGCATTTCAGGATTTTCACATGATCAGTCGCTAAAGTCTTGCTTGTTAGCAAAGCCTGACACCTCATCATTCATTGTCAGATTGTTGCACAGACGTGGTGGTGTTGAACCCCAAAAATTTCTGGTGAAAGAAAAGTATTTTCAGGAGCTCATTTGCATCAGTTT
Source organism: Schistocerca serialis cubense (assembly GCF_023864345.2). Taxonomy (NCBI): domain Eukaryota; kingdom Metazoa; phylum Arthropoda; class Insecta; order Orthoptera; family Acrididae; genus Schistocerca; species Schistocerca serialis. The sequence goes on from NC_064640.1 coordinate 853,964,152, forward strand.
TTTGCACTATCTGAATTTTGTATAGGTAGTTTTGCAGTTCTTTGTGCTATATTCACCACACACTGCAATCTGTTGCGTCAAATTTCAGCACGTGCTTTTGTGCAGAATGCCTGGAATTTTGGCCGAAGGCTTCATCCATTCTTGCAACATTCTCTAGTGTACACATCCATTTTGCACTTCCATCCCTCTTTTGAACCTCATCACCCATTTCCTCAAAGTTCTGTACCTGTACTTTGATAGCATGTGCTGATGGGACAGGGGCATGACTTGCGAGATTGTAATGAGTACAAAAAACACACTGCATAGCTGCTTAGTTGTCATTTTTGGAAATCACCTTCGTGGCAACAACACGTTGTTCACTGGCCCATGATGGCATCTCCACTGAACATAAATATCAGGGTCAGTGGCATCACTCCCGTTTTGTGATTCCTACTTCCAGTGTTGCCAAATCTCTCATTTCACTGCCGCACCTGTTGTTTGTTATTTTACCTTTCATATCCAAAGCTGAAGAACTAATGCATGTGTATATGACATTGGTAAGTGCATCAAGTGATCTTCAGTGGTTTCAGTTGTAGTTTTCATGTTCATGTTTCATTAATATTCCTGATGCACACTTAATTGTGAGATCATAATGCAATGGACAATATGGAGATACTACTATACCTGAAAAATAAACTTACTTACTTCCTTACTACTTTATTTTCCAAGAGGCTAAATTACTGCCTCAGATTAATTTTACAAGTAGTTAGCAAAGTTTGTGTCAAATGTTATCAAACAGTGTTTTTTCCAAAGATTGTAGCCATTATATTATACTCTCAGCCAATATTGCAACTTATTTTTACTCTCTGCATAGGACATTACATTACTATGAAATAAACACAAGTGACCTCAACTTACAACATTAGTCTTCCTTCTTCTCTGACTTTTGAACTATGAAAATGAAATGTGCATATGGCATATTTTGCCAGGGGTACCCTTTCAGGGAGTTTGTCAGCTGCAAGTCGTTTTAGTTGATTTCATTTCGATGACTTACATGCCGGTATTGATGAGGACAAAACAATACCCAGTCCCCAAGCAGAGGAAACTGCTGACTCTGCTGGTAATCAAATCCAGGCCCCTTAAATGTCATTCAGCCACACTGACCACTAAACTATGAAGGTGGGAGTGAACTATGAAATGCAGTTAAAAAAAGTTCATAATTGAAGTATCAAAAATTTCAGTTATATGCTTAAAATAATTAGACATCACTTTTGATTATAGATCTTCACAGTTATTAATTTACAAGATATGTCCACAAAGCAAGTTCCATTTGGTTATATAAAACAAACGTGCACAGACACAGACAGAAAAAAATATTTATTGTAAAAAGTCTGCAACTGTTAAACTACTTTTTTACATAGCTTCTAAAATTTTGTAGACACTTGTCATACCGTGGCACAAATTTTTGTATGCCTACTTCATAGAAGGTTGCCACCTGTGTATTCAACTATGTGGTAACATGTTCTTTTAGCTTGTCATTATCATTGAAGTGTTGACTACCAAGGACAGATTTTAGGTGTAAGAAGAGAGCTAGGAGCAAGGTCTGGGCTGTACAGAGGATGATCAAATGCATCCCAGTGAAATTCTCATAAGAGCTGTGAGGTGGGGGAAAAAACACCACCTTTTGACAGTAATCCTTAGCGCTTGTTCTGTATTGCACGGCACAATTTCTTGATGGTCTCTCAGTAACCATGTGCATTGATTTCTTACCATGAGGCCAATCAATCAGCAAAATGCCTTTTCAGTCCCAAAAAATGGTGCACATGACTTTTAGAGGTGTCAAGATTTGCTTAGGCTTAACCTTTGTTGGGGATGAAGTGTGCCTCCATTCCATTGATTGCTGTTTTGTTTCAGGGGTGTCTTACATTACCCAAGTTTCATCCCCCCCCCCCCCCCCCCCCCCCCATGACTATCCGAGAAAGAAAACCATTGATTTCTTCGCTGTACTGTGTCAAAAACTGAAGTGCACTGCCCATCCATTCTTTTTTGTGTTTTTCAGCAAGAAATTTGGGTACCCAACATGAGCAAAGTTTCTGAAATTCCAGTTTTTCAGTAACAATTTCATGAATTAGTGATAGTGAGATTTGCAGAACTTTTATAGCAAGGGCACTAAGTGTAAACTTATGGTTGTGCTTAATCTTCTCTTCAATTGTGTGAACCAGTTCATCAGTAACCACAGACGGGCGTTCACTCCATTCTTCATCGTGAACTTGATCACGTCCTTCATTTAACAGTCTGACCCATCTTCTAACCATTGAATCACTCATAGCATTTTGTCCATAAACCTCACAGATTTGCCAATGAATTTCCTTTGGTTTAACTTTCTTTGCATTTAGAAAATGAATCGCAGATCTGATTTCACACGTGACGGCATTTTCAATTATGGCTGACATTATAAAGAAGCACTACAAAGCACATGTCGGCAGTAGCAATTTGAAAATGGCTTACATGTCTTCTCATTGAGGCAGAGTAACTGCCGTGCATGCTCGGAACTGCGATCGTAGCGGAACTTAATTTGTGGACTACCCTCGTATTATTCAGTTTGGTCATTTAAAGATACAAAAGGGATGAAATTATCATGACTAGACTTTTGAAAATATATTTCTCATTTATCTGAAACAACTCTGTATCTTTATAGTAATTCTACTTTTTTAATAAAAATAAGGAAATGTGATTTTTGGATTATCTTAGAAGAGAATAATTTACAATAAGCATTGTAACTACACACACCTCAAGTGGAGGGTCATTACTACAGTAGCACCGGCAATGCCTGAATGATAGATTCTGATTTAAAGACACTGTAGTTAGGTCACTATTCCCATTTAATTCTGTTCTTTGATGTGGCCAGTATTCATGAAGAACATATTTCTGTCAGTCTAATGTGATATTTTATAGTTTTAAACAAATGAAATGGTAGTTACATCCCAAAAACAACATTGTGGTGTACATACAGAAGGGAAAAATCAGGGTTAATAGCACTGGGGGGAGTTTAAAATATTGCTTCTTTGGAAACAGCTCATACAAAATAATACCAGTTTTTAAACTAAATATAGCATCACCTGGTTCCTTTAGCGGCTGTGAGGAAGTACATGAACAACGAGTATTATACAACTATTTTTTAACACTGGTACAGTTTTAAGAAAATCTGCACACGAAAGAAATATTTTATGTACATCATGTTCCTAGCCAAGCATGTTACTCATATTCACTATCCATCAGAACTGCTAAAAACAGTTAAAGTTCAGCGCACAGGTTATTCCTCGCTGATAAGCTCGGCAATATTTACAGTTAACAGTGACTAAAATAGCTTTTTATGGATTTAAAATTTTTATTCAGTCATAGTCAGAGGAACAATACAGTTCGTTTCTACATCTTATGTTCTCAAAGTCTCACACTATTTACTGACAACAGAAGTAAAATTATGCATCTTTCCATAGTATAGTTAACACCATAATCTTGAATTATGATGGAAATAAATTTTTTCAAGTCTCTGTTCCTTTTTACCTACATTTTAGCCCAAGAAATATTTTATACTTAAGCTAAAGCCAATGACTGACTGTAGAAATATCTAGTAGGTGTTACACAAAATATATAACAGGAAAAACAAAAAGAGTCATTAAGATGAAAAGTTCTCCTCATGCAGATCTTCTCAAAGAGTGGGTCTGCCTATCACATTTATGATGGATTTACTAATAACCTCATTTGTTTTACTTTTAGCCATCTGAGGGCCTATTAGTATTAAATTTTTAAAAATGAAAAAGTGATTTTTGATGAACAATCAATATTAGTCTGCAGAGAAAGTAATATTTCAATAATTTACTTGAATTTGCAAGATGAGCACCAAACTTCTGCCTGATACATGATACCCACAGTTAACAAATGTCACAGTACAGATTATAAACCAATACATAATAATAATCTTTCACACAAATAAGAAGATATAAGTAATGTCATTATGTTGAGTCATAATTAGAAAAACATGGCGTAAGAGCAAAAAATAAAAGAATTAGAAACTATCAAAGCAAGTTCATCCCCCCCTCCCCTTCCCCTTTCAATAGGCAATTACATTTTAAAATCAAAGGTTTACTGTCAGTCATGAATCACAGCAGTTTGACAGCCTCCAGATTATCATGGCTTTCCAAAGTTGCTAAGGCTGCATATGATACGATGTGTTATTTCTTCATTAATTTTCATTTTATTGACAATGAATCATTCTTTGATGTCAAATGTGATTGTCTGTATGAGACACTTGGAAAACAGACACACACACACACACACACACACACACACACTTAATAGGGAGCATGTCCACCGTTTTCACATGGATAACAGCGGTGAGGTGACACATAATGGCATGTAAGCAGTGAGGTCTTGGTAGGTCACTGTAGGGAGCTGGCAATACACCTGCATACCCAAGGCACCCGATTTCTGTAAATTCCAAGGGGGGGGGGGGGGGGGTGAACTCTGATGCCACGTTCAATCAGGTTCAGATCTGGCTAATTGAGGTGGCCAGCACATCAATTGGAACTCACCACTGTGTTCCTTGAACCATTCTGTGACACTCATGGCCCTGTGATATATCACATTATCTTTTTGAAAAATGCCACTGCTGTCGGTAAACATGATTGTCATGAAGGGGTACATGTAGTCTGCAACCAATGTACGATACCCCTTATCTATCATGGCCTAGCGTAAGCTCCACTGGACCCGTGAGTGTCTACTTGAATGTACCCCAAAGCATAATGGAGCCACTGCCAGCTTGTCTCCATTCCAAGTGAAGGTGTGAAGGAGATGTTCCACTGGAAGATGACAGATTTGCACCCACCCATTGGCATGATGATGATGGCATCGGGATTCAATGCTCTGCCACTGCACCAATGTACAGTGCCAATGGTCAATTGCTCTTTTCAATTGTAGTTGTTGATGTTGTGGTGTTAACAATGGCATATGCTTGGGTCATTGGCTGCAGAGGCCCATCATTACGAGTGTTCAGTGCACTGTGTGTTCAGACATACTTGTACTCTGCCTTGTATTTAAGACTGAGGATTGTTTTGCTACAGTTCACTGCCTGTTCTGTTCTACCAGTCTGCTCAGCCTACAACGTCCGACATCTGTTATGAGTGGCAGTCCCTCAACCCCATGACGTTTGGATGTGGTATCACCATGTGTTGAAGGCAATCACCACAGCACTTCTCAAATACCTGACAAGTTGTGGAGTTTCCAATATGCTCATGCTGAGCCTCGGGCCATTACCATCTGCCCTCACTGCCGTCAGTCAAACTCAGACTGCGCACCTTCCCCATTCTGCACGTGCGCGCGCGCACACCCACGCACGCACGCACACACTGTGTGTGTGTGTGTGTGTGTGTGTGTGTGTGTGTGTGTGTAGCAGTCATTCCTCACAAGGTGACACTGCTATTGATGGAAGGTTGGTGACCATAATGTTCTGTGCATGTCAACCAGTAACTTGCAATATCTCTGTAACACATTGTCAAATTACATTATCATGGCGAGTCCCAACAATTTAAAAAAATTATATTATTTCTGACAAAAATTACTTACACAGAATGGACAGAAAGAAAGAAGTTAACTTGATTTTTTTATCATCACAGTAATTTCTTTTGTATGGTTGATATGGATATTGTGAAAAAGCTAAAATGTTTAAAAAAATGAGACCATACTAACTGATACCCATATGAAATGAAACAGAAAATCCATTTTTAAATATCCTTATCAGGGTACAACTCCATATTTACCTTTTAACATGAAATGCCTTAGTCTGAATGGAAATCTCTAGGTAAATAATAACAAAGGCTTGCTGGAGGCCCATTATGCACACAGTAACTAGTACAAAATTGATACTAAAAGCCAGTCATACCTGTAAATCACTTACACATAGCAGATCTGATATTCATTTACATGGCAGTACTGGCCAGAAACCAAATTCTTGTAACAACTTCCAGACATATATTTGTACTGTTCATTTACAGACAAACCACATTATGATTACAACAAAGTAATTTGGCACTCATAAGTGGCTGGAAGTAACTTGTCACTAAAAAAAGGAAAATAAAAAAAGCAGTCCTGCCTGAGTACAGGAGATACAACTTTACATTTAAGAGGCCTGGAGTAAATTATAATAGATACCTAGTTTTCAGACACTGAGGAATGACTGCAAATGAAAAACAAGATCATCCTGAAATTAATCATACAAGTTTTACCTAAGTGTTAATGAGGAACAGATGATGAAGAAGCAGTATAAGAGGAATAAGGTGGCGAGATAAACAGAATACCAAAGATACGATAGAAATTTTTCTTTCATATTAGGCAAAAGTGAGAATACGGAGGAACAATCAATGTCCTTGAAAGAAAAATGACTTGTGTATTTCAGTTTCTTCATGGTTACTGATCTGTCAGATGACAACATTTTATTTCTCTGTCTCCTGAACCCTATTTTTCTTGAAATAATTTTAACAAAAAGGAATAATAGTCTAGTAGTGCCATGACATTTAAATAAACCATCATTGTGGAGAATTAAGAGAGCTTAAAACACTGCTCCACATAGTATATACACATTCTTTGACTTTTAGAACAAAATTTTGATTTCACAGATAGAGGAGGAAAAATGACAGTTGTGTTACAAGTAAACAAAGTTGTCATGACAACATCTGTTTTTACATCTGCAAATATTTGTTGTTGACAGTGATTTAGGACATTATACAGATCCAAACACACACACACACACACACACACACACACACACACACACACACACACACACACTCACTCACTTCTGGAGGGGAGATAGTGTATTCCTTTACCACAATGAGCAGTTATGGGTACCAGGAAATGCTCGCGGCATGCAGCACCATATTGCACAACATCAATTCACAGCTAACATGTGAGTGGGTTTGGTCAGTGAGTGCTTCATTGAGCAGTACCTTTTACCATCTCACTTATTATCAGACTTTTCTGGAACAGGTTCTTCCCAGTTCGCTTGAAAATGCTACAGTAAATGTGATGCACAGCATGTGGTTCCAGCATAATGGAGTACATGCTCATTTTGGATTGGCTATTCATAGGTGTTTGAATAAGTCATTATTGCATTAATTGATTGGGCATGGTGGACCAGGTCACTAGATTTATTGAGTCTTGGTTTCTTTCTGTGAGAGCCATGAAATCTCTCATGTATCGTAAGCTTGTGTAGTCTGAAATGGATCTCGTCACAAGAATTTTCTTTGCAGGTGTTGCAATCAAAGAAACTCCTGGTGTGTTTGACCATGTCTGGCAGTCAATGCATACTTTGATTTCATCATTGTTGAATGCTAAAATTATACTTTTATACTTGATGCTTGCCAATCAAATGAAATAATGTGGAAACGAACTCATCAGTTGGCATGTTAATGATTTCATGAATGTATTCAAAAAGAGTATTGCCTAGGGGTCCTGAATAAACACAAAACATCTATGGCTTTTTGTAATACAAATATGTTATAATCACTAAATAGCACTTAACAGGAAACACCGTACATTAACTCCTCACATTGGTGAAGAGCCTTCACACTTTTTTTTATGTATTTGTTAAATCTTCTCAAAACATACCCAGCTGAAGTTCAACTGCTTGAGTTTTAGTACTCCTATAGCTACATGTCAACTTTTCCAGCCCGTCCTTAACATATGATAATCACAATTTGTTTGCCCTGTATTTTTTACTCATTTGTTAAAATACTATGATAGTACAAACTCACTGTTAAATTATCATATCTGTGCTTGTTTGTAATGTACCACTCCACACATCACTTCTGTAGCTTGGTAAGACAGTTTATATTTCTTATGAACTACTAGTGAATGCAACTCCCACTAACATTTGTATTTATTAGGGCCATGTGGAAGGTCCAGGCAAAGCTTTGGCCTAGTTGTACACCATGGAGGTGTACGTGAATAGACCTCAAGTATATGGTGGTAAAGGCAAGGACTCCACTTCAGACAGAAGAGATCGGATGCAAACTGCACGTGTAAGCCCTGACCTGGGCTTCCAATGTGGGAATGAACCCCTGTACATGCCTAACCTTCAATGGAGGGACTCCGGCCTCCACCAGGAAGCTGGTCACTGGACTTGTGCTAAAAGCTCCCGTTGCTAGTTGAATGCCACGATGGTGTACTGGGTCGATTAAATGTAATGCTGAGGGCACCGGTGTACCATAAATGAGACTCCCATATTCAAGGCAGGATTGAGCAAGGTCTCTGTAGAGCTGCAGCAGCATAGATCGATCTGCATCCCAGTTGGTGTTCCTCAGGCAGCAGAAGGCATTCAGGTGCTGCCAGCACTTCCATTTCAGCTGATGAAGATGAGGAAGCCACGTCAGTCGGGCATCAAAAACCAGTCTTAAGAATCTATATGTATCCTCTACAGTGAGTGGATAACATTAAGTTAAAAGATCTGGATGAATAGTACGACACTGACAGAAGTGCAAGACGCACGACTTCGCGGCTGAAAACTGGAAGCACTGGGCTACAGCCCATGACTGCACCTTGTGGATGGCTCCCTGTAGGCGCCGCTTGTAAAACCAGTACTGGAGGAGGTCGTCTGCATACAGAGAAGGCGAGACCAACACCCGGCAGCTGCTTCTAGACAGTTAATAGCCACTAAAAATAGAGATACACTCAATACAGAGCCCTGCGGGATCCCATTCTCCTGGATATGGGGGAACTATGGGAGGTGCCAACTTGGACACGGAAAGTACTGAACAATAGGAAATTTAGGATAAAAATCTGGAGCGGGCCCTGGAGACCTCACTCATATAATGCAGCAAGGATATGATGTCACCAGGTCATGTTGTAAGCTTTTCATAAATCAAAAAATTCGGCAACCAGATGTTGGTATCTGGAAAAGGCTGTTCAGATTACAGACTTGAGGGAAACAGGTTATCAGTGGAAGAGTGACCCTGGTGGAAATCGCCCTGGCATGGAGCCAGTAGGCCACGTCACTCCAGAACCTAACACAAACGCTGACTTACCATACATTCTAACAGCTTACAAAGAACGTTGGTGAGGCTGATGGGCCGATACCCATCCATATCAAGCGGGATTTTACTGGATTTGAGCACTGGAATGATGGTGCTCTCCCACCATTGCGATGGAAAGATGCTATCGCACCAGATCTGGTTGAAGATGACAAGGAGATGTAGCTTGTAGTCAGACAAGATATGTTTGATCATGTTACTGCAGATCCGATCTCGTCCAGGAACTGTGTCAGGGCAAAGTGCAAGGATGCAGAGGAGCTCCGACTTTGTAAATGGTGCATTATAAGGTTCATAGTGACATTGAGTGAACGAGAGGGCTTTCCTTTCCATCTACTGTTTGAGGGTGCAAAATGCTGGGGGATAATTCTCCGACATGGAGGTTGGGGGATAATTCTTCGACATGGAGGTTGGGGCATAATGCTCAGCAAAGTGCTCGGAAATTGCGTTTGTGTCAGTAGGTAACATGCCATTGATGTTAATGCCAGTAACACCTGTCAGGGTCTGGTACCCACAAACACATCTGATCTTCATTCAGATTTGGGAAGGTGATATATGGCACTGAATGGTCGAGACATACCTCTCCCAACATGCCTGTTTCCATCTTTTTATAAGGTGGTAAACGTGGGCACAGAGCTGTTTTAAAAGCTATTAGGTGCTCTAGGGAAGGGTGCTGCTTATGTCGCTGTAGAGCTCGCTGACACTCTTTAATGGCCTCAGTGATTTCTGGTTACCACCAAGGTATTGACTTTCACTGGGGGGATCCCTAAAGAACAAGGGATTGTGTTTTTCGCCACAGGAATGATCATTATAGTGACCTGCTCAACTACCATCGATGGCATCTTGTGGGGAGATTCAGTGGTGACAGCAGAAGTGAAAGCTTCCCAGTCTGCCTTGTTTAAAACCCATCTTGTTGGACGTCCAGGAAGATGGGAAAGCGGTCACTACCACACAAGTCGTCGTGGGCTCTCCAGTGGACAGGTAGGACAAGTCCTGGGCTGCAGAAGGATAAATCAATGGTCGAATAAGTGCCATGAGCCACACTGAAATGTGTGGTGGCGCCAGTATTTAAGAGGCAGAGGTCGAGTTGAAACAGAAAAGTTTCGACATCTCTACCTTGGCCAGTAAGCACAGTGCCACCCCACTAGGGGATATGGCCATTAAAATCTCCCAAAAGTAGGAAAGGTTTAGGAAGTTGATGAATCAGTGCAGTCAATGTGTTCAGGGGTACTGCACCATCTGGAGGAAGATATATGTTGCAGACAGTTATTTCCTGCGTCGTCCTTTTCCTGACAGCCACAGCTTCAAGAGGGGTTTGAAGGGGCTCAGTTTCACTGCATATTGAGTTCAGGACATAGACACAAACTCTACCTGACACACTATAATAGGCACTACTGTTCTTGTAATATCCCGTATAGCCATGGAGGGCAGGGGCTCACATTGCCGGGAACCAAGATTCCTGGAGCGCAGTGCAGAAAGCAGGTGTAAAGCTTAACAGTTGCCGTAGCTCAGCCAGGTGGTGGAAAAAACCGCAGCAATTCCACTGGAGGATGACGATATCGTGAGGTTGGGAAGGCATGAAGCATGCAAGGAGGCAGGTTACGCCTCAGGGTCACCTGCTGCCACCGATTGAGTATTTGTATCCATTCCTATTGTGGATGACATGTCAGTGAGATCCAGGTCCTTAAGGGATGGTGAGATATCCACCTCAACTGCAGGTGCATAATTGGTCTCTGGAGGGTCCTTTTTCTTAGCAAACTTCTTTGTTTGCTTGCCCTCTTGCTTCTCTTTATGGGCGCTGGGAGTACTTCTCTGAAGTAGTTTCAGGCACAGAGGAAGACCGAGAAGCTCTTCGTCCAGCAGCTTTTGGCTCCTTTAGCCACTGGTGTGTGTCCCCCCTGTGTCATTAGTAGAGACCTTGGGAGAGAGGGTACCAAAGGACCCCTTCTGCATGAGAGGAGCTGGAGGAGGCTGTTGCTTCTCTGGCTGGAGAGAGGGGACCGATGTCCCCTGCATTTGGGGGGCCTTGCTCCCGAAGTAGGTACTATGGGAGGAACGAAAGGAGATTTTCCCCCTACCACCAAGGGGGCAGATGTATTCTGGTGGCCTGGAGGGCCCCCTGTTCGTGGCGCACAGAGTGTGGTATGGCTGGTACTTGTGATGGCAATTGTAATGTAGCAGCAGCACATGTGGAGATCAACCAAATGGGGTGTTATCGATCAAATTTACGTTTAGCCTCTTAGTAAGTCAACCGGTACAAGGTCTTGTATTTCATGATTTTTAGCTCCTTTTGGAGTACTGTGCAGTCTGGTGAGCAGGGGGAGTGCTGCTCTCCACAGTTGATACACGTGGTAGGGAGTGTCTGGATGCAGTGGATGTCCGCAGTCTTGTCATGTGGTGGTGGAAATGCAGTGGGAAGACGTGCCTGAATTTCCAGCATTAAAGCACTGCATAGGGGGAGGGATGTATGTTTATCACCGCAGTGGTAAACCATCACCTTGACCTTTTCAGGCAATGAATCACCCTCAAAGGCCAAGATGAAGGCACCAGTAACAACCCTGTTGTCTTTGGGTCCCCTGTAAACGCACTAGATGAAATGAACACCCCACCAATCTAGATTGCCACGTAGCTCATCATCAGACTGCAAGAGTAGATCGCAATGGAAAATAATCCGCTGGACCATGTTGAGGCTTTTATGGGGAGTGATGGAAACTGGAATATCATGCAGCTGGTCACAAGCGAGTAACGCCCAGGATTGGGCTGGGGTGCTGTCTGAATCAAGACTGCACCACTGCTCTTCTTGCACAGTGCTGTCACTTCACCAGGCTTATCCTCAAGATGTTCAACAAAAAATTGAAGCTTCATAGGTAGAAAGGAGTCCCCGTCTATTCTGCTACAGACTAAATACCGAGGTGAATATGGCTCTCTTCTTTCTGTAGCCCACTGTTCCTCGCATGGTGTAGTGAGGGGGGGAAACAATTTAGTGTCATATCTGTCAGCATTGTACTCGATCTTGCCCTTCGCAGAGATTGCTGGTGGCATATGGTCACCAGCGAGAGATGACTTAGTCAACTTCATTGCAGGTCATCTGCCCTGCTGCCACCCTCTCTGATCAGGGGCTCTCCCCACAGGTGACACCCAGCCACAGCAAAGGCCACCTGGCATGATGACCATTGCCAGGAGTCCTGATGCTGCAGGAAGACAGGCATCTACTTCTTGGCATACATGGGGAGTTTACAGTTCAGGCATCAGCAGTGCAATCCCTGTGTTGTCAGGGGACTACTACCAAATGGGTACATGACAGCCCCACTACAACGGACTGGCTACCATGCTGGATAGTGGGTGCAGAGAAATACAATACTGTCATGGGGGCGAATGAGGACAGGAGACAACAGAAGCAAGTGACATACCCTGTAAAGTGTCCTCGCGCAAATACTTGAGTTGCAGGTGGATATGCAAAGCCATGACAAGAGGTTCAGGAGATCGAATCTAAGGGCACTATGGACAACTCTTGCACCATGTAAGGTGTCCTTCCCCATATGGCCTGCACTTCTGTGGAATTTGGAAAGTGGCAGGTCAAATCATAAAATGGGACCAGAACTTATAGCGCCAAAAAGTGCGAGATTCCTTTTAGTCACCTATTACGACAGGCAGGGATTCCTCAGTCCTATTCTAACCCCCGTACCCGCAGGGGGATCTCTGAACAGTCAAAGGGACTGTGTCTGTGATACAATATCCACAGTCAACATCTATCTTTAGGAGTTCTGGGAACCGGGGTGATGCAAAATGTTTTTTGATGTTTGTATAATCAGAACCAGCCAAGACCAAACCTTGTTAAGACAAGTCTGTGCATTTCATCTGTGGGGTGGAGCAACTCATTGTGAGCTACATATAGTATTGTCAGGAACCAGATTGAAGCATTGTTATGCTACTAAATGTCTAGGTTCAAATCAGGTGAATCTGGTGGTAAAGACATCAACGTGAGGTAACTGTATTGCCTCCTAGATCACTACAGAATGTTTCCAGGCATGAGACATGGAAAGTTATGTTGGAAGATGCCATCACTGGCAGAAAGAAATCAAGCATGAAGGAATGTAAATGGTCTACAACAGTGTCCATATACTCCATAGCTTTAATGTGTCTGATTATTTCTATACTTCCCAGGAAAAACAAGGTGAATGTCCAACAGAGAATAAAACTACTCCAATTGGCCTGCATCCTGGCCTGTATATCCAGACACAATTACTGATCTTGTGTAACAAGAAATGTGATCCATCTAACTAAGCAAGACATTTACATTGATTCATGGCTTAATCTCTCTGATTCTGTGGCCACTGCAATCACAACTGGCAGTGTCATTGGGTCAACATGTGAACACACAAGGGTTGTCTGTTGTGGGGGCTTATTTTCAATAATGTGCACAAAACTATGCACCCCTTAACACTTCTGCCTGTTCAGCACTGTGTCATCAGATCTACCACTGAGCACTCCCTGTCTGCCTTTATAGAGCCGGCAAGTCTCTGACCTCCACATTCTATGATCAGCCATGGAGATTCAGCATCTTGTCACCTACCAGTGCTTTCGCCATCCTTCAACCACCACTTTCTGTGGGTGCTCATAACAGTTGCATGTTATAGGTGACCTTGGGGTGGACAGTTGACTATGATGTCAGGATGGGAGACAGTGGGGAGTTCATGGTTGGTGAAGGACGAGAGAGAAGAGACTGTCAAAATTAATGTTTTATTTTGCACTGTTACATTATCACTGAATCTATACTGGGAGATGGCCTTGCCCTGTTCTATGGGTGTCAGCAATGCATGAAGGTGAAGAGTAATCTTGCAGAGGTAGCCAATTCTGCAAATGAGTTACTGCACCCAGGCAGCCTCTGCATGTGGCACAGAGGCATGTCCACTGCGGTGGTGAGATACAGCTGCTGTGCATAGGTTGCAATTTGTTGCCTCGTTGTCATCATGACAGGAGTTGGGCTGCTGCTGAAGTGAGCCAGAAAGGTCTGCTGCACTGTGGTACTAAGTCTGAAGCACATACTCCATGTCATCTCCTTGTCTGCTATAGCCCTGTGCCCTTGTGGAACTGCTACCTGAGTAAAACTGCTACAAAATTGATGACACTAATGGGGGAAAAGAATCGCAACCCCAAAAAATAATTATATACTCTATAACTATTCATTTTCACTTTGTTACCTATCATGTTTGGTTGGTTACTTTGTTTAAAGGCAGGAGAAGGGACCAAACTATGAGGTCATCGGTCCCTTGTTCCTAATAACATAATGCCACAAGTGTGAGAATAAAAAGGACGAAACATATAACACAAAACAGAAAGAAAGGAAAAGCCACAAGAATGAAGGGAAGGCAAGGAACACTAAAAGGAACAAAAGAGGACAAGGAAACAATAGGGATGCTAGAAACAGAAGAGAGTAAAACATGAAAGCAGATTACAGTGGCTAACCAACCACGAGAAAAAAAGGGAAAGCCAGTCACTCTGCAACACATTAAAACCTCCACCCTAAAAGCACTAGGGTGGAGGACACAAAGGGTCAAAGGACATGTACTAAAACTACATAGAAGTATAAAACCCACTCTCACGGATAAAACGTAAAACTAAAGCTGCTGTGGAGGCATTGTTGACCAACACCAAAGTCAGGGTGCTGGGAAAGTTAAAAGTCTGCTGCAGAGTGGGTAAAAGTGGGCAGTCCAGCAAGAGGTGGACAACTGTCATTTAGGGGGCCACAGTGACACTGAGGTGGGTCCTCGCAATGGAGTAACCATGCGTTAGCCACATATGGCCAATGCGGAGCTGGCAGAGGACAAGTGATTCCCTGCGAGAGGCCTGAGTGGAAGACTTCCACACATCCGTAGTGTCCTTAATGACATGCAGTTTGTTGTGCATGCTGTTATCCATTCTGTCTCCCAAAGCCGGAAAACCCTGTGGTGTAGGACAGAACGCAGGTCAGCTTTGGAGATGGCTACCTCCAGAAGCAGTTTCTGCATTGCCTGTTTGGCCAGCCTGTCAGCAACGATTCTGACGTATCCTGGTGTCCACACAAACACCACGGAATGGCGGGACTGTTCCAGAGGATAGATAGACTCCTGAATGGACGCTACCAGAGGGTGGCAAGGGTAGCACTGGTCGATAGCTTGTAAGCTGCTCAATGAGTCAGTTCACAGGAGAAATGACTCGCCACGGCATGAGTGGATGTACTCAAGAGCACAAGATATGGCCATTAGCTCTGAAGTGAAAACACTGCAGTCAACTGGCAAGGAGTGCTGCTCAGCATGTCCTCCATGAACATATGCAAAGCCTACATGACCAGCAGCCATTGAGCCATCGGTGTAAACCACTTCAGAGCCCCGGGACACGTCAAGAATTGAGAGGAAAGTGACAGTCGAGAGCGGCAAGGTTAACGGAGTCCTTAGGGCCATGCAAAAGGTCCAGACGAAGCTGCAGCCAAGGTGTACACCATGGAGGCATACGTGAACGGACCGCAACTAGAGCTGGTAAAGGGAAGGACTCCAGTTTGGAGAGAAGGGACCGCACGCAAACCACAATCATTAACCCTGATCTGGGCCGCTGATGCGGGAGATGGACTGCCGTGGGCAGGAAAAGGAGATGGTAATTCAGATGCTCAGGGTAACTATGAGCAGTTGCGCACGTCCGATCTACAGTGGAGAGCACCAGCCTCCACCAGGACACTGGTCACTGGACTCGTACTAAAAGCTCCTGTCGCTAATAAAATCCCACAGTGGTGCACAGGGTCGAGTAAATGCAATGTTGTAGGCGCTGCTTAACCATAAACCACACTCCCATAGTCAATTTAGGATTGGACAAGGGCTCTGTAGAGCTGCAGCAGTGTAGAGCGATCTGCACCCAAATTGGTGTTGCTCAGGCAACGGAGGGCATTGAGGTGCTGCCAGCGCTTCTGCTTAAAGCTGACAAAGATGAGGGAGCCAAGTCAATCTAGCGTCAAAAAAAGTCCTAGGAATTGATATGTGTCTACTACAGTGAGTGGATCATCATTGAGGTAAAGTGCGGGTTCCAGATGAACAGTACGACGCCGACAGAGGTGCATGACACACGACTTTGTGGCTGAAAACTTGAAGCCATGGGCTAGAGCCCATGACTGCACCTTGTGGATGGCTCCCTGTATGTGCCGCTCGGCAACAACAGTACTTCTGCAGCAGTACGAAATGCAGAAGTCGTCTGCAAACAGAGAAGGTGAGACAGAGGGCCCGACAGCTGCTGCTAGACCGTAAATCGCCACTAAAAATAGAGAGACACTCAATACAGAGCCCTGAGGGACTCCATTCTCCTGGATATGGATGGAACTATTGAGAGGCACCAACTTGGACATGGAAAGTACGGAGCGACAGGAAGTTTTGGATAAAAATCAGGAGTGGTCCATGGAGACCCCACTTGTACAATGTAGCAAGGATATGATGTCGCCAAGTCATGTCTTATGCTTTATGTAAGTCAAAAAAAGACGGCAATCAGGTGTTGCTGTCAAGAAAAGGCTGTTCAGATGGCAGAATCTATGGACACAAGATTATCAGTGGTAGAGCGACCCTGGTGAAGGCCGCCCTGACATGGAGCCAGCAAGCCACGTGACTCGAGGACCCAGCCCAAATGCCGACATACCAGACATTCCAGCAGCTTACAAAGAACATTGGTGGGGCTGATGGGCCGATAGCTATCCACATCAAGCGGGTTTTTACTGGTTTTGAGTACCGGAATGATGGCGGTCTACCGCCATTGCGATGGAAAGATGCCATAGCACCAGAGCTGGTTGAAGATGACGAGAAGATGTCACTTGTAGTCGGATAGAGATGTTTAATTATCTGGCTGTGGATGTGATCAGGCCCAGGAGCTGTGTCAGGGCAATGTACAAGGGCACTGAGGAGCTCCCACTCTGTAAATGGGGCGTTATAGGATTCACTGCAGCATGTAGTGAATGAGAGGACATTCTCTTCCAGCCGCTGTTTAAGTGTGCGAAAGGCTGCAGGGTAATTCTCCAACGCAAAGTGCAGGTCAAAGTGCAGGTCAAAGTGCAGGCCAAAGTGCAGGTCAAAGTGCAGGTCAAAGTGCAGGTCAATGTGCAGGCCAAATTGCAGACCAAAGTGCAGGTCAAAGTGCTCAGCAAAGTGCAGGTCAAAGTGCTCGGCAAAGTGCAGGTCAAAGTGCTCGGCAAAGTGCAGGTCAAAGTGCTCGGCAAAGTGCAGGTCAAAGTGCTCGGCAAAGTGCAGGTCAAAGTGCAGGTCAAAGTGCTCGGCAAAGTGCTTGGCAATTGCGTTTGCGTCGGTACATAACTCGCCATATACGGTAACACCAGGGACAGCTTTTGGGGCCTGGTACCTGAAAAGACGTTTGATCTTTGCCCAGACTTGCGAAGGTGCCATGTGGCACCCAGTGGTGGAGACTTATCTCTCAAAACACTCCTTCTTCCGTTGTCTGATAAGGTAGTGAACACGGGCACGGAGCCGTTTAAAAGGTATGAGGTGCTCCAGGGAAGGGTGCCGCTTATGCTGCTGTAGAACTCGCTGATGCTCCTAAATTGCTTCAGCGACTTCCGGCGACCACCAAGCGACTGCCTTACGCCTCAGGCAGCCTGAAGAGCGAGGGATCGCGTATTCTGCCGCAGAAACAATTGTGCTAGTCACAAGCTCAACCATCACATCGATGTTACCATGTGGGGGAGCTTCAGCGGTGACGGCAGAGCTGAAAGTTCCCCAGTCCACCTTTTTCAAAGCCCATCTGGGCAGGCGTCCTTGTGCCTGACGCTGGGGAAGTGGTCACTATCACACAGGTCGTCATGTGCTATTCAATGGATAGATAGGAGAAGTCCTGTGGTGCAAATTGATAAATCAATGACCGAGTAACTACCATGAGACACACTGAACTGTGTGGCGGCCCCATTATTTAAGAGGCAGATGTCGAATTGCGACAGTAAAGTTTCGACATCTCTGCCTCAGCCAGTAAGCATGGTACCACCCCGCAAGGGGTTATAGACATTAAAATCTCCCAGAAGTAGGAAAGGTTTAGGGAGTTGATCAATTAGTGCAGCTAATACATGCAGGGGCACTGCACCATCCAGAGGAAGATATACATTGCAGACAGTTATTTCGTGCGTCGTCCTTATTCTGACAACCACAGCTTCAAGAGGGGTTTGAAGGGGCACATGTTCACTACAGACTGAGTTTAGGACATAAACGCAAACTCCACCTGACACACTATTATCGTTGCTATGGTTCCTGTAATATCCCTTATAGCCGCAGAGGGCAGGGGTTCACATTGCTGGGAACCAGCGTGAAGCCCTACAACCAGCTGCTTTTTGGCTCTTCAGCCACTGGCGGGCGTCATCTTTCCCACTAGAAGAAACCTGGGAAGGGAGTGACCCAAGGGACCCCTTCCTAGCCAGAGAAACTGAAGAAGACTTATGCTTCTCCGGCTTAGAAGTGGGGACGGACGTTCCTGATGGTTGGTGGAGTGTTGCTCCCAAAGTAGGTGGTGCAGGAGCAACAGGGAGGGAAACGCCCCCACCATCAAGGGGGCAGGTGTAGTCTTCTGGCTCTGAGAGGTGACTGGGGTTGGAGGAGCTGATGGTGCCAGAACTGTTGTAGCGGTGGTGTAAGACGATGTCATACACGCAGCATGCAAGCGTTCAAATTTTCTCTTAGCCTCAGTGTAGGTCAGTCTGTCCAGGGTCTTGTACTCCATGATTTTCCTTTTTTTTCTCGAGAATCCTGCAGTCAGGCGAGCAAGGTGAATGGTGCTCTCCACAGTTGACACAGATGGGAGGTGGGGCACACGGAGTATTGGGATGTAATGGGCGTCTGCAATCTCAGCACGTGACGCTGGAAATACAGCGGGAAGACATATGGCCGAACTTCCAGCACTTAAAGCACCACATCGGGGGAGTGATATAGGGCTTTACATCACACCATTAGACCATCATCTTGGCCTTCTTGGCAAGGTATCACTGTCAAAGGCCAAGATGAAGGCACCGGTGGCAACCTGATTATCCTTCGGACCCCAGTGGACACACCGGACGAAATGTACAGCTCGCCGCTCTAAATTGGCACGCAGCTCATCGTCGGACTGCACAAGAAGGTCTCTGTGATATATGATACCCTGGACCATATGTAAGCTCTTGTGGGGCATGATGGTTGCAGAAACATCCCCCAGCTTGTCACAAGCAAGTAACTCCTGTAACTGGACAGAGGATGCGGTTTTGATCAAGACTGACCCAGATCCCATTTTGGACAAGCCCTCCACCTCCACGAACTTGTCCTGTAAATGCTCAACAAAAAAGTGAGGATTCATCGTCATGAAAGATTCCCCATCAACTCTCGAACATTCAAGGTACTGGGGTGAATAAGATCCGTCGCCATCCTTAGCCTGACGTTCCTCCCATGGTGTGGCCAGGGAGGATAACGATTCTTATTCATAATTCTGTGCGTTGAATTGAGCTTGTGATCGCTTAGAGGCTGCTAGTGTTTCACCACCAGCAAGAGATGATGGACTACGCTTCATCGCTTGTCATTCACCCTGATGCCACCAACTCCGACCAGGGACCCTCCCCACGGGCGCCACCCAGCTGCAGTAAAGGCCACCTGGCAGGATGGCCATTGCTGGGAGACCCGATGCCCCAGGAGGATGTGCATCTACCACTTGGCATACATGGGGAATTAATGGCACAGGCATCAGCAGAGCGGTCCCTGTGTGGTCAGGGGCTACAACCAACAGGGTACATGGCAGCCCCACCATAACGGACTGGCTACCGTGCTGGATATCAGGTGCCAAGAAGTCAACGCAGACATTGACACTGCATAGTGCGTGGTGGAACACACACCCAGGAATTTGTCCTCACCCAAGAGATGGAGAATGGGCAGGACTGCAATGCGACAACAAGAAAGTGGGCTAAAGATCTCAATGCATGATGGGCACGATGTACCTTGTAAGACACCCTTCACCAATTGGCTCGCTCTTCAGGAAAATTTTTGAGAATGGAGGTCAAACCATACAGGGGATCATCACATAAAGGCCGAAATGTGTGAAGCTCTTTTTAGTCACTTCGTATGCCAGGCAGGAATACCTCAGACCTATTCTAACCCCCATACCTGCAGGGGGGGTATACATGTTTGTTATCTTGATATGGGTCTTATATTTTGGGAAATACCATTTTGACTATCTGCATAATTTGAAAATGTATCCCAAGCCAAAACTTGTCAATGAGTAAATGAAAGTGAAATTTTCAACCTTGTCTGTTTTTCCATTGTATTGAATATTTGCTTCATTGTTCTGTCCCAGCTCATATGTATGTACATATTCACCTTGCATATTCTGTTGGCATAATCCGCTATGGCTTGTCAATGCCTCCTTGTAACAGTACTCAATCATTCCTGAAAGAACATCGCACAGCTCTGCTTCTTGTACCTCTTGAGAAGCCCCTAGTGTATCTGCTCAAACATTTATGATTTCTTAGTGCCTCTGTATATCCCACAGTAGTTTTCAGTTCTTCCACTAGATGTAATTTTGACACCAACAACAACTGAACATTGGACTAATCACCAATACCTGCTGACATCATTGGGTCCTCAACAAATACCACCATGTCCTCAGATGACCTTCCAGGAAAAGGAGGGGGGGGGGGGGGGGCGTGCAGCAGATGATCTATTACTTGGTCTGGTGCCTGGAGCAATGCCATTTCCTCATCCTTAACTGCAGTTTGCCCCCATTACTGTTTTATCTGCTGACAACTGTACTATCTTTTCTTTCAAAAAATGAACTGCCTTAAGCTCCAAACTGCACCATGTGTGACTGCCATTGCAACACCTTTACTCATCATCCACACACAATACACAAAGTATAAATATGCAACAGTTCACAACCTGAAAAAATAAATAAATTACAAACTACACCTTATCATTAACAATACACTCCATATACAGCCTTGCAACATGGCCATATTGTAGGATGTAAAGCAAGTTACATATACTCACTCAGCCCACACTGCAGAATTCCCGAGCAGATTACATTGTGAATATCTAACATGCTCCAAACACTGAGCCTTACCACCGTCCTGAAACTCAGGCACATTATCCAGTTGCTCTGACCTAAACCAAATAACTTCAAGTTATGGTGATAGTTACTGCTAGATCCCATGTCTGTCACACACAACAAAGATAACCAATAGTTCTCTCACTCCCCCTACTGTGCTGACACTGTAGGCAGTGGTCCAGACATCGTGCTGCTTGGACAATGCACCATCTGGTGCCTACTGGAGACGCCACCAATTCTGGTGCCAATTATAGCCAAGCCTGAGATGGAGGGGCTACTACAATGTAAGGATGGCAGACAGCAAATGGTTGAGGCAAGGTAGCAGGCTGGTGAAGGTTCAGAAAGAGGTGGCTGCCACTCACACACAGCTATGCTGACACCTGCAGTTGGTGCTTGGCATATGACTGTCACAAGAGCCACAAACAACAGGTGTCAGTGGTGAATGAAGGCGAACAGGAATCTTGTAGAGGTAGCCAATGAGTGACCACGCCCAAGTGGCTCCTGCTTGCAGGGACCAATTGCTCCCGGGACAAGAGTCCAGCTGCTGCCCACTGTACAACAATCTGTGCAACTACAGTGACATTATTTTTCTGCCGTGGAATATGCCTGTCTAGTGTGAAGGAGCAATGGGTACAGGGCACAATGGAACCTTTAGGCTGACTCAATGCAATAAATTTTATTACCCAGCTGGAATAGTGCCATCCTTTCTACACAAAAAGGGGTAAAGGGGTGGGGTAGATGGGGGTAGGGCGAGAGAAAGGGGTAGGGGGAGGGGGAGGGGGAGGGCGAGAGAAAGGGGCAGGGGGAGGGCGCGGGAAAAGGGGGAGGGGGAGAGGGAGGGGGAGACTTGGGCAGATCATGTAACCATTGTGGGGGCATACCCCTTGTACTCAATAGCTGAAGTACAGGACTAGTTTCCTATGATCTTCCAAGATTCCTGCTGCAACACCTGTGAAGGCAAGTTTTTAACTACAGAAGGAGAAACCACTCTGGACCACAGGAGGGCTGCCACTGAAGAGGAGACAGACTTCAAGAATACAGTCTTCAGTGTTACCCAGCAGCAGTTTTTGGTTATACGGATATGCATTTTCAGATTGCTTTTATTTTGCTGATTGCTTTGTTTCGTGGTAAATATTTTTTCTTCCTGAAGGCTTATTCTTCCCCTCCCTGCTCCTGTAGAATTCTTACCCATACATATCTATAGGTACTAAGGTGCTGCAAAACTTTTGTTTGTCTTTTGGTAACGATAAACTAGCACTGCAATTTAACAGCTATGGTACTGCAGAGACTGTTAGACACCATATCATTCTTTCTAAATCTTGAATATTTATTAGGTACTTACCATCTGCAAAGGGTAAACAGTTAGATGGGATTGAATATGGATATATGGCATTCACAACTAAGTATATTATAAACAAAAAATAGTCTAAACCCATGTAGCTAACAAAATTTCAGCTGTCATCCTTAGGGAATTGATTGGATGTCGTATCATTCAACCATCTTCCTGATCAGTGATATCACACACAAAATACTAGATAGTGAGTAATAGTATAGGTCAGGGAGAAACTGTGGGAGATGTCACTGTCAAAGCTATCGAGGTGGTCAGTCAGGAAATGGAACACTACTCTCAAAGAGCTCTCCAGGACTAATTAATTTTTATTGGACTACAAAAACATCATACTGCTGAGAGGAATTAAAATGAAGAAGGCTAATTGTGGTACC
The DNA here is from genome assembly GCF_023864345.2 of Schistocerca serialis cubense. Classification (NCBI taxonomy): domain Eukaryota; kingdom Metazoa; phylum Arthropoda; class Insecta; order Orthoptera; family Acrididae; genus Schistocerca; species Schistocerca serialis. The sequence continues at coordinate 853,987,005 of NC_064640.1, forward strand.
TTTGTCAGTGTAGAAAATGCAACACATTACATGGTTTATAGACGTCTAACAATTTCTCTAAAAGGTTCAGTAGTTATGAAACATTGCAAGAGCAGCAATTTGCTCTCATTTCTCCATACTTGTTTCTGAGGTTCACTTCTTTCCAGGAGCTTGGCCTGTATTCTACAAATAAAGCTGACAGGAACACATTCTTCAGATTCATCAATGGTTGTATACAGATTGAGTATTTTGATTACCTGAAAAACATGTGTAGCAGTTAGAACCATACAAAATAAAATGCAGTAATAACTACAGCAGAAATATTCATTAAATTAATAGCTGTATTACTACTACTACTACTACTACTGCTGCTGCAACATTACATTTGTAAGGATGTCAACTTTCTCCTAACTTCAGTATCTGATAAAATGGAGACAGACAAAACTGTTCCTCAAAGAAGAATTTCAGAAGGAAGAATTAATTGTACATACAAATAGTACATAATTCAGAGACAACAGCTGATACTCATTAAGACTTCAAGCACATAAAATTCTGATGATATTCTGTCTGCAAGTATCATGTCACCATATCTGATATAACAAATGCCAACACATTTGTGTTCTCACACTGACAATGACAGATATCGTTAGCCATGAAAGCCCCATGCCTTTGTCGCAGGAGGAGACAATTCCATTTACTTATATAGATGGATGCCTGCAGTGGTGTGTATGCCACGAAGTATTTAATTTTGCCAATATGTATACCATACAACATGACTGTACGAAGACATCCTGAAAAGCAATGCCTCTGAATTTTCTACACGAAAACTCTAAGATTCCTAAATAAAACAAATATTCTTAGCAGTCTGTATCTCTATTCTTAGTACACTAATCCTGGTAACACATTTCTCCCTGAGATGACATTTCTTGGTACAGTCATTGCAGAATATTTGACCTGCTTGATGGACCCAGAACCTCACTTCGGCTTGCACCTCTTTTTCATTGTCAAAGTAACATATTTGAAGGTGTTCTTTAAGTTTTGGAAAAATGAAAATTTGATTGTGCCAAGTTGGAATTGTATGGAGGATGATCGATGACAGTGAAACAAAGGTGGACGATTGTTGCAGATGTCACAATGCTAATTTGTGATCTACCTTTGTCATACTAAAGGAGCAGCATGTGTGGACAAACTCTTCTAACCCAAAATCTGATTTTAGCATGCTGTTTCTAATCCACTGACATACTTACATTACTCACCACCATGTTACATGCTACAATTCAGAGACCTCTCATGGCAGAGGGCTGCAAATATATATAAATGAAGAATAAAGATGTAGAATGTTAATAACATGTGCTTTATTTAAAATGCATTAAGAATTTATGTATAAAAAACTTGGAGGCATAAATTTTCAGCACACCCTTGTACATGCTCCCACGCAGGGCATTAGGAGCAGATAGAGGGCAAAATACTCAGAGATCTAACAGACTTAAAAGCAAAATATCAAGAGGGTTACATCTGAAAAAAAGTTTATTGTAGCAATAAGTCTGGTAGCAGATGCATAATATTTGTCTCCAAAGGAGTTGCAGAGAATTTAAGGAGTTTCCCTTCCCAACAAATTGCAACTCGCTGGAACTTGGACATGGCAACCATGGCAGGAGAAAGATATGGATGCAAAGTATGAGGACATACCTAACCACACCACAGTTAGCTTGATTGGTAATTTCTTGTTAATTACTTTCACATTTGTGAGCAAGCTTTTCCATTTGCGAAAGTGATAGGGAAAGAAGTGTAATATCTGAAAGATTTAAAATGTTTATCAGAGCTAGCATTCCTGGCAGACATGAAAATACATCTGAACAATTTAAAATGTTACTGCAATGGATGGAGAATTAAATGGTTGATGTGCAAAACAAAATCTGAGTGTTCTTGGAAAAGCTATGTTTGAGACACAAATGAGAAACTGCAATTTAACATTTTTGGGTCACCTGGCTTCTTTAAGATTACTAGTTTTACTGATTACCAAGTCAAGATAAACCAGTTAAGCATGTCTTTAAAAAGGGACTGCAGGAGCTCAAAATTTTGGAAATGGAAATTAAATTATTCAACAATCCTTTCCTGGTTTCATTCCATGATCTGTCACCATTACCAAAGTTAAAATATGTGAATATTGTATTTCTAACTTCAATGAAAGAAAGATACCACAGCACACTGACTTTGTCCTAGTGGGATTTTTCATTACAGCAAAAATGTTTCACAACCTATACAAAAATATGGTCATGATCATGTGCATTTTTGGGTATATATATACTAATGTTATCACTTTTTTTGTCCATAGCAAGAGTAAAAAGCAAAGAAGGGAGTTTTCTTTATGAGGTTACAATGAATCTTCCACAGTAACACTGCAAACACTTTGATTCTCAATATTTCCTCTTAATATGGAAAAACCTCAAACTTCAGAAGCCTAATGAACATATTACATACTATTAATAGAATTCCTTATTATTTATTTCCTTTGTTTCCTGCATTTTTTAGTTAATGTAACACTCCAAATTTGTTGTTGGCAATAACATAATGTGCACCATTTTTAGTTGTCAGATTACAAGGTGCTGCTGTGCAGGCTAATTCAATTCCTCACTGACACCATCACTGGTTGGAGCAATCCACAAATTATTACAAGCACATAAGTTGGAACAACCTGTTCTAGCTGCAGAGAATTACATCATCAGTTGTTGTATAATATACATACGAAGCACCAAGAAATGCTAATTACTTTAATGAAAAAACAACTGTAGCTCACAAGTCTTTATAAATATGTTTCTTCCTAACCCATATGGTATATAAACCAGTCTTCAACATGAGTGGATGCATTACTATGTAAGAACCATCACAATGAGCAATCTAATCATGCACAAAATTTAATAAATCAGTTATAACTGACACCAATTTGAAACAATGATACAGTTAATTTTGAATACATACCTGCAACATTGAAAGTTTATCACACATATTGCATACATGCTGAACATCTTCATCCAGCTTACGAGCCTGTAGCAAGTGGGCAGCCTGAATTATGGGCTGTAATGTGGTTGGCACATCAGTATACTGGAACAAATGTGATAATTAACCATTTGAAACACTGAATTTTGCTGCATTTAAAATTATTAAGAGAACACCAAGTACTATGTTTTGGTCTGTATTGAACAGCAGAATTGAATAGACATCCACAAAAGAAATCTCAGTTCTTCAGTTTACCAAATGTGGGCACTGATATAATCAAGTTATGTGTCATAAGTGGACTTCTGCTGATGATCATCTAAAGTACCATTTTATGTAAAAACTAATGGAATACTGGTAAAAAAGACCTATGTAGATTCCCATTTCCTTTCAAATTTTAATACTCTGTTGATAGTACGGCCAGGAAAGGGAGGAACACTTGTGATAATGTGAAAGGGTCAAAAAAGAAATCAGTGGTGAGGAGTAGAAAATTTAGGACTGGTCCTGTATGAAATTCCACGAACAAACACAGACGAATGATTTTAGTGTCACATGGACATCTTTGATTATTATTCACAAAAAAGGGGAGCACTCTACAACACAAATGTAGAGTGGGGTTCCTACAAATGATAGCTTTTCTCCTGTAAAACTCTATTCCCTGCAGGAGTACACAGATCCACTTCACTGCATTATTAAATCACTTAACTCAGTCACAATAGGGAAACTGGGATGGCTGGTGCAGTTATTCCTACTCACTGAAATGAATGGCTACAGATGTCAGTGATAGACCACCAATATGTTAGAAATATCAATAAACTGCCAAAACAATACTGATATTCATACATTGCTACTGTACCACTGATATTTTTCTCACTATACTGGCCTTTCATAATTATATTTGATACACATTTTTACTGGATACTGAATTAAATAATCACTGTTTTTCAGGTATCCCTGTTAGAGGGACTCTGTAAAATGAAGACTCATTAAGTACTGTTAATACCAGATTGATATGACACATAATAAAGAAGATTAGAGATTGTTACATTCATAAAATGACCAGTAAATATCAATGTGCAAAGCATGGTGTGCTCTGAAACATTTGTGCTTGCATCAGTGTTGTACTCTGTTGTTGGATCTTTCTTAATCTGTGTTACAGAGCAGACAAACTTTCAATCTCCATGTCCTTTGGTGGGGTGCAGCTGTCCAACATGTCACCTACTCATACTTTCACTGTCCTTCAACCACTTTCCATGGATACCGAGAACAGTAGCACACAAAGAGCTAACCAACTTAGGTTTCAAGTCATAATAACTGCCATTTGTAGTAGTAGTAGTAGTAGTAGTAGTAGCAGCAGCAGATTTATTCATCCGTTGATCTCTTATTACAAGGATATTGGACATGTTAAAGTATTTACAAGTTTAGAACAATTTAAAATAAGCTAATTAGTAGACACACACATTTCCAGACTTCTAGTTAGAGACAACCATTAGATTTACTCCTGGTATAGAATACTTTTTTTAACAAATAATTTGTTAAATAATGTAATGCCACACTGTTCAGTCATATCTCACTATCAGTCACTGCACATGGGCCATTTTCTGTACCGCAACTTCCCATTTGCTATCCTGAAAAACTGAATCAGCATTCCTCCATAAAGAGTGAGATGTTGAGCTCAGAAAGAGGAAGAGACGTTACTATTGTGCCATGCATAGCTTGGGGGTAAGTATTTCTAGAAAGGAAAAGAGAACGAAAAAACTAAGTGAAGGTGTTATGTGGAATGTGGAATGTTGTATGTTTTATCATCATCATCATTTATTTATTTATTTATTTATTTGTATAACTTTTCTTTATCAAACCCCTACTCTGTTTTAGCTAAGTAATCCTTCAATGTATAAAATATATTGTATAACAGGCACTTTTAGCTGTCTTTTTAAGGAAGTGTATTTCTGCAATTTCTTTAATCTCTTTTGGTAATTTATTGTACAGTTTTATTCCTTGGTAGAAAGTGCTGATTTGAGTTTTATGTTTTTTTCTTCTTGGCAAATGTAAGTTGAGTCTATCTATCTCTAGTTGCATGGCCATGGACAGAGCTGTTTGTGCAGTAATTACCAATGTTATTTTTGATGTGTACACTTGACTGGTAAATGAATTCACAAGGAGTAGTTAAAATCCCCAGTATTCTGAACAGAACTTTACAAGTTTGAAAATTATGTTCATATTTTGTGCATTTGTTCCCCAAAAAAGAATGCCATAGCTAATCATTGAGTGTACATATGAATAATATGTAACTAAATGACACTGCATGTTACACACTGATGATAGGATTCTAAGGGCTGATGACATTCTGTTTGCAAGTACCTTTGTGTGTTCGCACCACTTCAACTGAGAATCAATAGTCATTCCTAAAAATTTTGCATTTATTACACAGTCTATAAGAGGTAAAATCTACATTTAATTTAACATGGTCATTTTTCCTCTTCAAACTGAAATTCATGGCATTAGTTTTCTTCATGCTAATGTCACATTATTGCTTATTGACCAATCATAAACTTCCTTGAGAGTTTCATTTGCTTTCTTGGCAAGGAGTTCTCTTGTTTTCTCCACGACTATAATATTGCTGTCATCAGCAAATACAATTTTTTCACCACGAGTAACACAAGTGGGAAAGTCATTGATGTGCTACCTTGTGGAACCACTATATTAATGTATTTTGGTTCTGATAAGAGTTTTACTAAATGTTTAGTTCTATTTGAAGTATGTGTTCTCTATTCTTTGTGCCCTATCTGCTTCATATGATGGAAACCAGTCATTAGCTACTCCTCTTATTCCTAATGCTTCTAATTTATTTAATAGAAGCTTGTGGTTGACTGTATCAAACGCCTTAGAAAGATCCAAAAATATGCCTGTGACATACTCATCTTTATCAAGAGCATCAAGTACAACTTTTGTGAATTCTACTATTGCTGACTTCGTATTTTTGCCACTTTGTAAACCAAACTGTGATTCGCTTAAAAGATTGTATTTATTCAGGTAATTCATTAATCTGTCTTTCATAATTGCTTCTATTATTTTTGAGAATGCTGACAGCAGGGAAATGGGCTGGTAATTTTCTGTGTCTTCTGCATTATATTTCTTAAGCAAAGGTACAACTCTTGCCTGCTTTAACTGCTCTGGAAATATCCCTGATGCGAAGGATTCATTTATTATATTTGTTAAGAGGCCTTGTATAATCCCTATGCATTGTTTCAGTACAAACACTGGTACTTTATTTAAGCCTGCTGACAATTTATTTTTTAGTTACTGAACAATTTTATTAACTTCATTCTCTGTGGTTGGAAGTAACATCATTGTATTTAGTGCAACATTATTTACAGGTGTTATATTTGTTTTGGGGAATTTTTGCTGTAACTTGTTGGCAATACTTGAAAAATGCTCATTTATATAGTTTGCTAAGCGTTGTGGATCATTTATTACCTTATCCCACTCCCTTCGCAGTATGTTATTCTGCATTTGTTTGCCTCTCTCCATTTCCTTTTTTTATAACATCCAAGACTGTTTTGCTTTTATTCTCTGCATTATATATTATTTTATCATTAAATGACTTTTCTGCAGAAATCAGCACATTCCTGTAGGATCTTTTTGTATCTATGATAGAAATTTAAGAATTCTGGATCATTACAAATCTTTTTGTTGGAACTGAGTTGTTTAAGTGTTTGGGAGGACTTCTTGATACCTGCTGTTATCCATCTGTTTTTGCGAGATGTTCATACAGACATGCATACTTTTGGAAATGCCTTTTCAAAGTTAAATTCAAACAATGTGGAGAATTTAGAGAATTTCATATTCACATTGGTTTCCTTCTGATAGATGTCATTTGTAGACTTGGAGTTTAGGGAATGATTCGATGCCTGATTTTATTACTATTATTTGACAGAGATTGTCTGATAGTTTGAGATCTTTTACAGCTAAATCACATTTTTCCCTGTCCATATTTGTGGCCACATGGTCAATTACTGATGCAGTCATTGTAGTAACCCTTGTTGCACTATTGACCAATAGGGACATGCCAAAACTCTGAAGGATGTTTATGAAGGTGCTGCTGGATTCATCTATGATATTAGTGTTGATGTTAATGTCCCCACACAGAATTACGTTGACCTTTGCACTTCAGACTACTTCTAGAACTTCTGTTAATTTATTGAAAAAAATGTCCACACTACTACTGGGAGATCTATACTCACACAAAAGGATTAATTTCTTGGTGATATCAAGCCCTGTTAATTCAGTAGCTGATATTTCAAAGTGTTTGTCTTCACTTACTGTACTGAGGTCATGTCTTCATTTGAACTGTATTCCTTTTCTAACATAAATGCATGATCCTCCACCCCTTGAAGTAGTTGCCATTTCATACAATGATAATACTACATATTCGATTTCTATGTCTCTACACCAGTGCTCAGTAATACAAACTACTGTGCAGTTCAAAGATTGGAGCTCAACTTCTAATAGTTGTATTTTAATTTTTATTGATTGCATGTTTTGATGGAGGATTGTTAAGTCTGTGAAATGCCGCATGTTACTCTTTCCAATGGTTTATTTTTCTTTGCGACATCTGGTACGTGTGAAATTTGAAGTGTTAAAATATGTCTTGTGAGTGATTGTTTCAGTATTTTTTAAACTGCTCGAGATAATCTCTATGAGGGGAACCTGGTGTCTGGATTTATCCTAAAAAAGACCTACTTTTCCTACCTATGACATCAGTTATTTGACCATGTGTTGCCCAAGATCCACTCCCTATACTTTCATGAATCAGCTGTATCAATCTTCCCTTCCCAGTCCTGTTTAGGTGCAGGCCATGCGTAGTGAAACCCCATCTGTTGATAATCCCGATGGGCAGCAGAGAAACATGAGCAAAGTTGGTTGTCCTCAGAGCCATCCTTAACCCCACATTGATTCACCTCACAGCTCCATCAAGGTGTGGTTGATCATGAAGCAGGAACAGCTCAACAAAGTGTACGTTGGTGCCATGAGTCAGGGAAGCTATCTTGTCCATGTCACCACCTATGTCATATGCCCCATCCCTGTCCAAACTGTTTCCCATCCCACCCACTATCACTACATGGTCCTCTTCTGTGAAGTCCCTACATAAAGACCCTAGGTCCTCTATCAAATGACTTAGCCCTGCATTTGGATTGAAGATACTGGTGGCCTGGTACGCTGCCCCGAAACTTTCCTTTGGCTGAGGACCTACACCTCAACCATGGCTACTACCTAGCAGCAGCACTTTCTTCTTCCTAACACTTTGTACATTCCTAGGCTTCTTGGCCATGGTTGAAGTGTGCTGCATATTTCCTGCTCCTCATTCTACCTGAGGCTCTTCTCCATGTAACTCTGGTAGTGGTAGGTGCCTGTTTTTGCTGTTGACGATAAAACTGTCAGACCATGTTCTCTTTCTTCCTATCCTCCTACCAGCTGCCACTTCCCATCCACCCTCATCCCCCTATCTCCCTTGATCCTTATGAATTCCTTCCTTCCTCCCTCCGACTGTGTCTGAAGGGCATAGATTCTCCTTTCCTGTTCCCCAATCAAAATGTTCCTACTGCATACTCTGCAGTTCCAGGAGAGAGCCTCTTCTGTTCTCCCAAAATTCTCCCCATTTCTATGTTTGCTGTTTACTTGTACATGAATAAACAAACATTGTTCTTTGGGCCACACTATTGTTTATGTCTAACATTATGACACAATTGGTGTTGAGTGTGATGTTCACTGCATCATGCTCAGTGTATTTGGTTTTTCTGTCAGTTCTCATGTCCATGCAAGCAGTGCTGAAATCTCTCCTTTAGGAAAAGGAGGCCCTTTCAGTTGCTACCACAAATTTGTCAGCCACACTGACTGTGTAGATAGGCTTCTATGTTGTCAGCATAACCACTACCCTTTCCCCATTATGGTGTTGGGTCTGAAGACAATTGGCTTATGAGAAGTGGCTTAGGTAACACCACTTTGTTTTTGGTGTCACCAGTGCAATCATGCTTAAGGCTTTGTTCACTTCTTGGATTTCCCCTCAAATTTACCATTTGTTGTTCCATCTTGTCCCACTCCAGGAACCATCATCACTTTCTTTGATGAAATATTTAAGTGTGTAATTTCTCCAGTTATCACCAAAAAAGTGCATGCATGTAATTGCAGCACATGCTGAGTTCTATTGTTGACATAAATAGCCCCATCAGTCCTACGGCCTCAGTTGCAAATATCAGTTTGTTACTGATGCTTGTCAGGATTCACATGCTGAGTCTATGGTCTGTGTTGCCACCATTCGATTGGCTCCAGAAAGGAGGGGCATCAACACAGACTACAGTCTGATAATCTATTTTTGGCTGAAGTGTTGAATATTAGTCAATCTTTTGAGGCATCTCATGCTGTTGGTGATTAGACTGAGGCTTGGTATGATGTCACCACAGCAACTTCTGTTCCTGGTTGTTTGACATCAGTTAGTTCTTGGGGGAAGAAGGAGGGGAGGGTGGAGTATACCAATCAGATTCCTTTCAGAGTATGCAGGCACAATAGCGCTTTTCTTAGCAATTGTATACAACCACTCACTTGACGAAAGGTCTGTTCCTAAAGACTGGAAATAAGCACAGGTCACACCAATATTCAAGAAAGGAAATAGGAGTAACCCACTGAACTACAGACCCATATCATTGACCTCAATTTGCAGTAGGATTTTGGAGCATATACTGTACTCTAACATTATGAATCACCTTTAAGAAAATGACTTATTGATACACAACCAACACGGATTCAGAAATTATCTTTTTTGTGCAATGCAGCTAGCTCTTTATTCCCATGAAGTAATGAGGGCTGTTGACAAGGGATCTCAGATCAATTCCATATTCCTAGATTTCCACAAGGCTTTTGATAATGTTCCTCACAAGTGACTATTAATCAAATTGCGCGCATATGGAGTATTGTCTCAGTGGTGTGACTGGATTCACGATTTACTCTCAAAGAGGTCACAGTTCGTAGTGATAGACAGTAAATCATACAGTAGAACAGAAGTTATATCTGGTGTTCCACAAGGTAGTGTCATAGGCCCTCTGCTGTCCCTGATGTACATAAATTATCTAGGTGATAATCTGAGCAGCCCCCTTAGACTGTTTGCAGATGATGCTGTAATTTACTGTCTATTAAAATCATCAGACGATCAATTCCAATTACAAAATGATCTAGAGAGAATTTCTGTATGGTGGAAAAAGTGGCAATTGGCACTAAACAAAGAAAATTGTGAGGTCATCCACATGGGTACTAAAAGAAATCCGATAAACTTTGGGTATATGATAAATCGCACAAATCTAAAGGCTGTCAATTCAACTAAATAACTAGGAATTACAAGTATGAGTAACTTAAATTGGAAAGACCACATAGATAATATTTTTGGGGAAGGCGAAACAAAGACTGCGCTTTGTTGGCAGAATACTTAGAAGATGCGACAAACCAACTAAAGAGACAGCCTACATTACACTTGTTCATCCTCTGCTGGAATATTGCTGTGCAGTGTGGGATCCTTACCACGTGGCATTGACGGAGGACATCGAAAAAGTGCAGGAAAGGGCAGCTTGTTTCGTGTTATTGCATAATAGGCGTGAGAGTGTCACCTGACATGATACGTGAGTTGGGGTGGCAGTCACTGAAACAAAGGCAGTTTTCTTTATGGCAAGATCTATTTATGAAAGTTCAATCACCAACTTTCTCTTCTGAATGCGAAAATATTTTGTTGACAACCACCTATGTAGAGAGGAATGATCATCATAATAAAATAAGAGAAATCAGAGCTCGAACAGAAAGATTTAGGTGTTCTTGTTTCTGATGCACCATTTGAGAGTGGAATGGTAGAAAAGTAGTATGAAAATGATTCGATGAACCCTCTGCCAGGCACTTAAGTGTGAATTGCATAGTAACCATGTAGATGTAGATGGCAAGTTGCCCAGTGCCTAGGGCACATAGCCTTGACATGCTACATGAAACAGTGTGGGAAAGATAGGTGAGGTGGTTGGTTGTCATTTGTCACTGTCGATGAGGGTGCAGGAGATGCGTGCACTGTATATAATATTTTGCATGCGTCATTCCAAGCCCTCTTGTGCAGGTGTTAATTGTGTATCTCCAATGCTTATGACTTTTAACAAACTGTTTATTGAAGTGTGAGTAATAGACAAAGAGTTCAGGCAACAAGTGGACACACATACGCAGCTCTGACATTGCTAAACCTGTGAACCTATGTTAATTTGGTATGTTTGGCATTGTGTCTGTGTTCTTAACATCTGGCGAGTTACAACTGAACAACGTATTCCAGCTTTGGGGCAATTTACAGCTTGCACTGTGTATAAATCTGTGGTTCATTCCTTAACTCTTCTGGTAGTGGATGATGCTGGTGCCAACAATTTATTTGGTCTGGATGCTTTCCATGTTTCTGGTTTTTTATTGCAGGTGCAGTGCACCTTGCTTCTGATGAGGTCCCTTTAGCAGCAGTCAGATTCGCAGATTCTGAGTTCACGTTTTTTTATGTTTTATGTTGTGCCACTAATTTTGCAGCCCACATTACCTTGAAACCTACTGTGCAGCCACATTTTTACATGTGTGCCCTATTCCTGTAGCTTCGAACAAACAAATGAAATCAGAATTGTATAGGCTGATGATTTTGGGGTCTTACAGCCTATTACAACAAATATGTGGCCTACCCTAACTGTCTGCTAAAAAATCAAATGGTGAGTAGCGCCTCTGCAGTGACTATAAAGTTTCCGATAACACTCACACTATTATTGACACTCACCCTTTGCCCCATCAGGATGAGTTGTTGGTCAGACTTATAGGAGGCTAGTTATTTGCTAAAACCGAATTATCTGAAACCTATTTACAGGTTGCATTGGATGAGGATCCAAAAAGGCTCCTTGTGACTGGGATGCCCTTTGGGATATACCAAAATCAGTGCCTCCCATTTGGTGTGGCTGGCACACCTGTGATTTTTTCAGCATTTTTGGAACAATTGATGATGTCTGTTCTGGCGTGCATCAACTATCCTGATGATATTGTCATGATGGGTGCATCCAAGGAAGAGCATTTATGCAACTTATGCTACTTGGTCATGGCCTTACATACTGCACCCATCAATTGTGTATTTGGGGTTTGAGTTCTCTCAGGATAACATAAAGCAGGGTTGATCGAGATTTCAGCTCCCAGGCCATGCCCAGACACAAGGGCCAAAGTGCTCAGCCTCCCTTCATGTTTCCCCTATTGCCATGATACACTATCTCAGTGCAAGGTGGGAGAAGAGGGGAAAACGGTACACACCTCATTTAAATGGCAGTGCAAGCACACTGCATACTACGTGGTTTTATATTTCACATTTACCAACAACATAGCTAACAAAAAAACAAATTTTCGGTATTATTTAATTATTTTTGGCTCATTGAAGACATAATTTTTATCTGGTAGCAACTGTTGGTATATGGACAGATGCAGACAATTTCACAGTTTTGCACTCAAGTTGCCACATAATTGTGATTTATTTAGTTTCATAGTCAAAAAAATGTTTTTCACACAAATATGATGATTGAAGCATTGTAGCACTTTTGTAATCTCATTATGATGACTTTGAAATACCTGGTGAAATATAGACATTCTGGACAGTTTTAATGCAGAAAGAATTGTAATGAAAACTAGAATTACAAGGCAGTTCAATCAATTGCATCTGTATAAGATTAGGGGCACTTTCAACTGAAACAAAGGGTCTAAGAAATAAATGTACAATTGACAGTGTCCTCAAAATCTTTATAAAACTATCCTTGTAATTCTTGCAAGGCCACAATGGATTCCTCAAACCTTGTATTTTCTTCAATGCTAGTCAGCTTATGGAACTGGACTGTCTTTGCCAGAATGTATCCCTTCTACAACATGATTTTCTTTTCAAATGCATCCACATAAAATCAGAAAGAAGTGTGGATAGTGTGCAGTCGAGTCTACTTCAAATGCAAAGTCTGTACTCCATTGTGGATGTTCAAATTTTCATTCCTGCTCTCCTTTTTCCTTCATAAATTCAATAATAGTGACTTTTAAGTCAAGAAATCATTCCAGGCATGCCCCTTGACTTAATGAATGGACTTTCAGTAATATATGAAATCTCTGCACCCTTTGTTCAGGCCGGCCTCGGTGGCCGTGTGGTTCTAGGCGCTGCAGTTCGGAACCGCGGGACTGCTACGGTCGCAGGTTCAAATCCTGCCTCAGGCATGGATGTGTGTGATGTCCTTAGGTTAGTTAAGTTTAAGTAGTTCTACGTTCTAGGGAACTGATGACCTAAGATGTTAAGTCCCATAGTGCTCAGAGCCATTTGCACCCTTTGTTCGGTTCTTTTGAAATCTATTGCAACTGACAATGGAATAATGTGTGTGACTTCAGAAATTTTACTGGTCATACCAGCAATTTCTTTAGGCACTCCTGGCCTGCAAATGCTATTTCACTTACAGAACAATGAATCCCCTCTGTATCATCACAGTTTTTTGCTCTTTCATTGTCAACTAAACCTTCAAATTCTTGTTGCATAGTATTGTAATTTCATTTCATAGCAAATATACAGTACCTGTCACTTATGCGAACTGAGAATACTCATCCCTCTCTTCTGTCATTCCTATTCACTTTAAAGGATTGCAGTGATAGATTGCTAGACTGCCTCTTTTTGTAAAACAACCAGTGGACCTTTGAACATCCTTCCATACCATCAACAAACAGCAAAGGTTAAACAGCACTGACAGTGCAATTCTGCCAAACTCAGAAAGTTGTGCCAACTGAAAAATGCTGCACCACACTAGTAAATGAAATGTCACAACATTCCCTGTATGTCCAAGGAGGACTGAGCAAAGCCAAGTGACAGGCTGGGCCTTGTCCTGCCCGCAGTCCACACCCGTTGCATGCGTGAAGTTTGGCACAATGTGGCTGGCCCTGTTGTAAAGCCTTCATGTTATCATGTTGCTGTCACAGCTCTTTGCCTCACCCTTCCAATGTCAAAGAACACCCAACTGCTTTTAGGGAAAATTGCTTACTACCATAAATTCATTCTGGCTGTGCCCACAGCGGACCATCCCCTCCACAAATTTCACCACAAGGACATTTCTTTTCACTGAACATCGGCCTGGCAGCATGCATTAATGCTTCTGAAATGTATGCTGCATTCTTCTCAAGGCATCCTGGCCACCAAATGGTCTTGGCTACAGGCTCCTCTAAGTATAGCCTGATGGTCGTGAGGATGGTTCTTAATGTCTGATAGTTGACATGTCAAAAATGCTCAATTCCACTCAGCAGCACTACTGCCTAGTTGAGGAGGAGGCATTGCTATCATCTATACCCTCAAAAAGTTTGATGTATTCTTGTATGGATCTAAGTTCCACCTCATTACTTACCACAAGCCCATGGTTCTGTTGTTTAGTCCTTCTGCTTTGTACTTTGACAAAGCAGCAGATTGCCTCCAGTGTGGGGCCTTGTTTCTGTCTCACTACAACTATGAAATACATTTTTGGCCTACTGCACAGCATGTCAATGTCAATGCACTGTCCCTGATTCTGACAGGGCCATACTCTACTTTTGATCAGGAAGAGTGCCTTTGTTTTCATTTAGATGTTGAGGCATAATGTATAGTGGAAGGGTTTCCTATTGCAGGCTTCTGGATTGCAGCTGCTGTTGCTGTCAACCTGACTTTGCACCAAGTTGTTCAACTTGGTTGGCCAGACAGGTCTTTGGGCAGGACTTCTGGTTTTTTATGTAGCTATTCTGTCCTTTGTCACCACCTTCCAGTGTGTAATGGTGGTTTTCTCTTAGCAAATGATGGGCTTTCATCCAGGGTTGTGATTTCAGTGGCTGTAGAGTATGGTGTGCTTCAGTTCCTACAGCTGGGAAAGTGGAGGGCTCTATTATACCAAGTCACTGACCCATCGACACATCTTCTGGCCTGGCATTGACGAAGACATTGTGTGTCTTGTCACGGCCTGCTCTCAGTGTGCAACCCATCAGGTGGTAAAGCTCTCTTCCTGGCCTAGGTGGTTAGTGACTTCAGCATTGGTGCAGTTCTGCCACTCTGACGACCCAGATGTCTAGATGCTACCAACACCATTCTCACCGGCCCTCACTTATGGCACTTTGCAAGAGGTGGCCACTGCACATGTCAGGGGCCATGTCACTTCCACCTTTACTCATCAGTTCCAGGCCAGAATCTCCTCCCACATCCACCAGCATCTCCGATGCCCACCACATAGGTCATGGTTGTGTCATCATTTGCCCCAATTCCGTCATCAGACGAAAGCCCTTTTGGTAAGGGGGAGGGGTGCTATAATCCTGTACATATGGATATGATCCATGTTACCAGGTTACCAGTGCACTACACTCATGCTCTACCAATGGCATCTGTGCGAGATGGCCACCAGAGGCTGCCCGTAATTTGGGCATATAGTATGGCACATGGTGCATCTGCTGGAGATCTCCTCCATATAAGGACAGCACAGCAGGTGCTCATCCTCAGATTATGTTCTACTGTTTATTGTACCATTTGTGTGTTTGCTGTTTACTTGTATGTGGATAAACTAACTTTGTTCTTTGTGGCAGCACAACAGACAGGTAACAGCCAATCATCACAACTGTAGATAGAATGATATGGCATCTAAACAATATTATTGAAACACATATGAAGATATATAAAATGATGAGACAGAGTGTCATTGTATGGTAACTGTTATATTTGACAAAAAATAATAATGAAATTGATTTTAATGTTCTAATCTAACATCTGCATAAATGAACCTTAATTAGAAATGAGAATGAAAACTGTTTTGTCATTCAAAACTAAGGTGGTATTCTATATCATACGTTTATTGATTTAAACTATCTATTTACCTTTTTTCTTAAAGTCATGTAAAATGTTGCAGCACACATCTTAATGCATTATTTTCTTTTAAGAGATGTTGTGCAAGGTTGAACCCATCTTCCATAGTGTCCATCTTCTCTGGTGTTCTGACAACCTAACTGCCACAGATCTGCTTGACTGACCACTTATACTTTTCCAATATGTTTGCAGTTGATTTTGTACACACTGACCTGCTCTTAATATTTCATTGTGTCTTCAATTTAAAATAATGATTAAGTTATGGATATTGTTTGAAAATCAGATTTGGATAATGGAACCAGTGAGAGGTGACACACCAGAGGAACAGAAAGCTGCTTACTTGTGACTGGATGGTACCATCCTGCACAGGTCACAGTAGAAGTAGTTGTTTTTCTGTAAGTGATAAATAGATCTTTAATTGTGTTAATGGGAGATCCTTCTATGAAACATTTGCCAGATCACAATTAAAAAGTGCTGCTGCCAATAGTGATGCTATTTTGTGTGGTAAAATTAATACAATTATCAAGTTTAACTTGTGTCCAGGGATGTTATCACTAACAAAGTCAAAAAATAAAAATGCCTAAATAATTCTAAATTTCACAATCTGTATGAAGATCCAACTGCAGCTTCTAACAACCAAGAGGAACAAAACACTATAAAATCATGTGAAAATTTTGGTTCAGAAACCAGCAGCTGGACACTTGTAAATATGACTCCAATGGCTCCTAGATGTTTTGGTTTACCTATGTTACATACGTATGACAGCCAGTAGTGTCCAGTTTCTCTGCTTCTTGTTGATTACTATGGAAGAAACTAGATTACATCACAACAAGAAAACAAAACTTAATCTAATATTTGGCATCAGAAATTCCTCAGCTCTTGTAGCTAAAATTCAATCAATATTGGCTTTAACTACACTGCCTGACAAAAAGTCACTTAATAGCCATGGTCAGATATCAATTTACTTTCATATACATATGCACGATTGTTGAGTATGTAATGATTAGAGTTGCAGGTAGTCCATTACTGTTGTTTGAGTTAATTGTTGTTACCAAGCCTGGTAGGATATATAAGGAGCATGGACAGTGTAAGATGTTGAATGATCACTGTGAAGAACATGGAGGTGCCACATACTCTTTTTAGACAGTGTTATCAGCACCTGACAGAGTTTGAAAGGGGCCTCATTGTGGGTCTTCAATTGGCTGCCTCATCAGATTGTGCAATATCCAGATCTGATGGCATTTGTATGTGACAGTGACTATGTTTGACTGTATGGGAGTGTGAGGGCTCATATACTTATTGTTAATGTTTCGGTGAACTGCACTTAACCACCGCATAGAGGGACTGTCATAGTTTGCACTAACAACACTGTAACGCCTTCTGACTTACATCTGCTTTCCGAGAACAAATAATGAACTCTTGCTACATTCTGTGTCATTCCATACCATTGGTCAGAAACCGGCAGCAGTTTCTCCAGAGAATTACCATCCCATGAGGTGGTCATTAAAACCACAATACAGACGTTTTTTTTTTGGAGGCATGGTACGGCCAGGAAGAATAAATTGCTAATTAATGATGTCACATTGTCTTTGTTGATGAACTGAAGTTTGTACTACCCTGGATAACCATCATTGGTGAGTACAATGCCAGTCTGGGAGAGGTCCGATTCTTTCATGGTTTTGTAATGGCACAAGGTGTTACTCCTGGCATTACGGAGTGTAAAGCCATTGGGTGTAACTCCAGGAAACAGGTTATACTGACACAGAAAACTCTGAAAGACAATGGTACATCACAGGAATTCTGTGTGTTACCTCTCATGCAAGAAGATTATGGTACCATTTTTCAACAGGATAATGGTCATTCACACATGATGTGTATCTATGAACTGTCTGCATGATGTTGAGGTTTGCCGGTGGCCAACAAAATCCCCAGAACTGCCCCTGATGGAATATGTGTGGAATCAGCTTGGATCTCAACTAACATCCCATGCTGGCATGCAGTATATTAAGGACTAGTTACAACAGTTGTGGGCCAATTTGTCTCAGGAGAGGTCACAAACTCCTTATGACACCTTTTCCAACCAAAGAAGTGCATACGTCCATCTCAGAGGGGTGCAACATCATACTGATAAGTGGACTCCTACTATTAAGCTCTTTGTAAATTTGATTCAGTTTTGTAACCACTGCTGTAACATCACGCAACTTCTCAAACTGTGAAGTTTATTTTTTTCCCCTTCTTGCAGGTTCACTTTCTTTGTCAGGTAGGGTAGTTTCGTTTAACATCACTAGCTTGTATTCAAATACTCCCACTGATGAGTGTAAAAACAAATCGAGATACCTTTTACATATACCTAAGCTGAATTCCATAGTGTTACACATCAACAATTAACACTGAAACATATGCAAAACAGAATTATTTTCTGTTTGAGAACACTTACTACAGACCATCTAATGACATAGCTATGGATTTCTTTTATTAGTCCTAACTACATTGTGTTTTACAAACAAATTGAACAAGCGCTCTTCCTGTGAAAGCAACAATAAGCTGAAAAATTGAATACTGGATCAGGTATGTTGGCGATGTGAAGTGTTTATGGAATGGTATCACTAGATAAATGCATTCCTACAACATTAAAAGTCACAATACAAGGTGTACAACTTTGCTTACACTGTTTGCCAATATGTAGCGACAATAGTAACTAGCAGTCGAAACAAACAGATCGCAGACATCAGGCAGTTAGCTTGGACCTCAGTCAACATAACCTCAGTCAAACATTAGTCAATTTTTGTCTGCATCATGAAGTTGTACTTGATTGAAAATGTCATTTTATGAGCCTAATTCTCATGATTTGTGGGAGGTGTTACTGTTTTGTTTCAATATGAAGAAAACAGTGGTTGAGTCTCATTGAATGCTCTCAAGTATGAATGGTAAGGATGCTATTAGTGAAAGAATGTGTCTTGAGTGGTTTCAATGCATCAAGAACAGTGATTTTAATGTCATTGACTGGCATAGTGGTGGAAGAGAGAATGTTTTTGAAGATGCAGAATTGGAGACATTGCTGAGTAAAGACTCGTGTCAAACTCAAGAAGATTTGGCACAATTAGTGGGAGTGACACATCTAGCAATTTAAAAATTTCTCAAGGCTATGGGCATGATTCAGAAAGAAGGAAGTTGGGTCCCATGTGAGCTGAAACCAAGAGATGTTTAATGGTGTTTGTGGGTTTGTGAACAGTTGCTTTAAAGGCAAAAACAGAAGGGATTTCTGCATCATATTGTGACCAGGGACGAAAAATGGGTTCATTACGATAACCCTAAATGCAAAAAATCATGGGGATGTCCTGGCCATGCTTGAACATTGATGGCCAAACTGAATATTCATGGCTCCAAGATAATGCTTTGCATTTGGTGGGACCAGCTTGGCATCGTGTACTATGAGGTGTTAAAACCAAGTGAAACAATCACAGATGCTTGCTATCAAATGCAATTAGGTGCATTTGAGCGGAGCATTAGAAGACAAACGGCCGCAATACAGTGAGATGCACAATAAAATGATTTTGCAGCACGACAATGCTCAACCCCACGTTACAAGAGAGGTCAAATCATTCGTGGAAACATTAAAATGGGAAGTCCTATCCCACCTGCTGTACTCTCCAGACATTGCTCCCTCTGACTATCACCTGTTTAGATCAATGGCATGTGGCCTGGCTGACCAACACTTATGATCTCATGAAGAAGCCACAAACTGGATCAATTCATGGATTGCTTCAAAAGATGAACAATTTTTTTGATGCAGGATTCATACACTGCCTGAAAGATGGGAGAAAGTAGTGGCCAGCAATGGAAAATACTTTGAATGAAACAAGTGTATCCATTTGTTTCATTAAAGCCTCAAATGTTGGGGAAAAATGGCAGAAGCAAAGTTGTACACCTTGTACAATAAAATCCAGTTCACTATGGAGATGGGAGTTCTTCTGTAAATTATTTCATACAGATCTTCTGCTCCATACAATGAAACATCAGTCATGAAGTTAGTTTAATGTAAGTGTATCTGTCATGTTTTTAGAGTAGAAGGTATCCTATGCACCTGTACTGAAATACCTCACAATATTATCCCATATGACATCAAGGAATTATATACAATTCAAAGTAAAGTAGTCAAAGCATACCACAGGTGCTGACTGTAGATATTGGTATTATTATTGTAAAGCATGTTATCTACATTCACTATTTGCAGAGGAAATGTACATGCCTTCCACAAGAGTTGCCACACTTGTCTTCAATCCTAGAAGTCTGACGTACCACACTACACGATTAGGACATTATTGATGGCTGTAATAACACCAATCCAAAAGGAATTATTCATTAGAAATTACTTATAGTACATTTTTATTGTAACAGAGTTACACTCTTATATGTGACACATCAACAGATTTCCCTCTGATATATTATTCGTGGGGCTACATTATGCGGTTCCAGATGACAGTCTATTCCTTATGTTATCTGCAAGTTACTTTGGAGTCATCTGCTACACTTGATGACAAGTCATTGTTGAGTAACAGGAAAAGAGGGTGTCCCAAGGCAAAACACTGTATAATACCCCAAGTAAGTGACCTAATCAGACCAAATTTAATTTTTAGTTACATAATAGTCTAAAACAACATTATTTTTCCCACAACATAATGAGATTAAAGGGACTGCATTGCTTTCCCTAAATCCTTATTGTTGTCGATTTGACAATACAAAAGTGATTCCAAAAGCCAAAGCCTATGAATACTCCACGTTTCATTAATGTTGTTCTTTGCAGGGAGGAGGAAAATAAATAGACTACTGATAACACTACATGTACCTGTAGTCTCATGTCACGACACCACTGTTCAAGATGTGATAGATTATATCTTATCTGCATTCCTTTACTCCAATGACACAAATCCTTTCGGAGCAGTAGGTTATTCACTGAAATGGCACAGATGAAGTAGAATACCTGCAAAATTAAAACACACAACTTCACTTAAAATGGTAACATTGTCATGGGTATTTTCTTTTATTTCTGGTTTGCAATCTACTAGAGACTTCAGAATTTACAAAATACAGCAGTTCCCTTATAGTCTAGGATCATGTAACTTACTGTTAGAAAATTGGTCATCTCACCTGCCGAAATATCTGGACAGTAAGTTCTGGGTCAACACCATGGTTCCCCATAATTTTATAGATATAATTTAGTTCCTGCAAGAGTGCATCCAATGACTTCTGTACACCCAAAAATGGCTCAGAATCACATGATGACAACACAGCCCTTCCTCTCTTTCCACTAGGTATCTGGCTTGTCAAGCCACTTATTTCTTCATGTTCAAGAATAGCTGGCACCACCAGTGGCTCTATCATTTCTTGTATATGCCCAGCAAGACTCTGAATAATGGCATGTGAATGATAGACATTATTTTGGGGACAGTTATTATATACCTTGTAGATGAATTCATAAAACTGCTACTTTCATAGATGAAATGAGACCAAAACAATCTGTTAAGGAAAACTCAAAATAGGACTAAAACATGTTCTTACTTCAATCTTTTAATGCAGGTATTCAATCCTCTATATAGCCAACAGAAAAAAATCCCTACTTTATGTCCTCCATGCAATGATTTAAGAATTAATTAATTAATTATCAAAGGAAGCATATAATTGAGTCTGTAATGTTTCTCAGCACTTACATAAGAAAACCAAAGAGAATACAAAGACTATAAACCATGTCTTCAAAACTGAAGAAATTTACAAAATCCACAAAACTTTAAACAGACCTGATCAACATTGTTTCTTCACCTCTGTGCACCTCTGTTGCATCTCATACTATGGTGTGCAAATCATCTCGGGGTATTACATGGTACACCATTTGGACAGTAATCCCAGAATCAGTCTGCACTTTCTTATCATGTAGCCGTGTAGTAGTTACACACTATAAGGGTACAATATTCAGGAGGTGTGATCTAATTTGAGCTAGAACTTGGGTATTATTTTGAATATTTCATAAATACAATAAGAAAATCAAGTGCCTATCACCATCATGAAAATTTTCAAGTTTTGCCAAATGAACCTAGCTCCAACTACTCAAAAATTTGACACTGAACTGTGCAGTCTGTGCATGGTTCTGGTAGAATCACATTTCCATGATAACACTGTATAAAATTAGCTTGTTTCTTCATTCTTTGAGTACAGTATCTATGTCTTATTCAGTATTTAATCTGCATCAATAAGTTGTATTCCAATTCAAAAGCTATCCTATGCAATGACACACTAAGAAGCTGAGGTTAAGGAGGAGACTAAATTTCAGTTCAGACTAGTTCTTATGAGTCTTGCAAGGAGCATATGAAGGTTACACTTGAAATGTAATGAAATCACTTTCTACGCATAGCCTCATGAGGTAATCAGTTAGGTGGGAATAGTTAGATAATACTCTCAGGTCACCTGATGAAGAATTATTGCACTATTAAACACAATGGGAGAACATTAGGTGGTATTTAAGAAAGATTCTCAGAAAGTTAAGATAGATCTGGATTTTGCACATGAAAAATTTAGACAGACACAAAATATTTAACAGAAATCTATTCTATGGCTTGGGCATGCATAAAATACAGAGCATAAATTTTAATAAGTCACATATAGAGTGAGTAGGGAGAAATTTCAACACATAAATTGCCATGTTTACATTCCAAGTTACAAATATTGCTCAATGTTATGACCACCTGCATCCATGATAGCCTGGATACCATTTCAATTGTTTGCAGCACTTTTTGTACAGAGGACAATGGAATGTTCAGCAGTTGTGGCACAGCTTGAAGATCGTTACTGTGTCCAGCTTTCTCAGCCATGGCAACAGTACATTCTTCAACAACATGTGACACAAAAGGCCACCGGCCTTTTTCAGGAGTAATTCCCAAATTGTCAGTTAGTTCTGACTTCTGAATCATATTCTTCAACACTGGTGTAGAAAGAGGACCTCTTCATATTTCTTTAATGCATGAGACTTGTGAAGAGCAGCAACACTAGTGCTGCTGTTTTGATAAAAAAAAGTTCTATGAGTAAAGCTCTGCTCACATGCCCAGACCCTTATTGACTGTCTGCAGCTGTAATTCACATTGATACTTACGTTTCAGCACTTTGTCTCTGTACTAGTATTCCTACTAATGGCAAGTCGTGATACTACCACTATTGACAATGCAAATTCTGCAGCACACAGTCTGAACACTGTAAAGTTGGGTACCCATATGGTAAATGGTTTTCCACCTACACCTGCTCAAATAGCGAAGTTCACTAACAATGCTGTCCCTCCCCCTCCCTCTCCCTCTCCCATTTCCTGCCTTCTCCCTGGATTGAATTCAGGTGTTCTAGAAAGTCATTCAAGTTCTCACTGCCATGAAGCCAAATAACAGAACTATCATCTATGTATCTGAAAAAACATGCTAGTTTCAGCTGCAGACTCCAAGGTGTGTTCCTCGAAATCTTCCATATACAAATTGGTAATGATGGGTGACAATGGGCTTCCCATTACAACTCCATCTGTCTGCTCACAGTACTGGTCATTGAATAAAAAGTAAGTGGGTGTCAACACAGTGCTTACTTTCTGCAGTTTTGCATTGAAAATGGCAAGGTATGTTCCTGTTGAAGTATCTGCAGTTGTCAATGATGCCATCCAGCTGCATTCTCTTAAGCTATTTGAACACTGTATACGCCAGAAGAAACTAAATCTCACATTGTTAATTTCCTCCCAATAGAACTAATCACTGCTTGTGGAGGTTGGATAAATTCTGCAGCAGTACAGTAAGATTGCAATGTGGAGTGTTGTTTTTACTGCAGTGTTGTGATCAAAATACTGTTCCAACATTTGCCAAAGTAGTGCATCATATTAATTCTCCTGCCACTAGTCTTATCAAGCAATGCACAAGCCTAGATATTGTTTATGAGAGGATCCATTACACTCACTGACAGCTGGATTTTGTTTCCAAGGAATTATTTCAGCTTCATTTAACGCCTGCTTCAAAATTTCAACTTTTTCTTGGGATTGGTGGATGATGCTTCATGGCACTGGGAATTTCATTCTGTAACTGCCAGGCATTTGGCAAAGTTTGAATGTTTCTGTGACTTGGAATCTATACTGTATCTCAACATTCTGTGATATGTCTCATGGAGAAAGCTTTTTGATGAAGCAGCTTTATTGGTGCTCCAAAGCATTTGCCAGTGGTTGATTCTATAAGTTCTTTTGTAGACACTGTTTTTAAACTACCTCCTGATGTTGCATAATATACTAGGAGGAAGGCATATTGTGTGTTGACTGCGGGACGTACACCCAAGAGTAATATCACAGCAGCTGAGAGGACTGCTTTATGTTCACTTAGAGTTGACCCATCAAAGGATGCAGTATTTACTGTCTGATTCCACATATCGCAGGATCGGTTCTGACCCAACAAAAAGTGTTGAGAGAAAGACTAACAACCTCCTGGAGAATTTTCCTTATGGCAGGAGAATATCAAGAGCCTCAATTCTTATTGTGCTATTCTCTCTAGGGTACTTGGCCTCCCTAAGGTCCACAGGGAAGAGGCTCCTGTTCATAAGATTGTGATTAAGACTGTTGCTCTGACATTGTGTAGAAAAACACTGTTACTCTGTTGAGTCATATAGTAGGTAAATGTAAGCACCACGTTAAGAACTCAGCAGATTTTGTAGATCAGTTAGAGTGAATGCATTTGAATGACATATTCTTGTAAGTTTTGATGTGGTCTGTCTCTCTCTCTCTCTTCACTCATGTACCTCTGTCCGATTCATTACAGTTGATTGAAGTTAGGATTGGTGCTGAATTAATGAACCCATTTCAACATGTGTTAACTCACTTCCTTTTTATTCAATGAGCAGTACTATGAGCAGACAGATGGAGTTGTCACTTATCATTGCCAGCTTGTTTATGGAAGATTTTGAAGAACTTACCTTTGAGTCTACGGCTTTGAAAACTGCATGTTTTTTTTTTTTCAGATATGTAGAAGATTCTTTTGTTGTTTGGCCTAATGGCAGCGAGAATTTGAATGACTTTCTAGAACACCTGAATTCAACCCACCTCAATATTCACTTCACAACAGTGGTGGAAAAGGATGGCTGTCTTCCATTCTTTGATGTGGTGGCTAGGAGGAAGGTGGATTGTACATTGGGACATGCCAATTATAGGAAGCCTACTTACACTAACTTGTATCTGCAGGCTAATAGTTTTCACCATACAGCTTAACATAAAAGGGTACTTCAAACCTTGGTTCACAGGGCCCATGTCATCCTTGGCCCTGAGAGTTTGTCAGCAGAGTTAGTCCATCTTGAAGTCACCTTTTGTCAGAATGGTTATAGTGAAAGACAGATAAGACATATGTTGCACTCTTGACCAACTATGCACTGTGTGAGCCATGATAATACTGAGGTGGTACCAAATTCTACGGCTTTTTGGCCTTACACAGGAAGCATTTCAAACAGGATTGGTCATATCCTGTGGAAATACAATGTGATGTGTGTGTTTTAATAACCATTTAAAATTGGGGTCCTTTTAGGTAACATAAAGGATGATCTTGGTTCACGTAAGGTGGTTGTCTACCGTGTTCCTTGCAGCTGTTTCATGTCATATATTGGTCAGACTATCAGGACTGTGAAAGGCCAATGTTCTGAGCATAAATGGCATGCACACTTACAACAGCCAAGTAAATCTGCCACTGCGGGACATCGTCTTGACACCAATCATTCTTTGGAATATAACAGAGCTTCCTATATGCACTTCAAGCTGTTGGGATAGTGTTCCTACGAAAGATATTGAAATTGAGAGATATATATATAGATAGATAGATAGATAGAGAGAGAGAGAGAGAGAGAGAGAGAGAGAGTGTTGAGTTGGGTTGTTTGGGGGAAGAGACCAAGCAGCGAGGTCATCGGTCTCATCAGACTAGGAAAGGATGGGGAAGGAAGTCGGCCGTGCCATTTCAAAGGAACCATCCCAGCATTTGCCTGGAGTGATGTTAGGGAAATCACGGAAAGCCTAAATCAGGATGGCCAGACGTGGGATTGAACCGTCGTCCTCCCGAATGTGAGTCCAGTGACCCAATGTTATTCAATCTGTATATTGAGCAAGCAGTAAAGGAAACAAAAGAAAAATTCAGAGTAGGTGTTAAAATCCATGGAGAAGAAATAAAAACTTTGAGGTTCACCGATCACATTGTAATTCTGTCAGAGACAGCAAAGGACTTGGAAGGGCAGTTGAACGGAATGGACAGTGTCTTGAAACAAGGATATAAGATGAACATCAACAAAAGCAAAACGAGGATAATGGAATGTAGTCAAATTAAATCAGGTGATGTTGAGGGAATTAGATTAGGAAATGAGACACTTAAAGTAGTGAAGGAGTTTTGCTATTTGGGGAGCAAAATAACTGATGATGGTCGAAGTAGAGAGGATATAAAATGTAGACTGGCAATGGCAAGGAAAGAGTTTCTGAAGAAGAGAAATTTGTTGACATCGAGTATAGATTTAAGTGTCAGGAAGTCGTTTCTGAAAGTATTTGTACGGAGTGTAGCCATGTATGAAAGTGAAACATGGATGATAAATAGTTTGGACAAGAATTGAATAGAAGCTTTCGAAATGTGGTGCTACAGAAGAATGCTGAAGATTATATGGGTACATCACATAACTAATGAGGAGGTATTGAATAGAATTGGGGAGAAGAGGAGTTTGTGGCACAACTTGACAAGAAGAAGGTTCCGATTGGTAGGACATGTTCTGAGGCATCAAAGGATCACAAATTTAGCATTGGCGGGCACTGTGGAGGGTAAAAATCGTAGAGGGAGACCAAGAGATGAATACACTAAGCAGATTCAGAAGGATGTAGGTTGCAGTAAGTACTGGGAGATGAAGAAGTTTGCACAGGATAGGGTAGCATGGAGAGCTGCATCAAACCAGTCTCAAGACTGAAGACCACAACAACAACAACAACAACAACATGTCTTTTTCCACATTCAGATTAAAAAAAGAAAGAAATGTATTAGAGAAAATATGGATGTCACGTCAAACCTTATTCTTTTTTAAATTTACAACTTTTTAAGCAAATATCGAGCAAAGTTTAACTTCTTGAACTGATGAAATACCAGGACCACAGAAATAAAAGGCCTCAAATGGCACATCTGATATCTGAAGGCAATGACTTGTTATCGGACCCACTTCAAACAAAATTCCCAATTGAACAACATGACAGAAGCTGTCAATTTCATACAGAGCAACACAGCAAAATCATGTCCACTGCTCATAATAGTTATTCACTACTGAAATTTGCAATGATACATCAAATGAGACGTTATTAGTACTAGCTTCTCTCAAAAGTGGAGAAGTTTTCAGTATGACAGTTCTTATCTAATATACAAGTGAACCTTCCAAATTTCAATCTAAAATACTGTTATACCAAACTTCTTGTTTGCCTATAGTAACTGTTCAGAATGGGAATTGCAATTAAAAATCATGGCAGATGTGGAAAGCCATTAAGTAACATTGCTTTTAGTGGCATAAATACCTCAGTGTCACTGACATTCATTAAAAATAATTATTGTATGGGAACTGAATGTGATGAATGAAGGTGGTGCTCATTGTAATGTGCAATAAGCCATTTGGACCATGTATATTCTCAAATTTACAATCTCATCCATTTTTCAATCTTATTTGAAATGTTTTAAACTCCGACTGTATAATATGTCGTGCTAACACAATTTTCCCCTGTGATTAAAAAAATTGAATTTCATAAAAATTACTGTACCACAAAAAAAAAGTTTTGTTCATGTGAATACATATATTATCATAATTGTTCTATTGTGCTGCTGAGTGAATTTCATTTTCTGTAAATTATCCTTGATTTAATGTTCTGTTTTGCTCTTAGTATGCCTAAATCTTTACTGATGTACTATGAAATGATGTGAAGTGGGTGCCAGTTGGTTGTATGTTGTCTGTCGGGAAGGAAGGAAGGAAAAATGTAAGGTTGTCTGGAGTTTCAGACAAATGGAATGTATTTCGCTGAGTGAACATTGTAGTTGACGTCAGCAAGGCATATAGGACTATTAAAATTTAAAACTACATATGAATCAGTTTGTAGTCTATATCATTTCAAGAAGCAAGTCAATCTATAGGGTTTCCAGACCTAAAAGAGAACCTGGCTTCCACACAGGAGAAATTCAAGCAACGGATTGAAGGAGATCCTTTAAAAAAGGAAACAAGAAGAGTATTTTTTCTTTAAATCAACCACTAGATCTGCCCAACAGTATTTCTACTCAATGAACAATTATTACAATTAACAGTCATCCAATGTGCATAACAAAGGAGGTCGTTAAAGTGGTGCCCTTGTGGCCAGGATACTTATACGTTTGGATTTTTGACAGTGTTTATGTTTCACGTGATCAAAAAGCATATAATTGTGTTGCAAAGTGTAATGATTTTAAACCAAATATTGTTTGACATAGTACATGTTGAGAAGTTTTGGAATGACACAACACTATGGACATACATGGTTTTAGAAAGTTGAAACATTATTACGAAAGTTGACACCACCTACCCAATCCAGGACAATAATAAGCTAAGTACCAATTAAAAATTTATTTTTGTACTTTCTCAGTGCAATGTTGTGTGGACGTTCTAACTGGCATTTTTTCTAGCACTGATAATTTATGAACAAATTTACAACAAATGGATCATGATCAGAACAATGAAATAAATATGCTGAAGCTACCAGCTTCAACTAATGACTTTAAAAAGGACATAGCCAATAAAGGCATGTTTCTGGATGCATTAGGCAATAGTTGACCAAAACAGTTATATGAAATCGATGCAGAATCGAAATTTTTAGACAGTAGTGTGTTATATTTGAGTCCAGACCATGAGAAACAAGTACAGTTGCACATAAGTGAAACAATGCCGAGTGAAAAACCGAAACAGTTAAATTTACAAGACATGTTTACTGCATTAATGTCATCAATTAAACAAAGAGTGAAAAACTGTCATTGATAGAGAAAAATAGTGAAAAACTGTCATTGGTAGAGAAAAATAGTGAAAAAACTGTCATCGACAGAGAAAAATAGTGAAAAACTTGAAAGTCAATAGTCTCAGAATGTAATGTCATTAGAGCAGAGCTTAATGCACAAATTTCAGATATTAAAAAATACTTAGTTGGTGTTTTTTCACAAGTGAATGCTACAGATGAACATGTGAAAAAAGTAGAGGGGAAGTTAGAGGCTTCAGAATCCAAAATTCAATCATTAGAGACAAAACCAGTGGAAGTAGACAAGGGTCTCAGATCTGAGATAGGTGCTTTTGAAGTTAGATGTACAGATGCTGTTGGAGACACTAGTAAACAAGCTGTAAACTTTATAAATAAGCAAAATGAAAAAATAGACAGTGTTGCCTCAGAAACAGATTAAAAAAAGTTCAGAAAATATCTGAGATAACAGACTCAAATGTGTTAGGCTTACATAGTGATGTCACTATTATCAAAAAACAAGATGGGCTTATCTAAAAAAATTCTGCAATGTAGGACACCCAAGCTTTCCTACTATGCCACTAAAATTTTTCCTCGGTGACAAGCATTTCCATCCAGTTGATTTTATATGACATTGCCATGATAGTTTTCTCCCTGGTATGAGTGATGAATTAAAAATTAAGTTTATTAAAAGATCATTAGAAGGGGAAGGGCTGTCATTAGGCCACCCAACTTGACTGTAACAATTTCACCATAGATGAATTCAAAAAGTGTTTCTGGAAAAAGTTTTGGTCTGACACTGAGCAGGCACAGATAAAGAGTGAGCTTTTAAATGGTCCGATGTACAGGGAGCAGAATGGGGATATGAAAGAGTTTTGCGAAGACCAGATCATGAAACATTCTCACTTAGACCAACCTTTTCATGAATTAACTCACATAGGTGCACTTAAGAGAAGGCTACCAGAAATAATTGAAATGGGGTTACTCTATGGGCCAGATGATTCTGTAGACCAGTCCTGAAATATGTAGAAACGTTGGACAGGGTGTGTAACAGGTTTGGCCACCAGAGTACAGATTCCAGGAGGCTTAACTGGAGTAATCACAATAATAACAGAAATTCAAATAATAATGTCAGTTTTAACCAAGGACATAACAACAACACCCTGGCAAAGAATGACAGGAATCCAAATAATTTTAGAAATTATCAGGATGTAGCATCAAACCATGGGGACCAACAGTTTTATGAGAATAGAAATTCTGGGAACAGAAATGGTGATGGGAATTTTGAAAATAGTGGTGGAAAATGGACAAATAGTAACTAGTCCCCCACACATGTGAGAGATAATGATAGTAGAGGTGATAGATTAAACTGAAACTCTCTCGGTTGGTGGAAACATTGGTGAACAGTCATTTTTGACAGTAAACAGTAACATAAAACCTATACAACACTGATTATGTAAAATTCAGAGAGTTAACAACTATTTGATTATTTTATGAGTACAAAAGTAATCAGAAGGATGTTTTTCTGTTTATAGTGAAAAAAGGTTTTTTGATTATAGCAAAAAGGTAAGGTAATGGAATTTTACAAAATGTACAAGTGTATCAAATTATTTTGAGTACCCTGAGTAACCAGTAAACATGAAAGCGTAAAAGGTTGTATAATGGCAGGAGTAATGAGATTAGTACACTGCATGTACACAATTTTTTGGGAATATTGAGGAAGTATAGGGTATATATAAGTATTAGTAGAAGAATACACCTGAGCTATTTAGTGTCATGTACTAGCTTGTAAAGGGTTTGTATAATGTAATAAGTGAAAGTACAGTTGCCTAGTGAAGTGTATTTGAAAGTAATGAAGTGATTCTAGGGAGTGTTACCTTTCTGACCCTTAACCCTTACGTGGTCACGTGGCTTTTCGTAACATTAATAGTCGCGTAGGGTGTTGCTAACACCCAAAATAACAGTGGCTATAATGACACAGTTGTGCAGCATATCACTGATATGAATATGTTTACTTCACAAATGGCTATTTAGAATGTTATCTCCCAGTATATTAGCGTTTTATTTAATATTACTTTAGTATTAAACTGAGTTATTTGAAACATATGCAGTAATTCCCATTTTCTTACAATATTTTGTTTAATTATTTATTTCTGTTATTCTTCATACTGTATTAAAGGTGTAAGACATTATACTTATAATTAAAAATTTGTTCAGTCAATTCATACAAACATTTTATGAAATCAGTCACTACCACTGGCTGCAAGGGGTGCGTTATCATAGCACTTTTCCCACACATTTCTCATGTGCTTTACACACATAACTTTCAAACATCGAGCACAGTGCAATTTAACTTCTATATCTTTACCCCAAGGACAAACTGTGCAGCACCTGGGCTTAAGTATGCTTTGTTCAGAAGGTGGTGCATTGTTGCTGTATTCAATTCCTGACAATTTTGTGGCTTTCTGTCTAACTTGTTTCGGCAGGGAGTGAGTGGCTGCTCTCTTGCACACTATGGGATTTACTAATGACCTTCTGTCATCACGTAAAAACATTCTTCGGGAAATCCTCTCATTGTTATTATTTGCATATATGATGAAGGCGTTATTGTAAGCAATGTCAATCATTCGAAAAAATAGGGCAAGTGCCCAGCGTCTAGTTTTTCTTGAGGTTGAATAAGTAGAGCACATTTCATCTATTGTGTCCACACCTGATTTGGTATTATTGTACATCGTTATAATTTCTTGTTTCTTTTCCTCTGCAGTATTAGTGTCAATGGCACAGTCATGATGCAAAGATGAAAGAAGAATAATGTTTTTGCTCTTCTTTGGCACATATGAAACTATGGTGATATCCTTTCTGAATCCAAAAAGGCTGCTTCTAAGTTCATGACCTCTCGAGCAAACAAAGTCTGGAGGAATCTCCCTCTTATTCTTTCTAAAAGTTCCTACTATTGTACGTTTCTTTTTCAGGAGCTCTTCAGTCAGTGGTATGGAACAAAACCAGTTGTCTAGTGTCACATTGCGTCCTGTGCCTCCGATAGGCTGTACAAGTCTACTTACTATCTCCTTAGGTGAGTTTGACAGTGCATAGGGACCCTCTGGCTGTTTCCCCAACATAGATTTCCATCCCCGAAGTATACCATGTTCTAGCGTCACATAAAGTGAAAATTTTCAAACTACATTTTGCAGGCTTGCTTGGTATATATGGTCGGAAACTGCATTTGCCTCTAAATGCAACCGGTTGTTCATCCACTCTTGTATATTCAGACAGTATAATTACTGACACAGATTGACATGAGTAATTCAAATACTTCTCTGAATGCAGCTAGGTGATAGAATTTCATTCAATTGTTATTTGCTCTCTCCAGCCATTTAACTGTAGCATACCTCTTCATTATTTAACTCACATTTCCAGAAAGTAGTGTAAAGTTTAAGTTGTTGTTTCAGAAAATTCGCGCTGTTGTTTCTCTTTACATACAGTTGCGTATAGGCCAAATTTGTGGAATCATGTTTTCGTGTTTACCTGTAATTTAATTGACTTATTCTTAATCAACTATTACGTTTATCATGAGTGAAAAGTGCTTGACTTGCCATAGAATCTTAGATCGGTGCTTTGGTGTGACAGGTGCTGTAGTTTTTTCCATGTGGGCGACTGTAGTGGTGTGGGAGTGGGGGAAGTAAAGGATACTCGTCAGTGGTTTCATAGGATATGTAGTAGAGGTAGGAAGATACTAGAACAGGAGGGGAAAATTGGCACCCTTCAGGCTGAGTTAGATGAGGCCAGGGGAGATCTTGACATGTTAAGGAGGGAGAAGGGCAAAAAGAGGCGAGAAGTGGCAACAGGAGGAACAGGCCTAGAACTTTGTCTGACAGCTTCGTGGTGAATGTGGAAAATAGATTTGACCTGTTGCTTCGGTTAGAAGCTGGTGAGCCTCAAGCAGTTGCAGGTGTAGACAGGGCACAACAAACTTTCAGCAGCAAATTGAAAAGTAGGAATGTAGGGAAATCGGTAAAGAGAAAGAAAGTGTTGGTGTTAGGTAGTTCCCATGGAAGAGGTGTTGGCCAAGTTTTGCAGGATGAACTAGGATGAGAACACCAGGTCACCAATTTTTTTTAAAATCTAGTGCTGGTCTGGAGCAGGTGACAGAGGATTTAGGATCACTTTGCAAAGATTTCACTACGGAAGACACCGTGGTTACAGTGGGTGGGCCAGGTAAGATATTGACAGAGTTCCTGGGTACAGTACATAGTATGACCTGGCAAAGATTCCATCAGCATCGAACCATACTAGTGTTGAGTTTGTATATGCTCTTGGGCACCATGACCAACCCAATTTGAACTCTTCTGTCAGTAGAGTTAATTTGGAGTTGGAATGGCTGCTTATGTCAGGTACAGGGTCACACATTGCTGTGGTTCCTGTTGGTTCTCTCAATATGTGGGATTATACTAAGCATGGCCTTCACCTAAACAGAAAAGGGAAGGATAAACTGGCTGAGAAAATAGCAGGACAGTTAAAGGGGGGTGGGACTGTCATGAGTGACAAAATACCAGTGGTTATAGTGTTCAAGGAAGACTCTTTTTAGGGTAGGGAGGACAGAAAGAAACCAAGTTTTAAGAGAGGTTAGGATTGAGACAAACCTTCAGTTTGAGAAAGAAACAAAAAAAACATAATTCTAGCTTGTTTCATCAGCATAAAAAGCTGCTGGTTAAGAATTTTTAACAATCAGCAGAAGTCTCAACTCTACCAAATTTTAACTCTGTCAATGTGAAATGTCAGCTATTTTTATTGCATCAAAATATTCAAGGACTGAGAAATAACATTAATGAAGTAATTAGCTGCATAGATTAATTAGAGACCTCAAACCCAGCTGACGTAATCCGCATCTCTGAAAATCATGTGACCACTGGTATAGTACTTTTAAGTGTTACAGGGTTTAGGTTAGCATCTCACCTTTGTAGAGCAGAAATGGAGAAAGGAGGAGTTGTCACAGTCATCAGGAACTGTCATAAATTTAAGAACATAGACATTCATAAATTTTGCCTTGAATGGCATATGGAAGCATGTGCAACAGAAGCAGAATTTCATAAACAAATCCTTCATAATATTAAGTGTATATCGAGCACATGCAGGCAAACTTTAATCTGTTCATAAAGCACACTGAATCTGTACTGGCCCAGTTAACAACCAAAAACAACTTCAGTGTAGATTTGCTTGAAGACTCTTCCAATATGAATTTATTTGAGTTAGTAAGACTATAATTCAACTTAACCCCCCTTTAAAGTTCCCAACTAGGGTAGCCAATTACTCACAAACAGCTACTGATAATATCTTTATAGAAAAGTCCAATGAACAAAATTATATTCCAAAACCAATAGTCAATGGCCTCTCAGAGCATGGCATGCAGTTCCTTCTGTTAAATGTTAATACTGAACAGGATATAAAATATGTTAAATCTGAACTCAAGAGGGTAATCAATAAGGCAAAAATTGATTATTTTAGGACACTCCTCAGAGACATTCACTGGAGTGATGTTTACAGTGCTCATGACATGAATGAAAAATATAACACTTTTGCTAATAAAGTGCTTACCTTATTTGAACACACTTTTCCCCTAAAACTAGCCAAGGTTAGAGCACAGTCTACAAGGAAGTCATGGATTACTCAAGGAATAGAGGTATCTTGTAAAACAAAAAGAAAACTGTAACTGTCAATCCAAAACAGTTCTGATGATGATGCTATAGCACATTACACGAGATACTGCAAAATATTAAAGACTGTAATACAGACATCAAAGCAAATATATTACATGGAAAAGATAGTCATATCAGATAACAAAACAAAGACAACATGGGATATAGTGAAGTGGGAGACTGGTACAACCAGATATGAAGCGGGGCAAATAGCATTAAGAGTAAATAATACATTAGTGACAGATGTGTATAATGTTGCAGAACTTCTTAACAAACATTTTATAACTGTTACTGAAAAGATGGGGTTGCCAGGTTCTGTAGATGCTGCCGTGACATACCTTAGACCAGACATTTCAAGTAACTTCCATAATATGAATCTGACCCTCACTACCCCAACAGAAGTAATGTCCATCTTGGCCCACCCCATTAGCTGTGCGGTCTAACGCACTGCTAGTCACTGCCAGTCCCTGGCACGAATCTGCCCGATGGATTAGTGTCGAAGTCCGGTATGCCGGCCAGTCTATGGATGGTTTGTAAGGCAGTTTTCCATCTGCCTCAGCGAATGCGGGCTGGTTCCCCTTATTCTGCTTCAGTTACGCTATGTCAGCGATTGCTGTGCAAAAATTTTCTCCACGTATGTGTACACCATATTTAGTCTACCACAAAAACATAAAACATTGGGGCTACACTCTGGTGTGAAGCGTTACTGGGGAAGAGGGTCCACTGGGGGCCGAACCGCACAATAACTCTGGGTTTGGTGTGGGGCGGTAGTGGGGTGAGTGGACTGCTGTAGCCTGTTGTCGGGTTGTAAACCACTGAGGGCTATGGCATGGATAAAGCCTCTCCATCATTTCTAGGTTCCCAGTTCCACACAATACAATACGATACAACGTCCATCATAAAATCCTTAAAATCAAAATCATCTGGTAAGTATGATGAAATATCAACACAGTTGATTAAAGGAAGTGATTCTGAGTTAAGTAACATATTAAGCTATCTGTGTAACCAGTCATTTATCAGTGGAATCTTATCACAAATAACATACTGTCATAGTTGCAGTTCAGATTTCTAAATGGTTCTGATATTGAGAAGGCTATCTACACTTACAGTGAAAATGTACTTAATTCATTAGACAAAAAATTGCAAGTAACTGGTATATTTTGTGATCTGTCAGAGGCATTTGACTGTGTAAATCACAATATCCTTTTAAGTAAATTACAGTATTATGGTGTAACAGGAAATGCTGCAAAATGGTTCAAATCTAATATCTCTGGCAGGAAACAAAGGGTGTTATTAAGAAAGAAACATGTATTGAGCTATTAGGCATCAGCCAACTGGGAACTAATTACATGTGGGGTCCCACAAGGTTCCATTTTAGGGTCCTTACTTTTTCTTGTGTATATCAATGGCCTTTCATCAGTAACATTACCAGATGCCAAGTTCATTTTGTTTGCCGATGATACAAACATTGAAATAAATAGCAAATCAAGTGTAGTCTTAGAAAGACTGGCTAATAAAATATTTGTGGACATTAATCACTGGTTCCTAGCCAATTCTTTGTCAGTAAACTTCGAAAAAACACACTAAATGCAGTTCAGAACTTGTAAGGAGTGTCCCACGAGTATACGCATAACAGATGACGACAAGCAGATAGAAGAAGTGGACAGTGTTAAATTCTTAGGATTACAACTTGATAATAAATTCAACTGGGAGGAGCACACCTCAGAACTGCAGAAGTGTCTAACCAAATCTCTATTTTCAATGCGAATTCTGTCAGACATAGGAGATATAAAAATGAAAAACCTGGCATACTATGACTACTTTCACTCCATCATGTCATATGGGATTATTTTTTGGGGTAATTCATCAAGCCAAGCTAAAGCAACGTGCAATAAGAGTTATGTGTGGTATGAACTCAAGAACATCCTGTAGAGGCCTGTTAAGGGAACTAGGGATACTAACTACTGCTTCCCAATATATTTATTCATTAATGAAATTTGTCATTAAAAGTATATCACTTTTTCAAAAAAACAGCACAGTTAATGGAATCAATACTATATATAAGAATAAACTTCACAAGGATTTGACGTCACTTACTCTTGTAAAAAAAGGTGTGCCTTATTCAGGAACACACATTTCCAATAACTTGCCAACAGCCATAAAAAACATAACAACCAATGAAATTCAGTTTAAGAGAAGCCTAAAGGATTTATTGGTGGCCAACTCCTCCTACTCCATTGATGAATTTCTCAGTAGAACCAACAGATTTTTGTGTGTGTTACAATCAAACTTCTGCACCATTTCAGTGCAGTAATGTGTTCATTGTAAATAAGTACTGTAGTAGTTATATGTTTATTACCTTATAAATAAAATAAACATTTTTTAAAAATTTTAAATTCTGTGTATTAATGTGACCTTAGTAGATGAGTGCTGTAAAATGATCCTTTTATATGGTGTTCATTAAAAAAATGACAATCATTCCACTTGGGACCTTTGGAAGGTACATTAGCTTATGTGTTTTAGTTGTAAATACTGTATTTGTCATGTATTATTGTTTGTCTGACATGTTCTACATCCTGGAGGACCTTCTCATTACGAATCAAAAGGAATGACAGTAAATCTAATCTAATGTCTTCTACTACATGACGTTATTTTGTGAAGTTTATCTATTCTGCAGGATGAAGCAGGTGATTTTTGTAGGTGATTATTAGCATCATTATTATTATTATTATTCTTTCTTTTCTCAGACGTTATGTCTGGTCAAAAATGGAAAGTGACGCAGACCTTGGTCAAGCGTCACTTCCTTTTAACTGTACAGTATATGTTACATTGCATTTAAGAACTTTCGGGTAATTGAACATGTATCAATATTTACAGATTTTTGTAGTTGTATATATAAGTTTAGATGTAGCTGCACTGCGTTGATGTACTGGTGGATATTGTGTGGTATGACTCCTGTAGTTGACAGTATAATTGGTATAATGTCACCTTTATCCTGATGCCACATGTCCTTGACTTCCTCAGCCAGTTGGATGTATTTTTCAATTTTTTCTCCTGTTTTCTTTTGTATATTTGTTGTATTGGGTATGGATATTTCGATTAGTTGTGTTGATTTCTTCTTTTTATTGGTGAGTATGAAGTCAGCTTTGTTATGTGGTGGTGTTTTATCTGTTATAATGGTTCTGTTCCAGTATAATTTGTATTCATCATTCTCCAGTACATTTTGTGGAGCATACTTGTATGTGGGAACATATTGTTTTATTAGTTTATGTTTTATGGCAAGTTGTTGATGTATTATTTTTGCTACATTGTCATGTCTTCTGGTGTATTCTGTATTTGCTAGTATTGTACATCCGCTTGTGATGTGATCTACTGTCTCTATTTGTTGTTTGCAAAGTCAGCATTTATCTGTCGTGGTGTTGGGATCTTTAATAATATGCTTGCTGTAATATCTGGTGTTTATTGTTTGATCCTGTATTGCAATCATGAATCCTTCTGTCTCACTGTATATATTGCCTTTTGTTAGCCATGTGTTGGATGCGTCTTGATCGATGTGTGGCTGTGTTAGGTGATACAGATCACAAAGTACCAGATACCCAGAATTAAAATTTTTAACAGAACAATGACTAGCTGATCAGATCCGTGTAATAATCAAAAGTAACAGGATACCCCAGTCAGAATCAGAAAACATGAAACAACAAGTACAACAAATACTGGAACAAAATAATATGCAATCAGAAGAAGAATAAAATACAGTAATGGACTCAAACAGCCCAGAGCAAACAATCAAAGAACACCACGCATCAATTAAACAATCAGAGGAAAACGAAATCTTAAGGCAGCCACCAGAACAAGTACAAATACAACATGAAGTGACACACATGTTAGATATAGAAGAAAAATTTCAGCTGACATATACAAAATACAAAGACACAAACACAGCCATTAGACCATTCTTGCATAGACCACCAAATAACCAACAAGTCGAAACAACAATAACAACTATCAACACAATCATACACAACAAAATAATTGAAAACACAACTATGGAAGTGTTACAACTAATGGTTTATATAGGAGCACTCACTACACTAAATATACACACTAGGTAGAGATCAGAACCAACCAACACACAGAAGAAACCCATAAAACCAGCATGGCAACACAGGCTACAGATCAGAATAGAAAAACTGAGAAAAGACATCGGACAGCTAACACAATTTATAAGAAATGAAATATCAGAATATCAGACAAAAATCAAAAATGGTTAGGTAAAATCACACAACAAGAAGTGATAGAGCAATTAGATGAAAAGAAGCAGAAATTACAAGCATTGGCTAAACATCTAAGAAGATACAAAAAAAGTAAAAATAGAAGGAAACAAAACCAAACATTCAACACAAACCAAAAGAAATTTTACAATACAATAGATAACACACACATTAAAATAGACAATCCACCAAACATAACAGACATGGAACACTTCTGGAGCAACATATGGTCAAACCCAGTACAACATAACAGGCATGCACGGTGGATACAAGCAGAAACAGATACGTACAAGATGATACCACAAATGCCTGAAGTGATAATTTTGCAACATGAAGTCACCCAAGCAATTAATTCTACTCACAATTGGAAAGCCCCTGGAAAAGATAAAATAGCAAATTTCTGGCTAAAGAAGTTCACCTCAACACATTCACATCTAACTAAATTATTTAACAGTTACATTGCAGACCCATACACATTCCCTGATACACTTACACATGGAATAACTTATCTGAAACCTGAAGATCAAGCAGACACAGCAAACCCAGCTAAATATTGCCCCATAACATGCCTACCATTAAAATACAAAATATTAACTTCAGTCATTACACAGAAATTAATGACACATACAACACAGAACAAAATTATAAATGAAGAACAAAAAGGCTGTTGCAAAGGAGCACGAGGATGTAAAGAGCAATTGATAATAGATGCAGAGGTGACATATCAAGCTAAAACTAAACAAAGGTCGCTACACTATGCATACATTGATTACCAAAAAGCTTTTGATGGTGTACCCCATTCATGGTTACTACAAATATTGGAAATATACAAAGTAGATCCTAAATTGATACGGTTCCTAAACATAGTAATGAAAAATTGGAAAACCACACTTAATATCCAAACAAATTCAAATAATATCACATCACAGCCAATGCAGATAAAGCGTGGAACATACCAAGGAGACTCATTAAGTCCTTTCTGGTTCTGCCTTGCTCTGAACCCACTATCCAACATGCTAAATAATACAAATTATGGATACAATATTACTGGAATATACCCACACAAAATCACACATCTGCTGTACATGGATGATCTAAAACTACTGGCAGCAGCAAATCAACAACTCAACCAATTACTAAAGATAACAGAAGTATTCAGCAATGATATAAATATGGCTTTTGGAATGGACAAATGTAAGAAAAGTAGCATAGTCAAGGGAAAACACA
Organism: Schistocerca serialis cubense; assembly: GCF_023864345.2. Classification (NCBI taxonomy): domain Eukaryota; kingdom Metazoa; phylum Arthropoda; class Insecta; order Orthoptera; family Acrididae; genus Schistocerca; species Schistocerca serialis. Next base: position 854,027,112 of record NC_064640.1, read on the forward strand.
CTAAACAAGAAGATTACATATTGGATAACCACAGCGACTGCTTAGAAGCGATGGAAAAAACAGATGCCTATAAATATCTAGGATACAGACAAAAAATAGGAATAGATAATACAAATATTAAAGAAGAACTAAAAGAAAAATGTAGACAAAGACTAACAAAAATACTGAAAACAGTATTGACAGCAAGAAACAAGACAAAAGCTATAAATACTTATGCTATACCAATATTGACCTACTCATTTGGAGTAGTGAAATGGAGTAACACAGACCTAGAAGCACTCAACACACTTACACGATCACAATGCCACAAATATAGAATACATCACATACATTCAGCAACTGAAAGATTCACATTAAGCAGAAAGGAAGGAGGAAGGGGATTTATCGACATAAAAAACCTACCTTATGGACAGGTAGACAATTTAAGAAAATTCTTTCTAGAACAAGCAGAAACTAGCAAAATACACAAAGCAATCACTCATATAAATACATCAGCTACACCACTGCAATTTCATAACCACTTCTACAACCGTTTGGATCACATAACATCAACAGATACGAAGAAAGTAAATTGGAAAAAGAAAACACTACATGGCAAGCACCCGTATCATCTAACACAGCCACACATTGATCAAGACGCATCCAACACATGGCTAACAAAAGGCAATATATACAGTGAGATGGAAGGATTCATGATTGCAATACAGGATCAAACAATAAACACCAGATATTACAGCAAGCATATTATTAAAGATCCCAATACCACAACAGATAAATGCAGACTTTGCAAACAACAAATAGAAACAGTAGATCACATCAGAAGTGGATGTACACTACAGGCAAATACAGAATACCTCAGAAGACATGACAATGTAGCAAAAATAATACATCAACAGCTTGCCTTACAACATAAACTAATAAAACAACATGTTCCCACATACAAGTTTGCACCACAAAATGTACTGGAGAATGATGAATACAAATTATACTGGAACAGAACCATTATAACAGATAAAACAACACCACATAACAAACCTGACATCATACTCACCAATAAAAAGAAGAAATCAACACAACTAATCGAAATATCCATACCCAATACAACAAATATACAAAAGAAAACAGGAGAAAAAATTGAAAAATACATCCAACTGGCTGAGGAAGTCAAGGACATGTGGCATCAGGATAAAGTTGACATTATACCAATTATACTGTCAACTACAGGAGTCATACCACACAATATCCACCAGTACATCAATGCAATACAGCTACATCTAAACTTATATATACAACTACAGAAATCTGTAATTATTGACACTTGTTCATTTACCCGAAAGTTCCTAAATGCAATGTAACATATGCTTTACAGTTAAAAGGAAGTCGCGCTTGATCAAGGTCCGCGTCACTTCCATTTTTAACAGTACATCAATGCAATACAGCTACATCTAAACTTATATAGACAACTACAGAAATCTGTAATTATTGACACTTGTTCATTTACCCGAAAGTTCCTAAATGCAATCTAACATATACTGTACAGTTAAAAGGAAGTCGCACTTGATCAAGGTCCGCGTCACTTCCATTTTTAACCAGACATAACATCTGAGACAAGAAAGAAATAATAGTAATAATAATAATAATCCCCGTGGAGGCCCGGGAAAAGAATAGGCCTCTGGTATGTTCTGCCAGTTGTAAAAGGCGACAAAAAGAACAAACCACTAATAGGGCTAACCCCCCTTTTAGTGTGATTAGTTGGTTCAGGACAGAACTAATGAAGCCTCAGACAAGCGCTGTCATCGTCGGGGATGACACTTGAACCCTATGCCCATCCATAATGGTAATGACACTGCTAGCCACACGAAAAATGAGTTAAATCCCAATAGAGGTGTTTTGCAGGACATGCTTCATGCAACCACCGTAGAAGGAAAACAAAGACAGAGGACGAGATGGTCTGATGAAGTTAACCAACACCTCATGTTCTGTTATTACCAAGCAACAAACTTAGCAACCAACACAACTGGATACAGATCACAATATTTTAATGTGTGTGTTATCTATTATTATTATTATTATTAAGTATTTAATTAAGTATTTAGTGGAGTAATAAGGTGATATTATGAGGATAATAGGTAAAGTTATTATGTTGATACAATGAGGAGATATTAGATGTATTTAATGAAGTATTTATGTATTACTTACGTGATGAGGAGAATGATGTTGGGTAGGGACTGGATAGGGAACATGTCTTTTTCTTACCGTGGAGAAAGTTTATGAAAGACACATATAGTCAGCAAGGTTTGTAGTGCAAGTTGTTTTTGGTCTGAAGTAACAGATGCAAGTAAATACTCAGTTAAATTTATGCAGAAAGGTTGGGTCTATGTGAAGTGTGACACCTTTTGTAATTAGGCAACATGTCAGTAATCTGTGCACTGGAAAGTGATTAAGTGTCTTGTTGGAAATTAATGTGAAGAATGTGACACTTTCAAATAGGAAGTAAGCTGGAGAATGTTTTTAGGGAATTAACAACTATACCTATACACCACTACATACTTGTACACTGTTGAAAGATAATGAGAAGTCAGAAATGTTTGTTTCTGAACTTATGAAATCTTTTTACTTACACTGAATCATACAAGGTAAGTCAAGAAAACACATCTGAACACTTGTGGGTAGATGTATTCAATATTCAAAAGGCTATATAAATTGAACTACTTATTGTATCAGACTATATACTTGAGACATATAACTGTTCTGTTACTATTTCTGAAAATCTGATGAATGATGGGAGTTATATGGTTACTTTTCTGAAATCATGATGAGGTATATACTAAGTTTTTGAAACATTTTACCCCAGATGGCATACTTATAATGAATTTGTTTTGTGCTTGATGTGCACCAAGTGTTACAACCCAATAGTGGCTTACTGAAACATGTAATGATCAACATTTAATTGTACAGAAATTCTAGTTTTTAAGTTTTTAAAGTGTTTCACCACAACCATATCCCACACAATGACTTTTAAATATCTAAGTGGTGTTACATATTTTCTTTGCTGTTTTGTTATTTATGTAAGCAACTATGAGTATGGGAGTGATTCTTGAATGATACTAACAAGTACAAAGACTACTTTGCCACTGAATACTATACCCACACCGCATAAAAAAAAAACTGCATAACACTATCATTTTTGTAAATACCTTGAAGATACTGTCTGATAACTAGTAATATATGTATACTATTCTTTGTCTTTGAACTACTTGTAAACAGAAGGCACCATGCGATTTTATGTAGATGTCTATGACACAAAACAAGCAAATCCTATTTTCACCGAAGTGCGTAAAAGATATCGGGCGAGTTATTGACATCTGTGGGCACTTGCTTCCCTAAAATTTTGTGTATTACCTTTGTGGACATTGTCCAATTAAATCCGGTTTTAAGTGAATATTCAACCAGAAATGGTATGTAAATTTCAGACAACACCATGATCTGGAGAGGATATTTTCATTTTTATGCTTTCAGTGTTAGTTATATGACATGTTCTATGGACATTTACCATAGTGTTAATAAATATGTTATTTCATTGATGTTGTATATTATCCTCACCCACGAGTTGAACCAAACTGATAGTGAACTGGGCTGTGTGTTTAAACACACTACATGGTACCCTCAACTGGACTTGGACTTAAATTGTCATAAAGAACTTTTAGTTAAGTGCTAGATTTTACAATGTGGTATCCCGAATTGAAGCTGTGTCATGTTAGCACACCGGACTTATATTTGAACTACTATACACACAATCTAGTATCCTGGAACTGAGTAGTGCTTATATAGCACACAAAACTTTAACAAATGCCTTGACGTTTTAGTAGTGTCTATGCTGCACACAGTATTTCATGAACTACTGACAATGTAAAATAGTACTGTAGCCATGGTAGTGCCAAAAAGGTACAGAGGACTTGTTTCTAAGATATGGTATCGCATTTTTCGGTAGCAAAATTGGTATAGTAATCTACAATAGTGCAAATGATATAGTATTTTACAGTTATGATGAAAGTAACAGAAAAGACTGTTTTCAAAATAGTATTAACTTTTCAAAAAATTTAGTAACTTTAGGAAGTCAATTGAATAAGAAAACAAATCATTTATCTTAGAATTTTCTGCATCCAAGTTAAAATTTTCAGATTGCTGAGTGTTAGTTTTAGTCTTGTTACCCTTAATGCATTAATATTTGCTTTACAGTTTTTGTCTTAGTGTAAGTATTTTTCTTTAATATTGCTAATTAGTAGTTATACAAAATTCATCAGCATTATGACATCGGACCTTTTTTTGTTTTTTTTTTTTTTTTTTTTTTTTTTTTGCGAGAAGTAACCCATTCAAATTTATTTATTTACTTTTTTCCAGATGAGTTAGTATTTGCTTTTGCCTAAGGGTTTGCCTGGTATTCTTTTCGCTCAAACTTCATATCAGTTAGGAACTCATTTTTATGTTTCTCTGGTTTCTTGTTGAAATGCAGATTCTGAAAGCCTTGTTTATCTTGGAATTTTCTCATGAAATATTTCACATATGTGGTTAGGGAACATTGGATTCTGAATTTTATACACTGAAAAATGTTGTTGGAAATATCCTTGGAGCTATGTCCACTCCTAAAAATCAAGACCATCAACAGTATGAAGAAATCTTTGTTTATGTGAATATATATTTTCATAATTGTTCTATTGCGATGATGATGATGACAAAAATTGCTGTCCATCTAACACTGGTGGCTCATGCAAAATTTTACCGATGTGCTACAATACTACAAATATAAACAGATTTTTTTTGACTGTATCGTCATGACAGGATTGACTTAATACTGTTGTGATATTAGCTTTACATAACGAACTAAGCTCATGTATGATATTTTTATCTACATCTATGTAGATACTCGGCAGTTGGTCACATGATGCATGGCAGAGTGTAGCCTTTACCAGTGGTAGTCATTCCCTTTCCTGCTACACTCAAAATATAGCATGGGAGAAATGACTGTCCACCTTTGTGTGGGCCCTAATTTCTCATGTCTTATCTTCTTGGTACTTATATGTAAAATATATTTGGTGGCAGTAGAATCATTCTGTAGTCGGAGTCAAATACCATTTCTCTAAATTTTCTCAATAGTTTTCCTCAAAAACATCGTCTTCCCATTTGAGTCGCTGAAGTATCTCCATAATTCTTGTGTGTTGTTCAAACCAACTGCTAACAAGTCTAGCAACACACCTCTGAACTGCTTCAATGTCTTCCTTTAATATGATCTGTTGCTAATCCAAAATACTCAAGCAATATTTGAGAATAGATCACTAGTATCCTATATGACATCTGTTTTACAGGTAACCACAAAACTGGTTATCATCCACCTTCACTACCACAATCCTCACATGCACATTCCATTTCATATTGCTTTGCAACATTACATTCACATGTTTAAATGATTTGACTATGCCAAGTAGCACACTACTAATGCTGTTACAGAACAAGTTTCTTTCCCTGCTCATCCACATTAACTTACATTTTTGTACATGAAGAGATAGCTGCCATTCATGACAACTAGGAATCTTCAAATAAATTTGTAGTTGAAATATGGACAACAAGCAACCCTATAATGGAATGATGATAATGAAAATTTGTGCTGGGCTGGGATTTGAACCCTGATTTTCTGCTTATTGCAAGATGTCATGTTACCATTAAGCTATCCAAGCATGCCTCATGGGCAGACTCGATCTTCTATATGTTGTTAACCATGTGTCTATAACCTACACTAGTACATCCATTATGTCTATTCCCATACAGGGGAGACATTTTAATTGAAAGTCACTTGCCCAGTGTTGGCAGTTAAATAAAATATTGCAGTGCCTGTGTTGTTCAGAAGTACAATGTAGTGGTCTGTCTGACATGTATGTATGTCCAGAGGACCACTGCATCACACCTCTTACACAAAACAAGCAGTGCAATACTGTATCTTAAGTAGAAATCTTGTCTAAGGCATCTTGTATCCCATTACAGTCACACAACAGTGAAATGTTTCTGTACATCACAGCATTATCAGTAAATAAACAGATTGCTGCCCACCCTATATGTTTATGATTTCCATTGTTTCTTTTTTGTTAATGCATTGATGTCCTAGATCTTTCACCCCTTCTACCCCACGCATTACTGCTCATGAATAACAAACATGGAAAGCAAATAACACACTGTACACATCACAAACACAAATCCAATGCTCTTCATACACTTTCATACTAAATTTTCTCATATACTCACTTTTTTACCACCACCTACAACCTTTTGACTTACAAATGTAGTAATCTTAACTAAATTGAATATATTAATTTTACCAATATATATTTAACTGTTTAAATGTATTTAAAATTTTATAATTGAAACTTTATCATTATGATGGGGGAAAAGAAGCACAGAGCAGCAAGAATCAAATGTGAGCTGACAAACTGCCAGCTGGTATGCTTGACCAGTGCACCATGGCACTGATATGTCAAGTATTGCTCACAAATCCCTCATACTTTACTCACAAATTATTAGAGAGAACTTTACATTTTTTATGGCCCATGCAGGTGACATATGACAGTAAGTTCAAAGGGGCATCAACCCATTTCTACTCACATAGTTTGATCCAAATTTGTTAGGATTTAAATTTGGAATAGGTGTACCTAACTCTAATTCTTCCTTTCTTCTCCAAAAATCTACTGGAAAAGGGCCTCTTCAGTAGAACACATACTGAATTTACCATATTGCTTTTACAGCACCTTACAAACATCTTCAACGAAAAATACTGACTTGTGAATGACATCATGCCCTTAGTGCCACCAGGGATAATGTCACACCAGAGCATGTGCAATCAAAACAGCCAGTTTTATTGCTTTTTTGAGTTGAGCATAGTGTGGATGACCATTTCAGCTCTTGACACTTGTTTCTGGTTATCATATGGAGAGCACTACAAAACATTTTTTCGTCCATTTTATTTGCATACCAGCACACATTTTATGAGAAATGGTATAATTTTAGTGCAATGTTTACAGTGAGCTGTAGCATGTTAAAACATGATCACCAGCCACACTGCCATCAGTAGTCAGCAACAAACTGGTGCAGGAAAATCACTAAAGTAATTCCTGAAAACTATCAGTTTTGTCATATCTCCACTACCATAACTTTTTACAGACTTCTTCGAGCATTTTGTATGGGATCACGTCCAAATGATTAGGCTATCATGAGTTCTGTGCTCGTTGTGTTCCAAAACGACTTTCTGAGAATCACAGAACTCAGCTGATGACTGCTTCTCTTGACAGTCTTCTCTCAATGTGTAGAAATTAGGGATTAAGGTGGGTAAGAGGATCGTTGAGGGAGAATTATGGTGAATTAGTGGGGAGTTACTCTTTGTATAACAGTGCAGATGGAGATGACACAGTGATTAACATGTTGAGAATTGATGGAAGAAGTAATTAGTACCTCTGGTGTAGTGTTTTAGGCTGGAAGCAGTAGACTATAGGTGTTGATAAGCAAGAGTGAAAATTTCTTCAGTGGGTTCATAGCAGCAAGCCATAATGAGATGTATTGAATGGTTGGACTTACGAGTTTCAGAAGAAAGTAGAAATTGGTGCGCAGGTGGTCTTAGGACTGAGAAATGAGAAATTCCACAGAGTATTTTTTAGAAGCAATTGGAGGCCATGCTACACTTCTTGACTGCAGTTGATTCAGCAAGTCTTGTCTATTGATTACATTACCACCACCAATTATCATCATCATCTGGAATCTGTTGTTTGTACAACAGCTACAAAATTGCAGTAAATATAAGGCATACCTGGTAGATTTCTACAGCTGTATCTGAAAGAACTTCTCTGTATTCAGTGAGATCAAAATTCTGTAGACACTGTTCATTCTGTAGCGATGTGTTTTCTGTTTGGAATGTTTTGTCTCCACTATACTGTTTCAGATTATGCAGAAGCCTCACAGTATTTGAAAGCCACAAAACCATTATATCAATATCATCATGGCCTTTCTTAGTAACTTTTTCAATGGTGTAGATAGTTGCTGTCAGGAGTAACTGTACTTTCTCATAATCATTTTGACAGTCGGCATGCCTAATGTACATGAACAAAATGTATGCAGGCAATCCTGGCAGTAATGTTACAGCAATATGTGGCTTTAATTCTGTAATTAAAAGAACGTAAAATTCATAAACAATGGAAGTACTTCAATAAAGAGAACACATGAGTGAACATAATGAAAAATTATTCAGGCATATATATTGACCAAATATCACATGCCTAACAATATGTCTAATATCCTCTTTGTGAAACTCAAAAATTCTTTGGTAATGTCTTTCCTTCTTTCTTATCCCTCTTCTGTTATTCCTTTGATCTTGCCTCTTCACTAGCACTTCCTCTAGTGAGTTTTCAGCTGTTTCAGCATTGTTATCTAATTTGCTGGAAAACACTAGGGGAAAAAAGTAATATTGTTTCTTGAGCAGTTACACAATCATTATAACAGCACCTCTCAAAATAAGGAATAATTTTAACATCCTGTTTATTGGTCTTCAAAATATACTTACACCCTGCATCCTTCAGCACTTCAGTTTGCAATTTTAAGCTGTTCCGGCATTTTGAAAGTTCCTCTTTAGCTAAATCTAGTTTTTCTTGAAGAACCTGGAATTTGTACACAACACATTTAGAAATAATTAATATATCCAAAATGTATTTTGCCATTTGCACTGATTGTGGTAAAAGTATAAGGAAACAAAACGGTATTTGCAGGCAATGGATTGGGAAACAATAACAAAAAATAATAAATGTGGGATTAATTATAAAACTGCTGAGGAAATGATTGCACTACAAATTGCATCTATTTGCAAACCATTACAAGAAAAATCCCAGTGATGATGTTAGATGAAAAAGATCTTGCATTTCTCCTTGGACCATACTGATTTTTTCAATAATGATGGATGTGCAGGATTTATGTAAAGTTCCTTATTATCAAGTGAGAAGGTATCATGAAAGGTTATCCTCAGGAGTCACATTCTCTGGCCACATAAGTCACATTCTCTGGCCACATAAGTTGGAACAATATAGTCATAAGATATATTCATTGTATCTCTGTCAATTAAACCTTATACTTATTTCCTCACAAATCATTTGTAATTATTGGTCCATGTACATTGGGTGAAGTTTATAAAAACACAAGAAACTAAATACAGTTCATCAGCATTCTTTAAATAGGGACTTCATAGTTCAAGGATATATTAAACAGGTTGGGAAGCCACAGAAGATGATAACAGCATTTACAATCATATAGTCATATCAGGAGGGTGAAATCTGTAACTCTGGGCGTACCAAGAGTATCCTGAGAGGAAGCATTCAGTAAGTAATTTAAAGAAGGAGTACAATGCTTTAACATTTCTGGCTCGGTTCTTTACTGCATTATGAAAATGAAATCTGCAGCTAAATGACAGATGCAAAGCTGCCATGATTTTTCTATGCTCAAACCAGTAGGTTGTATACCATAATCAAAGAAATGAAGCAGATGATGCAATACTGGTAGAAACTATACTGCTTTCAGAATAAGATTTTCACTCTGCAGCGGAATGTGTGCCTGTCAGGAAGTTTCACTATACTGCTTGCATATAGTGGCAATGAACTGCTAACTCATTACAAAAACAGCAATAAATTGGATAATAATATTTTAAAATATAACAACTGGAATTTACATAATTATTCGTGGTATTAGCAAAGTTTTCTCAGATGAGCTGCAGCTTGGCACAGGGTAAATGACAGCCAGTTGAGTCTTTAATTAGTACCCAACACAGTCAACATGTCTGCAACACATATCATTGTAAATATAATGCTTTCAATCAAAATTTCCATAATCAATCTGATGTTCATGACAATTTTCGTAACACATGTATATCTTCCAACATGCCTGTGTGAGAAGTGAAACCATTACAGATATGTTGACATTACAACATTTTATTTCTGCGTAAAGAATATTTCACATCACGTTGCTGTTAACCTAATAAAAATGTACTGGTAATCTAATAACTTACATATTCACACACGCCTTATTGCCACATTCTGCAAAGTAGACGTGAAAGTTAATTTAGCATCAGTTCCAGTCAACTCTACTCTTCATGAAAGAATGCCACTGACATAGGAATGAAGGTGAGTGACCATTATGTGGAATTGTGATGAGGTTGGGTGAATGTGCATTGCTGTTGTTCAACTTTTAACATATTGTTTCTCAGCCACTCATGTGCACTAGTCCTGTCCATTATCTTAGTTGCCTCAGCCAGTTTCCAGCTGCAGAGCTTCATGATAAACCAAGTTACTTCTCATACTACAGGAAACAGACTCAGAAGGAGTATGGATTTCAGTTTGAACTTTTCAGTGCTCCAGGCAAGTGTGTTTTTAAGTGCAAGTACATTTCTTAGGTAAGCACAGCCCTTCCATCAGATTGGAGTGACATTAGTTAGCTGGAAATTAGTGTTTGAGACAGTGAGATCAATGTGGGAATGTTTAGCTTCAATAGAAATTTTTAGAGTAATGCCTTTGTGTGAGTCTTTCTCCATTTACATTGACTTTGAACTTCCTTTTTAGTTATTATTGACAACAGCTGCCAGTAGCCAGCTGGAGGTGATGTATTCAACTGACAGCATTTATCATTTTCCAGTCCAGAGCTCATATCTCTGAATCTGTCCTGAAAGTAGTTTGGTAAGGACAGAGTTTTCAATTATTGACTCTGGAGTAGTGAGAAGTTCAACCCTCTCTCTCAGGTCAAGTCAAGGCTGGCAACCCTTATTTCAACTGACTGGGTAGTGTGGCAGTGCCGAGAAGTTATCCAGTTCTACTAATATTTATTTATTTATTTATTTATTTATTTATTTATTTGTCCATATAAATCTCTTTTTAAGTACATATATTGTACACAGGATATTGGACAGAAAAAATTTTTTGGCTATTGGATTTTCAAATATCAAACATAAATTTTATAAATTTTTATGACAAATTGGATCTATACAGTTAATAATTACAAATTTTTGAAATACTGTATATTTATAACTTATTTCTACAATTAAAGATACAAATTACATTTTTTCTTGCATAAGATACTGTGAGACTGAATAGTAGCAGTTTTTCAGAAGGTAGGATGTCACAGACTTTTTAAAGCTTTGTAGTTCAGTAAGAGATTTTATATGTCTTGGTAATCTGTTGTAAAGTTTTGTTCCTGCATGATATACACCTTTTTGGCATAATGTGGTGTTACAATGATTGACGTGTATGTCACTGTCTGACCTGGTACTGTAATCATGGACACTTTTGTTTTGAGGAAAAAGGTTTTCTTTTCTCAGTATGCTTTTTTTGACATGTGTGACTATTTCCAGTATATAAATGCAGGGAAGGGGTAGGATCTTTAGATCTTTAAAGAAAGGTTTGCATGATTTTCTGCTGCTCACTTGTTTCATTATTCTTATAATTGCCTTTTGTTTCCTGAAAACTGTTATGGCCTGATGTTCATTTCCCCAGAAAATGATACCGTACTTCAGTATTGAATGTACACGAGCAAAGTATACAGCCCTAACTGTTTCTGCACTAGTACTGTTGCAGAGAATTCTTACCACATAGCTCATTTTTGCTAGTTTTGAATTCAGGGCTGTGATATGAGTGTTCCATTTAAGATTTTCCTGGATATGAATCCCGATAAATTTAGTTTCATTGACAGAACTAATGTTTTGGTTATCCATACATATTACAGGTTGTGCCGGATTTTTATTTTGATCAGTGTGGAAATTCATTAGTACAGTTTTTTGGGGATTAACTATTAGCCTGTTTCTGGTAAACCATTCAGACACTCCTTTTGTAATATCTTTTGCAGATGCAGTAAGATTTTCTTCATTATTCCCTTCAATCAATAGACTGGTGTCATCTGCAAACAGTACTGGTTCAGAATCCCTAACGTGTGATGGGAAATCATTAATGTAGACCAAAAAAAGAAAGGGACCTAAAATGGAGCCCTGTGGAACACCATGAGTTAGTCCACATGGTTCTGAAACGTGTACCTGGAGTTCATTTCCTTCTGTGTACTTAATTTCAGTTACCTGAGAACGATATTCCATAATAATGCTTCAGAGTGAATCTACAGAGCAGTAAATCACATTATTTGTGTAGCACACTGGCCATTGCTAAGAGTAGTGCATTCCAACTGCTGCCATGGATGGAATTGCATGCAATGCCACAGAAGCTCTGACATATGGACAAAAGGAATGTTTCAAACCCAACATTGCATAGTAATGAATGCAGCCATAAGGGTGATTGTTGTTTTAGTAATATAGTGGAGTTTAATAGCTGTTATTAAAATAGAATAAAAAGTTATGAAAGTAGTGATAAAATTATAATATGGTTTATAGGAAATTAGGAGTAGCATAGTATACAAATACTAGTTTGACAAAGAGAGAATGAAATTTTTCACAGAAAAAAAACAAACATGAAGAAATTAAGACTGAAGATGAGTTGTGTAACAACTGCAGGTGTAAATTGATTCCAATAGAAAATAAACTGTTTTTTTATTAACAAGAATATGAATTTTATTGGCTGGAAAGACAATTTCTGTCAGAGTTTTGCTTAATTGAATAATAAAGGTAATTATCTCATGTTAGTGCGTAGGTGCTCACCCAGAGGATACCAGCTTTAATGGTGATGATGGAAGAAAGTTTCATCACAGGAATCTGGACAAGGGGATGACGCAGGGAAAAGGTGGAAGCAGAGAAGAGAGGTGGGGTAACATCCCTAAAGTGTGTCACTCAGTCATTATGAGAGGGTATTTTGTACTGTTGGTTATTCCTCAATCAAATGTGAATGTAAAGTTTTACAAACACCCTCCAAGGATTTGATTTGAAGAATGAAGTATGTGAAGTGAGAGTTTACTTTCATTCCATGCTAATCTGCAATGACAGAAAAATACTGCACTGCAAAAGCACTCAGCACAGTCAACTACACAAGAAAAAAAAGAGAAAAAATGAAAAAAAGAAAGAAGAAAAATGAAATGGACACTTCACTGTTGGGTCACAAGATGAAAGCAACAAACATTTTCCACTAGTACCTGACAGAGAAAGCAGCATGGTATTTGTGCCCAGCCATGAAGTTCAGCATTAAGTAAGGGACTAACTGGAAACATCTAAAAAATTGGCATAATTATGAACTCTTGAAAAGACCACAGAAAACTACAAGTATTATTGCTGATTTGGCCTCAGTCCTCTATGCATTCTCCTATTGTTAAGTTTTGTTACTGAGAAGAAAGCATAGAATTATACATTGTTTCCCCATTATAGCAGTCTGTATTATCACCTCTTCATGGATGTGTGTTTCCTCCTAAGACATCCTGTACATGCTATAAGCTGTTTTAATGAAGTTTTTAAACATTAATATGATCTGAATTAATATTCACCAGCTTTTCTGAAGTCACTCTTATAGTTTCATGTTGCATAAAAGTTTCAGTTTGAGTTTGTGGGCTTTTAGTTAAACTTGGAGACAAAAGATTCTGCTGATTATCATTCTCCTCTCTGAGTTTCTCATTTTCTTGTTGGAGTTGTTCTCTTTCTGCTTGCCTCTTATTTTTCTCTTGGTGCAATTCATCTTCCAGCTGCCTACATGAATTTACAGTTTAAAGAGTTAATGAGTCCCAGACATAACTAACAAAAATAAGATATGGTACTGCATTTTTGCACATACCTGTTTATCTTCTTCTGTGCTTCAAATGCCAGTACTAGCTCCACAACCTCATTTATTAAGTGTACATGATTTCCATAGTTGATACTAGCAACATTCTTCAAACCTTCAGTTTGCTTTGCTAGAATACAGTGTAACTGAATGCATTCCTCTCGCCATCTGTCAACTTCTAGTTGCAGCTGACTGTACTGCTCTGAATGAGAACAAATTCATAACACTGTCATAAATAAATGAAATTAATACTAATTCAAGTATAACAAAATAACACCAGTCGTGCAGAAAATCAGATGTTATGCTGTTGAACAGTCACCTGTGAATGTCAAGTTACCATCCCTAGAGTATTTGGAAACACAGACTTAAAATGCACATCAGAAACACATTCTCAAACATTATATCTATTATATTTGTTTTAGTGTTATAGCAATTTTATACCTTTAGCATGTAGTATGATATAATAATTATTTCTGTCTAGAACTGGCAGTATTTGTAAAAACCTGCACTTACAGAAGTCCTCAATTATTAGAAAGAGCGTCTATGGAGGAAAAAAAAACTGTTTTTCAGAATGAAAACCATGAACTTGGCCATTTGGGAACAACAGCAACAAGAAAGATCCTTACTATGATGAAGGAACAATTTGAACTTACTTAGCAATTCTTCTCGTCCTGGTCCATTATCTAATGTTTTATTAGAACAGCAATCATTGAATGATAGCTGAAGTTTAGTCATATTTGCATGTAATCTTCGATTTTCCACTTCCAGTTGCTGCAACTGAAATTGAAATATAAAAGGTGTCTCAAGAATGATGCCTCAGAGATAACAGATACTTAAAACAGAATTAAACTGACTCAACACTGCTCAGTTTATGTTCCTGGCTAAAAACAGATTTTTATGTAATGATGTCACCTATCATTTTATATGTACAATTTGAGGCACCTTAATATGCAGTGGTCTTTGTAGTATTGCATACTTGAGATTACCTCAGAGTCTGTCACACATCTATAAGTATGAAGAACATTGTCTCTTAACTGTGTCCACGTTGGAGTCTATTTCCCAACAGAGTATTTGTTAAACAAACATGCTGTAAAAATGTCAATTTTCTCTGGTCCTCTTCCCTAACAGTTAGTTGAAAATGGAGCTATTTATACTTTTTAACACTACTGGTGAGTGGGGTTGTTCATATTAGTAATTGGGTCTTTTGCAGCTCTGTTTATTTTATAATCAGTTTCATCATACCAATAATAAACACCCACAGCCACTGCACATACCAAATGTTTAACAGTGTCATGTGTAGCCTGCAACATCAAATGTTGCCTAAAGAAATAGTTGTTTAATGTTATGGACTAAAATCTACATCCAAGTTTTATTTCCATTTCAACACCATGTCTAAATGCCATAATAAACATTTTTAAAATACTCTAATGCTAACTATGAATGAACACTTTTTAAAAAACAAAAATTATGACATTGTAGCCTCGTTGCCTGGGAGGCCCCATCCAGGAAAGTTCAGCCCCGGGTTGCAAGTCTTATTTCAGGTGACGCAACGTTGGGTGGCTTGCATGTCAGTGGTGGTGGTGGTAGTGGTGGTGGTGATGGTGACACAACACGGCCAGAAATCGAACCTGGGCCCACTGCGTGGCAGGCAAAGACATTGCCACTCAGCTAAGCAGGTTGACTACTAATAACAAATCAACATACATACGCTGCAGACCACCATATAGTGCACAGCAGAGGATACTTTGTGCCACTATTAATCACTTCCTCTCCTGTTTGACTTGCAAATGGAGCAATGAAGAAATGAATATCTAAAAGCCTCCATACAGGCCCTAATTTCTTACATCTTATCTTCATGATCCTTATGTGAAATGCATGTTGGTAGCAGTAGATTCATTATGTAGTCAGCCTCAAATGTTGGTTCTCTAACTTTCAGGAATAATGCCTTGCAGAAAGAGCATTATCTTTCCTCAAGGGATTCTCATTTAAGTTCATAAAGCATCTTCATAACACTTGTGTGCTGATGGTGCCATGTACCCCTCATTCACCTAAAGGGATTAGCAACCCCTCAGACACTGAACCATCATGGGCTTGCATATGTACAAGGTATTGCCTCACTGCATTGAACTGATCACATAAAGGATGACAGACAGCAGGACGAGCACCACCAGAGGTCCTCCACGTCAGGGACCTATTTCCTCAACTGGGTTGTGTGCAGAACTGGATTGGCATAAATTCCGCCATGTCCCATCTATACAGGACAGTGCAAGCCAACACGATTTGACGGTTCACCACACCAGGGTTCTGGGCCAAATTCACACACAAGCTCTAAGCAGCTAATCAGTCAGGGCCTGATCAGAAGCCCCCACAGCAGCACTTATAACTTTCCAGTGATATCCTGAGACATACCTGTCAACCAACTATGTTGAGCACTCAACCTCTGTCATTAGGGACTATCTGTGGCATGGTCTTCATGCCCCACAATGTTTATTCACTGAGTGTTCCAGGTGTGTGCCTGTTAGTGTCAGAGAAGTTGTATTATATTTTATTGAGAAGAGTTTTCCTTTGTTATTAAATCTCTCTATTGTGGTTGTAATAGACCCTTGTTCTTGTTTAGCTGTATCTTACTATTTCTTATCAAGCATCTACCCATGGGACAAATTGCAGATTGAAACTACTGGTAACAAATCCAGCTGCCCACTCTGAACTGCTTCATGTCTTCCTTTAATCCAACCTGATGGGGATGCCAAATACTTGAATGAATGAATAGCACTAGCATTCTACACACCATCTCCTTTATGGATGAGCTACACTTTGCCAAAATTCTTCAACTAAAATGAAGTCTACCATTCACCTTCCCTACTGCCATTCTGAGGTATTCAATCCACTTCATATCTACATCTACATCCAATCATTTGACTTATGTCGTACTGCACAACCACAGAAAAAAAACCTATACAAAGGGTAGAAACTGGCACATCCCCATTATGATTACAAAAGTGGCCTCCTGCTGCTGCTCATTTGATACAGAATTCTTAGGATAACACAGCTATAAAACATTCTCACAAAAATAGGAGTATGCCATGCTGAAACTTTTGCTTCCACTGATAGAAATACGTTGCACAGAAGCTCGCTAAAAAGTGTATAATCAACTGTTTGAAATATTTCTCAATAATAGTTGCAAAGAGGATCCAAGTTTGTATCATTTATCCATCTTATTTGCTAAGTGAATAACAATTTCTGATAATTAGACAAAGTTAATTAGCAACAGTTAGAAGAAGTACCCTTTTAAGAAAGTGTCATTTGCAGCCTGTCTAAGTTTTCTGATTTATCATGGTATAGTTCTCTAACTGGATTCTTTCATGTCATGGTATAGTCCTCTAAATACATGTTTACATTAAGTATATCCCTCCTAACAAATCTTTCTTACTACTATATTGAAAGTCATTACTGAATTGAATCTTTATAATAGGAAATGTTCCCATACATCACAGCTATTAACTACAGGCAGTGTAGATAACTGTTATGAGCCTGTAACAAGAGGACTGAGTGGAGAGCAAAAAGTTTCACTTCTTAATCAATACTGGTTCTATGATACTGGTATAGGATAATTGCGGATTAGAAACTGACATTTGTTTTATGTGGGTGACATGAGCTGCGTACAATTTAATAAAGTATTGAGGAAGATTAGCTCAACATCCTTCTGGTAATGACAAATCAACCATGTCCTACTCAACAGTGATATCTCATCATTCACCATAACTGATTTAGGAAAAATAAAAAACATGTGTTTGAAACCTGGGAAAATAGGCAACTTTATCTCCACAAAAAATTAAGACCTGCCATGCAAGTGCATGAGGTCGGGCTTGCTGATCACAGCTTACTGTAATTGTGATAGTGCTATAGGTTAACATCGACAGTGATCTGATAAACAATTAACCATTATGATAAAATTCTCTTGGCCTCACAATAACATCAAATGGTGTAAAATCATCAAGCCCTTGGGCCAAGTACTCCTCTGCCATTGTCAAGTGGTGACTATCTTTTGGTTGCTGCCATCATACTTATACAGCAGTGCTTCCTTCTTTGTTGTCACTGGTGTTTGCTCCACTGCCATATAGTGTAATACTTTCATTGCACACCCACAGCACCCACTTCAATTTTCTGATGGTAGGGTCCCAAGGCTTGCTTAACTATAGGCCATCAACTTCATTGAGAGTGTTGTTACAAATTTTTATCTCTATTGCTTTTTTAATTATGATATCCTAGAAACAACACATCTGTGTAATAACTGATGTCTTTTTGAATGAAATGTGATGTCTGTTTTCCAGAGCATGCTCTGCTACCACTGATCCCTCAGGGTAACAAAAGTGAAAGTATCTTGTGTTCTACTCAGCACTGTTCATTAGTATGCACAGTCTGTCCAACATAAAAATATCCACACCCACACAGTATTTTATGTACTACTGGCATTCAGACACCTATACCATCTTTCAAAGGACTGATGAGTTGTGAAACTTTTGTTGGAGCCCTGATGACCGAATCTATTTCATGCCTCTTTAGAAAATGGCTGATCTTTCCCATTATTGAGCCATTGAATGGAAAAAACACAAGCTTATATTTCTTCTCGGGGCCCTTCTGCTTCTATGTTTCTGGGAAGATGGCTTATGAAATCTGGCGATTGTTGTAGCTGTTTTCCTTGAATACTTTCTGTAAGTGACTCAGTTCCTTTGGCAACCTTCCAGTGTATGAGAGAGCTTTCTATTGATGCACCAAGGTCCTCAGAACAAAACATTTCTGTGACAGATCGTGATAGCTGTTAGCTAGCAGATCCCGATGTGTGTGGGTGGATTTCCAGTAAACACTGTGACTGAGACACACATTGCCTTACAGCAGATGAGGACATCAAGGAACAGCAAGGCACTATAGGTCTCCACCTCAATTGTGAACTTTATATTGTCATGGATATTGTTGATGTGATCCAAGAATTACCCCAGTTTTTTCACATCAATGAGACCAGATGACGAATGTGTCATTGATGTAATGATAAAAGCAATCAGACTTTGCAGGAGGCATGTCCAGCATGGTGTTCTCCATAAACAAGTTGGGTATAACTAGAGCTAATGGACTTTCCAATGTGAGGCCGTCCATCTGATTTTGTATGATGGAGAATATAGAATGTTTTAATCAGACAAATGCTTTTCACTGGCTGTGGATCCTGCAAATCCTAGTTGCTTTTATCATTACATTGACAATACAATCATCATCTGGTCTCATGAATGTAAAAAGCTTGGGGAATTCTTGGACCACATCAACAATATCCATGACAACATCAAATTCACAATGGAGGTAGAGACTGGTAGTGCCTTGCACTTCCTTGATGTCCTCATCTGCCATAAAGCAATTTGTGTGTCAGCCACAGTGTTTACTGGAAACCCACCCACACATACTGCAGACTGCAGATACCTGCACATTAACAGCTATCACTATCTGTCACAAAAATATTCTGTTCTGAGGATCTTAGTGCATTGTGTGGAAGGTGTCTCAGATGCTGAAAACCTGCTGAAGGAACTGAGCCACATACAGAAAGTATTCAAGGAAAACAGATACACTAGTTACCAGATTTCACAAACCACCTTCCTGAAAACACAGGAGCAGAAGAACCCTGAATAAAACTCAAGGAAGCTTATGTTTTTTTCTGTTCTGTGGCTCATTAATCAGAAATATCAGCCACTTCTTAAAGGGGTATGAAACAGATTCAGTCTACAGGCCTCCAACAAAAATTTGACAACTGACGAGACCTGTAAAAGTGATGTAGGCCTCAGAATGCCAGGAGTATATAAAATACAGTGTGAGCACTGACAGTTATCTGTCAGACAGAACATGAGAGATGCTTTCCCCTGTCATGTCATAAGAAATCAGTGATAGTAGAGCATGCTCTAGAGTATTCACATCATACACATACATTCACATCATACTGAATTCAAAGAGACATCATTTATTACATAGAATAGTTGTTTCTGGGATAGCATAATTAAAGAAGTGATAGATAAAAGTTTGTGAAAACACCCTCAGCAAAGGTGGTAGCCTACCGTTGAGCAAGGATTGTAAGACAGCCACAGAAAGCTGAAGCAGGTGCAGCAGGGGCGCAATGCAAACATTACCCCATATGGTGCTGGAGTGAGCACCAGTGACATCATGTAAGGCAGTGCATCAGTAAAGGATGTTAGCGGCAACCAAAAGACAGTCACTACTTGACAGTTGCCAAGGAGCACTTGACTGAAAGCTTGTGAGTTTTAAACCACTTGCTGCAACTGGAAGTTCAAGAGAGTTTTAGTGGTACATATCACTGCAAAACAATGCATTAATATAAATCCTCCATAATATTTTAAATGACTCCATATCATACTTAATCAACATGGAATGAGGTTCAGAAATGTTATATTTATGTATGGCCAACTTCACTGACTTGTACATCACTAAAACTAACCGACTTACAGCTAAGATCTTCCCAATTTCATATTCAAAAAAGATAAAAGGAGCACTAACAACTAGCCCCATGTTAGCACTTTGCCGTCCTCAAATCTCGTACAAATTTATACACTTGGCGCTGGCAGCACTAATTCAGATTACTTGGCTTGTCACTGGCCACTTGTCACCTTTCCATAGATGACAAGCTTCTAAAACATTGACTTTTGTGAGCTTTAATTTTCCAGAAATCCTCTATTTTCCATGTCATTCCACAAACTCAAATTTTCTTTTCAAGTAACTTCTTTGCAAGTTCTACACTGTTATAATAATCAGCCATGAAGAAGTGGTGCCACTTTCCCTCAGAAGGTGTCAATAGTTCCATCACTGTTTTTGCTAAAGGCTGTCCAGCACCGGAATATATCTCGAATGAAGAAATGTATCCTGTACTCGAATCACACAGCATCCGAATGAGTATGCTGTATTTCATAATTTTTAATGGATTATAAACTTTAAAATTTAACTGTCCACCCAATGGTGTCATTCCTTCATCAGTTGAGATGTTCTGACTTGGATTAAACATTTCTTCAAACTTTTTGGAATTGCACTTTGACTAGCCGGTCGGCATTATCCGGTTTACTGTTGCTGTTGGAAAAATGTAAAAATGATAATATTTGTCTGAATCGGTTGCAGGACATTACTATGAAATAAACACAAGTGACCTCAACTTACAACATTAGTCTTCCTTCTTCTCTGACTTTTGAACTATGAAAATGAAATGTGCATATGGCATATTTTGCCAGGGGTACCCTTTCAGGGAGTTTGTCAGCTGCAAGTCGTTTTAGTTGATTTCATTTTGATGACTTACATGCCGGTATTGATGAGGACAAAACAATACCCAGTCCCCAAGCAGAGGAAACTGCTGACTCTGCTGGTAATCAAATCCAGGCCCCTTAAATGTCATTCAGCCACACTGACCACTAAACTATGAAGGTGGGAGTGAACTATGAAATGCAGTTAAAAAAAGTTCATAATTGAAGTATCAAAAATTTCAGTTATATGCTTAAAATAATTAGACATCACTTTTGATTATAGATCTTCACAGTTATTAATTTACAAGATATGTCCACAAAGCAAGTTCCATTTGGTTATATAAAACAAACGTGCACAGACACAGACAGAAAAAATATTTATTGTAAAAAATCTGCAACTGTTAAACTACTTTTTTACATAGCTTCTAAAATTTTGTAGACACTTGTCATACCGTGACACAAGTTTTTGTATGCCTTCTTCATAGAAGGTTGCCACCTGTGTATTCAACTATGTGGTAACATGTTCTTTTAGCTTGTCATTATCATTGAAGTGTTGACTACCAAGGACAGATTTTAGGTGTAAGAAGAGAGCTAGGAGCAAGGTCTGGGCTGTACAGAGGATGATCAAATGCATCCCAGTGAAATTCTCATAAGAGCTGTGAGGTGGGGGAAAAAACACCACCTTTTGACAGTAATCCTTGGTGCTTGTTCTGTATTGCACGGCACAATTTCTTGATGGTTTCTCAGTAACCATGTGCATTGATTTCTTACCATGAGGCCAATCAATCAATCAATCAGCAAAATGCCTTTTCTGTCCCAAAAAACGGTGCACATGACTTTCAGAGGTGTCAAGATTTGCTTAGGCTTAACCTTTGTTGGGGATGAAGTGTGCCTCCATTCCATTGATTGCTGTTTTGTTTCAGGGGTGTCTTACATTACCCAAGTTTCGTCCCCCCCATGACTATCTGAGAAAGAAAACCATTGATTTCTTCACTGTACTGTGTCAAAAACTGAAGTGCACTGCCCATCCATTCTTTTTTGTGTTTTTCAGCAAGAAATTTGGGTACCCAACATGAGCAAAGTTTCTGAAGTTTCAGTTTTTCAGTAACAATTTCATGAATTAGTGATAGTGAGATTTGCAGAACTTTCATAGCAAGGGCACTAAGTGTAAACTTATGGTTGTGCTTAATCTTCTCTTCAATTGTGTGAACCAGTTCATCAGTAACCACAGACGGGCGTTCACTCCATTCTTCATCGTGAACTTGATCACGTCCTTCATTTAACAGTCTGACCCATCTTCTAACCATTGAATCACTCATAGCATTTTGTCCATAAACCTCACAGATTTGCCAATGAATTTCCTTTGGTTTAACTTTCTTTGCATTTAGAAAATGAATCGCAGATCTGATT
Organism: Schistocerca serialis cubense; assembly: GCF_023864345.2. Classification (NCBI taxonomy): domain Eukaryota; kingdom Metazoa; phylum Arthropoda; class Insecta; order Orthoptera; family Acrididae; genus Schistocerca; species Schistocerca serialis. Next base: position 854,049,553 of record NC_064640.1, read on the forward strand.
TCACACATGACGGCATTTTCAATTATGGCTGACATTATAAAGAAGCACTACAAAGCACATGTCGGCAGTAGCAATTTGAAAATGGCTTACATGTCTTCTCATTGAGGCAGAGTAACTGCTGCAGATAGAAATAGAAACAGAACTTAATTTGTGGACTACCCTCGTATTATTCAGTGTGGTCATTTAAAGATACAGAAGGGATGAAATTATCATGACTAGACTTTTGAAAATATATTTCTCATTTATCTGAAACAACTCTGTATCTTTATAGTAATTCTACTTTTTTAATAAAAATAAGGAAATGTGATTTTTGGATTATCTTAGAAGAGAATAATTTACAATAAGCACTGTAACTACTCACACCTCAAGTGGAGGGTCATTACTACAGTAGCACCGACAATGCCTGAATGATAAATTCTGATTTAAAGACCCTGTAGTTAGGTCACTATTCCCATTTAATTCTGTTCTTTGATGTGGCCAGTATTCATGAAGAACATATTTCTGTCAGTCTAATGTGATATTTTATAGTTTTAAACAAATGAAATGGTAGTTTCATCCCAAAAACAACATTGTGGTGTACATGCAGAAGGGAAAAAGCAGGGTTAATAGCACTGGGGGGAGTTTAAAATATTGCTTCTTTGGAAACAGCTCATACAAAATAATACCAGTTTTTAAATTTTTCATAAAACACAGTTTTTAAACTAAATATAGCATCACCTGGTTCCTTTAGCGGCTGTGAGGAAGTACATGAACAATGAGTATTATACAACTATTTTTTAACACTGGTTCAGTTTTAAGAAAATCTGCACATGAAAGAAATATTTTATGTACATCATGTTCCTAGCCAAGCATGTTACTCATATTCACTATCCATCAGAACTGCTAAAAACAGTTAAAGTTCAGTGCACAGGTTATTCCTCGCTGATAAGCTCGGCAATATTTACAGTTAACAGTGACTAAAATAGCTTTTTATGGATTTAAAATTTTTATTCAGTCATTGTCAGAGGAACAATACAATTCGTTTCTACATCTTATGTTCTCAAAGTCTCACACTATTTACTGACAACAGAAGTAAAATTATGCATCTTTCCATAGTATAGTTAACACCATAATCTTGAATTATGATGGAAATCAATTTTTTCAAGTCTCTGTTCCTTTTTACCTACATTTTAGCCCAAGAAATATTTTATACTTCAGCTAAAGCCAATGACTGATGTAGAAATATCTAGTAGGTGTTACACAAAATATATAACAGGAAAAACAAAAAGAGTCATTAAGATGAAAAGTTCACCTCGTGCAGATCTTCTCAAAGAGTGGGTCTGCCTATCACATTTATGATGGATTTACTAATAACCTCATTTGTTTTACTTTTAGCCATCTGAGAGCCTATTAGTATTAAATTTTAAAAAATGAAAAAGTGATTTTTGATGAACAATCAATATTAGTCTGCAGAGAAAGTAATATTTCAATAATTTACTTGAATTTGCAAGAAGAGCACCAAACTTCTGCCTGATACATGATACCCACAGTTAACAAATGTCACAGTACAGATTATAAACCAATACATAATAATAATCTTTCACACAAATAAGAAGATATAAGTAATGTCATTATGTCGAGTCATAATTAGAAAAACATGGCGTAAGAGCAAAAAATAAAAGAATTAGAAACTATCACAGCAAGTTCTTCCCCCCCCCCCCCCCCTTTCCCCTTTCAATAGGCAATTACATTTTAAAATCAAAGGTTTACTGTCAGTCATGAATCACAGCAGTTTGACAGCCTCCAGATTATCATGGCTTTCCAAAGTTGCTTAGGCTGCATATGATATGATGTGTTATTTCTTCATTAATTTTCATTTTATTGACAATGAATCATTCTTTGATGTCAAATGTGATTGTCTGTATGAGACACTTGGAAAACAGACACACACACACACACACACACACACACACACTTAATAGGGAGCATGTCCACCGTTTTCACATGGATAACAGCGGTGAGGTGACACATAATGGCATGTAAGCAGTGAGGTCTTGGTAGGTCACTGTAGGGAGCTGGCAATACACCTGCACACCCAAGGCACCTGATTTCCATAAATTCCAGGGGGGGGGATGACCTCTGATGCCACATTCAATCAGGTTCAGATCTGGCTAATTGAGGTGGCCAGCACATCAATTGGAACTCACCACTGTGTTCCTGGAACCATTCTGTCACACTCATAGCCCTGTGATATATCACATTATCTTTTTGAAAAATGCCACTGCTGTCGGTAAACATGATTGTCATGAAAGGATACATGTGGTCTGATACCAATGTACGATACTCCTTATCTATCATGGCCTAGCGTAAGCTCCACTGGACCCGTGAGTGTCTACTTGAATGTTCCCCAAAGCATAATGGAGCCACTGCCAGCTTGTCTCCATTCCAAGTGAAGGTGTGAAGGAGATGTTCCACTGGAAGATGACAGATTTGCACCCACCCATTGGCATGATGATGATGGCATTGGGATTCAATGCTCTGCCACTGCACCAATGTACAGTGCCAATGGTCACTTGCTCTTTTCAATTGTAGTTGTTGATGTTGTGGTGTTAACATGGGCATATGCTTGGGTCATTGGCTGCAGAGGCCCATCATTACGAGTGTTCAGTGCACTGTGTGTTCAGACAAACTTGTACTCTGCCTAGTATTTAAGACTGAGGATTGTTTTGCTATAGTTTACTGCCTGTTCTGTTTTACCAGTCTGCTCAGCCTACAACGTCCGACATCTGTTATGAGTGGCAGTCCCTCAACCCCATGACGTTTGGATGTGGTATCACCATGTGTTGAAGGCAATCACCACAGCACTTCTCAAATACCTGACAAGTTGTGGAGTTTCCAATATGCTCATGCTGAGCCTCGGGCCATTACCATCTGCCCTCACTGCCGTCAGTCAAACTCAGACTGCGCACCTTCCCCATTCTACACGCGCGCGCGCGCACACCCACGCACGCACGCACACACTGTGTGTGTGTGTGTGTGTGTGTGTGTGTGTGTGTGTGTGTGTGTGTGTGTGTGTGTAGCAGTCATTCCTCACAAGGTGACACTGCTATTGATGGAAGGTTGGTGACCATAATGTTCTGTGCATGTCAACCAGTAACTTGCAATATCTCTGTAACACATTGTCAAATTACATTATCATGGCGAGTCCCAACAATTTAAAAAAATTATATTATTTCTGACAAAAATTACTTACACAGAATGGACAGAAAGAAAGAAGTTAACTTGATTTCTTTATCATCACAGTAATTTCTTTTGTATGGTTGATATGGATATTGTGAAAAAGCTAAAATGTTTAAAAAAATGAGACCATACTAACTGATACCCATATGAAATGAAACAGAAAATCCATTTTTAAATATCCTTATCAGGGTACAACTCCATATTTACCTTTTAACATGAAATGCCTTAGTCTGAATGGAAATCTCTAGGTAAATAATAACAAAGGCTTGCTGGAGGCCCATTATGCACACAGTAACTAGTACAAAATTGATACTAAAAGCCAGTCATACCTGTAAATCACTTACACATAGCAGATCTGATATTCATTTACATGGCAGTACTGGCCAGAAACCAAATTCTTGTAACAACTTCCACACTTATATTTGTACTGTTCATTTACAGACAAACCACATTATGATTACAACAAAGTAATTTGGCACTCATAAGTGGCTGGAAGTAACTTGTCACTAAAAAAAGGAAAATAAAAAAAGCAGTCCTGCCTGAGTACAGGAGATACAACTTTACATTTAAGAGGCCTGGAGTAAATTATAATAGATACCTAGTTTTCAGACAGTGAGGAATGACTGCAAATGAAAAACAAGATCATCCTGAAATTAATCATACAAGTTTTACCTAAGTGTTAATGAGGAACAGATGATGAAGAAGCAGTATAAGAGGAAGAAGGTGGCGAGATAAACAGAATACCAAAGATACAATAGAAATTTTTCTTTCATATTAGGCAAAAGTGAGAATACGAAGGAACAATCAATGTCCTTGAAAGAAAAATGACTTATGTATTTCAGTTTCTTCATGGTTACTGATCTGTCAGATGACAACATTTTATTTCTCTGTCTCCTGAACCCTATTTTTCTTGAAATAATTTTAACAAAAAGGAATAACAGTCTAGTAGTGCCATGACATTTAAATAAACCATCATTGTGGAGAATTAAGAGAGCTTAAAACACTGCTCCACATAGTATATACACATTCTTTGACTTTTAGAACAAAGTTTTGATTTCACAGATAGAGGAGGAAAAATGACAGTTGTGTTGCAAGTAAACAAAGTTGTCATGACAACGTCTGTTTTTACATCTGCAAATATTTGTCGTTGACAGTGATTTAGGACATTATACAGATCCAAACACACACACACACACACACACACACACACACACACACACACAACCCCAGTACCTCCAGCCCTTTCCCCCCCCACTCGCACATGAAAGCCAAACATTAATCACATATTTCAACAAAAGCCATATGTACACAAATTGCAAACATTTTAAATAATTATAAAAGATATTTTATATATAATATTTTTGATGAACAAAATAACTGTAAGCAGATAGATTAACATAATAACGATATATTAAGAATGAAATGAATATTAGAGTGAAGGAATAAAGAAGTTTACATTTATAGGATGCTGATGACTGTTTAACATTAAATACATATCTCATTACAATTTTTACATTTATTACTTCAGAACTGAGATCTCCAGAAGGAAATCTACATAAACCTTGTAGTAGGGCACATTTCTGTTTTCCTGATGAACACTACTCTCACAAGTTTAAACTTTCTTCAGCATTGGTAGGTTCAAAACCTCTGGTACTTCTACATCTTCAAGCTTGATTTTTGATGGATTAAAAGGAAATCTTACTGGGAACATGAATTTTGTGTCCATCAGCAATGTGGCCTGCAAGAGCAACAAGGTTATGCAAATAGTGATGAATAAAATACACAACATGAACCAGTGTACTTCCATAGCAAAACACCCATACACACACACACACACACACACACACACACACACACACACACACACACACTTCTGGAGGGGAGATGGTGTATTCCTTTACCACAATGAGCAGTTATGTGTACCAGGAAATGCTCGCGGCATGCAGCACCATATTGCACAACATCATTTCACAGCTAACATGTGGGTGGGTTTGGTCAGTGAGTGCTTCATTGAGCAGTACCTTTTACCATCCCACTTATTATCAGACTTTTCTGGAACAGGTTCTTCCCAGTTTGCTTGAAAAAGCTACAGTAAATGTGACGCACAGCATGTGGTTCCAGCATAATGGAGTGCATGCTCATTTTGGATTGGCTATTCGTAGGTGTTTGAATAAGTCATTATTGCATTAATTGATTGGGCATGGTGGACCAGGTCACTCGATTTGAGTCTTGGTTTCTTTCTGGAGAGCCATGAAATCTCTCATGTATCGTAAGCTTGTGTAGTCTGAAATGGATCTCGTCACAAGAATTTTCTTTGCAGGTGTTGCAATCAAAAAAACTCCTGGTGTGTTTGACCATGTCTGGCAGTCAATGCATACTTTGATTTCATCATTGTTGAATGATAAAATTATACTTTTATACTTGATGCTTGCCAATCAAATGAAATAATGTGGAAACGAACTCATCAGTTGGCATGTTAATGATTTCATGAATGTATTCAAAAAGAGTATTGCCTAGGGGTCCTGAATAAACACAAAACATCTATGGCTTTTTGTAATACAAATATGTTATAATCACTAAATAGCACTTAACAGGAAACACTGTACATTAACTCCTCACATTGGTGAAGAGCCTTCACACTTTTTTTTATGTATTTGTTAAATCTTCTCAAAACATACCCAGCTGAGTTCAACTGCTTGAGTTTTAGTACTCCTATAGCTACATGTCAACTTTTGCAGCCCGTCCTTAACATATGACAATCACAATTTGTTTGCCCTGTATTTTTTACTCATTTGTTAAAATACTATGATAGTACAAACTCACTGTTAAATTATCATATCTGCGCTTGTTTGTAATGTACCACTCCACACATCACTTGTGTAGCTTGGTAAGACAGTTTATATTTCTTATGAACTACTAGTGAATGCAACTCCCACAAACATTTGTATTTATTAGGGCCATGTGGAAGGTCCAGGCAAAGCTTTGGCCTAGTTGTACACCATGGAGGTGTACGTGAATAGACCTCAAGTATATGGTGGTAAAGGCAAGGACTCCACTTCAGACAGAAGAGATCGGATGCAAACTGCACTTGTAAGCCCTGACCTGGGCTTCCAATGTGGGAATGAACCCCTGTACATGCCTAACCTTCAATGGAGGGACTCCGGCCTCCACCAGGAAGCTGGTCACTGGACTTGTGCTAAAAGCTCCCGTTGCTAGTTGAATGCCACGATGGTGTACTGGGTCGAGTAAATGCAATGCTGAGGGCACCGGTGTACCATAAACGAGACTCCCATATTCAAGGCAGGATTGAGCAAGGTCTCTGTAGAGCTGCAGCAGCATAGATTGATCTGCATCCCAGTTGGTGTTCCTCAGGTAGCAGAAGGCATTCAGGTGCTGCCAGCACTTCCATTTCAGCTGATGAAGATGAGGAAGCCACGTCAGTCGGGCATCAAAAACCAGTCTTAAGAATCTATATGTATCCTCTACAGTGAGTGGATCATCATTAAGTTAAAAGATCTGGATGAATGGTACGACACTGACAGAAGTGCAAGACGCACGACTTCGCGGCTGAAAACTGGAAGCACTGGGCTACAGCCCATGACTGCACCTAGTGGATGGCTCCCTGTAGGCGCCACTTGTAAAACCAGTACTGGAGGAGGTCGTCTGCATACAGAGAAGGCGAGACCAACACCCGGCAGCTGCTTCTAGACAGTTAATAGCCACTAAAAATAGAGATACACTCAATACAGAGCCCTGCGGGATCCCATTCTCCTGGATATGGGGGAACTATGGGAGGTGCCAACTTGGACACGGAAAGTACTGAACAATAGGAAATTTAGGATAAAAATCTGGAGCGGGCCCTGGAGACCACACTCATATAATGTGGCAAGGATATGATGTCACCAGGTCATGTTGTAAGCTTTTCATAAATCAAAAAATTCGGCAACCAGATGTTGGTATCTGGAAAAGGCTGTTCAGATTACAGACTTGAGGGAAACAGGTTATCAGTGGAAGAGTGACCCTGGTGGAAATCGCCCTGGCATGGACCCAGTAGGCCACGTCACTCCAGAACCTAACACAAATGCTGATTTACCATACATTCTGACAGCTTACAAAGAACGTTGGTGAGGCTGATGGGCCGATACCTATCCATATCAAGCGGGATTTTACTGGATTTGAGCACTGGAATGATGGTGCTCTCCCACCATTGCGATGGAAAGATGCTATCGCACCAGATCTGGTTGAAGATGACAAGGAGATGTAGCTTGTAGTCAGACAAGATATGTTTGATCATGTTACTGCAGATCCGATCTCGTCCAGGAACTGTGTCAGGGCAAAGTGCAAGGATGCAGAGGAGCTCCGACTTTGTAAATGGTGCATTATAAGGTTCATAGTGACATTGAGTGAACGAGAGGGCTTTCCTTTCCATCTACTGTTTGAGGGTGCAAAATGCTGGGGGATAATTCTCCGACATGGAGGTTGGGGCATAATGCTCAGCAAAGTGCTCAGAAATTGCGTTTGTGTCAGTAGGTAACATGCCATTGATGTTAATGCCAGTAACACCTGTCAGGGTCTGGTACCCACAAACACATCTGATCTTCATTCAGATTTGGGAAGGTGATATATGGCACCGAATATTCGAGACATACCTCTCCCAACATGCCTGTTTCCATCTTTTTATTAGGTGGTAAACGTGGGCACAGAGCTGTTTTAAAAGCTATTAGGTGCTCTAGGGAAGGGTGCTGCTTATGTCGCTGTAGAGCTCGCTGACACTCTTTAATGGCCTCAGTGATTTCTGATTACCACCAAGGTATTGACTTTCACTGGGGGGAACCCTAAAGAACAAGGGATTGTGTTTTTCGCCACAGGAATGATCATTATAGTGACCTGCTCAACTACCATCGATGGCATCTTGTGGGTAGATTCAGTGGTGACAGCAGAAGTGAAAGCTTCCCAGTCTGCCTTGTTTAAAACCCATCTTGTTGGACGTCCAGGAAGATGGGAAAGTGGTCACTACCACACAAGTCGTCGTGGGCTCTCCAGTGGACAGGTAGGACAAGTCCTGGTCTGCAGAAGGATAAATCAATGATCGAATAAGTGCCATGAGCCACACTGAAATGTGTGGTGGCCCCAGTATTTAAGAGGCAGAGGTCGAGTTGAAACAGAAAAGTTTCGACATCTATACCTTGGCCAGTAAGCACAGTGCCACCCCACTAGGGGATATGGCCATTAAAATCTCCCAAAAGTAGGAAAGGTTTAGGAAGTTGATGAATCAGTGAAGTCAATGTGTTCAGGGGTACTGCACCATCTGGAGGAAGATATATGTTGCAGACAGTTATTTCCTGCGTCGTCCTTTTCCTGACAGCCACAGCTTCAAGAGGGGTTTGAAGGGGCTCAGTTTCACTGCATATTGAGTTCAGGACATAGACACAAACTCTACCTGACACACTATAATAGGCACTACTGTTCTTGTAATATCCCGTATAGCCATGGAGGGCAGGGGCTCACATTGCCGGGAACCAAGATTCCTGGAGCGCAGTGCAGAAAGCAGGTGTAAAGCTTAACAGTTGCCGTAGCTCAGCCAGGTGTGGAAAAAACCGCAGCAATTCCACTGGAGGATGACAATATCGTGAGGTTGGAAAGGCATGAAGCATGCAAGGAGGCAGGTTACGCCTCAGGGTCACCTGCTGCCACCGATTGAGTATTTGTATCCATTCCTATTGTGGATGACATGTCAGTGAGATCCAGGTCCTTAAGGGATGGTGAGATATCCACCTCAACTGCAGGTGCATAATTGGTCTCTGGAGGGTCCTTTCTCTTAGCAAACTTCTTTGTTTGCTTGCCCTCTTGCTTCTCTTTATGGGCGCTGGGAGTACTTCTCTGAAGTAGTTTCAGGCACAGAGGAAGACCGAGAAGTTCTTCGTCCAGCAGCTTTTGGCTCCTTTAGCCACTGGTGTGTGTCCCCCCTGTGTCATTAATAGAGACCTTGGGAGAGAGGGTACCAAAGGACCCCTTCTGCATGAGAGGAGCTGGAGGAGGCTGTTGCTTCTCTGGCTGGAGAGAGGGGACTGATGTCCCCTGCATTTGGGGGGCCTTGCTCCCGAAGTAGGTACTATGGGAGGAACGAAAGGAGATTTTCCCCCTACCACCAATTGGGCGGATGTATTCTGGTGGCCTGGAGGGCCCCCTGTTCATGGCGCACAGAGTGTGGTATGGCTGGTACTTGTGTGGCAATTGTAATGTAGCAGCAGCACATGTGGAGATCAACCAAATGGGGTGTTATCGATCAAATTTACGTTTAGCCTCTTAGTAAGTCAACTGGTCCAAGGTCTTGTATTTCATGATTTTTAGCTCCTTTTGGAGTACTGTGCAGTCTGGTGAGCAGGGGGAGTGCTGCTCTCCACAGTTGATACACGTGGTAGGGAGTGTCTGGATGCAGTGGATGTCCGCAGTCTTGTCATGTGGTGGTGGAAATGCAGTGGGAAGACGTGCCTGAATTTCCAGCATTAAAGCACTACATAGGGGGAGGGATGTATGGTTTATCACCACAGTGGTAAACCATCACCTTGACCTTTTCAGGCAATGAATCACCCTCAAAGGCCAAGATGAAGGCACCAGTAACAACCCTGTTGTCTTTGGGTCCCCTGTAAACGCACTAGATGAAATGAACACCCCACCAATCTAGATTGCCACGTAGCTCATCATCAGACTGCAAGAGTAGATCGCAATGGAAAATAATCCGCTGGACCATGTTGAGGCTTTTATGGGGAGTGATGGAAACTGGAATATCATGCAGCTGGTCACAAGCGAGTAACGCCCAGGATTGGGCTGGGGTGCTGTCTGAATAAAGACTGCACCACTGCTCTTCTTGCACAGTGCTGTCACTTCCCCAGGGTTATCCTCAAGATGTTCAACAAAAAATTGAAGCTTCATAGGTAGAAAGGAGTCCCCGTCTATTCTGCTACAGACTAAATACCGAGGTGAATATGGCTCTCTTCTTTCTGTAGCCCACTGTTCCTCGCATGGTGTAGTGAGGGGGGGGAAACAATTTAGTGTCATATCTGTCAGCATTGTACTCGATCTTGCCCTTCGCAGAGATTGCTGGTGGCATATGGTCACCAGCGAGAGATGACTTAGTCAACTTCATTGCAGGTCATCTGCCCTGATGCCACCCTCTCTCATCAGGGGCTCTCCCCACAGGTGACACCCAGCCACAGCAAAGGCCACCTGGCATGATGACCATTGCCAGGAGTCCTGATGCTGCAGGAAGACAGGCATCTACTTCTTGGCATACATGGGGAGTTTACAGTTCAGGCATCAGCAGTGCAATCCCTGTGTTGTCAGGGGACTACTACCAAATGGGTACATGACAGCCCCACTACAACGGACTGGCTACCATGCTGGATAGTGGGTGCAGAGAAATACAATACTGTCATGGGGGCAAATGAGGACAGGAGACAACAGAAGCAAGTGACATACCCTGTAAAGTGTCCTCGCGCAAATACTTGAGTTGCAGGTGGATATGCAAAGCCATGACAAGAGGTTCAGGAGATCGAATCTAAGGGCACTATGGACAACTCTTGCACCATGTAAGGTGTCCTTCCCCATATGGCCTGCACTTCTGTGGAATTTGGAAAGTGGCAGGTCAAATCATAAAATGGGACCAGAACTTATACCGCCAAAAAGTGCGAGATTCCTTTTAGTCACCTATTACGACAGGCAGGGATACCTCAGTCCTGTTCTAACCCCCGGACCCGCAGGGGGATATCTGAACAGTCAAAGGGACTGTGTGTGTGATACAATATCCACAGTCAACATCTATCTTTAGGAGTTCTGGGAACCGGGGTGATGCAAAATGTTTTTTGATGTTTGTATAATCAGAACCAGCCAAGACCAAACCTTGTTAAGACAAGTCTGTGCATTTCAACTGTGGGGTGGAGCAACTCATTGTGAGCTACATATAGTATTGTCAGGAACCAGATTGAAGCATTGTTATGCTACTAAATGTCTAGGTTCAAATCAGGTGAATCTGGTGGTAAAGACATCAACGTGAGGTAACTGTATTGCCTCCTAGATCACTACAGGATGTTTCCAGGCATGAGACATGGAAAGTTATGTTGGAAGACGCCATCACTGGCAGAAAGAAATCAAGCATGAAGGAATGTAAATGGTCTACAACAGTGTCCATATACTCCATAGCTTTAATGTGTCTGATTATTTCTATACTTCCCAGGAAAAACAAGGTGAATGTCCAACAGAGAATAAAACTACTCCAATTGGCCTGCATCCTGGCCTGTATATCCAGACACAATTACTGATCTTGTGTAACAAGAAATGTGATCCATCTAACTAAGCAAGACATTTACATTGATACATGGCTTAATCTCTCTGATTCTGTGGCCACTGCAATCACAACTGGCAGTGTCATTGGGTCAACATGTGAACACACAAGGGTTGTCTGTTGTGGGGGCTTATTTTCAATAATGTGCACAAAACTATGCACCCCTTAACACTTCTGCCTGTTCAGCACTGTGTCATCAGATCTACCACTGAGCACTCCCTGTCTGCCTTTATAGAGCCGGCAAGTCTCTGACCTCCACATTCTATGATCAGCCATGGAGATTCAGCATCTTGTCACCTACCAGTGCTTTCGCCATCCTTCAACCACCACTTTCTGTGGGTGCTCATAACAGTTGCATGTTATAGGTGACCTTGGGGTGGACAGTTGACTATGATGTCAGGATGGGAGACAGTGGGGAGTTCATGGTTGGTGAAGGACGAGAGAGAAGAGACTGTCAAAATTAATGTTTTATTTTGCACTGTTACATTATCACTGAATCTATACTGGGAGATGGCCTTGCCCTGTTCTATGGGTGTCAGCAATGCATGAAGGTGAAGAGTAATCTTGCAGAGGTAGCCAATTCTGCAAATGAGTTACTGCACCCAGGCAGCCTCTGCATGTGGCACAGAGGCATGTCCACTGCGGTGGTGAGATACAGCTGCTGTGCATAGGTTGCAATTTGTTGCCTCGTTGTCATCATGACAGGAGTTGGGCTGCTGCTGAAGTGAGCCAGAAAGGTCTGCTGCACTGTGGTACTAAGTCTGAAGCACATACTCCATGTCATCTCCTTGTCTGCTATAGCCCTGTGCCCTTGTGGAACTGCTACCTGAGTAAAACTGCTACAAAATTGATGACACTAATGGGGGAAAAGAATCGCAACCCCAAAAAATAATTATATACTCTATAACTATTCATTTTCACTTTGTTACCTATCATGTTTGGTTGGTTACTTTGTTTAAAGGCAGGAGAAGGGACCAAACTATGAGGTCATCGGTCCCTTGTTCCTAATAACATAATGCCACAAGTGTGAGAATAAAAAGGACGAAACATATAACACAAAACAGAAAGAAAGGAAAAGCCACAAGAATGAAGGGAAGGCAAGGAACACTAAAAGGAACAAAAGAGGACAAGGAAACAATAGGGATGCTAGAAACAGAAGAGAGTAAAACATGAAAGCAGATTACAGTGGCTAACCAACCACGAGAAAAAAAGGGAAAGCCAGTCACTCTGCAACACATTAAAACCTCCACCCTAAAAGCACTAGGGTGGAGGACACAAAGGGTCAAAGGACATGTACTAAAACCTAGATAGAAGTATAAAACCCACTCTCACGGATAAAACGTAAAACTAAAGCTGCTGTGGAGGCATTGTTGCCCAACACCAAAGTCAGGGTGCTGGGAAAGTTAAAAGTCTGCTGCAGAGTGGCTAAAAGTGGGCAGTCCAGCAAGAGGTGGACAACTGTCATTTAGGGGGCCACAGTGACACTGAGGTGCGTCCTCACAATGGAGTAACCATGCGTTAGCCACATATGGCCAATGCGGAGCTGGCAGACGACAACTGATTCCCTACGAGAGGCCTGCATGGAAGACTTCCACACATGTGTAGTGTCCTTAATGACATGCAGTTTGTTGTGCATGCTGTTATCCATTCCGTCTCCCAAAGCCGGAAAACCCTGTGGTGTAGGACAGAACGCAGGTCAGCTTTGGAGATGCCTACCTCCAGAAGCGGTTTCTGCATTGCCTGTTTGGCCAGCCTGTCAGCAACGATTCTGACGTGTCCAGGTGTCCACACTAACACCACGGAATGGCGGGACTGTTCCAGAGGATAGATAGACTCCTGAATGGACGCTACCAGAGGGTGGCAAGGGTAGCACTGGTCGATAGCTTGTAAGCTGCTCAATGAGTCAGTTCACAGGAGAAATGACTCGCCACGGCATGAGTGGATGTACTCAAGAGCACGAGATATGGCCATCAGCTCTGAAGTGAAAACACTGCAGTCAACTGGCAAGGAGTGCTGCTCAGCATGTCCTCCATGAACATATGCGAAGCCTACATGACCATCAGCCATTGAGCCATCGGTGTAAACCGCTTCAGAGCACCGGGACACGTCAAGAAATGAGAGGAAAGTGACAGTCGAGAGTGGCAAGGTTAACGGAGTCCTTAGGGCCATGCAAAAGGTCCAGACGAAGCTGCAGCCAAGGTGTACACCATGGAGGCATACGTGAACGGACCGCAACTAGAGCTGGTAAAGGGAAGGACTCCAGTTTGGAGAGAAGGGACCGCACGCAAACCACAATCATTAGCCCTGATCTGGGCCGCCGATGCGGGAGATGGACTGCCGCGGGCAGGAAAAGGAGATGGTAATTCGGATGCTCAGGGTAACTATGAGCAGTTGCACACGTCCGATCTACAGTGGAGGGCACCAGCCTCCACCAGGACACTGGTCACTGGACTCGTACTAAAAGCTCCTGTCGCTAATAAAATCCCACAGTGGTGCACAGGGTCGAGTAAATGCAATGTTGAAGGCGCTGCGTAACTATAAACCACACTCCCATAGTCAATTTAGGATTGGACAAGGGCTCTGTAGAGCTGCAGCAGTGTAGAGCGATCTGCACCCAAATTGGTGTTGCTCAGGCAACGGAGGGCATTGAGGTGCTGCCAGCACTTCTGCTTAAAGCTGACAAAGATGAGGCAGCCAAGTCAATCGAGTGTCGAAAAAAGTCCTAGGAATTGATATGTGTCTACTACAGTGAGTGGATCGTCATTAAGGTAAAGTGCGGGTTCCAGATGAACAGTACGACGCCGACAGAAGTGCATGACACACGACTTTGTGGCTGAAAACTTGAAGCCATGGGCTAGAGCCCATGACTGCACCTTGTGGATGGCTCCCTGTATGTGCCGCTCGGCAACAACAGTACTTCTGCAGCAGTACGAAATGCAGAAGTTGTCTGCAAACAGAGAAGGTGAGACAGAGGGCCCGACAGCTGCTGCTAGACCGTAAATCGCCACTAAAAATAGAGAGACACTCAATGCAGAGCCCTGAGGGACTCCATTCTCCTGGATATGGATGGAACTATTGAGAGGCACCAACTTGGACATGGAAAGTACGGAGCGACAGGAAGTTTTGGATAAAAATCAGGAGTGGTCCATGGAGACCCCACTCATACAATGTAGCAAGGATATGATGTCGCCAAGTCATGTCTTATGCTTTATGTAAGTCAAAAAAAGACGGCAATCAGGTGTTGCTGTCAAGAAAAGGCTGTTCAGATGGCAGAATCTATGGACACAAGATTATCAGTGGTAGAGCGACCCTGGTAAAGGCCGCCCTGACATGGAGCCAGCAAGCCACGTGACTCGAGGACCCAGCCCAAATGCCGACGTACCAGACATTCCAGCAGCTTACAAAGAACATTGGTGGGGCTGATGGGCCGATAGCTATCCACATCGAGCGGGTTTTTACCGGTTTTGAGTACCAGAATGATGGTGCTCTTCCGCCACTGCGATGGAAAGATGCCATAGCACCAGAGCTGGTTGAAGATGACGAGAAGATGTCACTTGTAGTCAGATCAGAGATGTTTAATTATCTGGCTGTGGATGTGATCAGGCCCAGGAGCTGTGTCAGGGCAATGTACAAGGGCACTGAGGAGCTCCCACTCTGTAAATGGGGCGTTATAGGATTCACGGCAGCATGTAGTGAATGAGAGGACATTCTCTTCCAGCCGCTGTTTAAGTGTGCGAAAGGCTGCAGGGTAATTCTCCAACGCAAAATGCAGGTCAAAGCGCAGGTCAAAGTGCAGGTCAAAGTGCAGGCCAAAGTGCAGGCCAAAGTGCTCGGCAAAGTGCAGGCCAAAGTGCTCGGCAAAGTGCTTGGCAATGTGCTCAGCAAAGTGCTCGGCAAAGTGCTCAGCAAAGTGCAGGCCAAAGTGTAGGCCAAAGTGCTCGGCAAAGTGCTCGGCAAAGTGCAGGTCAAAGTGCAGGTCAAAGTGCAGGTCAAAGTGCTCGGCAAAGTGCTCGGCAAAGTGCTCGGCAAAGTGCTCGGCAAAGTGCAGGTCAAAGTGCAGGCCAAAGTGCAGGTCAATGTGCAGGCCAAAGTGCAGGCCAAAGTGCAGGTCAAAGTGCAGGTCAAAGTGCACGGCAAAGTGCAGGTCAAAGTGCTCGGCAAAGTGCAGGTCAAAGTGCTCGGCAAAGTGCAGGACAAAGTGCAGGTCAAAGTGCTCAGCAAAGTGCTCGGCAAAGTGCTCGGCAATTGCTCTTGCGTCGGTACATAACTCGCCATATACGGTAACACCAGGGACAGCTTTTGGGGCCTGGTACCTGAAAAGACGTTTGATCTTTGCCCAGACTTGCGAAGGTGCCATGTGGCACCCAGTGGTGGAGACTTATCTCTCCAAACACTCCTTCTTCCGTTGTTTGATAAGGTAGTGAACACGGGCACGGAGCCGTTTAAAAGGTATGAGGTGCTCCAGGGAAGGGTGCCGCTTATGCTGCTGTAGAACTCGCTGACGCTCCTAAATTGCTTCAGCGACTTCCGGCAACCACCAAGCGACTGCCTTACGCCTCAGGCAGCCTGAAGAGCGAGGGATCGCGTTTTCTGCCGCAGAAACAATTGTGCTAGTCACCTGCTCAACCATCACATCGATGTTACCATGTGGGGGAGCTTCAGCGGTGACGGCAGAGCTGAAAGTTCCCCAGTCCACCTTTTCCAAAGCCCATCTGGGCAGGCGTCCTTGTGCCTGACGCTGGGGAAGTGGTCACTATCACACAGGTCGTCATGTGCTATTCAGTGGATAGATAGGTGAAGTCCTGTGGTGCAAATTGATAAATCAATGGCCGAGTAACTACCATGAGCCACACTGAAATGTGTGGCGGCCCCATTACTTAAGAGGCAGATGTCGAATTGCGACAGTAAAGTTTCGACATCTCTGCCTCAGCCAGTAAGCATGGTACCACCCCGCAAGGTGTTATGGACATTAAAATCTCCCAGAAGTAGGAAAGGTTTAGGGAGTTGATCAATTAGTGCAGCTAATACATTCAGGGGCACTGCACCATCCAGAGGAAGATATACATTGCAGACAGTTATTTCGTGCATCGTCCTTATTCTGACAACCACAGCTTCAAGAGGGGTTTGAAGGAGCACATGTTCACTACAGACTGAGTTTAGGACATAAACGCAAACTCCACCTGACACACTATTATCGTTGCTATGGCTCCTGTAATATTCCTTATAGCCGCAGAGGGCAGGGGTTCACATTGCTGGGAACCAGGTTTCCTGGAGGGTAATGCAGATAGCAGGTGTAAAGCTTAACAGTTGCCGTAGCTCAGCCAGGCGGTGGAAAAACAAGCCGTAGTTCAACTTGAGGACGACATCGTGAGACTGGGAAGACATGGAACATTCACTGAGGCAGTTTACGCCTCAGAGTCACCTGCTGCCTCCGATTTATTGCCTGAGCAGTCTATATCCATTGTGTCTGAGGGTCTGGTGAGATCTAGGTCCTCAGCAGACGCCAGAATCTCCACCTCATCGTCAGAGGCAGAGCTTGTAGGTAGCAGTGGTGTGGGTGCCACTGAAATTTCCTTCGTCTTCGGGGTTTTCTTTTTGGATTTCTCTCGCTGCTCCTTGGGTTTCCCTGGCCGGGAGGACTTCATTGGCTCAGTCTCTGGGAATGATGATGAGCGTGAAGCCCTACAACCAGCTGCTTTTGGGCTCTTCAGCCACTGGTGGGCGTCATCTTTCCCACTAGAAGAAACCTGGGAAGGGAGTGACCCAAGGGACCCCTTACTAGCCAGAGAAGCTGAAGAAGACTTATGCTTCTCTGGCTTAGAAGTGGGGACGGACGTTCCCGATGGTTGGTGGAGTGTTGCTCCCAAAGTAGGTGGTGCAGGAGCAACAGGGAGGGAAACGCCCCCACCATCAACGGGGCAGGTGTAGTCTTCTGGCTCTGAGAGGTGACTGGGGTTGGAGGAGCTGATGGTGCCAGAACTGTTGTAGCGGTGGTGTAAGACGATGTCATAGATGCAGCATGCAAGCGTTCAAATTTTCTCTTAGCCTTAGTGTAGGTCAGTCTGTCCAGGGTCTTGTACTCCATGATTTTCCTTTTTTTCTGGAGAATCCTGCAGTCAGGCGAGCAAGGTGAATGGTGCTCTCCACAGTTGACACAGATGGGAGGTGGGGCACACGGAGTATTGGGATGTAATGGGCGTCTGCAATTTCAGCACGTGACGCTGGAAATACAGCGGGAAGACATATGGCCGAACTTCCAGCACTTAAAGCACCACATCAGGGGAGTGATATAGGGCTTTACATCACACCATTAGACCATCACCTTGGCCTTCTTGGGCAAGATATCACTGTCAAAGGCCAAGATGAAGGCACCGGTGGCAACCTGATTATCCTTCGGACCCCAGTGGACACACCGGACGAAATGTACACCTGGCCGCTCTAAATTGGCACGCAGCTCATCGTCGGACTGCACAAGAAGGTCTCTGTGATATATGATACCCTGGACCATATGTAAGCTCTTGTGGGGCATGATGGTTGCAGAAACATGCCCCAGCTTGTCACAACCAAGTAACTCCTGTGACTGGACAGAGGATGCGGTTTTGATCAAGACTGACCCAGATCTCATTTTGGACAAGCCCTCCACCTCCACGAACTTGTCCTCTAAATGCTCAACAAAAAAGTGAGGATTCATCGTCATGAAAGATTCCCCATCAGCTCTCGAACATTCGAGGTACTGGGGTGAATAAGATCCGTCGCCATCCTTAGCCTGACATTCCTCCCTTGGTGTGGCCAGGGAGGATAACGATTCTTATTCATAATTCTGTGCGTTGAATTGAGCTTGTGATCGCTTAGAGGCTGCTAGTGTTTCACCACCAGCAAGAGATGATGGACTACTCTTCATCGCTTGTCATTCACCCTGATGCCACCAACTTGGACCAGGGACCCTCCCCACGGGCGCCACCCAGCTGCAGTAAAGGCCATCTGGCAGGATGGCCATTGCTGGGAGACCTGATGCCCCAGGAGGATGGGCATCTACCACTTGGCATACATGGGGAGTTAATGGCACAGGCATCAGCAGAGCGGTCCCTGTGTGGTCAGGGGCTACAACCAACAGGGTACATTGCAGCCCCACCATAACGGACTGGCTACTGTGCTGGATATCAGGTGCCAAGAATCAACGCAGACATTGACACTGCATAGTGCATGGTGGAACACACACCCAGGAATTTGTCCTCACCCAAGAGATGGAGAATGGGCAGGACTGCAATGCGACAACAAGAAAGTGGGCTAAAGATCTTAATGCATGATGGACACGATGTACCTTGTAAGACACCCTTCACCAATTGGCTCGCTCTTCAGGAAAATTTTTGAGAATGGAGGTCAAACCATACAGGGGACCATCATATAAAGGCCGAAATGTGTGAAACTCTTTTTAGTCACTTCGTATGCCAGGCAGGAATACCTCAGACCTATTCTAACCCCCATACCTGCAGGGGGGGTATACATGTTTGTTATCTTGATATGGGTCTTATATTTTGGGAAATACCATTTTGACTATCTGCATAATTTGAAAATGTATCCCAAGCCAAAACTTGTCAATGAGTAAATGAAAGTGCAATTTTCAACCTTGTCTGTTTTTCCATTGTATTGAATATTTGCATCATTCTTCTGTGCCAGCTCATATGTACGTACATATTCATCTTGCATATTCTGTTGGCATAATCCGCTATGGCTTGTCAATGCCTCCTTGTAACAGTACTCAATCATTCCTGAAAGAACATTGCACAGCTCTGCTTCTTGTACCTCTTGAGAAGCCTCTAGTTTATCTGCTCAAACATTTATGATTTCTTAGTGCCTCTGTATATCCCACAGTAGTTTTCAGTTCTTCCACTAGATGTAATTTTGACACCAACAACAACTGAACATTGGACTAATCACCAATACCTGCTGACATCATTGGGTCCTCAACAAATACCACCACGTCCTCAGACGACCTTCCAGGAAAAGGAGGAGGGGGGGGGGGGGGGTATGCAGCAGCTGATCTATTACTTGGTCTGGTGCCTGGAGCAATGCCATTTCCTCATCCTTAACTGCAGTTTGCCCCCATTACTGTTTTATCTGCTGACAACTGTACTATCTTTTCTTTCAAAAAATGAACTGCCTTAAGCTCCAAACTGCACCATGTGTGACTGCCATTGCAACACCTTTACTCATCATCCACACACAATACACAAAGTATAAATATGCAACAGTTCACAACCTGAAAAAATAAATAAATTACAAACTACACCTTATCATTAACACTACACTCCATATACAGCCTTGCAACATGGCCATATTGTAGGATGTAAAGCAAGTTACATATACTCACTCAGCCCACACTGCAGAATTCCCAAGCAGATTACATTGTGAATATCTAACATGCTCCAAACACTGAGCCTTACCATTGTCCTGAAACTCAGACACATTATCCAGTTGCTCTGACCTAAACCAAATAACTTCAAGTTATGGTGATAGTTACTGCTAGATCCCATGTCTGTCACACACAACAAAGATAACCAATAGTTCTCTCACTCCCCCTACTGTGCTGACACTGTAGGCAGTGGTCCAGACATCGCGCTGCTTGGACAATGCACCATCTGGTGCCTACTGGAGATGCCACCAATTCTGGTGCCAATTATAGCCAAGCCTGAGATGGAGGGGCTACTACAATGTAAGGATGGCAGACAGCAAATGGTTGAGGCAAGGTAGCAGGCTGGTGAAGGTTCAGAAAGAGGTGGCTGCCAAAATTAATATTTTATTTCGCACTATTACGTTAGCACTGCATCAGTGCAAGGAGGCGACCATGCCCTCACTTCATGGGAAGAGGGCAGGTGGTCAGCAGGATGACAGCAAGCAATTGGCCAACTGGCTGCAACCCACTCACACACAGCTATGCTGACACCTGCAGTTGGTGCTTGGCATATGACTGTCACAAGAGCCACAAACAACAGGTGTCAGTGGTGAATGAAGGCAAACAGGAATCTTGCAGAGGTAGCCAATGAGTGACCACGCCCAAGTGGCTGCTGCTTGCAGGGACCAATTGCTCCCGGGACAAGAGTCCAGCTGCTGCCCACTGTACAACAATCTGTGCAACTACAGTGACATTATTTTTCTGCCATGGAATATGCCTCTCTAGTGTGAAAGAGCAATGGGTACAGGGCACAATGAAACTTTTAGGCTGACTCAATGCAATAAATTTTATTACCAAGCTGGAATAGTGCCATCCTTTCTACACAAAAAGGGGTAAAGGGGTGGGGTAGATGGGGGTAGGGCGAGAGGAAGGGGCAGGGGGAGGGGGAGGGGGAGGGCGAGAGAAAGGGGGAGGGGGAGGGTGAGAGAAAGGGGGAGGGGGAGGGCGAGGGAAAGGGGGAGGGGGAGGGCGAGAGAAAGGGGGAGAGGGAGGGGGAGAGTTGGGCAGATCATGTAACCATTGTGGGGGCATACCCCTCGTACTCAATAGCTGAAGTACAGGACTAGTTTCCTATGATCTTCCAAGATTCCTGCCGCAACACCTGTGAAGGCAAGTTTTTAACTACAGAAGGAGAAACCACTCTGGACCACAGGAGGGCTGCCACTGAAGAGGAGACAGACTTCAAGAATACAGTCTTCAGTGTTACCCAGCAGCAGTTTTTGGTTATACGGATATTCCTTTTTGACTGCTTTTATTTTGCTGATTGCTTTGTTTCATGGTAAATATTTTTTCTTCCTGAAGGCTTATTCTTCCCCTCCCTGCTCCTGTAGAATTCTTACCCATACATATCTATAGGTACTAAGGTGCTGCAAAACTTTTTTTTTGTCGTTTGGTAACGATAAACTAGCACTGCAATTTAACAGCTATGGTACTGCAGAGACTGTTAGACACCATATCATTCTTTCTAAATCTTGAATATTTATTAGGTACTTACCATCTGCAAAGGGTAAACAGTTAGATGGGATTGAATATGGATATATGGCATTCACAACTAAGTATATTATAAACAAAAAATAGTCTAAACCCATGTAGCTAACAAAATTTCAGCTGTCATCCTTAGGGAATTGATTGGATGTCGTATCATTCCACCATCTTGCTGATCAGTGATATCACACACAAAATACTAGATAGTGAGTAATAGTATAGGTCAGGGAGAAACTGTGGGAGATGTCACTGTCAAAGCTATCGAGGTGGTCAGTCAGGAAATGGAACACTACTCTCAAAGAGCTCTCCAGGACTAATTAAGTTTTATTGGACTACAAAAACATCATACTGCTGAGAGGAATTAAAATGAAGAAGGCTAATTGTGGTACCTTTGTCAGTGTAGAAAATGCAACACATTACATGGTTTATAGACGTCTAACAATTTCTCTAAAAGGTTCAGTAGTTATGAAACATTGCAAGAGCAGCAATTTGCTCTCATTTCTCCATACCTGTTTCTGAGGTTCACTTCTTTCCAGGAGCTTGGCCTGTATTCTACAAATAAAGCTGACAGGAACACATTCTTCAGATTCATCAATGGTTGTATACAGATTGAGTATTTTGATTATCTGAAAAACATGTGTAGCAGTTAGAACCATACAAAATAAAATGCAGTAATAACAACAGCAGAAATATTCATTAAATTAATAGCTGTACTACTACTACTGCTGCAACATTACATTTGTAAGGATGTCAACTTTCTCCTAACTTCAGTATCTGATAATATGGAGACAGACAAAACTGTTCCTCAAAGAAGAATTTGAGAAGGAAGAATTAATTGTACATACAAATAGTACATATTTCAGAGACAACAGCTGATACTCATTAAGACTTCAAGCACATAAATTTCTGATGATATTCTGTCTGCAAGTATCATGTCACCATATCTGATATAACAAATGCCAACACATTTGTGTTCTCACACTGACAATGGCAGATATCGTTAGCCATGAAAGCCCCATGCCTTTGTTGCAGGAGGAGACAATTCCATTTACTTACATAGATGGATGCCTGCAGTGTTGTGTATGCCACGAAGTATTTAATTTTGCCGATATGTATACCATACAACATGACTGTACAAAGACATCCTGAAAAGCAATGCCTCTGAATTTTCTACACGAAAACTCTAAGATTCCTAAATAAAACAAATATTCTTAGCAGTCTGTATCTCTATTCGCAGTATAGTAATCCTGGTAACACATTTCTCCCTGAGACGACAATTTCTTGGTACAGTCATTGCAGAATATTTGACCTGCTTGATGGACCCAGAACCTCACCTCGGCTTGCACCTCTTTTTCATTGTCAAAGTAACATATTTGAAGGTGTTCTTTAAGTTTTGGAAAAATGAAAATTTGATTGTGCCAAGTTGGAATTGTATGGAGGATGATCGATGACAGTAAAACAAAGGTGGACGATTGTTGCAGATGTCACAATGCTAATTTGTGATCTACCTTTGTCATACTAAACGAGCAGCATGTGTGGACAAACTCTTCTAACCCAGAATCTGATTTTAGCATGCTGTTTCTAATCCACTGACATAGTTACATTACTCACCACCATGTTACATGCTGTAATTCAGAGACTACTCATGGCAGAGGGCTGTAAATATATATAAATGAAGAATAAAGATGTAGAATGTTAATAACATGTGCTTTATTTAAAATGCATTAAGAATTTATGTATAAAAAACTTGGAGGCATAAATTTTCAGCACACCCTTGTACATGCTCCCACGCAGGGCATTAGGAGCAGATAGAGGGCAAAATACTCAGAGATCTAACAGACTTAAAAGCAAAATATCAAGAGGGTTACATCTGAAAAAAAAAGTTTATTGTAGCAATAAGTCTGGTAGCAGATGCATAATATTTGTCTCTAAAGGAGTTGCAGAGAATTTAAGGAGTTTCCGTTCCCAACAAATTGCAACTCGCTGGAACTTGGACATGGCAACCATGGCAGGAGAAAGATATGGATGCAAAGTATGAGGACATACCTAACCACACCACAGTTAGCTTGATTGGTAATTTCTTGTTAATTACTTTCACATTTGTGAGCAAGCTTTTCCATTTGCGAAAGTGATAGGGAAAGAAGTGTAATATCTGAAAGATTTAAAATGTTTATCAGAGCTAGCATTCCTGGCAGACATGAAAATACATCTGAACAATTTAAAATGTTACTGCAATGGATGGAGAATTAAATGGTTGATGTGCAAAACAAAATCTGAGTGTTCTTGGAAAAGCTATGTTTGAGACACAAATGAGAAACTGCAATTTAACATTTTTGGGTCACCTGGCTTCTTTAAGATTACTAGTTTTACTGATTACCAAGTCAAGATAAACCAGTTAAGCATGTCTTTAAAAAGGGACTGCAGGAGCTCAATATTTTGGAAATGGAAATTAAATTATTCAACAATCCTTTCCTGGTTTCATTCCATGATCTGTCACTACTACCAAAGTTAAAATATGTGAATCTTGTATTTCTAACTTCAATGGAAGAAAGATACCACAGCACACTGACTTTGTCCTAGTGGGGTTTTTCATTACAGCAAAAATGTTTCACAACCTATACAAAAATATGGTCATGATCATGTGCATGTTTGGGTATATATATACTAATGTTATCACTTTTTTAGTCCATAGCAAGAGTAAAAAGCAAAGAAGGGAGTTTTCTTTACGAGGTTACAATGAATCTTCCACAGTAACACTGCAAACACTTTGATTCTCAATATTTCCTCTTAATATGGAAAAACCTCAAACTTCAGAAGCCTAATGAACATATTACATACTATTAATAGAGTTCCTTATTATTTACTTCCTTTGTTTCCTGCATTTTTAGTTAATGTAACACTCCAAATTTGTTGTTGGCAATAACATAATGTGCACTATTTATAGTTGTCAGATTACAAGGTGCTGCTGTGCAGGCTAATTCAATTCCTCACTGACACCAACACTGGTTGGAGCAATCCACAAATTATTACAAGCACGTAAGTTGGAACAACCTGTTCTAGCTGCAGAGAATTACATCATCAGTTGCTGTATAATATACATATGATGCACCAAGAAATGCTAATTACTTTAATGAAAAAACAACTGTAGCTCACAAGTCTTTATAAATATGTTTCTTCCTAACCCATATGGTATATAAACCAGTCTTTAACATGAGTGGATGCATTACTACGTAAGAACCATCACAGTGAGCAATCTAATCATGTGCAAAATTTAATAAATCAGTTATAACTGACACCAATTTTAAACAATGATACAGTTAATTTTGAATACATACCTGCAACATTGAAAGTTTATCACACATATTGCATACATGCTGAACATCTTCATCCAGCTTACGAGCCTGTAGCAAGTGGGTAGCCTGAATTATGGGCTGTAATGTGGTTGGCACATCAGTTTACTGGAACAAATGCGATAGTTAACCATTTGAAACACTGAATTTTGCTGCATTTAAAATAATTAAGAGAACACCAAGTACTATGTTTTGGTCTGTATTGAACAGCAGAATTGAATAGACATCCACAAAAGAAATCTCAATTCTTCAGTTTACCAAATGTGGGCACTGATGTAATCAAGTTATGTGTCATAAGTGGACTTCTGCTGGTGATCATCTGAAGTACCATTTTATGTAAAAACTAGTGGAATACTGGTAAAAAAGATCTATGTAGATTCCCATTTCCTTTCAAATTTTAATGCTCTGTTGATAGTACAGCCAGGAAAGGGAGGAACACTTGTGATAATGTGAAAGGGTCAAAAAAGAAATCAGTGGTGAGGAGTAGAAAATTTAGGACTGGTCCTGTATGAAATTCCATGAACAAACACAGATGAATGATTTTAGTGTCACATGGACATCTCTGATTATTATTCACAAAAAAGGGGAGCACTCTACAACACAAATGTAGAGTGGGGTACCTACAAATGATAGCTTTTCTCCTGTAAAACTCTATTCCCTGCAGGAGTACACAGATCCACTTCACTGCATTATTAAATCACTTAACTCAGTCACAAATGGGAAACTGGGATGGCTGGTGCAGTTATTCCTACTCACTGAAATGAATGGCTACAGATGACAGTGATAGACCACCAATATGTTAGAAATATCAATAAACTGCCAAAACAATACTGATATTCATACATTGCTACTGTACCACTGATATTTTTCTCACTATACTGGCCTTTCATAATTATATTTGATACCCATTTTTACTGGATACTGAATTAAATAATCACTGTTTTTCAGGTATCCCTGTTAGAGGGACTCTATAAAATGAAGACTCATTAAGTACTGTCAATACCAGATTGATATGACACATAATAAAGAAGATTAGAGATTGTTACATTCATAAAATGACCAGTAAATATCAATGTGCAAAGCATGGTGTGCTCTGAAACATTTGTGCTTGCATCAGTGTTGTACTCTGTTGTTGGATCTTTCTTAATCTGTGTTACAGAGCAGACAAACTTTCAATCTCCATGTCCTTTGGTGGGGTGCAGCTGTCCAACAATGTCACCTACTCATACTTTCACGAACTTCAACCACTTTCCATGGATACTGAGAACAGTAGCACACAAAGAGCTAACCAACTTAGGTTTCAAGTCATAATAACTGCCATTTGTAGTAGTAGTATTAGTAGTAGTAGTAGTAGTAGCAGCAGCAGCAGATTTATTCATCCGTTGATCTCTTATTACAAGGATATTGGACATGTAAAAGTATTTACAAGTTTAGAACAATTTAAAATAAGCTAATTAGTAGACACACACATTTCCAGACTTCTAGTTAGAGACAACCATTAGATTTACTCCTGGTATAGAATACTTTTTTTAACAAATAATTTGTTAAATAATGTAATGCCACACTGTTCAGTCATATCTCACTATCAGTCACCGCACATGGGCCATTTTCTGTACTGCAACTTCCCATTTGCTATCCTGAAAAACTGAACCAGCATTCCTCCATAAAGAGTGAGATGTTGAGCTCAGAAAGAGGAAGAGACGTTACTATTGTGCCATGCATAGCTTGGGGGTAAGTATTTCTAGAAAGGAAAAGAGAAGGAAAAAAAACTAAGTGAAGGTGTTATGTGGAATGTGGAATGTTGTATGTTTTATCATCATCATCAGCATCATCATCATCATCATCATCATCATCATCATTTATTTATTTATTTATTTATTTATTTGTATAACTTTTTTTTATCAAACCCCTACTCTGTTTTAGCTAAGTAATCCTTCAATGTATAAAATATATTGTATAACAGGCACTTTTAGCTGTCTTTTTAAGGAAGTGTATTCCTGCAATTTCTTTAATCTCTTTTGGTAATTTATTGTACAGTTTTATTCCTTGGTAGAAAGTGCTGTTTTGAGTTTTATGTTTCTTTTCTTGGGAAATGTAAGTTGAGTCTATCTATCTCTTGTTGCATGGCCATGGACAGAGCTGTTTGTGCAGTAATTAACAATGTTATTTTTGATGTGTGCAATTGACTGGTAAATGAATTCACAAGGAGCAGTTAAAATCCCCAGTATTCTGAACAGAACTTTACAAGTTTGAAAATTATGTTCATATTTTGTGCATTTGTTCCCCAAAAAAGAATGTCATAGCTAATCATTGAGTGTACATATGAATAATATGTAACTAAATGACACTGCATGTTGCACACTGATGATAGGATTCTAAGGGCTGATGACATTCTGTTTGCAAGTACCTTTGTGTGTTTGCACCACTTCAACTGAGAATCAATAGTCATTCCAAAAAATTTGGCATTTATTACGCAGTCTATAGAGGTAAAATCTACATTTAATTTAACATGGTCATTTTTCCTCTTCAAACTGAAATTCATGGCATTAGTTTTCTTCATGTTAAATGTCACTTTATTGCTTATTGTCCAATCATAAACTTCCTTGAGAGTTTCATTTGCTTTCTTGGCAAGGAGTTCTCTTGTTTTCTCCACGACTATAATATTGCTGTCATCAGCAAAGACAATTTTTTCACCACGGGTAACACAAGTGGGAAAGTCATTGATGTGCTACCATGTGGAACCACTATATTAATGTATTTTGGTTCTGATAAGAGTTTTACTAAATGTTTAGTTCTATTTGAAGTATGTGTTCTCTATTCTATGTGCCCTATCTGCTTCATATGATGGAAACCAGTCATTAGCTACTCCTCTTATTCCTACTGCTTCTAATTTATTTAATAGAAGCTTGTGGTTGACTGTATCAAACGCCTTAGAAAGATCCAAAAATATGCCTGTGACATACTCATCTTTATCAAGAGCATCAAGTACAACTTTTGTGAATTCTACTATTGCTGACTTCGTATTTTTGCCACTTTGTAAACCAAACTGTGATTCGCTTAAAAGATTGTATTTATTCAGGTAATTCATTAATCTGTCTTTCATAATTGCTTCTATTATTTTTGAGGATGCTGACAGCAGGGAAATGGGCTGGTAATTTTCTGTGTCTTCTGCATTATATTTCTTAAGCAAAGGTACAACTCTTGCCTGCTTTAACTGCTCTGGAAATGTCCCTGATGTGAAGGATTCATTTATTATATTTGTTAAGGGGCCTTGTATAATCCCTATGCATTGTTTCAGTACAAACACTGGTACTTTATTTAAGCCTGCTGACAATTTATTTTTTAGTTACTGAACAGTTTTAGTAACTTCATTCTCTGTGGTTGGAAGTAACATCATTGTATTTAGTGCAACATTATTTGCAGGTGTTATATTTGTTTTGGGGAATTTTTGCTGCAACTTGTTGGCAATACTTGAAAAATGCTCATTTATATAGTTTGCTAAGTGTTGTGGATCATTTATTACCTTATCCCACTCCCTTCGGAGTATGTTATTCTGCATTTTTTGCCTCTCTCCAATTCCTTTTTTAATAACATCCAAGACTGTTTTGCTTTTATTCTCTGCATTATATATTATTTTATCATTAAATGACTTTTCTGCAGAAATCAGCACATTCTTGTAGGACCTTTTTGTATCTGTGATAGAAATTTAAGAATTCTGGATCATTGCAAATCTTTTTGTTGGAACTGAGTTGTTTAAGTGTTTGGGATGACTTCTTGATACCTGCTGTTATCCATCTGTTTTTGTGAGATGTTCATACAGACATGCATACTTTTGGAAATGCCTTTTCAAAGTTAAATTCAAACAATGTGGAGAATTTAGAGAATTTCATATTCACATTGGTTTTCTTCTGATAGAAGTCATTTGTAGACTTGGAGTTTAGGGAATGATTCGATGCCTGATTTTACTACTGTTATTTGACAGAGATTGTCTGATAGTTTGAGATCTTTTACAGCTAAATCACATTTTTCCCTGTCCATATTTGTGGCCACATGGTCAATTACTGATGCAGTCATTGTAGTAACCCTTGTTGCACTATTGACCAATAGGGACATGCCAAAACTCTGAAGGATGTTTATGAAGGTGGTGCTGGATTCATCTATGATATTACTGTTGATGTTAATATCCCCACACAGAATTACGTTGACCTTTGCACTTCAGACTACTTCTAGAACTTCTGTTAATTTATTGAAAAAAATGTCCACACTACTACTGGGAGATCTATACTCACACAAAAGGATTAATTTCTTGGTTATATCAAGCCCTGTTAATTCAGTAGCTGATATTTCAAAGTGTTTGTCTTCACTTACTGTACTGAGGTCATGTCTTCATTTGAACTGTATTCCTTTTCTAATATAAATACATGATCCTCCACCCCTTGAAATAGTTGCCATTCCATACAATGATAATACTACATATTCGATTTCTGTGTCTCTACACCAGTGCTCAGTAATACAAACTACTGTGCAGTTCAAAGATTGGAAATCAACTTCTAATAGTTGTATTTTAATTTTTATTGATTGCATTTTTTGATGGAGGATTGTTAAGTCTGTGAAATGCCCCATGTTACTCTTTCCAATGGTTTATTTTTCTTTGCGACATCTGGTACGTGTGAAATTTGAAGTGTTAAAATATGTCTTGTGAGTGATTGTTTCAGTATTTTTTAAACTGCTTGAGATAATCTCTATGAGGGGAACCTGGTGTCTGGATTTATCCTAAAAAAGACCTACTTTTCCTACCTATGACCACAGTTATTTGACCATGTGTGGCCCAAGATCCACTCCCTATACTTTCATGAATCAGCTGTATCAATCTTCCCTTCCCAGTCCTGTTTAGGTGCAGGCCATGCCTAGTAACACCCCATCTGTTGATAATCCCGATGGGCAGCAGAGAAACATGAGCAAAGTTGGTTGTCCTCAGAGCCACCCTTAACCCCACATTGAATCACCTCATAGCTCCATCAAGGTGTGGTTGATCATGAAGCAGGAACAGCTCAACAAAGTGTACGTTGGTGCCATGAGTCAGGGAAGCTATCTTGTCCATGTCACCACCTATGTCATATGCCCCATCCCTGTCCAAACTGTTTCCCATCCCACCCACTATCACTACATGGTCCTCTTCTGTGAAGTCCTTACATAAAGACCCTAGGTCCTCTATCAAATGACTTAGCCCTGCATTTGGCTTGAATATACTGGTGGCCTGGCACGCTGCCCCGAAACTTTCCTTTAACTGAGGAACTACACCTCAACCATGGCTACTACCTAGCAGCAGCACTTTCTTCTTCCTAACACTTTATACATTCCTAGGCTTCTTGGCCATGGTTGAAGTGTGCTGCATATTCCCTGCTCCTCATTCTACCTGAGGCACTTCTCCATGTAACTCTGGTAGTGGTAGATGCCTGTTTTTGCTGTTGACAATAAAACTGTCAGATAATGTTCTCTTTCTTCCTATCCTCCTACCAGCTGCCACTTCCCAGCCACCCTCCTCCCCCTATCTCCCTTGATCCTTATGAATTCCTTCCTTGCTCCCTCCGACTGTGTCTGAAGGGCATAGATTTTCCTTTCCTGTTCCCCAATCGAAATGTTCCTACTGCATACTCTGCAGTTCCAGGAGAGAGCCTCTTCTGTTCTCCCAAAATTCTCCCTATTTCTATGTTTGCTGTTTACTTGTACATGAATAAACAAACATTGTTCTTTGGGCCACACTATTGTTTATGTCTAACATTATGACACAATTGGTGTTGAGTGTGATGTTCACTTCATCATGCTCAGTGTATTTGGTTTTTCTGTCAGTTCTCATGTCCATGCAAGCAGTGCTGAAATCTCTCCTTTAGGAAAAGGAGGCCCTTTCAGTTGCTACCACAAATTTGTCAGCCACACTGACTGTGTAGATAGGCTTCTATGTTGTCAGCATAACTACTACCCTTTCCCCATTATGGTGTTGGGTCTGAAGACAACTGGCTTATGAGAAGTGGCTTAGGTAACACCACTTTGTTTTTGGTGTCACCAGTGCAATCATGCTTAAGGCTTTGTTCACTTCTTGGATTTCCCCTCAAATTTACCATTTGTTGTTCCATTTTGTCCCACTCCAGGAACCATCATCACTTTCATTTGATGAAACGTGTAAGTGTGTAATTTCTCCAGTTATCACCAAAAGTGCATGCATGTAATTGCAGCACATGCTGAGTTCTATTGTTGACATAAATAGCCCCATCAGTCCTACGGCCTCAGTTGCAAATATCAGTTTGTTACTGATGCTTGTCAGGATTCACATGCTGAGTCTATGGTCTGTGTTGCCACCATTCGATTGGCTCCAGAAAGGAGGGGCATCAACACAGACTACAGTCTGATAATCTATTTTTGGCTGAAGTGTTGAATATTAGTCAATCTTTTGAGGCATCTCATGCTGTTGGTGATTAGACTGAGGCTTGGTATGATGTCACCACAGCAACTTCTGTTCCTGGTTGTTTGACATCAGTTAGTTCTTGGGGGAAGAAGGAGGGGAGGGTGGAGTATACCAATCAGATTCCTTTCAGAGTATGCGCTTTTCTTAGCAATTGTATACAACCACTCACTTGACGAAAGGTCTGTACCTAAAGACTGGAAATAAGCACAGGTCACACCAATATTCAAGAAAGGAAATTGGAGTAACCCACTGAACTACAGACCCATATCATTGACCTCAATTTGCAGTAGGATTTTGGAGCATATACTGTACTCTAACATTATGAATCACCTTTAAGAAAATGACTTATTGATACATAACCAACACAGATTCGGAAATTATCTTTTTTGTGCAATGCAGCTAGCTCTTTATTCCCATGAAGTAATGAGGGCTGTTGACAAGGGATCTCAGATCGATTCCATATTTCTAGATTTCCACAAGGCTTTTGATACTGTTCCTCACAAGTGACTGTTAATCAAATTGCGTGCATATGGAGTATTGTCTCAGTGGTGTGACTGGATTCGTGATTTCCTCTCAAAGAGGTCACACTTCGTAGTAATAGACAGTAAATCATCAAGTAGAACAGAAGTTATATCTGGTGTTCCACAAGGTAGTGTCATAGGCCCTCTGCTGTTCGTGATGTACATAAATTATCTAGGTGATAATCTGAGCAGCCCCCTTAGATTGTTTGCAGATGATGCTGTAATTTACTGTCTATTAAAATCATCAGACCATCAATTCCAATTACAAAATGATCTAGAGAGAATTTCTGTATGGTGGAAAAAGTGGCAGTTGGCACTAAACAAAGAAAAGTGTGAGGTCATCCACATGGGTACTAAAAGAAATCCGATAAACTTTGGGTATATGATAAATCACACAAATCTAAAGGCTGTCAATTCAACTAAATACCTAGGAATTACAAGTATGAGCAACTTAAATTGGAAAGACCACATAGATAATATTTTGGGGAAGGCGAAACAAAGACTGCGCTTTGTTGGCAGAATACTTAGAAGATGCGACAAACCAACTAAAGAGACAGCCTAAATTACACTTGTTCATCCTCTGCTGGAATATTGCTGTACAGTGTGGGAGCTATACCACGTGGCATTGACGGAGGACATCAAAAAAGTTCAGAAAAGGGCAGCTTGTTTCGTGTTATTGCATAATAGGGGTGAGAGTGTCACCTGACATGATACGTGAGTTGGGGTGGCAGTCACTGAAACAAAGGCAGTTTTCTTTATGGCAAGATCTATTTATGAAAGTTCAATCACCAACTTTCTCTTCTGAATGCGAAAATATTTTGTTGACAACCACCTATGTAGAGAGGAATGATCATCATAATAAAATAAAAGAAATCAGAGCTCGAACACAAAGATTTAGGTGTTCCTGTTTCCCACGCGCCATTTGAGAGTGGAATGGTAGAAAAGTAGTATGAAAATGATTCGATGAACCCTCTGCCAGGCACTTAAGTGTGAATTGCATAGTAACCATGTAGATGTAGATGGCAAGTTACCCAGTGCCTAAGGCACATAGCCTTGACATGCTACATGAAACAGTGTGGGAAAGATGGGCAAGGTGGTTGGTTGTCATTTGTCACTGTCGATGAGGGTGCAGAAGCTGCGTGCACTATATATAATATTTTGCATGCGTCATTCCAAGCCCTATTCTGCAGGTGTTAATTTTGTATCTCCAATGTTTATGACTTTTAACAAACTGTTTATTGAAGTGTGAGTAATAGACAAAGAGTTCAGGCAATAAGTGACACACATATGCAGCTCTGACATTGCTGAACTTGTGAACCTATGTTAATTTGGTATGTTTGGCATTGTGTCTGTGTACTTAACATCTGGCGAGTTACAACTGAACAACGTATTCCAGCTCTGGGGCAATTTACAGCTTGACTGTGTATAAATCTGTGGTTCATTCCTTAACTCTTCTGGTAGTGGATGATGCTGGTGCCAACAATTTATTTGGTATGGATGCTTTCCATGTTTCTGGTTTTTTATTGCAGATGCAGTGCACCTTGCTTCTGATGAGGTCCCTTTAGCAGCAGTCAGATTTGCAGATTCTGAGTTCACATTTTTTTATGTTTTAGGTTGTGCCACTAATTGTACAGCCCACATTACCTTGAAACCTACTGTGCAGCCACATTTTTACATGCGTGCCCTATTCCTGTAGCTTCGAACAAACAAATGAAATCGGAATTGAATAGGCTGATGATTTTGGGGTCTTGCAGCCTATTACAACAAATATATGGCCTACCCTAACTGTCTGCTATAAAATCAAATGGTGAGTAGTGCCTCTGCAGTGACTATAAAGTTTCCGATAACACTCACACTATTATTGACACTCACCCTTTGCCCCATCAGGATGAGTTGTTGGTCAGACTTATAGGGGGCTAGTTATTTGCTAAAACCGAATTATCTGAAACCTATTTACAGGTTGCATTGGATGAGGATCCAAAAAGGCTCCTTGTGACTGGGACGCCCGTTGGGATATAACAAAATCAGTGCCTCCCATTTGGTGTGGCTGGCACACCTGTGATTTCTTCAGCATTTTTGGAACAATTAATGATGTCTGTTCTGGCATGCATCAACTATCCTGATGATATTGTCACGGTGGGTGTATCCAAGGAAGAGCATTTATGCAACTTATGCTACTTGGTCATGGCCTTACATACTGCAGCCATCAATTGTGTATTTGGGGCTTGAGTTCTCTCAGGATAACATAAAGCAGGGTTGATCAAGATTTCAGCTCCCAGGCCATGCCCAGACACATGGGCCAAAGTGCTCAGCCTCCCTTCATGTTTCCGCTATTGCCATGATACACTGTCTCAGTGCAAGGTGGGAGAAGAGGGGAAAATGGAACACACCTTATTTTAATGGCAGTACAAGCACACTGCATACTACATGGTTTTATATTTCACATTTACCAACAACATAGCTAACAAAAAAACAAATTTTTGGTATTATTTAATTATTTTTGGCTCATTGAAGACATAATTTTTATCTGTTGGTATATGGACAGATGCAGACAATTTCACAGTTTTGCACTCAAGTTGCCACATAATTGTGACTTATTTAGTTTCATAGTAAAAAAAAATGTTTTTCACACAAATATGATGATTGAAACATTGTAGCACTTTTGTAATCTCATTATGATGACTTTGAAACTCTACCTGGTGAAATATAGACGTTCTGGACAGTTTTAATGCAGAAAGATTTTTAATGAAAACTAGAATTACAAGGCAGTTCAATCAAATGCATCTGTATAAGATTAGGGGCACTTTCAACTGCAACAAAGGGTCTAAGAAATAGATGTACAATTGACAGTGTCCTCAAAATCTTTATAAAACTATCCTTGTAATTCTTGCAAGGCCACAATGGATTCCTCAAACCTTGTATTTTCTTCAATGCTAGTCAGCTTATGGAACTGGACTGTCTTTGCCAGAATGTATCCGTTCTACACCGCGATTTTCTTTTCAAATGCATCCACATAAAATCAGAAAGAAGTGTGGATAGTGTGCAGTCGAGTGTGCTTCAAATGCAAAGTCTGTACTCCATTGTGGATGTTCAAATTTTCATTCCTGCTCTCCTTTTTCCTTCATAAATTCAACAATAGTGACTTTTAAGTCAAGAAATCATTCCAGGCATGCCCCTTGACTTAATGAATGTACTTTCAGTAATATATGAAATCTCTGCACCCTTTGTTCAGGTCTATTGAAATCTATTGCAACTGTCAATGGAATAATGTGTGTGACTTCAGAAATTTTACTGGTCATACCATCAATTTCTTCAGGCACTCCAGGCCTGCAAATGTATCATAACATGCAATTTGACTTACAGAACAATGAATCCCATATGTATCATCACAGTTTTTTGCTCTTTCATTGTCAACTAAACCTTCAAATTATTGTTGCATAGTATTGTAATTTCATTTCATAGCAAATATACAGTACCTGTCACTTATGCGAACTGAGAATTCTCATCCCTCTCTTCTGTCATTCCTATTCACTTTAAAGGATTGCAGTGATAGATTGCTAGACTGCCTCTTTTTGTAAAACAACCAGTGGACCTTTGAACATCCTTCCATACCATCAACAAACAGCAAAGGTTAAACAGCACTGACAGTGCAATTCTGCCAAACTCAGAAAGTTGTGTCAACTGAAAAATGCTGCACCACACTAGTAAATGAAATGTCACAACATTCCCTGTATGTCCAAGGAGGACTGAGCAAAGCCAAGTGACAGACTGGGCCTTGTCCTGCCCGTGGTCCACACCCGTTGCATGCGTGAAGTTTGGCACAATGTGGCTGGCCCTGTTGTAAAGCATTCATGTCATCATGTTGCTGCCACAGCTCTTTGCCTCACCCTTCCAATGTCAAAGAACACCCAACTGCTTTTAGGGAAAATTGCTTACTACCATAAATTCATTCTGGCTGTGCCCACAGCGGACCATCCCCTCCACAAATTTCACCACAAGGACATTTCTTTTCACTGAACATCGGCCTGGCAGCATGCATTAATGCTTCTGAAATGTATGCTGCATTCTTCTCCTGGCATCCTGGCCACCAAATGGTCTTGGCTACAGGCTCCTCTAAGTATGGCCTGATGGTCATGAGGATGGTTCTTAATGTCTGATAGTTGACATGTCAAAAATGCTCAATTCCACTCAGCAGCACTACTGCCTAGTTGAGGAGGAGGCATTGCTATCATCTATACCCTCAAAAAGTTTGATGTATTCTTGTATGTATCTAAGTTCCACCTCATTACTTACCACAAGCCCGTGGTTCTGTTGTTTAGTCCTTCTGCTTTGTACTTTGACAAAGCAGCTGATTGCCTCCAGTGTGGGGCCTTGTTTCTGTCTCACTACAACTATGAAATACATTTTTGGCCTACTGCACAGCATGTCAATGTCAATGCACTGTCCCTGATTCTGACAGGGCCATACCCTACTTTTGATCAGGAAGAGTGCCTTTGTTTTCATTTAGATGTTGAGGCAGAACGTATAGTGGAAGGGTTTCCTATTGCAGGCTTCTGGATTGCAGCTGCTGTTGCTGTCAACCTGACTTTGCACCAAGTTGTTCAACTTGGTTTGCCAGACAGGTCTTTGGGCAGGACTTCTGATATTTTATGTAGCTATTCTGTCCTTTGTCACCACCTTCCAGTGTGTAATGGTGGTTTTCTCTTAGCAAATGATGGGCTGTCATCCAGGGTTGTGATTCCAATAACTGTAGAGTATGATGTGCTTCAGTTCCTACAGCTGGGAAAGTGGAGGGCTCTATTATACCAAGTCACTGACCCATCAACACATCTTCTGGCCTGGCATTGACGAAGACATTGTGTGTCTTGTCACAGCCTGCTCTCAGTGTGCAACCCATCAGGTGGTAAAGCTCTCTTCCTGGCCTAGGTGGTTAGTGACTTCAGCATTGGTGCAGTTCTGCCACTCTGAGGACCCAGATGTCTAGATGCTACCAACACCATTCTCACCGGCCCTCACTTATGACACTTTGCAAGAGGTGGCCACTGCACATGTCAGGGGCCATGTCACTTCCACCTTTACTCATCAGTTCCAGGCCAGAATCTCCTCCCACATCCACCAGCATCTCCGATGCCCACCACATAGGTCATGGTTGTGTCATCATTTGCCCCAATTCCGTCATCAGACGAAAGCCCTTTTGGTAAGGGGGAAGGGTGCTATAATCCTGTACATATGGATATGATCCATGTTACCAGGTTACCAGTGGACTACACTCATACTCTGCCAATGGCATCTGTGTGAGATGGCCACCAGAGGCTGCCCGTAACTTGGGCACATGGTATGGCACATGGTGCATCTGCTGGAGATCTCCTCCATATAAGAACAGCACAGCAGGTGCTCATCCTCAGATTATGTTCTACTGTTTATTGTACCATTTGTGTGTTTGCTGTTTACTTGTATGTGGATAAACTAACTTTGTTCCTTGTGGCAGGACAACAGACAGGTAACAGCCAGTCGTCACAACTGTAGATAGAATGATATGGCATCTGCATAATATTATTGAAACACATATGAAGATATATAAAATGATGAGACAGAGTGTCATTGTATGGTAACTGTTATATTTGACAAAAAATAATGATGAAATTGATTTTAATGTTCTAATCTAACATCTGCATAAATGAACCTTAATTTGAAATGAGAATGAAAACTGTTTTGTCATTCGAAACTAAGGTGGTATTCTATATCATACGTTTATTGATTTAAACTATCCATGTACCTTTTTTCTTAAAGTCATGTAAAATGTTGCAGCACACATCTTAATGCATTATTTTCTTTTAAGAGATGTTGTGCAAGGTTGAACCCATCTTCCATAGTGTCCATCTTCTCTGATGTTCTGACAACCTAACTGCCACAGACCTGCTTGACTGACCACTTATACTTTTCCAATGTGTTTGCAGTTGATTTTGTACACACTGATCTGCTCTTAATATTTCATTGTGTCTTTAATTTAAAATAATGATTAAGTTATGGATATTGTTTGAAAATCAGATTTGGATAATGGAACCAGTGAGAGGTGACACACCAAGGAACTGAAAGCTGCTTACTTGTGACTGGATGGTACCATCCTGCACAGGTCACAGTAGAAGTAGCTGTTTTTCTGTAAGTGATAAATAGACCTTTAATTGTGTTAATGGGAGATCCTTCTATGAAACATTTGCCAGATCACAATTAAAAAGTGCTGCTGCCAATAGTGATGCTATTTTGTGTGGTGAAATTAATACAATTATCAAGTTCAAGAGGAAACTTGTGTCCAGCGATGTTATCACTAACAAAGTCAAAAAATTAAAATGCCTAAATAATTCTAAATTTCACAATCTGTATGAAGATCCAACTGCAGCTTCTAACAACCAAGAGGAACAAAACATTATAAAATCATGTAAAAATACGGGTCAGAAACGAGCAGCTGGACACTTGTAAATATTACTCCAATGGCTCCTAGATGTTTTGGTTTACCTATGTTACATACGTATGACAGCCAGTAGTGTCCAGTTTCTCTGCTTCTTGTTGATTACTGTGGAAGAAACTAGATTACATCACAATAAGAAAACAAAACTTAAACTAATATTTGGCATCAGAAATTCCTCAGCTCTTGTAGCTAAAATTCAAATAATATTGCCTTTAACTACACTGCCTGACAAAAAGTCACTTAATAGCCATGGTCAGATATCAATTTACTTTCATATACATATGCACGATTGTTGAGTATGTAATGATTAGAGTTGCAGATAGTCCATTACTGTTGTTTGAGTTAATTGTTGTTACCAAGCCTGGTAGGATATATAAGGAGCATGGACAGTGTAAGATGTTGAATGATCACTGTGAAGAACGTGGAGGTGCCACATACTCTTTTTAGACAGTGTTATCAGCACCTGACAGAGTTTGAAAGGGGCCTCATTGTGGGTCTTCAATTGGCTGCCTCATCAGATTGTGCAATATCCAGATCTGATGGCATTTGTATGTGACAGTGACTGTTTGACTGTATGGGAGTGTGAGGGCTCATATACTTATTGTTAATGTTTCGGTAAACTGCACCTAACCACCGCATAGAGGGACTGTCATAGTTTGCACTAACAACACTGTAACCCCTTCTGACTTACATCTGCCTTCTGAGAACAAATAATGAACTCTTGCTACATTCTGTGTCATTCCATACCTTTGGTCAGAAACCAGCAGCAGTTTCACCAGAGAATTACCATCCCATGAGGTGGTCATTAAAACCACAATACAGACTTTTTTTTTTTTGGAGTCATGGTACAGCCAGGAAGAATAAATTGCTAATTAATGATGGCACATTGTCTTTGTTGATGAACTGAAGTTTGTACTACCCTGGATAACCATCATTGGTGAGTACAATGCCAGTCTGGGAGAGGTCCCATTCTTTCATGGTTTTGTAGAGGCACAAGGTGTTACTCCTGGTATTATGGGGTGTAAAGCCAATGGGTGTAATTCCAGGTAACAGGTTATACTGACACAGAAAACTCTGAAAGACAATGGTACACCACAGGCATTCTGTGTGTTACCTCTCATGCAAGAAGATTATGGTACCATTTTTCAACAGGATAATGGTCATTCACACATGGTGTGTATCTATGAACTGTCTGCATGATGTTGAGGTTTGCCGGTGGCCAACAAAATCCCCAGAACTGCCCCTGACGGAACACATGTGGAATCAGCTTGGATCTCAACTAACATCCCATGCTGGCATGCAGTATATTAAGGACTAGTTACAAAAGTTGTTGGCCAACTTGTCTCAGGAGAGGTCACAAACTCCTTATGACACCTTTTTCAACCAAAGAAGTGCATACATCAATCTCAAAGGGGTGCAACATCATACTGATAAGTGGACTCCTACTATTAAGCTCTTTGTAAATTTGATTCAGTTTTGTAACCACTGCTGTAACATCACGTAACTTCTCAAACTGTGAAGTTTATTTTTTTCCCCTTCTTGCAGGTTCACTTTCTTTGTCAGGTAGGGTAGTTTCGTTTAACATCACTAGCTTGTATACAAATACTCCCACTGATGAGTGCAAAAACAAATCGAGATACCTTTTACACATACCTAAGCTGAATTCCATAGTGCTACACATCAACAATTACCACTGAAACATATGCAAAACAGAATTATTTTCTGTTTGAGACACTTACTACAGACCATCTAATGACATAGCTATGGATTTCTTTTATTAGTCCTAACTACATGGTGTTTTACAAACAAATTGAACAAGCGCTCTTCCTGTGAAAGCAAAAATGAGCTGAAAAATTAAATACTGGATCAGGTATGTTGGCAATGTGAAGTGTTTATGGAATGGTATCACTAGATAAATGCATTCCTACAACATTTAAAGTCACAATACAAGGTGTACAACTTTGCTTACACTGTTTGTCAATAGGTGGCGACAATAGTAAGTAGCAGTCAAAACAAACAGATCGCAGACATCAGGCAGTTAGCTTGGACCTCAGTCAACATAACCTCAGTCAAACATTAGTCAATTTTTGTCTGTATCATGAAGTTGTACTTGATTGAAAATGTCATTTTATGAGCCAAATTCTCATGATTTGTAGGAGGTGTTACTGTTTTGTTTCAATATGAAGAAAACAGTGGTTGAGTCTCATTAAATGCTCTCAAGTATGAATGGTAAGGATACTATTAGTGAAAGAATGTGTCTTGAGTGGTTTCAATGCGTCAAGAACAGTGATTTTAATGTCGTTGACTGGCATGGTGGAAGAGAGAATGTTTTTGAAGATGCAGAATTGGAGACATTGCTGAGTAAAGACTCGTGTCAAACTCAAGAAGAATTGGCACAATTAGTGGGAGTGACACATCTAGCAATTTAAAAACTTCTCAAGGCTATGGGCATGATTCAGAAAGAAGGAAGTTGGGTCCCATGTGAGCTGAAACCAAGAGACGTTTAATGGCATTTGTGGGTTTGTGAACAGTTGCTTTAAAGGCAAAAACAGAAGGGATTTCTGCATCATATTGTGACCAGGGACGAAAAATGGGTTCATTACAATAACCCTAAATGCAAAAAATCATGGGGATATCGTGGCCATGCTTCCACGTTGATGGCCAACCGAATATTCATGGCTCCAAGATAATGCTTTGCATTTGGTGGGACCAGCTTGGCATCGTGTACTATGAGGTGTTAAAACCATGTGAAACAATCTCAGATGCTTGCTATCGAATGCAATTAGGTGCATTTGAGTGGAGCATTACAGTGAGATGCACAATATAGTGATTTTGCAGCACGACAATGCTCAACCCCACATTGCAAGAGAGGTCAAAACATACGTGGAAACATTAAAATGGGAAGTCCTATCCCACCTGCTGTACTCTCCAGACATTGCTCCCTCAGACTATCACCTGTTTAGGTCAATGGCACGTGGCCTGGCTGACCAACACTTACGATCTCATGAAGAAGCCACAAACTGGATCGATTCATGGATTGCTTCAAAAGTTGAACAATTTTTTTGATGCAGGATTAATACACTGCCTGAAAGATGGGAGAAAGTAGTGGCCAGCAATGGAAAATACTTTGAATGAAACATGTGTAACCATTTGTTTCATTAAAGCCTCAAATGTTGGGGAAAAATGGCGGAAGCAAAGTTGTACACCTTGTACAATAAAATCCAGTTCACTATGGAGATGGGAGGTTCTTCTGTAAATTATTTCAATACAGATCTACTGCTCCATACAATGAAACATCACTCATGAAGTTAGTTTAATGTAAGTGTATCTGTCATGTTTTTAGAGTAGAAGGTATCCTATGCACCTGTGCTGAGATACCTCACAATATTATCCCATATGACATCAAGGAATTATATACAATTCAAAGTAAAGTAGTTAAAGCATACCACAGGTGCTGACTGTAGATATTGGTATAATTATTGTAAAGCATGTTATCTACATTCACCATTTGCAGATGAAATGTACATGCCTTCCACAAGAGTTGCCACACTTGTCTTCAGTCCTAGAAGTCTGACGTACCACACTACATGATTAGGACATTATTGATGGCTGTAATAACACCAATCCAAAAGGAATTATTCAATAGAAGTTACTTATAGTACATTTTTATTGTAACAGAGTTACACTCTTATATGTGACACATCAACAGATTTCCCTCTGATATGTTTTTTTTGGGGCTACATTATGCAGTTCCAGATGACAGTCTATTCCTTATGTTATCTGCAAGTTACTTTGGAGTCATCTGCTACACTTGATGACAAGTCATTGTTGAGTAACAGGAAAAGAGGGTGTCCCAAGGCAAAACACTGTATAATACCCCAAGTAAGTGACCTAATAAGACCAAATTTAATTTTTAGTTACATAATAGTCTAAAACAACATTATTTTTCCCACAACATAATGAGATTAAAGGGACTGCATTGATTTCCCTAAATCCTTATTGTTGTCGATTTGACAATACAAAAGTGATTCCATAAGCCAAAGCCTATGAATACTCCACGTTTCATTAATGTTGTTCTTTGCATGGAGGAGGAAAAAAAATAGACTACTGATAACACCACATGTACCTGTAGTCTCATGTCACGACACCACTGTTCAAGATGTGATAGATTATATCTTATCTGCATTCCTTTACTCCAATGACACAAATCCTTTCGGAGCAGTAGGTTATTCATTGAAATGGCACAGATGAAGTAGAATACCTGCAAAATTAAAACACACAACTTCACTTAAAATGGTAACATTGTCATGGGTATTTTCTTTTATTTCTGGTTTGCAATCTACTAGAGACTTCAGTATTTACAAAATACAGCAGTTTCCTTATAGTCTAGGATCATGTAACTTACTGTTAGAAAATTGGTCATCTCACCTGCCGAAATATCTGGACAGTAAGTTCTGGGTCAACACCATGGTTCCCCATAGTTTTATAGATATAATTTAGTTCCTGCAAGAGTGCATCCAATGACTTCTGTCCACCCAAAAATGGCTCAGAATCCCATGATGACAACACAGCTCTTCCTCTCTTTCCACTAGCTATCTGACTTGTCAAGCCACTTATTTCTTCATGTTCAAGAATAGCTGGCACCACCAGTGGCTGTATCTTTTCTTGTATGTGCCCAGCAAGACTCTGAATAATGGCATGTGAATGATAGACATTATTTTGGGGACCGTTATTATATACCTTGTAGATGAATTCATAAAACTGCTACGTTCATAGATGAAATGAGACCAAAACAATCTGTTAAGGAAAACTCAAAATAGGACTAAAACATGTTCTTACTTCAATCTTTTAATGCAGATATTCAATCCTCTATATAGCCAACAGAAAAAAATCCCTACTTTATGTCCTCCATGCAATGATTTAAGAATTAATTAATTAACAAAGGAAGCGTATAATTGAGTCTGTAATGTTTCTCAGCACTTACATAAGAAAACCAAAGAGAATACAAAGACTATAAACCATGTCTTCAAAACTGAAGAAATTTACAAAATCCACAAAACTTTAAACAGACCTGATCAACATTGTTTCTTCACCTCTGTGCACCTCTGTTGCATCTCATACTATGGTGTGCATATCATCTCGGGGTATTACATGCTACACCATTTGGACAGTAATCCCAGAATCAGTCTGCACTTTCTTATCATGTAGCCGTGTAGTAGTTACACACTATAAGGGTACAATATTCAGGAGGTGTGATCTAATTTGAGCTAGAACTTGGGTATTATTTTGAATATTTCATAAATACAATAAGTAAATCAAGTGCCTATCACCTTAATGAAAATTTTCGAGTTTTGCCAAATGAACCTAGCTCCAACTACTCAAAAATTTGACACTGAACTGTGCAGTCTGTGCATGGTTCTTAGTAGAGTCACATTTCCATGATAACACTGTATAAAATTAGCTTGTTTCTTCATACTTTGAGTACAGTATCTATGTCTTATTCAGTATTTAATCTGCATCAATAAGTTGTGTTCCAATTCAAAAGCTATCCTATGCAATGACACACTAAGAAGCTGAGGTTAAGGAGGAGATTAAATTTCAGTGCAGACTAATTCTCATGAGTCTTGCAAGGAGCATATGAAGGTTACACTTGAAATGTAATGAAATCTCTTTCTAGGCATAGCCTCATGAGGTAATCAGTTAGGTGGGAATTGTTAGATAATACTCTCAGATGAAGAATTATTGCACTATTAAACACAATGGGAGAACATTAGGTGGTATTTAAGAAAGATTCTCAGAAAGTTAAGATAGATCTGGATTTTGCTCATGAAAAATTTAGACAGACACAAAATAGTTAACAGAAATCTGTTCTATGGCTTTGGCATGCATAAAATACAAGCTGCTTGGTAGAATTTTGCACAGAGCATAACTTAATCATAGATAACACTTGGTTCAAGAATCACAAAAGAAGGTTGTATACATGGAAGAATCCTGGAGATACTAGAAGAGATCAGATAGATTATATAATGGTAAGACAGAGATTTAGTAACCAGGTTTTAAATTGTAAGACATTTCCAGTGGCAGATGTGGACTCTGACCACAATCTATTGGTTATGAACTGTAGATTAAAACTGAAGAAACTGCAAAAAGGTGGCAATTTAAGGAGATGGGACCTGGATAAACTGACTAAACCAGAGGTTGTACAGAGTTTCAGGGAGAGCATAAGGGAACAATTGACAGGAATGGGGGAAAGAAATACAGTAGAAGACGAATGGGTAGCTTTGAGGGATGAAGTAGTGAAGCCAGCAGAGGATTAAGTATGTAAAAAGACGAGGGCTAGTATAAATCCTTGAATTTTATTGATGAAAGGAGAAAATATAAAAATGCAGTAAATGAAGCAGGCAAAAATGAGATCGACAGGAA
The DNA here is from genome assembly GCF_023864345.2 of Schistocerca serialis cubense. Classification (NCBI taxonomy): domain Eukaryota; kingdom Metazoa; phylum Arthropoda; class Insecta; order Orthoptera; family Acrididae; genus Schistocerca; species Schistocerca serialis. The sequence continues at coordinate 854,094,273 of NC_064640.1, forward strand.
GCGCAAAATGGCTAAGCAAGGATGGCTAGAGGACAAATGTAAGGATGTAGAGGCTTATCTCACTAGGTGTAAAACAGATACTGCCTACAGGAAAATTAAAGAGACCTTTGGAGAAAAGAGAACCACTTGTATGAATATCAAGAGCTCAGATGGAAACCCATTTCTAAGCAAAGAAGAGAAAGCAGAGAGGTGGAAGAAGTATATAGAGGGTCTATACAAGGGCGATGTACTTGAGGACAGTATTATGGAAATGGAAGAGAATGTAGATGAAGATGAAATGGGAGATACAATACTGCATGAAGAGTTTGACAGAGCACTGAAAGACCTGAGTCAAAACAAGGCCCCGGAAGTAGACAACATTCCATTAGAACTACTGATGGCCTTGGGAGAGCCAGTCCTGACAAGCCAGTCCTGACAAAGTTCTACCATTTGGTGAGCAAGATGTATGGGACACATGCAAAATACCCTCAGACTTCAAGAGGAATATAATAATTCCAACCCCAAAGAAAGCAGGTGTTGACAGATGTGAAAATTACCGAACTGTCAGTTTAATAAGTCATGGCTGCAAAATACTAACACGAATTCTTTACAGACGAATGGAAAAACTGGTAGAAACCAACCTCGGGGAAGATCACTTTGGATTCCGTAGAAATATTGGAACACGTGAGGCAATACTGACCTTATGACTTATCTTAGAAGGAAGATTAAGGAAAGGCAAACCTATGTTTCTAGCATTTGTAGACTTAGAGAAAGCTTTTGACAATGTTGGCTGGAATACTCTCTTTCAAATTCTGAAGGTGTCAGGGGTAAAATACAGGGTGCGATAGGCTATTTACAATTTGTACAGCAACCAGATGGCAGTTATAAGAGTCGAGGGGCATGAAAGGGAAACAGTGGTTGGGAAGGAAGTGAGACAGGGCTGTAGCCTCTCCCTGATGTTATTGGGTTGGGTTGTTTGGGGGAACAGACCAAACAGCGAGGTCATCGGTCTCATCAGATTAGGAAAGGATGGGGAAGGAAATCGGCCGAGCCATTTCAAAGGAACCATCCCAGCATTTGCCTGGAGTGATTTTAGGGAAATCACGGAAAGCCTAAATCAGGATGGCCGGACGTGGGAATTCGTCCTCCCGAATGTGAGTTCAGTGTCCCAATGTTATTCAATCTGTATATTGAGCAAGCAGTAAAGGAAACAAAAGAAAAATTCAGAGTAGGTATTAAAATCCATGGAGAAGAAATAAAAACTGAGGTTCACCGATGACATTATAATTCTGTCAGAGACAGCAAAGGACTTGGAAGAGCAGTTGAACGAAATGGACAGTGTCTTGAAACAAGGATATAAGATGAACATAAACAAAAGCAAAACGAGGATAATGGAATGTAGTCAAATTAAATCAGGTGATGGTGAAGGAATTAAATTAGGAAATGAGACACTTAAAGTAGTAAAGGAGTTTTGCTATTTGGGGAGCAAAATAACTGATGATGGTCGAAGTAGAGAGGATATAAAATGTAGACTGGCAATGGCAAGGAAAGAGTTTCTGAAGAAGAGAAATTTGTTAACATCGAGTATAGATTTAAGTGACAGGAAGTCGTTTCTGAAAGTATTTGTATGGAGTGTAGCCATGTATGGAAGTGAAACATGGACGATAAATAGTTTGGACAAGAAGAGAATAGAAGCTTTCGAAATGTGGTGCTACAGAAGAATGCTGAAGATTATACGGGTAGATCACATAACTAATGAGGAGGTATTGAATAGAATTGGGGAGAAGAGGAGTTTGTGGCACAACTTGACAAGAAGAAGGGACCAATTGGGAGGACATGTTCTGAGGCATCAAAGGATCACAAATTTAGCATTGGCGGGCACTGTGGAGGGTAAAAATCATAGAGGGAGACCAAGAGATGAATACACTAAGCAGATTCAGAAGGATGTAGGTTGCAGTAAGTACTGGGAGATGAAGAAGCTTGCACAGGATAGGGTAGCATGGACAGCTGCATCAAACCAGTCTCAGGACTGAAGACAACAACAACAACAACAACAACAACAACAACAACATGTCTTTTTCCACATTCAGATTAAAAAAAGAAAGAAATGTATTAGAGACAATATGGATGACACATCAAACCTTATTCTTTTTTAAATTTAACTTTTTAAGCAAATATCCAGCAAAGTTTAACTTCTTGAACTGATGAAATACCAGGACCACAGAAATAAAAGGCCTCAAGTGGCACATCTGATATCTGAAGGCAATGACTTGTTATCGGACCCACTTCAAACAAAATTCCCAATTGAACTACATGACAGAAGCTGTCAATTTCATACAGAGCAACACAGCAAAATCATGTCCACTGCTCATTATAGTTATTCACTACTGAAATTTGCAATGATACATCAAATGAGACTTTATTAGTACTAGCTTCTCTCAAAAGTGGAGAAGTTTTCAGTATGACAGTTATTATCTAATATACAAGTGAACCTTCCAAATTTCAATCTAAAATACTGTTACACCAAACTTCTTGTTTGCTATAGTAACTGTTCAGAATGGGAATTGCAATTAAAAATCATGGCAGATGTGGAAAGCCATTCAGTAACATTGCTTTTAGTGGCATAAATATCTCAGTGTCACTGACATTCATTAAAAATAATTATTGTATGGGAACTGAATGTTATGAATGAATGTGGTGCACATTGTAATGTGCAATAAGCCATTTGGACCATGTATATTCTCAAATTTACAATCTCATCCATTTTTCAATCTTATTTGAAATGTTTTAAACTCCGACTGTATAATATGTCGTGCTAACACAATTAACCCCTGTGATAAAAGAATTTCATAAAAATTACTGTACTACAAAAAACAAAAAAAAAGCTTTGTTCATGTGAATACATATATTATCATAATTGTACTATTGTGTTGCTGAGTCAATTTCATTTTCTGTAAATTATTCTTGATTTAATGTTCTGTTTTGCTCTTAGTATGCCTAAATCTTTACTGATGTACTATGAAATGATGTGAAGTGGGTGCCAGTTGGTTGTATGTTGTCTATCGGGAAGGAAGGAAGGAAAAATGTAAAGTTGTCTGGAGTTTCAGACAAATGGAATATATTTCACTGAGTGAACATTGTAGTTGACGTCAGCAAGGCATATAGGACTATTAAAATTTAAAACTACATATGAATCAGTTTGTAGTCTATGTCATTTCAAGAAGCATGTCAATCTATAGCGTTTTCAGACCTAAAAGAGAACCTGGCTTCCACACAGAAGAAATTCAAGCAACGGTTTGAAGGAGATCCTTTAAAAAAGGAAACAAGAAGAGTATTTTTTCTTTAAATCTACCACTAGATCTGCCCAACAGTATTTCTACTCAATGAACAATTATTACAATTAACAGTCATCCAATGTGCATAACAAAGGAGGTCGTTAAAGTGGTGCCCTTGTGGCCAGGATACTTAAACGTTTGGATTTTTGACAGTGTTTATGTTTCACGTGATCAAAAAGCATATAATTGTGTTGCAAAGTGTAATGATTTTAAACCAAATATTGTTTGACATAGTACATGTTGAGAAGTTTTGGAATGACACAACACTATGGACATACATGGTTTTAAAAGGTTGAAACATTATTACGAAAGTTGACACCACCTACCCAATCCAGGACAATAATAAGCTAAATACCAATTAAAAAATTTATTTTTGTACTTTCTCAGTGCAATGTTGTGTGGACATTCTGACTGGCATTTTTTCTAGCACTGATAATTTATGAACAAATTTACAACAAATGGATCATGATCAGAACAATGAGATAAATATGCTGAAGCTACCAGCTTCAACTAATGACTTTAAAAAGGACATAGCCAATAAAGGCATGTTTCAGGATGCATTAGGCAATAGTTGACCAAAACAGTTAAATGAAATCCATGCAGAATCGAAATTTTTAGACAGTAGTGTGTTACATTTGAGTCCAGAATATGAGAAACAAGTACAGTTGCACATAAGTGAAACAATGCCGAGTGAAAAACCGAAACAGTTAAATTTACAAGACATGTTTACTGCATTAATGTCATCAATGAAACAAAGAGTGAAAAACTGTCATTGATAGAGAAAAATAGTGAAAAACTGTCATTGGTAGAGAAAAATAGTGAAAAAACTGTCATCGACAGAGAAAAATAGTGAAAAACTTGAAAGTCAATAGTCTCAGAATGTAATGTCATTAGAGCAGAGCTTAATGCACAAATTTCAGATATTAAAAAAGACTTAGTTGGTGTTTTTTCGCAAGTGAAAGCTACAGATGAACATGTGAAAAAAGTAGAGGGGAAGTTAGAGGCTTCAGAATCAAAAATTCAATCATTAGAGACAAAACCATAGGAAGTAGACAAGGGTCTCAGATCTGAGATAGGTGCTTTTGAAGTTAGATGTAAAGATGCTGTTGGAGACACTAGTAAACAAGCTGTAAACTTTATAAATAAGCAAAATGAAAAAATAGACAGTGTTGCCTCAGAAATAGATAAAAGAAGTTCAGAAAATATCTGAGATAACAGACTCAAATGTGTTAGACTTACATAGTGATGTCACTATTACCAAAAAAACAAGATGGGGCTTATCTAAAAAAATTCTGCAATGTAGGACACCCAAGCTTTCCTACTATGCCACTAAAATGTTTCCTCGGTGACAAGCATTTCCATCCAGTTGATTTTATATGACATTGCCATTATAGTTTTCTCCCTGGTCTGAGTGATGAATTAAAAATTAAGTTTATTAAAAGAACATTAGAAGGGGAAGGGCTGTCATAGGCCATCCAACATGACTGTAGCAATTTATCCATAGATGAATTCAAAAAGTGTTTTTTGAAAAAGTTTTGGTCTGACACTGAACAGGCACAGATAAAGAGTGAGTTTTTAAATGGTCCGATGTACAGGGAGCAGAATGGGGATATGAAAGAGTTTTACGAAGACCAGATCATGAAACATTCTCACTTAGACCAACCTTTTCATGAATTAACTCACATAGGTGCACTTAAGAGAAGGCTACCAGAAATAATTGAAATGGGGTTACTCTATGGGCCAGATGATTCTGTAGACCAGTCCTGAAATATGTAGAAACGTTGGACAGGGTGTGTAACAGGTTTGGCCACCACAGTACAGATTCCAGGAGGCTTAACTGGAGTAATCACAATAATAATAGAAATTCAAATAATAATGACAGTTTTAACCAAGGACATAACAACAACATCCTGGCAAGGAATGACAGGAATCCAAATAATTTTAGAAATTATCAGGATGTAGCATCAAACCATGGGGACCAACAGTTTTATGAGAATAGAAATTCTGGGAACAGAAATGGTGATGGGAATTTTGAAAATAGTGGTGGAAAATGGACAAATAGTAACTAGTCCCCCACACATGTGAAAGATAATGATAGTAGAGGTAATAGATTAAACTGAAACCCTCTCGGTTGGCAGAAACATTGGTGAACAGTCATTTTTGACAGTAAACAGTAACATAAAACCTATACAACACTGATTATGTAAAATTCAGAGAGTTAACAACTATTTGATTATTTTATGAGTACAAAAGTAATCAGAAGGATGTTTTTCTGTTTATAGGGAAAAAAGTTTTTTGATTATAGCAAAAAGGTAAGGTAATGGAATTTTACAAAATGTACAAGTGTATCAAATTATTTTGAGTGCTCTGAGTAACCAGTAAACATGAAAGTGTAAAAGGATGTATAATGGCAGGAGTAATGAGATTAGTACACTGTATGTACACAATTTTTTGGGGAATATTGAGGAAGTATAGGGTATATATAGGTATTAGTAGAAGAATACACCAGAGATATTTAGCGTCATGCACTAGCTTGTAAAGGGTTTGTATAATGTAATAAGTGAAAGTACAGTTGCCTAGTGAAGTATATTTGAAAGTAATGAAGTGATTGTAGGGAGTGTTACCTTTCTGACCCTTAACCCTTATGTGGTCACGTGGCTTTTCGTAACGTTAATAGTTGCGTAGGGTGTTGCTAACACCCAAAATAATAGTGGCTATAATGACACTGTTGTGCAGCATATCACTGATATGAATATGTTTACTTCACAAATGTCTATTTAGAATGTTATCTCCCAGTATATTAGCGTTTTATTTAATGTTACTTTAGTATTAAACTACGTTATTTGAAACATACGCAATAATTCCCATTTTCATACTATATTTTGTTTAATAATTTATTTCTGTTATTCTTCATACTGTATTACAGGTGTAAGACATTATACTTATAATTAAAAGTTTGTTCAGTCAAATCATACAAACATTTTATGAAATCAGTCACTATCACTGGCTGCAAGGAGTGCGTTATCATAGCTCTTTTCCCACATATTTCTCATGTGCTTTACACACATAACTTTCAAACATCGAGCACAGTGCAATTTAACTTTTATATCTTTACCCCGAGGACAAACTGTGCAGCACCTGGGCTTAAGTATCCTTTGCTCAGAAGATGGTGCATTGTTGCTGTCTTCAATTCCTGCCATTTTTGTGGCTTTCTGTCTAACTTGTTTAGGCAGGGAGTGAGTGGCTGCTCTCTTACACACTATGGGATTTACTAATGACCTTCTGACATCACGTAAAAACATTCTTCGGGAAATCCTCTCATTGTTATTATTTGCATATATGATGAAGGCGTTATTGTAAGCAATGTCAATCATTCGAAAAAATAGGACAAGTGACGGGCGTCTAGTTTTTCTTGAGGTTGAATAAGTAGCGCACATTTCATCTATTGTGTCCACACCTGATTTGGTCTTATTGTACATTGTTATAATTTCTTGTTTCTTTTCCTCTGCAGTATTAGTGTCAATGGCACAGTCATGATGCAAAGTCTTCTTTGGCACATATGAAACTATGGTGATATCCTTTCTGAATCCAAAAAGGCTGCTTCTAAGTTCATGACCTCTCGAGCAAACAAAGTCTGGAGGGATCTCCCTCTTATTCTTTCTAAAAGTTCCTACTATTGTATGTTTCTTTTTCAGGAGCTCTTCAGTCAGTGGTATGGAACAAAACCAGTTGTCTAGTGTCACATTGCGTCCTGTGCCTCCGATAGGCTGTACAAGTCTTCTTACTATCTCCTTAGGCAAGTTTGACAGTGCAAAGGGACCCTCTGGCTGTTTACCCAACATAGATTTCCATCCCCAATGTATACCATGTTTTAGCGTCACATAAGGTGAAAATTTTCAAACTACATTTTGCAGGCTTGCTTGGTATATACTGTCGGAAACTGCATTTGCCTCTAAATGCAACCAGTTGTTCATCCACTGTTGTATATTCAGACAGTATAATTACTGACACAGATTGACATGAGTAATTTAAATACTTCTCTGAATGCAGCTAGGTGATAGAATTTCATTCAATTGTTATTTGCTCTCTCCAGCCATTTAACTGTAGCATACCTCTTCATTATTTAACTCACATTTCCAGAAAGTAGTGTAAGGTTTAAGTTGTTGTTTCAGAAAATTCACGCTGTTGTTTCTCTTTACATACAGTTGCGTATAGGCCAAATTTGTGGAATCATATTTTCGTGTTTACCTGTAATTTAATTGACTTATTCTTAATCAACTATTACGTTTATCATGAGTGAAAAGTGCTTGACTTGCCATAGAATCTTAGATCGGTGCTTTGGTGTGACGGGTGCTGTAGTTTTTTCCAAGTGGGCGACTGTAGTGGCGTGGGAGTTGGGGAAGTAAATGATACTCGTCAGTGGTTTCATAGGATATGTAGTAGAGGTAGGAAGATACTAGAACAGGAGGGGAAAATTGGCACCCTTCAGGCTGAGTTAGATGAGGCCAGGGGAGATCTTGACATGTTAAGGAGGGAGAAGGGCAAAAAGAGGCGAGAAGTGGCAACAGGAGGAACAGGCCTAGAACTTTGTCTGACAGCTTCGTGGTGAATGTGGAAAATAGATTTGACCTGTTGCTTTGGTTAGAAGCTGGTGAGCCTCAAGCAGTTGTAGGTGTAGACAGGGCACAACAAACTTTCAGCAGCAAATTGAAAAGTAGGAATGTAGGGAAATCAGTAAAGAGAAAGAAAGTGTTGATGTTAGGTAGTTCCCATGGAAGAGGTGTTGGCCAAGTTTTGCACGATGAACTAGAATGAGAATACCAGGTCACCAATTTTTTTAAATCTAGTGCTGGTCTGGAGCAGGTGACAGAGGATTTAGGATCACTTTGCAAAGATTTCACTACGGAAGACACCGTGGTTACAGTGGGTGGGCCAGGTAAGATATTGACAGAGTTCCTGGGTGCAGTATATAGTGTGACCTGGCAAAGATTGCATCAGCATCGAACCATACTAGTGTTGAGTTTGTATATGCTCTTGGGCACCATGACCAACCCAATTTGAACTCTTCTGTCAGTAGAGTTAATTTGGAGTTGGTTGGTTGGTTTGGGGAAGGAGACCAGACAGCATGGTCATCGATCTCATCGGGTTAGGGAAGGATGGGGAAGGAAGTCAGCCGTGCCCTTTCAGAGGAACCATCCCGGTGTGATTTAGGAAAATCACAGAAAACCTAAATCAGGATGGCCGGACGTGGGATTGAACCGTCGTCCTCCCGAATTTGGAGTTGGAATGGCTGCTTATATCAGGTGCAGGGTCACACATTGCTGTGGTTCCTGTTGGTTCTCTCAATATGTGGGATTATACTAGGCATGGCCTTCACCTCAACAGAAAAGGGAAGGATAAACTGGCTGAGCAAATAGCAGGACAGTTAAAGGGGGGTGGGACTGTCATGAGTGATAAAATACCAGTGGTTATAGTGTTCAGGGAAGACTCTTTTTAGGGTAGGGAGGATAGAAAGAAACCAAGATATAAGAGAGGTTAGGATTGAGACAAACCTTCAGTTTGAGAAAGAAACCAAAAAAACATAATTCTAGCTTGTTACATCAGCATAAACAGCTGCTGGTTAAGAATTTTAACAATCAGCAGAATTATATTACAAAACCTTCAGTTTGAGAAAGAAACCAAAAAAACATAATTCTAGCTTGTTACATCAGCATAAACAGCTGCTGGTTAAGAATTTTATCAATCAGCAGAATTATATTACAAAACCAATAGTCAATGGCCTCTCAGAGCATGGCATGCAGTTCCTTCTGTTAAATGTTAATACTGAACAGGATATAAAATATGTTAAATCTGAACTCAACAGGGTAATCAATAAGGCAAAAATTGATTATTTTAGGACACTCCTCAGAGACATTCACTGGAGTGATGTTTACAGTGCTCATGACATGAATGAAAAATATAACACTTTTGCTAATAAAGTGCTTACCTTATTTGAACACACTTTTCCCCCAAAACTAGCCAAGGTTAGAGCACAGTCTACAAAGAAGTCATGGATTATTCAAGGAATAGAGGTGTCTTGTAAAACAAAAAGAAAACTGTATCTGTCAATCCAAAACAGTTCTGATGATGATGCTATAGCACATTACAAGAGATACTGCAAAATATTAAAGACTGTAATACGGACATCAAAGCAAATATATTACATGGAAAAGATAGTCATATCAGATAACAAAATAAAGACAACATGGGATATAGTGAAGTGGGAGACTGGTACAACCAGATATGAAGCGGGGCAAATAGCATTAAGAGTAAATAATACATTGGTGACAGATGTGTATGATGTTGCAGAACTTCTTAACAAACATTTTATAACTGTTACTGAAAAGATGGGGTTGCCAGATTCTGTAGATGCTGCCGTGGGATACCTTAGACCAGACATTTCAAGTAACTTCCATAATATGAATCTGACCCTCACTACCCCAACAGAAGTAATGTCCATCTTGGCCCACCCCATTAGCTGTGCCGTCTAACGCACTGCTAGTCACTGCCAGTCCCTGGCACGAATCTGCCCAATGGATTAGTGTCGAAGTCCGGTATGCCGGCCAGTTTATGGATGGTTTTTAAGGCAGTTTTCCATCTGCCTCAGCGAATGCGGGCTGGTTCCCCTTATTCTGCCTCAGTTACGCTATGTCAGCGATTGCTGTGCAAAAATTTTCTCCAGGTATGTGTACACCATATTTAGTCTACCACAAAAACATAAAACATTGGGGCTACACTCTGGTGTGAAGCGTTACTAGGGAAGAGGGTCCACTGGGGGACGAACCGCACTATAACTCTGGGTTTGGTGTGGGGCGGTAGTGGGGTGAGTGGACTGCTGTCACCTGTTGTTGGGTTGTAAACCACTGAGGGCTATGGCATGGATAAAGCCTCTCCATCATTTCTAGGTTCCCAGTTCCACACAATACAATACGATACAACGTCCATCATAAAATCCTTAAAATCAAAAACATCTGGTAAGTATGATGAAATATCAACACAGTTAATTGAAGAATGTGATTCTGAGTTAAGTAACATATTAAGCTATCTGTGTAACCAATCATTTATCAGTGGAATCTTATCACAAATAACATACTGTCATAGTTGCAGTTCAGATTTCTAAAGGGTTCTGATATTGAGAAGGCTATCTTCACTTACAGTGAAAATGTACTTAATTCATTAGACAAAAAATTGCAAGTAACTGGTATATTTTGTGATCTGTCAGAGGCATTTGACTGTGTAAATCACAATATCCTTTTAAGTAAATTACAGTATTATGGTGTAACAGGAAACGCTGCAAAATGGTTCAAATCTAATATCTCTGGCAGGAAACAAAGGGTGTTATTAAGAAAGAAACATGTATTGAGCTATTAGGCATCAGCCAACTGGGAACTAATTACATGTGGAGTCCCACAAGGTTCCATCTTAGGGTCCTTACTTTTTCTTGTGTATATCAATGGCCTTTCATCAGTAACATTACCAGATGCCAAGTTCATTTTGTTTGCCGATGATACAAACATCGAAATAAATAGCAAATCAAGTGTAGTCTTAGAAAGGCCGGCTAATAAAATATTTGTGGACATTAATCACTGGTTCCTAGCCAATTCTTTGTCACTAAACTTTGAAAAAAACACACTAAATGCAGTTCAGAACTTGTAAGGAGTGTCCCACGAGTATATGCCTAACAGATGATGACAAGCAGATAGAAGAAGTGGACAGTGTTAAATTCTTAGGATTACAACTTGATAATAATTTCAACTGGGAGGAGCACACTTCAGAACTGCAGAAGTGTCTAACCAAATCTCCATTTTCAATGCGAATTCTGTCAGACATAGAAGATATAAAAATGAAAAACCATACTATGACTACTTTCACTCCATCATGTCATATGGGATTATTTTTTGGGGTAATTCATCAAGCCAAGCTAAAGCAACGTGCAATAAGAGTTATATGTGGTATGAACTCAAGAACATCCTGTAGAGGCCTGTTTAGGGAACTAGGGATACTAACTACTGCTTCCCAATATATTTATTCATTAATGAAATTTGTCATTAAAAATATATCACTTTTTCAAAAAAACAGCACAGTTAATGGAATCAATTCTAGAAATAAGAATAAACTTCACAAGGATTTGACATCACTTACTTTTGTAAAAAATTGTGTGCCTTATTCAGGAACACACATTTCCAATAACTTGCCAACAGCCATAAAAAACATAACAACCAATGAAATTCAGTTTAAGAGAAGCCTAAAGGATTTATTGGTGGCCAACTCCTCCTACTCCATTGATGAATTTCTCAGTCGAACCAACAGATTTTTGTGTGTGTTACAATCAAACTTCTGCACAATTTCAGTGCAATAATGTGTTCACTGTAAATAAGTACTATAGTAGTTATGTGTTTATTACCTTATAAATAAAATAAACATTTTTTAAAAATTTTTAATTCTGTGTATTAATGTGACCTTAGTAAATGAGTGTTGTAAAATGATCCTTTTATATAGTGTACATTAAAAAAATGACAATCATTCCACTTGGGACCTTTGGAAGGTACATTAGCTTATGTGTTTTAGTTGTAAATACTGTATTTATCATGTATTATTGTTTGTCTGACATGTTCTACATCCCGGAGGACCTCCTGATTATGAATCAAAAGGAATGACAGTAAATCTAATCTAATGTCTTATACTACATTACGTTATTTTGTGAAGTTTATCTATTGTGCAGGATGAAGCAGGTGATTTTTTGCAGGTGATTATTATCATTATTATTATTATTATTATTATTATTATTATTATTATTATTATTATTCTTTCTTTTCTCAGACGTTATGTCTGGTCAAAAATGGAAAGTGATGCTGACCTTGGTCAAGCGTCACTTCCTTTTAACTGTACAGTATATGTTACATTGCATTTAGGAACTTTCGGGTAATTGAACATGTATCAATAATTACAGATTCCTGTAGTTGTATATATATGTTTGGATGTAGCTGTATTGCTTTGATGTACTGGTGGATGTTGTGTGGTATGACTCCTGTAGTTGACAGTATAATTGGTATAATGTCAACTTTATCCTGATGCCACACGTCCTTGACTTCCTCAGCCAGTTGGATGTATTTTTCAATTTTTTCTCCTGTTTTCTTCTGTATATTTGTTGTATTAGGTATGGATATTTCGATTAGTTGTGTTGATTTCTTCTTTTTATTGGTGAGTGTGAAGTCAGCTTTGTTATGTGGTGGTGTTTTATCTGTTATAATGGTTCTGTTCCAGTATAATTTGTATTCATAATTCTCCAGTACATTTTGTGGTGCATACTAGTATGTGGGAACATGTTGTTTTATTAGTTTATGTTGTATGGCAAGTTGTTGATGTATTATTTTTGCTACATTGTCATGTGTTCTGATGTATTCTGTATTTGCTAGTATTGTACATCCACTTGTGATGTGATCTACTGTTTCTATTTGTTGTTTGCAAAGTCTGCATTTATCTGTTGTGGTATTGGGATCTTTAATAATATGCTTGCTGTAATATCTGGTGTTTATTGTTTGATCCTGTATTGCAATCATGAATCCTTCCATCTCACTGTATACTGTATATTGCCTTTTGTTAGCCATGTGTTGGATGCGTCTTGATCGATGTGTGGCTGTGTTAGATCATACGGGTGCTTGCCATGTAGTGTTTTCTTTTTCCAATTTACTTTCTTCGTATCTGTTGACGTTATGTGATCCAAAGGGTTGTAGGAGTGGTTATGAAATTGCAGTGGTGTAGCCGATGTATTTATATGAGTGATTGCTTTGTGTATTTTGCTAGTTTCTGCTCGTTCTAGAAAGAATTTTCTTAAATTGTCTACCTGTCCATAATGTAGGTTTTTTATGTCGATAAATCCCCTTCCTCCTTCCTTTCTGCTTAATGTGAATCTTTCTGTTGCTGAATGTATGTGATGTATTCTATATTTGTGGCATTGTGATCGTGTAAGTGTATTGAGTGCTTCTAGGTCTGTGTTACTCCATTTCACTATTCCAAATGAGTAGGTCAATATTGGTATGGCATAAGTATTTATAGCTTTTGTCTTGTTTCTTGCTTTCAATTCTGTTTTCAGTATTTTTGTTAGTCTTTGTCTATATTTTTCTTTTAGTTCTTCTTTAATATTTGTATTATCTATTCCTATTTTTTGTCTGTATCCTATATATTTATAGGCATCTGTTTTTTCCATCGCTTCTATGCAGTCGCTGTGGTTATCCAATATGTAATCTTCCTGTTTATTGTGTTTTCCCTTAACTATGCTATTTTTCTTACATTTGTCTGTTCCAAAAGCCATATTTATGTCATTGCTGAATACTTCTGTTATCTTTAGTAATTGGTTGAGCTGTTGATTTGTTGCTGTCAGTAGTTTTAGATCATCCATGTATAGCAAATGTGTGATTTTGTGTTGGTATGTTCCAGTAATATTGTATCCATAATTTGTGTTGTTTAGCATGTTGGATAGTGGGTTCAGAGCAAGGCAGAAACAGAAAGGACTTAATGAGTCTCCTTGGTATATTCCACGCCTAATCTGTATTGGCCGTGATGTGATATTATTTGAATTTGTTTGGATATTAAGTGTGGTTTTCCAATTTTTCATTACTATGTTTAGGAACTGTATCAATTTAAGATCTACTTTGTATATTTCCAATATTTGTAGTAACCATGAATGGGGTACACTATCAAAAGCTTTATGGTAATCAATGTATGCGTAGCGTAGCAGCCTTTGTTTAGTTTTAGCTTGATATGTCACCTCTGCATCTATTATCAGTTGCTCTTTACATCGTCGTGCACCTTTGCAACAGCCTTTTTGTTCTTCATTTATAATTTTGTTCTGTGTTGTATGTGTCATTAATTTCTGTGTAATGACTGAAGTTAATATTTTGTATATTGTTGGTAGGCATGTTATGGGGCGATATTTAGCTGGCTTTGCTGTGTCTGCTTGATCTTTAGTTTTCAGATAGGTTATTCCACGTGTAAGTGTATCAGGGAATGTGTATGGGTCTGCTATGTAACTGTTAAATAATTTAGTCAGATGTGAATGTGTTGAGGTGAACTTCTTTAGCCAGAAATTTGCTATTTTATCTTTTGCAGGGGCTTTCCAATTGTGCATAGAATTAATTGCTCGGGTGACTTCATGTTGCAAAATTACCACTTCAGGCATTTGTGGTATCATCTTGTATGTGTCTGTTTCTGCTTGTATCCACCGTGCATGTCTGTTATGTTGTACCGGGTTTGACCATATGTTGCTCCAGAAGTGTTCCATGTCTGTTATGTTTGGTGGATTGTCTATTTTAATGTGTGTGTTATCTATTGTCTTGTAAAATTTCTTTTGGTTTGTGTTGAATGTTTGGTTTTGTTTCATTCTATTTTTACTTTTTTTGTATCTTCTAAGTCATTTAGCCAATGCTTGTAATTTTTGCTTCTTTCCATCTAATTGCTCTATCGCTTCTTGTTGTGTGATTTTACCTAACCTTTTTTGTTTTTTGTCTGATATTTCATTTCTTATAAATTGTGTTAGCTGTCCGATGTCTTTTCTCAGTTTTTCTATTCTGATCTGTAGCCTGTGTTGCCATGCTGGTTTTGTGGGTTTCTTCTGTGTGTTGGTTGGTTCTGATCTCTGCCTAGTGTGTATATTTAGTGTAGTGAGTGCTCCTATATAAACCAGCAGTTGTAACTCTTCCGTAGTTGTATTTTCATTTATTTTGTTGTGTATGATTGTGTTGATAGTTGTTATTGTTGTTTTGACTTGCGGGTTATTTGGTGGTCTATGTAAGAATGGTCTAATGTCTGTGTTTGTGTCTTTGTATTCTGTATATGTCAGCTGAAATTTCTCTTCTATATATAACACGTGTGTCTCTTCGTGTTCTATTTGTGCTTGTTCTGGTGGCTGTCTTAAGATTTCGTTTTCCTCTGATTGTTTAATTGATGCGTGTTGTTCTTTGTTTGTTTGGTCTGGGATGTTTGAGTCCGTTACGGTATTTTATTCTTCTTCTGATTGCATATTATTTTGTTCCAGTATTTGTTGTACTTGTTGTTTGATGTTTTCTAATTCTGACTGGGGTATCCTGTTATTTTTGATTATTACACGGATCTGATCAGCTAGTCACTGTTCTGTTAAAAATTTTAATTCTGGGTATCTGGTAATAAATGTTGTGTATACTTGTGATCTGTATCCAGTTGTGTTGGTTCCTAAGTTTGTTGCTTGGTAATAACAGAACATGAGGTGTCGGTTAACTTCATCAGACCATCTCATCCTCTGTCTTTGTTTTCCTTCTAGGGTGGTTGCAGGAAGCATATCCTGCAAAACACCTCTATTTGGATTTAAATCATTTTCCAGTTGGCTAGCAGTGTCATTACCATTGTGGACGGGCATAGGGTTCAAGCGTCATCCCCGACCATGACAGCGCTTGTCCGAGACTTCATTAGTTCTGTCCTGAACCAACTAATCACACTAAAAGGGGGGTTAGCCCTATTAGTGGTTTGTTCTTTTCGTCGCCTTTTACAACTGGCAGAACAACATACCAGAGGCCTATTCTTTTCCCGGGCCTCCACGGGGATTATTATTATTATTATTATTATTATTATTATTATTATTATTATTGTTATTATTTAAGTATTAAGTAGTATTTAAGTATTATTTAGTAGAAACACTGGAACACGTGAGGCAATACTGACCTTACGACTTATCCTAGAAGAAAGATTAAGGAAAGGCAAACCTACGTTTCTAGCATTTGTAGACTTAAAGAAAGCTTTTGATAATGTTGACTGGAATACTCTCTTTCAAACTCTAAAGGTGGCAGGGGCAAAATACAGGGAGCGGCAGGCTATTTATAATTTGTACAGAAACCAGATGGCAGTTATAAGAGTCGAGGGACATGAAAGGGAAGCTGTGGTTGGGAAGGGAGTAAGACAGGGTTGTAGTCTCTCCTCGATGTTATTCAATCTGTATATTGAGCAAGCAGTAAAGGAAACAAAAGAAAAATTTGGAGTAGGTATTAAAATCCATGGAGAAGAAATAAAAACTTTGAGGTTTGCCGATGACATTGTAATTCTGTCAGAGACAGCAAAGGACTTGGAAGAGCAGTTGAATGGAATGGACAGTGTCTTGAAAGGAGGATATAAGATGTACATCAACAAAAGCAAAACGAGGATAATGGAATGTAGTCGAATTAAGTCGGGTGATGCTGAGGGAATTAGATTAGGAAATGAGACACTTAAAGTAGTAAAGGAGTTTTGCTATTTGGGGAGCAAAATAACTGATGATGGTCGAAGTAGAGAGGATATAAAATGTAGACTGGCAATGGCAAGGAAAGCGTTTCTGAAGAAGAGAAATTTGTTAACATCGATTATAGATTTAAGTGTCAGGAAGTCATTTCTGAAAGTATATGTATGGAGTGTAGCCATGTATGGAAGTGAAACATGGACGATAAATAGTTTGGACAAGAAGAGAATAGAAGCTTTCGAAATGTGGTGCTACAGAGGAATGCTGAAGATTAGATGGGTAGACCACATAACTAATGAGGAAGTATTGAATAGGATTGGGGAGAAGAGAAGTTTGTGGCACAACTTGACCAGAAGAAGAGATCGGTTGGTAGGACATGTTCTGAGGCATCAAGGGATCACCAGTTTAGTATTGGAGGGCAGCGTGGAGGGTCAAAATCGTAGAGGGAGACCAAGAGATGAATACACTAAGGAGATTCAGAAGGATGTAGGTTGCAGTAGGTACTGGGAGATGAAGAGGCTTGCACAGGATAGAGTAGCATGGAGAGCTGCATCAAACCAGTCTTAGGACTGAAGACCACAACAACAACAACAACAACAAGTATTTAGTGGAGTAATAAGGTGATATTATGAGGATAATATGTAAAGTTGTATGTTGATACAATGAGGAGATATTAGATGTATTTAATGAAGTATTTATGTATTACTTATGTGATGAGGAGAATGATGTTGGGTAGGGACTGGATAGGGAACATAACTTTTTCTTACCATGGAGAAAGTTTATGAAAGACACATATTGTCAGCACGGTTTGTAGAGCAAGTTGTTTTCGGTCTGAAGTAACAGATGCAAGTAAATACTCAGTTAAATTTATGCAGAAAGGTTGGGTCTATGTGAAGTGTGACACCTTTTGTAATTAGGCAACATGTCAGTAATCTGTGCACTGGAAAGTGATTAAGTGTCTTGTTGGTAATTAATGTGAAGTATGTGACACTTTAAAATAGGAAGTAAGCTGGAGAATGTTTTTAGGGAATTAACTACTATACCTATACAACACTTCATAGTTGTACACTGTTGAAAGATAATGAGAAGTCAGAAATTTTTATTTCTGAACTTATGAAATGTTTTTACTTACACTGAATCATACAAGGTAAGTCAAGAAAACACATCTGAACACTTGTGGGTAGATGTATTCAATTTTCAAAAGGCTCTATAAATTGAACTACTTATTGTATCAGACTATATACTTGAGACATATAACTGTTCTGTTACTATTTCTGAAAATCTGCTGAATGATGGGAGTTATATAGTTACTTTTCTGAAAACGTGATGAGGTATATACTAAGTTTTTGAAACATTTTACCCCAGATGGCAGACTTATAATAAATTTGTTTTGTGCTTTATGTGCACCAAGGGTTACAACCCAATAGTGAATTACTAAAACATGTAATGATCTGCATTTATTTGTACAGAAATTCTAGTTTTTAAGTTTTTAAAGTGTTTCACCACAACCATATCCCACACAATGACTTTTAAATATCTAAGTGGTGTTACATATTTTCTTTGCTGTTTTGTTATTTATGTAAGCAACTATGAGTATGGGAGTGATTCTTGAATGATACTATCAGGTACAAAGACTACTTTGCCATTGAATACTATACCCACAATGCATAAAAAAAAAAAAAAAACTGCATAACACTATAATTCTTGTAAATACCTTGAAGATACTGTCTGATAACTAGTAATATATGTATACTATTCTTTGTCTTTGAACTACTTGTAAACAGAAGGCACCATGCAATTTTATTTAGATGTCTATGACACAAAACAAGCAAATCCTATTTTCATCGAAGTGCGTAAAAGATACCGGGCGAGTTATTGACATCTGTGGGCACTTGCTTCCCAAAATTTGATACATAATATCATCTGTGTACATTATACAATATTGTGTATTACCTTTGTGGATATTGTCCAATTAAATCCGGTTTTAAGTGAATATTCAACCAGAAATGGTATGTAAATTTCAGACAACACCATGATCTGGAGAGGATATTTTCATTTTTATGCTTTCAGTGTTAGTTATATGACATGTTCTATGGACATTTACCATAGTGTTAATAAATATGTTATTTCATTGATGTTGTATATTATCCTCACCCACGAGTTGAACCAAACTGATAGTGAACTGGGCTGTGTGTTTAAACACACTACATGGTACCCTCAACTGGACTTGGACTTAAATTGTCATAAAGAACTTTTAGTTAAGTGCTAGATTTTACCATGTGGTATCCCGAATTGAAGCTGTGCCATGTTAGCACACCGGACTTATATTTGAACTACTATACACACAATCTAGTGTCCTGGAACTGAGTAGTGCTTATGTAGCACACTGAACTTTAACAAATGCCTTGACGTCTTAGTAGTGTCTATGCTGCACACAGTATTTCATGAACTACTGACAATGTAAAATAGTACTGTAGCCATGGTAGTGCCAAAAAGGTACAGAGGACTTGTTTCTAAGATATGGTATCGCATTTTTCGGTAGCAAAATTGGTATAGTAATCTACAATAGTGCAAATGATATAGTATTTTACAGTTATGATGAAACTAACAGAAAAGACTGTTTTCAAAATAGTATTAACTTTTCAAAAAATTTAGTAACTTTAGGAAGTCAATTGAATAAGAAAACAAATCATTTATCTTAGAATTTTCTGCATCCAAGTTAAAATTTTCAGATTGCTGAGTGTTAGTTTTAGTCTTGTTACCCCTAATGCATTAATATTTGCTTTACAGTTTTTGTCTTAGTGTAAGTATTTTTCTTTAATATTGCTAATTAGTAGTTATACAAAATTCAAATTTATTTATTTACTTTTTTCAAGATGACTTAGTATTTGCTTTTGCCTAAGGGTTTGCCAAGTATTCTTTTCACTCAAACTTCAAATCAGTTAAGAAGTCATTTTTATGTTTCTCTGGTTTCTTTTTGAAATGCAGATTCTGAAAGCCTTGTTTATCTTGGAATTTTCTCATGAAGTATTTCACATATGTGGTTAGGGAACATTGGATTCTGAATTTTATAGACTGAAAAATGTTGTTGGAAATATCCTTGGAGCTGTGTCCACTCCTAAAAAATCAAGACCATCAACAGTATGAAGAAATCTTTGTTTATGTGAATATATATTTTCATAATTGTTCTATTGTGATGATGATGATGATGATGACAAAAATTGCTGTCCATCTAACACTGGTGGCTCATGCAAAATTTTACCGATGTGCTACAATACTACAAATATAAACAGATTTTTTTTTGACTGTATCGTCATGACAGGATTGACTTAATACTGTTGTGATATTAGCCTTACATAATGATCTAAGCTCATGTATGATATTTTTATCTACATCTACGTAGATACTCGGCAGTTGACCACATGATGCATGGCAGAGTGTAGCCTTTACCAGTGGTAGTCATTCCCTTTCCTGCTACACTCAAAATATAGCATGGGAGAAATGACTGTCCACCTTTGTGTGGGCCCTAATTTCTCATGTCTTATCTTCTTGGTACTTATATGGAAAGTATATTTGGTGGCAGTAGAATCATTCTGTAGTCAGAGTCAAATACCATTTCTCTAAATTTTCTCAATAGTTTTCGTCAAAAACATCGTCTTCCCATTTAAGTCACTGAAGTATCTCCATAATACTCGTGTGTTGTTCAAACCAACTGGTAACAAGTCTAGCAACACACCTCTGAACTGCTTCAATGTCTTCCTTTAATATGATCTGCTGCAGATCCAAAATACTCAATCAATATTCGAGAATAGATCACTAGTATCCTATATGACATCTGCTTTACAGGTAACCACAAAACTGGTTATCATCCACCTTCACAACCACAATCCTCACATGCACATTCCATTTCATTTTGCTTTGCAACATTACATTCACATGTTTAAATGATTTGACTATGCCAAGTGGCACACTACTAATGCTGTTACAGAACAAGTTTCTTTCCCTACTCATCCACATTAACTTACGTTTTTGTACATGAAGAGCTAGCTGCCATTCATGACAACTAGGAATCTTCAAATAAATTTGTAGTTGAAATATGGACAACAAGCAGCCCTATAATGGAATGACGATAATGAAAATTTGTGCTGGGCTGGGATTTGAACCCTGATTTTCTGCTTATTGCAAGAGGTCATCTTACAATTAAGCTACCCAAGCATGCCTCATGGGCAGACTCGATCTTCTATATGTTGTTAACCATGTGTCTATAACCTACACTAGTACATCCATTATGTCTATTCCCATACAGGGGAGACATTTGAATTGAAAGTCACTTGCCCAGTGTTGGTAGTTAAATAAGATATTGCAGTGCCTGTATTGTTCAGAAGTACAATGTAGTGGTCTGTCTGACATGTATGTATGTCCAGAGGACCACTGCATCACATCTCTTATGAAAACAAGCAGTGCAATATTGTATCTTAAGTAGAAATCTTGTCTAAGGCATCTTGTATCCCATTAGAGTCACACAACAGTGAAAAGTTCCTGTACATCACATTATTATCAGTAAATAAACAGATTGCTGCCCACCCTATATGTTTATGATTTCCATTGTTTCTTTTTTGTTAATGCATTGATGTCCTAGATCTTTCACCCCTTCTACCCCATGCATTACTGTTCATGAATAACAAACATGGAAAGCAAATAACACACTGTACACATCACAAACACAAATCCAATGCTCTTCATACACTTTCATACTAAATCTCCTCATATACTCACTTTTTTACCACCACCTACAACCTTTTGACTTACAAGTGT
This sequence comes from Schistocerca serialis cubense, assembly GCF_023864345.2. Taxonomy (NCBI): domain Eukaryota; kingdom Metazoa; phylum Arthropoda; class Insecta; order Orthoptera; family Acrididae; genus Schistocerca; species Schistocerca serialis. The sequence continues at coordinate 854,115,681 of NC_064640.1, forward strand.
AGTAATCTTAACTAAGTTGAATATATTAATATTACCAATATAAATTTAACTGTTTAAATGTATTTAAAATTTTATAATTGAAACTTTAACATTATGATGGGGGAAAAGAAGCACAGAGCAGCAAGAATCAAATGTGAGCTGACAAACTGCCAGCTGGTATGCTTGAACAGTGCACCATGGCACTTATACGTCAAGTATTGCTCACAAATCCCTCATACTTTACTCACAAATTATTAGAGAGAACTTTACATTTTTTATGGCCCATGCAGGTGACATATGATAGTAAGTTCAAAGGGGCATCCACCCATTTCTACCCACACAGTTTGATCCAGATTTGTTAGGATTTAAATTTGGAATAGGTGTACCTAACTCTTATTCCTCCTTTCTTCTCCAAAAATCTACTGGAAAAGGGCCTCTTCAGTAGAACATATACTGAATTTACCATATTGCTTTCACAGCACCTTACAGACATCTTCAAAGAAAAATACTGACTTGTGAATGACATCATGCCCTTAGTGCCACCAGGGATAATGTCACACCAGAGCATGTGCAATCAAAACAGACAGTTTTATTGCTTTTTTGAGTTGAGAATAGTGTGGATGACCTTTTCAGCACTTGACACTTGTTTCTGGTTATCATATGGAGAGCACTACAAAACATTTTTTCGTCCATTTTATTTGCATACCAGCACACATTTTATGAGAAATGGTATAATTTTAGTGCAATGTTTACAGTGAGCTGTAGCATGTTAAAACATGATCACCAGCCACACTGCCATCAGTAGTCAGCAACAAACTGGTGCAGGAAAATCACTAAAGAAATTCATGAAAACTATCAGTTTTCTCATATCTCCACTGCCATAACTTTTTACAGACTTCTTCGAGCATTTTGTATGGGATCACGTCCAAATGATTAGGCTATCACGAGTTCTGTGCTCATTGTGTTCCAAAACGACTTTCTGAGAATCACAGAACTCAGCTGATGACTGCTTCTCTTGACAGTCTTCTCTCAATGTGTAGAAATTAGGGATTAAGTTGGGTAAGAGGATTGTTGAGGGAGAATTATGGTGAATTAGTGGGGAGTTACTCTTTGTATAACAGTGCAGATGGAGATGACACAGTGATTAACATGTTGAGAATTGATGGAAGAAGTAATTAGTACCTCTGGTGTAGTGTTTTAGGCTGGAAGCAGTAGACTATAGGTGTTGATAAGCAAGAGTGAAAATTTCTTCAGTGGGTTCATAACAACAAGCCATAATGAGATGTATTGAATGGTTGGACTTATGAGTTTCAGAAGAAAGTAGAAATTGGTGCGCAGGTGGTCTTAGGACTGAGAAATGAGAAATTCCACAGAGTATTTTTTAGAAGCAATTGGAGGCCATGCTACACTTCTTGACTGCAGTCGATGCAGCAAGTCTTGTCTATTGATTACATTACCACCACCAATTATCATCATCACCTGGAATCTGTTGTTTGTACAACAGCTACAAAATTGCAGTAAATATAAGGCATACCTGGTAGATTTCTACAGCTGTATCTGAAAGAACTTCTCTGTATTCAGTGAGATCAAAATTCTGTAGACACTGTTCATTCTGTAGTGATGTGTTTTCAGTTTGGAATGTTTTGTCTCCACTATACTGTTTCAGATTATGCAGAAGTCTCACAGTATTTGAAAGCCACAAAACCATTATATCAATATCATCATGGCCTTTCTTAGTAACTTTTTCGATGGTGTAGATAGTTGCTGTCAGGAGTAATCGTACTTTCTCATAATCATTTTGACAGTCGGCATGCCTAATGCACATGAACAAAATGTATGCCGGCAATCCTGGCAGTAATGTTACAGCAATATGTGGCTTTAATTCTGCAATTAAAAGAATGTAAAATTCATAAACAATGGAAGTACTTCAATAAAGAGAACACATGAGTGAACATAATGAAAAATTATTCAGGGATATATACTGACCAAATATCACATGCCTAACAATATGTCTAATATTCTCTTTGTGAAACTCAAAAATTCCTTGGTAATGTCTTTCCTTCTTTCTTATCCCTCTTCTGTTATTCCTTTGATCTTGCCTCTTCACTAGCACTTCCTCTATTGAGTTTTCAGCTGTTTCATCATTGTTATCTAATTTGCTGGAAAACACTAGGGGAAAAAAGTAATATTGTTTCTGAAGCAGTTACACAATCATTATAACAGCACCTCTCAAAATATGGAATAATTTTAACATCCTGTTTATTGGTCTTCAAAATATACTTACACCCTGCATCCTTCAGCACTTCAGTTTGCAATTTTAAGCTGTTCTTGCATTGTGAAAGTTCCTCTTTAGCTAAATCTAGTTTTTCTTGAAGAACCTGGAATTTTTACACAACACATTTAGAAATAATTAATATATCCAAAATGTATTTTGCCATTTGCACTGATTGTGGTAAAAGTATAAGGAAACAAAACTGTATTTGCAGGCAATGGATTGGAAAAAAATAACAAAGAATAATGAATGTGGGATTAATTATAAAACTGCTGGGGAAATGATTGCACTACAAATTGCATCTATTTGCAAACCACTACAAGAAAAATTCCAGTGATGATGTTAGATGAAAAAGATCTTGCATTTCTCCTTGGACCATACTGATTTTTTCAATAATGATGGATGTGCAGGATTTATGTACAGTGAAAGGTTATCCTCAGGAGTCACATTCTCTGGACACAAAAAATCATAAGATATATTCATTGTATCTCTGTCAATTAAACCTTATACTTATTTCCTCACAAATCATTTGTAATTATTGGTCCATGTACATTGGGTGAAGTTTAACAAAACACAAGAAACTAAATACAGTTCATCAGCATTCTTAAAATAGGGACTTCATAGTTCAAGGATATATTAAACAGGTTGGGAAGCTACAGAAGATGATCACAGCATTTACAATCTTATAGTCATATCAGGAGGGTGAAATCTATAACTCTGGGCGTACCAAGAGTATCCTGAGAGGAAGCATTCAGTAAGTAATGTAAAGAAGGAGTACAATGCTTTAACATTTCTGGCTCAGTTCTTTACTGCATTATGAGCATGAAATCTGCAGCTAAATGACAGATGCAAAGCTGCCAGGATTTTTCTATGCTGAAACCAGTAGATTGTATACCAAAATCAAAGAAATGAAGCAGATGATGCAATACTGGGAGAAACTATACTGCTTTCAGAATAAGATTTTCACTCTGCAGCGGAGTGTGTGCCTGTCAGGAAGTTTCGCTATACTGCTTGCATATAGTGGCAATGAACTGCTAACTCATTACAAAAACAGCAATAAATTGGATAATGTTGTTGTTGTTGTTGTGGTCTTCAGTCCTGAGACTGGTTTGATGCAGCTCTCCATGCTACTCTATCCTGTGCAAGCTTTTTCATCTCCCAGTACCTACTGCAACCTACATCCTTCTGAATCTGCTTAGTGTATTCATCTCTTGGTCTCCCTCTACGATTTTTACCCTCCACGCTGCCCTCCAATTGGATAATAATATTTTAAAATATAACAACTGGAATTTACATAATTATTCATGGTATCAGCAAAGTTTTCTCAGATGAGCTGCAGCTTGGCACAGGGTAAATGACAGCCAGTTGAGTCTTTAATTAGTACCCAACACAGTCAACATGTCTGCAACACATATCATTGTAAATATAATGCTTTCAATCAAAATTTCCATAATCAATCTAATGTTCATGACAATTTTCGTTACACATGTATATCTTCAAACATGCCTGTGTGAGAAGTGAAACCATTACAGATATGTTGACATTACAACATTTTATTTCTGCGTAAAGAACATTTCATATCAAGTTGCTGTTAACCTAATAAAAATGTACTGGTAATCTAATAACTTACTTATTCACACACGCCTTATTGCCACATTCTGCAAAGTAGATGTGAAAGTTAATTTAGCATCAGTTCCAGTCAACTCTACTCTTCACGAAAGAATGCCACTGACATAGGAATGAAGGTGAGTGACCATTATGTGGAATCGTGATGAGGTTGGGTGAATGTGCATTGCTGTTGTTCAACTTTTAACATATTGTTTCTCAGCCACTCATGTGCACTAGTCCTGTCCATTATCTTAGTTGCCTCAGCCAGTTTCCAGCTGCAGAGCTTCATGATAAACCAAGTTACTTCTCATACTACAGGAAACAGACTCAGAAGGAGTATGGATTTCAGTTTGAACTTTTCAGTGCTCCAGGAAAGTGTGTTTTTAAGTGCAAGTAGATTTCATAGGTAAGCACAGCCCTTCCATCAGATTGGAGTGACATTAGTTAGCTGGAAAGTAGTGTTTGAGACAGTGAGATCAATGTGGGAATGTTTAGCTTTGATAGAAATTTTTAGAGTAATGTCTTTGTGTGATTCTTTCTCCATTTACATTGACTTTGAACTTCCTTTTTAGTTATTATTGACAACAGCTGCCAGTAGCCAGATGGAAGTGATGTATTCAACTGACAGCATTTATCATTTTCCAATCCAAAGCTCATATCTCTGAATCTGTTCTGAAGGTAGTTTGGTAAGTACAGGGTTTTCAGTTATTGACTCTGGAGTAGTGAGAAGTTCAACCCTCTCTCACAGGTCAAGTCACGGCTGGCAACCCTTACTTACAACTTACTGGGTAGTGTGGCAGTGCTGAGAAGTTATCCAGTTCTACTAATAATGCTTGAGATTAAATCTACAGAGCAATAAATCACATTATTTGTGTAGCACACTGGTCATTGCTAAGAGTAGTGCATTCCAACTGCTGCCATGGATGGAATTGCATGCAATGCCACAGAAGCTCTGACATATGGACAAAAGGAATGTTTCAAACCCAACATTGCATAGTAATGAATGCAGCCATAAGGGTGATTGTTGTTTTAGTAATATAGTGGGGTTTAATAACTGTTATTAAAATAGAATAAAAAGTTATGAAAGTAGTGATAAAATTATAATATGGTTTATAGGAAATTAGGAGTAGCATAGTATACAAATACTAGTTTGACAAAGAGAGAATGAAATTTTTCACAGAAAAAAAACAAACATGAAGAAATTAAGACCGAAGATGAGTTGTGTAACAACTGCAGGTGTAAATTGATTCCAATAGAAAATAAACTGTTTTTTTTTACTAACAAGAATATGAATTTTATTGGCTGGAAAGACAATTTCTCAGAGTTTTGCTTAATTGAATAATAAAGGTAATTATCTCATGTTAGTGCGTAGGTGCCCACCCAGAGGATACCAGCTTTAATGGTGGTGATGGAAGAAAGTTTCATCACAGGAATCTGGACAAGGGGATGAGGCAGGGAAAAGGTGGAAGCAGAGAAGAGAGGTTTGGTAACATCCCTAAAGTGTGTCACTCAGTCAGTATGAGAGGGCATTTTGTACTGTTGGTTATTCCTCAATCAAATGTGAATGTAAAGTTTTACAAACACCCTCCAAGGATTTTATTTGAAGAATGAAGTATGTGAAGTGAGAGTTTACTTTCATTCCATGCTAATCTGCAATGACAGAAAAAAACTGCACTGCAAAAGCACTCAGCACAGTCAACTACACAAGAAAAAAAAGAGAAAAAATAAAAAAAAGAAAGAAGAAAAATGAAATGGACACTTCACTGCTGGGTCACAAGATGAAAGCAACAAACATTTTCCACTAGTACCTGACAGAGAAAGCAGCATGGTATTTGTGCTTAGCCATGAAGTTCAGCATTAAGTAAGGGACTAACTGGAAACATCTAAAAAAATTGGCATAATTATGAACTCTTAAAAAGACCACAGAAAACTACAAATATTATTACTGATTTGGTCTCAGTCCTCTATGCATTCTCCTATTGTTAAGTTTTGTTACTGAGAAGAAAGCATAGAATAATACATTGTTTCCCCATTACAGCAGTCTGTATTATCACCTCTTCATGGATGTGTGTTTCCTCCTAAGACATCCTGTACATGCTATAAGCTGTTTTAATGAAGTTTTTAAACATTAATATGATCTGAATTAATATTCACCAGCTTTTCTGAAGTCACTCTTATAATTTCATGTTGCATAAAAGGGGGGGCTTTTAGTTAAGCTTGGAGATAAAAGCTTGTGCTGATTATCATTCTCCTCTCTGAGTTTCTCATTTTCTTGTTGGAGTTGTTCTCTTTCTGTATGCCACTTATTTTCTCTTGGTGCAATTCATCTTCCAGCTGCCTACATGAATTTACAGTTTAAAGAGTTAATGACTCCCAGACTTAACTAACAAAAATAAGATATGGTACTGCATTTTTGCACATACCTGTTTATCTTCTTCTGTGCTTCAAATGCCAGTACTAGCTCCACAACCTCATTTATTAACTGTACATGACTTCCATAGTTGATACTAGCAACATTCTTCAAACCTTCAGTTTGCTTCGCTAGAATACTGTGTAACTGAATGCATTCCTCTCGCCATCTGTCAACTTCAAGTTGCAGCTGATTGTACTGCTCTGAATGAGAACAAATTTATAACACTGTCATAAATAAATGAAATTAATACTAATTCAAGTATAACAAAATAACACCAGTCGTGTAGAAAATCAGATGTTATGCTGTTGAACAGTCACCTGTGAATGTCAAGTTACCATCCCTAGAGTATTTGGAAACACAGACTTAAAATGCACATCAGGAACACATTCTCAAACATTATATCTATTATATTTGTTTTAGTGTTATAGCAATTTTATACCTTTAGCATGTAGTATGATAGAATGATTATTACTGTCTAGAACTGGCAGTATTTGTAAAAACCTGCACTAACAGAAGTCCTCAATTATTAGAAAGAGCATCTATGGAGGAAAAAAAAACTTTTTTTCAGAATGAAAACCATGAACTTGGCCATTTGGGAACAACAGCAACAAGAAAGATCCTTACTGTGATGAAGGAACAATTTGATCTTACTTAGCAATTCTTCTCGTCCTGGACCATCATCTAATGTTTGATTAGAACAGCAATCATCGAATGATAGCTGAAGTTTAGTCATATTTGCATGTAATCTTCGATTTTCCACTTCCAGTTGCTGCAACTGAAATTGAAATATAAAAGGTGTCTCAAGAATGATGCCTCAGAGATAACAGATACTTAAAACAGAATTAAACTGACTCAACACTGCTCAGTTTATGTTCCTGGCTCAAAAAAGAATTTTATGTAATGATATCACTTATCATTTTTTATGTACAATTTGAGGTACCTTAATATGCAGTGGTCTTTGTAGTATTGCATACTTGAGATTACATCAGAGTCTGTCAAACATCTATAAGTATGAAGAACCTTGTCTCTTAACTGTGTCCACATTGGAGTCTATTTCTCAACAGAGTATTTGTTAAACAAACATGCTGTAAAAATGTCAATTTTCTCTGGTCCTCTTCCCTAACAGTTAGTTGAAAATGGAGCTATTTATACTTTTTAACACTACTGGTGAATGGGGTTGTTCATATTAATAGTTGGGTCTTTTGCAGCTCTGTTTATTTTATAATCAGTTTCATCATACCAATAATAAACACCCACAGCCACTGCACATACCAAATGTTTAACAGTGTCGTGTGTAGCCTGCAACATCAAATGTTGCCTAAAGAAATAGTTGTTTTATGTTATGGACTAAAATCTACATCCAAGTTTTATTTCAGTTTCAGCACCATGTCTAAATGCCATAATAAACATGTTTAAAATACTCTAATGCTAACTATGAATGAGCACTTTTTAAAAAACAAAAATTATGACATTGTAGCTTCGTTGCCTGGGAGGCCCCATCCAGGAAAGTTCAGCCCCGGGTTGCAAGTCTTATTTCAGGTGACGCAACGTTGGGTGGCTTGCATGTCAGTGGTGGTGGTGGTAGTGGTAGTAGTGGTGGTGGTGGTGGTGGTGACACAACACGGCCGGAAATCGAACCTTGGCCCACTGCATGGCAGGCAAACACATTGCCACTCAGCTAAGCAGGTTGACTACTAATAACAAATCAACATACATACACTGCAGACCACCATATAGTGCACAGCAGAGGATACTTTGTGCCACTATTAATCACTTCCTCTCCTGTTTGACTTGCAAATGGAGCAATGAAGAAATGAATATCTAAAAGCCTCCATACAGGCCCTAATTTCTTACATCTTATCTTCATGATCCTTATGTGAAATGCATGTTGGTAGCAGTAGATTCATTATGTAGTCAGCCTCAAATGTTGGTTCTCTAAATTTCAGGAATAATGCCTTGCAGAAAGAGCATTATCTTTCCTCAAGGGATTCTCATTTAAGTTCATAAAGCATCTTCATAACACTTGTGTGCTGATGGTGCCATGTACCCCTCATTCACCTAAAGGGATCAGCAACCCCTCAGACACTGAACCATCATAGGCTTGCATATGTACAAGGTATTGCCTCACTGCATTGAACTGATCACATAAAGGATGACAGACAGGAGGACGAGCACCACCAGAGGTCCTCCACGTCAGGGACCTATTTCCTCAACTGGGTTGTGTGCAGAACTGGGTTGGCATGAATTCCTCCATGTCCCATCTATACAGGACAGTGCAAGCCAACACAATTTGACGGTTCACCACACCAGGGTTCTGGGCCAATTTGCACACAAGCTCTAAGCAGCTAATCAGTCAGGGCCTGATCAGAAGCCACCACAGCAGCACTTATAACTTTCCAGTGATATCCTGAGACATACCTGTCAACCAGCTATGTTGAGCACTCAACCTCTGTCATTAGGGACTATCTGTGGCATGGTCTTCATGCCCCACAATGTTTATTCACTGAGTGTTCCAGGTGTGTGCCTGTTAGTGTCAGAGAAGTTGTATTATATTTTATTGAGAAGAGTTTTCCTTTGTTATTAAATCTCTCTATTGTGGTTGTAATAGACCCTTGTTCTTGTTTAGCTGTATCTTACTATTTCTTATCAAGCATCTACCCATGGGACAAATTGCAGATTGAATCTATTGGTAACAAATCCAGCTGCCCACTCTGAACTGCTTCATGTCTTCCTTTAATCCAACCTGATGGGGATGCCAATGAACAGCACTAGCATTCTATACACCATCTCCTTTATGGATGAGCTACACTTTGCCAAAATTCTTCAACTAAAATGAAGTCTACCATTCACCTTCCCTACTGCCATTCTGAGGTATTCATTCCACTTCATATCTACATCTACATCCAATCATTTGACTTATGTCATACTGCACAACAACAGAAAAAAAACCTATACAAAGGGTAGAAACTGGCACATCCCCATTATGATTACAAAAGTGGCCTCCTGCTGCTGCTCATTTGATACAGAAGTCTTATGATAACACAGCTATAAAACATTCTCATAAAAATTGGAGTATGCCATGCTGAAACTTTTGCTTCCACTGATAGAAATGCGTTGCACAGAAGCTCGCTAAAAAGTGTATAATCAACTGTTTGAAATATTTCTCAATAATAGTTGCAAAGAGGATCCAAGTTTGTACCATTTATCCATCTTATTTGCTAAGTGAATAACAATTTCTGATAATTAGACAAAGTTAATTAGCAACAGTTAGAAAAAGTACCCTTTTAAGAAAGTGTCATTTGCAGCCTGTCTAAGTTTTCTGATTTATCATGGTATAGTTCTCTAACTGGATTCTTTCATGTCATGGTATAGTCCTCTAAATATATGTTTACATTAAGAATATCCCTCCTAACAAATCTTTCTTACTACTATATTGAAAGTCATTACTGAATTGAATCTTTACTATAGGAAATGTTCCCATACATCACAGCTATTAACTACAGGCAGTGTAGATAACTGTTATGAGCCTGTAACAAGAGGACTGAGTGGAGAGCAAAAAGTTTCACTTCTTAATCAATACTGGTTCTGTGATACTGATATAGGATAATTGCGGATTAGAAACTGACATTTGTTTTATGTGGGTGACATGAGCTGCGTACAATTTAATAAAGTATTGAGGAAGATTAGCTCAACATCCTTCTGGTAATGACAAATCAACCATGTCCTCCTCAACAGTAATATCTCATCATTCACCATAACTGATTTAGGAAAAATAAAAAACATGTGTTTGAAACCTGGGAAAAATAGGCAACTTTATCTCCACAAGAAATTAAGACCTGCCATGCAAGTTAATGAGGTCGGGCTTGCTGATCACAGCTTACTGTAATTGTGATAGTGCTGTAGGTTAACATCAACAGTGATCTGATAAACAATTAACCATTATGATAAAATTCTATTGACCTCACAATAACATCAAATGGTGTAAAATCATCAAGTCCTTGGGCCAAGTACTCCTCTGCCATTGTCAAGTGGTGATTTGGTTGCTGCCATCATACTTATACAGCAGTGCTTCCTTCTTTGTTGTCACTGGTGTTTGCTCCACTGCCATATAGTGTAATACTTTCATTGCACACCCACAGCACCCACTTCAATTTTCTGATGGTAGGGTCCGTAGGCTTGCTTAACTATAGGCCATCAACTTCATTGAGAGTGTTGTTACAAATTTTTATCTCTATTGCTTTTTTAATTATGATATCCTAGAATCAACACATCTGTGTAATAACTGATGTCTTTTTGAATGAAATGTGATGTCTGTTTTCCAGAGCATGCTCTGCTACCCTTGATCACTCAGGGTAACAAAAGTGAAAGTATCTTGTGTTCTACTCAGCACAGTTCATTAGTATGCACAGTCTGTCCAACATAAAAATATCCACACCCACACAGTATTTTATGTACTACTGGCATTCAAACACCTATACCATCTTTCAAAGGACTGATGAGTTGTGAAACCTTTGTTGGAGCCCTGATGACCGAATCTATTTCATGCCTTCTTTAGGAAATGGCTGATCTTTCCCATTATTGAGCCATAGAATGGAAAAAACACAAGCTTATATTTCTTCTCGGGGCCCTTCTGCTTCTATGTTTCTGGGATGATGGCTTTTGAAATCTTGCGATTGTTGTAGCTGTTTTCCTTGAATACTTTCTGTAAGTGACTCAGTTCCTTTGGCAACCTTCCAGTGTATGAGAGAGCTTTCTATTGATGCACCAAGGTCCTCAGAACAAAACATTTCTGTGACAGATCGTGATAGCTGTTAGCTTGCAGATCCCGATGTGTGTGGGTGTATTTCCAGTAAACACTGTGACTGAGACACACATTGCCTTACAGCAGATGAGGACAACAAGGAACAGCAAGGCACTATAGGTCTCCACCTCAATTGTGAACTTTATATTGTCATGGATATTGTTGATGTGATCCAAGAATTACCCCAGTTTTTTCACATCAATGAGACCAGATGATGAATGTGTCATTGATGTAATGATAAAAGCAATCAGACTTTGCAGGAGGCATGTCCAGCATGATGTTCTCCATAAACAAGTTGGGTATAACTATAGCTAATGGACTTTCCAATGTGAGGCCGTCCATCTGATTTTGTATGATGGAGAATATAGAATGTTTTAATCAGACAAATGCTTTTCACTGGCTGTGGCTCCTGCAAATCCTAGTTGCTTTTATCATTACATTGACAATACAATCATCATCTGGTCTTATGAATGTAAAAAGCTTGGGGAATTCTTGGACCACATCAACAATATCCATGACAACATCAAATTCACAATGGAGGTAGAGACTGGTAGTGCCTTGCACTTCCTTGATGTCCTCATCTGCCATAAAGCAATTTGTGTGTCAGCCACAGTGTTTACTGGAAACCCACCCACACATACTGCAGACTGCAGATACCTGCACATTAACAGCTATCACTATCTGTCACAAAAATATTCTGTTCTGAGGATCTTAGTGCAGTGTGTGGAAGGTGTCTCAGATGCTGAAAACCTGCTGAAGGAACTGAGCCACATACAGAAAGTATTCAAGGAAAACAGATACACTAGTTACCAGATTTCACAAACCACCTTCCTGAAAACACAGGAGCAGAAGGCCCTGAATAAAACTCAATGAAGCTTATGTTTTTTTCCGTTCTGTGGCTCATTAATCAGAAATATTAGCCACTTCTTAAAGGGGTATGAAACAGATTCAGTCTACAGGCCTCCAACAAAAATTTGACAACTCACGAGACCTGTAAAACTGATGTAGGCCTCAGAATGCCAGGAGTATATAAAATACTGTGTGAGCATTGACAGTTTTCTGTCAGACAGAACACGAGAGATGCTTTCCCCTGTCATGTCATAAGAAATCAGTGATAGTAGAGCATGCTCTAGAATATTCACATTATACTGCATTCAAAGAGACATCATTTATTACATGGACTAGTTGCTTCTGGGATAGCATAATTAAAAAAGTGATAGATAAAAGTTTGTGAAAACACCCTCAGCAAAGGTGGTAGCCTACCATTGAGCAAGGATTGTAACACAGCCATCAGAAAGCTGAAGCAGGTGCAGCAGGGGCGCAATGCAAACATTACCCTATATGGTGCTGGAGTGAGCACCAGTGACGTCATGTAAGGCAGTGCAGCAGTAAAGGATGTTAGCGGCAACCAAAAGACAGTCACTACTTGACAGTTGCCAAGGAGTACTTGACTGAAAGCTTGTGAGTTTTAAACCACTTGCTGCAGCTGGAAGTTCAAGAGAGTTTTAGTGGTACATATCACTGCAAAACCATGCATTAATATAAATCCTCCATAATATTTTAAATAACTCCACATCATACTTAATCAACATGGAATGAGGTTCAAAATGTTATAATTATGTATGGCCAACTTCACTGATTTGTACATCACTAAAACTAACCGACTTACAGCTAAGATCTTCCCAAATTCATATTCAAAAAAGATAAAAGGAGCACTAACAACTAGCCTCATGTTAGCACTTTGCCGTCCTCACATCTCGTACAAATATATACACTTGGCGCTGGCAGCACTAATTCAGATTACTTGGCTTGCACTGGCCACTTGTCACCTTTCCATAGATGACAAGCTTCTAAAACATTAACTTTTGTGAGCTTTAATTTTCCAGAAATCCTCTATTTTGCCATGTCATTCCACAAACTCAAATTTTCTTTTCAAGTAACTTCTTTGCAAGTTCTACACTGTTATAATAATCAGCCATGCAGAAGTGGTGCCACTTTCCCTCAGAAGGTGTCAATAGTTCCATCACTGTTTTTGCTAAAGGCTGTCCAGCACCGGAATATATCTTGAATGAAGAAATGTATCCTGTACTCAAATCACACAGCATCCGAATGAGTATGCTGTATTTCATAATTTTTGATGGATTATAAACTTTAAAATTTAACTGTCCACCCAATGGTGTCATTCCTTCATCAGTTGAGATGTTCTGACTTGGATTAAACATTTCTTCAAACTTTTTGGAAAAATAATCTATTACGAATTGCACTTTGACTAGCCGGTCGGCATTATCCAGTTTACTGTTGCTGTTGGAAAAATGTAAAAATGATAATATTTGTCTGAATCGGTTGTAGGACATCGTTTTGCAAAATATCAGTGTGTCTATCAATGGATTTGTTGACCAATAATAATCAATCCTTGCTGTATTTATAATTCTCATAAGTATAGCAGCCCAAACCAATTTCTATGCTTGGGTCCCATAACGTTGACAAATTTGGCATTTTTTAAATCCAGTTTCCTTCTCTTGCAATTTTGACTATAGTACTTGTTGGATTTGTTGCTCATATATTCAAGGAGATCGTTCCCGACATCTAATTCTACGATATCTTCGATGCTCTGTGTATTTTTGGGAAATATGTTTGGACCCGAGGATCCTTAAAATTTATTATTGGTCTTTGGTAAATCAAAGTCTGACCCCTGTGCACTGTCTTCTTCATCTGATTCAGCCGAATCAGTTGGAAACCATAGCCTTCACTGAATTCTTCTTGGACGTATTTTACTATCTTCCTACGATTCTGCTTCACTTTAATTTTTTTGATATCCTATATCTTCTTCCTAATCAGCCAAGTCATTCAAAATGTCAGACAAGACGTCTGCACCTTCATTGTAAATAATCCTATTTTCTCTTTCATCAGCCATAATGAAAGGGTGCAAGTACTTATAAAAACAAAAAACTTATTGATGTGTGTAACTTATTGTTACCTAAACAAAACACCAATAGAATGCAAAAGATACTGAAGTGCTGGCGCTGGCCACTGCATCATACTATGCTCATGACACCACTGTGGTGTCACCGACCACTGAGCGATACTATGCAGACGACACCACTGTGGCGTCGCCGGCCATTGACCGCTATTTTGTACACGACACCACTGTTGTATCACCAGACAACGTAGTGTTAATATTTCTGAATTATGAGAAGGAATTTGTTCTGTCCTGTGATGCAAATAGCTAGCCAGGAGGCTGTACTATGAGCAAAGATGTGAATGGGAAAGAGCATCTTGCAGCCTACGCATCAAAACAGTTAAATGAAGCTGCAAAATTACTTGAGTGTGGTAAAGGAAATGTTGAGTTTGATGTGTGGTATCATGTACTTCAGGCACTATATTTATGCCAGGAAATTCAAAGTCTTAAATGATCACACAGTGTCAAAATGGCTATTAAGCTTGAAGGAGGCTCCAAGCAAGTGGACTTGGTGGGAATTGAAATTAAACAAATTTGACTGGAGGAGATTTATAAGCCAGGCAGAAAGCACATAAAATGCTGACGGATTAAGCAGAAAGTTTGGTGTCATATGGACACTTGGCTGTAACCATACAGAATGATAGAAGCTGCTAACTGCTGATGCTGACTTCAAGCTATTCAAAACATAGCCACAATCTGCCATGCACAATGGAATGCTAGGTAGGGCACTGAAGCTTGAGCCATGCATCATGATGTCTGCTGCATTATGGGAAGAAGTATTGAAAGAAGTTCACAACCACATTCTACCTGGGCACAGAGGTCAAAGAACAATAGATTGTAAGGTTGCTCAACAATATTGGTGAAGAGTGTGAAGACAGGATGTTGACAAGTATGTGAGAAATTGTGTGCTAGGTGCATAGTGTGCTTCATCAGCAAGTTCCACTGGTAAAGGGACACCCTCCTCTAACATTACCTTTATTCAACAGAAGTTATCGATAGCAAAAAAAAACTTCCTACCTTATAAACAGGTTAATATTATCTCATCGGTTTAACTAAAAGAATTTCATATGATTTTGTGAATGATGTATTATACTTCACTCTAAAATGTATAAAAAGACATTATTTTATTACAATTGATATGTATTACCTGTATATTTACAGTTAAAATTACTTTTCTTTTGGAAATATTTGAAATCACGAAATAAAATCACGAAATATCTGGCTCACTTAAAATTCCTATTATTAATTGCACAATCTGATAATATTTATTAAATTTATTTCTGGTCTCATTTATAAAATAATTATATAGCTTTGTGAAAATTCTTCTTTTGTCAAGAAAGTTTGTAAACCCTGTTTTGTAAACTCTTTGGACTGTTGTTAGTACCACAGAATGATGTAATAGTGGGCACAACTCTGATGGAATTGGACATGTTTTTAATTTTGGCAATAAAAATGAAATTTTTGGTTTTATGGAAGTGTAAATTGTAAAGACAGTGTGATATAGAGAAATGTGATACAATAAAAAAAGTACAAAAACAGAAATTACACAACAGACTCACTTAACAGTTATCATGTCATCTGAAAACATACAAATTCAAAAAATTTAAGCCTCAAGAATCAACCCCTAGATGTGACAAACTGGAGCCAATGATGAGAAAAGAAGGTAAGTAAAAAAGTTCATTTGTCAATCTTACTCCTCTCAAAGCTTATGAAACAAGTCAATTATTTAGAAGAGTGAAAATCAACTGTTGATGTGAGGGAGGGTAATTTTACAATTGGTGGCGTGATCAATTGACTGATAATGAAGTTTTGTCTGTTAGAGAAGGGACAGTGATTTGTGCCTTTTGCAGTTTATATTGAATTTCCCATCACTCAGAGAAAGAAGACCGAGAGCTGCACAGTCAAGTTATAACAACAGTGATGAGATACTTCCAATAATGATGGACTGGATCAATTGAAAGAGGACTTTACAACTACAATGAGGGACATCAAAATGGAAAGCTAAGTACAAAGTATTTGTGAAATTAATTTGTTTGTGTACTTGTGTGATTGTTAACAAAATGAAGAGAGATGAGGGCAGGTGTGACGTAGAAGTGAAAGCTGTGGGACCCAGTCAGGACATGTATGAGCCAAGTGAAAATGTAGTCAGCAAAGAAACAACAAAAACTGATATTTTGCAGTTAATTTTGGCAAAGCTAGTGGAAATGAAGACAGATAATAACAGTAAATTTAGTGCATTAATGAGCAGTCAACTGAAATAAGCACGGACAATGATAGAAAATTTACTTCACTACAAGGACAATTAAATGACCTAAAAGCTGAAAACAATAGTAAAATGGATAAGGTACAATACCAAACAGACCAACTTAGTAATCACGTTTCAGAGCTAAAAAATGGGTTGTCCAAGGGATTAAGAAGTGTGAACAAAAAAGTTGATGTCTTAGAAAATAAATTTATTGTTTTGGAAAATGAGTTAGTTGCCGAGTCTGCAAGACAGATGAAGAATGTTAATGACATCAGAGTTGAACAGAAGGTCATAGCAGAAAAAATGGAACAGAACTTTAGTAGTTTAAATCAAAGAATTTTAAATGTTGAAAACAGTATGCAACCTAATGTAAATGTTTTAGATCAAAAAAATTTCAGCAGTTCAGGAAAACTGTATTTACAAAAATCTGCATTCAAACAATAGTGTTGCATGGTGCAACATTCCAATCAAAATTTCTTCTGTAAGACAATTCACATCCAGTAGATCTTCTGCACCACTGTAAAGAGAGTTGTGTGTCAGGCATGAGTGACAGTCACAAAATTAAATTTGTTAAAAGATGTCTTGAAGGCGAAGCTCTGTCTTGGGTAAATCTAAATTTAAGTCAGTGGGAAACATCTCAAAGTTTCAAAAAAAGTTTTTTAAATAAATTATAGTTAGAAGCTGAACAGGGGAGAATTAAAAGTGAACTTTTGAATAGTTCTAATTATAGGAATTGGGCAATACCCTGAAAGAGTTTTGTAAGAATCAACTTCAGAAATTTATGCACCTTGATAAACCATTTGATGAAATGGCAATGACTGATGCACTCGAAAGGAGATTACCAAAAAGGTTGCAGTGGGATTTAGTGCACAGACCTGATGATTGCGTTGAACAATTTTTACAATATGTTGACAGGCTGGATAGGGCAGTAGAAAGAAGCATGTACCATAATAATCGAAATGAGAGAGATTACAATGGTAATAACTACAGAAACAGAGATAATGGTAGCTTCTATCAGGATCAAAATGTTAATAGAGACAGAAATTTTTAACATCAGCAGGATAGGAATAATGGGGATAACCAAGGGCAATTTAATAGAAGAAACAATTGTAGATGTAACTACTCGGGAAACAGCAATCTGCCTCAATGAAGGTCCATAGTTTTGGGGCATGGAAACACAAAAAGCATGGGACCTTCAATTTACACTTTTAATTAGACAATAATGACAGTGTTAATAAAGTGGCACAGATATCTGAAGTTGAACAGAAGGAATATCAGATTTCTCACTTATGTTTTGATAAAAAGTTTTGAGATACTATATTTAACTATAGTGTTGTCAGTACTAATTTCAAACCAGAATGTGACACTAATGGGAGTTTTGATGCAGTATGTACTAAGGATTTCTTCTTTTGCTCAGAAAACAGTGTTATTGATGTATACCAGTCAGGCGATGACTCCACTGGATCTGAACTATATAGTATTTTTTATATAGATGCGAATGAGAGCTGTGAAATGACTGAAGTTGATATGTCTGAGACTGGTAGCTTATTGAGAATGAATGTATGATCATCAATCATAATCATCAGTCATAATCATCATCAGGGATTATGATTATGATGATTGTCATGTAGTTGTGGAGTTTAAGAATAATGAAGTTTCAGAGTTATTTGTGAATAAAGGTAAGGTGATGTATGTGATGGTGTAAGTGAGAGTCTTGGAATACCAGTACAGTCAAAGCAGATTTTCATTAATATCACACAGAGTAAGCCAAGAGAAAAAGGTCAAAACATTTTTAAGTTTGTTTTGGGTGAGACTGATGGTAACATAGATAAATGTGCATTCTGGAATAAGTTAGCTGTGGCTAGTCAAAATTTATATCCAAATTGGTGGAATGAAGTCAAAGAAGATCTGAGCAGGAAGTGTAATTTTGACAGTAATATATTTTTTGTGTTCCTTCTGTAATAAGTGAGGTCAGTTGCACTATGGAATCCATTCCTTGTCTTTAATCTATACCTGACAAAATGAGTAACCAAAGTGATTCTATGATATCAGCAAAGTTGATTAAACCCTGTAAAAACAGTGTGGATGTAGCATTTGACAAAATTGAAAGTGATATTTTACATGAAGTGTCTATTATCAGAGATGATGATTCAGATTTTGGATGTCCATACATTAACATTAAGATTGATCAGTGGGAAGGGAACTGTTTGTTTGAGACAGGTACCAATTTGTGGTATATCTGAACAGTTTAGAGACAAGATCCAGTATAATAAGAATTTTGTGGAAATGTCCATTGCACGTGTAAAGATAGGAGGAACTAGTGCTAAGTAAAGCAAGTATGTAAAATGTTAAGTACTGTTAACTTTTAGTATAGAGGACAAGACCTATGACTATGGATGCTTAATGATCTAGAAGAAAATACACACTACGTTTGCAGATTCATAGGACTACATAATTGTGGTGTGTTTATCAAGAATGTAGTATGTAAGATAATGTCATTCCTAGAGTTTTGTCTTATCTATAAGCTGTTCAAATTTATGATGCACTATATAATGATTTTTTGTAATAGATTTGTACTTTAGAATATGATACATATATGCTATGAGACTACATGAGTAGATCCTTTTCCAATTTTGAAATGGGATAATATACATAATTTGTACTGTAAAAAATAGGAATAGTATGTTAGTATATCTGTGTGTATCACCTTGTTAGTTTATTCTTTCCATTGCAGTTAACTCTGTTTATCAAAGTTTCATGTGTGAACCATTTTTAAATTTCATCTCACATAAGTAACTGCTTTTGGAAACTTAATAGGGAGAGCATACTCCGTGTGATGTAAAGAAGGTATTGAACAGCATATTTAGTACATAAAACAATGTTTCAGGATTTGGTTGAATGCTAGACTGAAAGTTTGAGAACTCTAGGGAGGAAACTGAAAGCTGTGGGTAGATTCACTCCCACACTGCTGTATGGCTGTACCTGGCTGGACCAGTCAACTTACAAGAAATCGTAGGTGCTGGGTAATGTACTCAAGCACCTGCCAACTACATCAGTGTTGTGACTGAGATTTGTAAATTGTTAACCAAGACTACCAAAGACAGTATTTCACATAAATGTAAGGTTTTTTTTTAAGTAGGGGGATTAAATTCCCAATACAACATGTAACTTTGAATCAGTATGTACTTTTTTTATCAGTTGTAAATGAGTCTTCTAGGCCTTTATGTATGTAGGTTAGTTTGTATGTCTTCCACACTATTTGCTAACATAGTCAATATAACAAGATGTACACATGTCTACTTCCATACACTGATTTTTATCCTCAAGCTACTTTATTATGTCATCATTTAAAGCTATTTATGACTCTCCCTCTCCCTCCTTTTATGAATCAACATATCCTCAAATACTCTGGTTTATGTGGCTGATTGATTTTGTACTATATTCCTACTCATAATTGAGTATATTCCTGAGGTCTGTACTCATCGTCGTATTTTTAGAATCGGCTCACTCATCGTACACTTAGGCTCTGAATTTTTTCTCGTCTCTTTTTAAGGATTTGAAGGTGTGATTTTATGGATGTATACTTACAATTTGTAATTATAGTCTCTGTACTTATTTCCAGAGTGTAGTGTTGTAATGTTATAGTTTTGACTTTGTATTATTTGTCTTGTAACAGTATGCTCCACAGATCTGAAAAGCTGAATGCCAAGCCCTGACATATGTATAGATTATGACTTGTATAGCAGATATTTTTCTGTTTTCTGTAATATGTTATGTACCAGATACTTCTATACATCAGTATTCAACTTTTTGGCATCATTTTGTACACCGATTGCCAAACTTTATAGTCTGTCACAAAATATTGTAAACAAACAGTTTCAAAATTTTGTGAAGGGGATACTGTAAAGGGACATCATCCTCTAACATCACCTTTATTCAACAGAAGTTATAGATACCAAAAATACTTTCTACCTTTAGAACAGGTTAATATTGTCTCAGCTATTTAACTAAAAGAATTTCATATGCTTTTGTATATGATGTATTACATTTCAGACTAAAATGCACAAGGAAAAATTATTTCATTACTTTATCACAATCTATATGTATTGACTCTCTATGTACAGTTACAATTACTTTTCTTTTAGAAATATTTTAAATCACAAAATATCTGGCATACTTAAAATTCCTATTGTTAATTGCACAATCTGACAATATTTATTTCTGGTCTCATCTATAAAATGATATAGCTTGGTGAAGATCCCTCTTTTGTCAAGAAAGTTTGTAAACTCTTTTTGTTTTGTAAAATCTCTTGAATATTTTTAGTACTGCAGAATGAAGTAGTAGTGGGTATGGATCTGATGGAACTGAATGAGATTTTAATTTTGGCAATAACAATGCAATTCTTGGTTTTATGGAAGTGGGAATTGTAAAGACAGTGTGATATCAAAAAATGTGATACAATAAAAAAAGTACAAAAATAGAAATTACACAGCAGACTTACTTAATAGTTAGCATGTAATTTGAAACCTACAGAGTCAAAAAAATTTAAGCTTCAAGAATCAACCCCTAGATGTGACAAACTAGAGCCAACAGTAAGGAAAGAAGATATGTAAAAAAGTTTATTCATAAATCTTACTTCTCTCAAAGCGTATGAAACCGGTCAATTATTTATAAGAGCGAAAATCAACTGGTGATGCAAGGGAGGGTAAGATTACACAATTCAATGATTACCAGGGTCACCCAGGCCATTGTAGATGGTTGGAATGAACAGTTTTGGGTCCATTGAGCCAAAAATGATGGGCAACCACTCTTTTTTGACTATCATAGACCACTTTTTGTGTTACCTTGCAAAGATTACAAATCAGCTAGCAATTACAGTAGCACAAGCAATTGTGAATAACTGGTTACTGAAGTTTGATACCCCCAACATGATAATCACTGAACAGGGAACCATCATTATGTCAGAGATAATGAAACAGCCATTACATCCATCACACATCTGGAAACAAAGAACCAGTCCTTGCACCTGCAGTCTAAAGAGAGGACTGAACACATTCACCAAACCATAAATAAGGTGCTGAGCTACTACTTCAACAGTCACCATAATGACTAGGATGTTTTCTTACCCTGTGTAATGGCTGTGTATAATTGAAAGGCGCACATTAGTGCTGGGTTGTAACCATATAAGGTGACGCATGGAAGAAAGATGCCATAACTTTTTGAGGTATTAAACCTAAGATAGGGAAAAAATGGGAAACACATGGAATTATTACAAAGCATTAAAAGATATAAGAAAGCAAATGCAAAAGGCAAGCAATAAGGCATTCGATTGGCAAGAGAAAATGGGACAGTATAAAGTTAAACTGCCAGAGTACAGAGCCAAGTAAAGGGTAATGTTAACTGGCCCCTATAACCAAAGAGTAAACTGAAGAAATTTATTATGCAATATTATGTGCCATATCAAGCTGTGGAAATGACATCACTAGTAAACATTCCATTGCAGTTTCTGACACACAAACCATTGCTCAGGTGGAGCACAGTTAATCTTTTGAAGGTGCTTCAGATACTACTACCATTGCCAGCGCCACTACCTTGAAAGAAGATAGATGGCAAGAGTAAAGGGAAGTAAAGAATCAAACTTGCATGCAGGCTGCACACAAGATACTATATGCTCTTAGGTCACGCACATAAGTGGTTTGTATGTATATTTTATGAATATTTTTTGTATGATTTATTGTATGGGAGATATGGAGTACATGATAAACTTCATGGTAGATTCTGTTGTGTTTGTATAGTTCTCTTATTTTTCTGTTAGTGTTTTCACTTTGATCTGTTTTCTAGTAATAGGCTTGGTATGAAGTGCAATACAGGAGTGGAACACATGTATATCAGCAAAACAGAATGAGTTATATCATGGCTGTTGTATAACAATGGACCATGGGCAGTGTTCTCATGAGGGGGACATAGGGTGATGCAGATTCCATTTCCCCAGGTGGTGTTGCCACCAAAAATGGGCATGAGTGCAGTCTTTGCAAGGAAGTTTGGTTACTTGCAATATTTTACTTGTGCATGAATTTTTCTTGGGATAGGGTGTTCATTTCTTGTGGTTTCATGTCAAGAAGAGTATGCTTGGATTATGGGAACCATTCCAAACTGTTGTATTTTTTGTGCATTTTTATTGTTTTTTGTATTGTTTATGTAGTGAGTAATGGGTTGTGTATTCAGTTTGAGGGTGTATCCAAAATTATGTTTGTTTGTTCTAAATAGTGGAAAGCTCTGGAGAAGTACACACAACTAAGGACACATGAGGTGATGCTGATCTCCAAACAAAGGGGATGCTATGTGTTAATGTTAGTGGATGAGATTTGTCAATGGCAGAGAGGATGGGTTACAATATGCCTAACTCAGATGCTCCAGACTGACACAAAGGTGTGTGAGAGTTATTTTTAGGTTGGTTAGTTGGTTGGTTGGTTGGTTGGTTAGTTGGTTGGTTGGTTGGGGTTGAAGGGACTAAACAGCAAGGTCATCAGTCCCTTGTTTCAAATGTGGTCCATTCAGACAGTCTGACATCTCAGAAAAGTCAGAACGATGAAAGAAAGAGGCTAAAAAAACGTAAAAGTGCAGTCGTGCCGTCAATGGTAAAAACAAAATGAGGGAAGTCAGCAAGAGAGCAACTCCAAGGCTATGCTAGAAGCAGGAAATATCCCGCCTCTGAATGCTTTTAAATAGCAGGTGGTCTTGCCTCTACTGCATCAACCACTAGAATGTAGATGTGTGTACTGGAAAAGGAGACTAATTCTAAAAAGTGATAAAAACAGAGTAAAAGGGAAAGAAAAGAGGATATTGGCCCTGCCCCAACACCAGAGTGAGGTTAAAAACCTTAAAACTGAGAATAAAAACCACTTTCATGGAGGAAACTGAGAACCAGTTCGACCATCTGGGACCTGTCAGCCAACATTAAAGGTTAAGTGTGGGGAAGTCTGTACTTAGTACGCAGAGCCAAAAGAAGGCGGCATTCCACCAAAATGCTGAGACCAAGGGATGGCAGGAAAAACACTGGTCAATAGCCAGAAGGCCACTCATTAAGTCCGTACATAACAAAACATGGTTGCGTTGGGACTGTTTAATAAAGGTAAGGGCCTGGAAAACTGCCATCAATTCTGCAGTAAACACCCCACATGTAAGTGGGAGGAGATGATTTTCCATGCCAACAGAGGATGTGAAGGCATATCCCACATGATCAGCAGATTTAGAGCCATCAGTGTAAAAAACAACAGCATCCTGAAACTCCCATAAAATTTGGCGGAAAAAACAACAGAACACCATCGCGGGAGTGGAATCTTTCGGACCTCGAAGGAGCAGGTGGGTGATGTCCATGGTCTGAGAACAAGATAGAATAGGAAGGATGAGTGAGAGAGGAATGTACAGCGATTGCATAAGAAACCAAAAGCTGGGACCGCCGAACAGAAAGGGGGATGGGGTGGGGGGATCCCAACTTCCACCAGGAGTTTATCAACAGGGCTAGTAGGGACGGCACCGGTGGCCAAACTGATACCACAATGGTGGACCGGATCCAGGAGGTACAGTGAGGAAGGAGCAGCCGAACCATAATCTTGAAAACCATAGTCAAAGCGAGACAGCACTAAAGCCTGATAAAGGCGGAGAAGGATGGAGCAGTCCGCACCCCAAGAGGTGTGGTCAAGGAAGCGAAGGACATTGAGTTCACGGAAACATCCTACCTTCAGGACTCTGATATGGGGCAGCCAAGTGAGCTTGCTGTCGAAAAGAAGACCCAGGAAATGAAACTGTGGGACCACAGGCAATTGTTGTGCATCATGATAGAGCTCCAGATCGGGGTAGATCGTAGTACAGCGACAGAAGTGGACCACCCATAGTTTTAAAGGAGAGAATTGAAACCCGTGTGAGGGAGTCCATGCAGAGGCATGCCGTATAGCTCCCTGGAGCTGCCGCTCTGCAGAGGCCATCCAAGAGGAACTAACCCAAATGCAGAAATCATCCACATACAGAGCAGAGGGTGACCAAAGAACTGACAGAGGCCACAAGGCCATCAATAGCAATGAGGAAAAGTTCTACACTCAATACGGAACCCTGTGGGATGCCATTCTCCTGGGTCTGTGGAGAACAAAAAACAGTACCAACCCAAACCCTGAACGACCGATGGAACAGAAACTGGCAGATAAAAATCGAGAGTGGGCCTGGAAGACCCCACTGATGACGTGTAAGTAAAATGTGATAGTGCCAAGCTGTGTCATAGGCCTTGCAAAAGTTGAAAAATACTGCAACCAAATGGGGTGCTGGGAAAAGCCTGCAAAACTGTGGATTCCAAGTGAAGTAAATGATCAATCAGAGACCGCCCCTCTTGGAAACCACACTGGTAAGGGGACAATAGACCCCGAGATTCGAGGATCCAAGTGAGCCGACGGGCTACAATCCATTCAAGTAACTTGCAAACAACATTTGTCAGGCTAATTGGCCGGTAGCTTTCGACAAAGGGGGGTTCTTACCAGTCTTAAGGACAGGAACCATGATGCTATCCCTCCACTGACAAGGGAAGTCACCCTGGAGCCAAATATGGTTAAACACCCAGAGAAGATGTTGCCGTTGAGGAGCACTGAGATGTTGAAGCAGTTGGTTATGAATGGAGTCTGGGCCAGAGGCCGTATAATGAGAAGAATAAAGAGTGGAAAGAAGTTCCCATTCAGTAAAAGGGTTGTTGTAAGATTCTGATTGACAAGGGGTAAAACATAATGTGGAAGCTTCGGCCCGCTGTTTCTGGTGAAGGAAAGCAGCCGGATAGGAGGCTGCTGCTGATGCTGTTGCAAAATTGGTAACAAGATGTTCCGTGAGAATCAACGGGTCTATGCAAAGGCCATCCAGGACGTGAAGGCCTGGGAGGGTGGACAGCAACCTTGGAGAGAGTGAAGTGTAGCCCATACCCATGACATAGGGACAGTAGAACCGAGGGAAGGAACAAAGCTTTCCCAACACATCCATTTGCTCTTTTTGATTAAGTAAAGGCGCTTTAGCACGAATGCATTTAATGGTAATAAGATTGGCAACAGATGGGTGCCTCTTAAGGTGTTGCAAAGCTTGACTGCGATCACGGATGGCAATGGCAATTGCCATACTCCACCACAGGACTTGCTTGACAGTGATCATGAATGTCAATGGCAATGGCCGTACTCCACCATGGGACTTGCCGGCGGCATGATGGTCCACTTGAGTGCAGTACAGCAAGGCTAGCAGCGCGAACAATTGCGTCAGACACGTCACATAGGACGTCATCAATACAACCTGACAAACATGGAGAAAAAACGAACTGTGCAGTATATAGAGGCCAATCGGCACATTGGAAAGACCAACCTAGATAGATAGATAGATAGAAAGATAGATAGAAAGATAGATGGTCTGCAAGAAACTGGTCTATGAGAAGACCCTATCTAGATGGAAATGCACTGCCCCACAAGGGTAGATGAGCAACCCCGAGAAAGAGGAAGGGAGGAGGAAGTTGCTGAAGAAGGGCAGTTAAGGCAGCAGGCGTAAGAGTCCTGTCAGGAGGGAGCTAAAGATTGCAAACCGTGACCTCAGAGTCCAGGTGAACCCTAACAGCAACCGCTTCCAATATAGTTTGAAGAGGAATCCACAACGTCCGTACGGACCAACGTACAAACACCACCAGAGGCCCGCAGGGGGCCGACCCGATTTCAACAGAAAACATGGAACCCACAGATGGTCAGTGAGTGATCATCAGTAAATTGAGATTCCTGTAGAAGCACAAAAGCTGTAGAGTAAGACGAAACAAGGGATTTCAATTCTGGAAGGTGATGGTGGTATCCATTACAATTCCACTGGCTCACCGCAGAATGATGATTCAAATGGGGGTTGAACAGGCTAAAGCCAGTCATGCCACCGGGTCACCACTTGTCACCGACAAGGAGGGGTGACACCCACGGACAACAGATCAGAATCAGGATGCAAAGGTGGGGATGGGACCTCTGGTGACACCAGAGGCTCCTTGTCCCGGAACTTATGTCTCTTCTTCTTTTCTGTTTTAGATCATGGAGGGCTGTGTGGCATAAAGGAGCCAGCTGCAGCAAGATCGGGAACAGAAAGAGATCAGGTGACCTGGGGGCCCACAGACCATGGTTCTCGTGGTCATCTCGTGGCAGCAGACCTTTGACCTGGAAGGTGCCGGTAAGGGGCATCCCAGGAGGGGTGCCCTTGACTGGCAGACGCCGAAGAAATGGGACACGTATCGGCTGGTGAGGGGGAGCAGCGCCCAGAGGAGAAGGTGTGGGAGCCCCAGGGGAGGGGGAGGAGAGGGGTTCGGGACTGGGGTAAGGGAGGCGGAGGAAGGGCTGAAGATTTAACTAAAGCATAGCTAGACGTCATGGACACAGGGTGAAGACGTGCATACTTCTTACGAGCCTCGGTGTAGGTTAAATGGTCAAGGGACTTCTACTCTTATATCTTCTTATGAACTGGGCAATCTGGTGAACATGGAGAATGATTGGCATGACAATTAACACACACAGGAGGGGGAACACAGGAACTCCTCTCAGGGAGTGGACGTCCACAGTCACCACAGAGAGGGGCCTGCGAACAGCGGGAAGACTAGTGCCCAAAATGCAAGCACCTAAAACATCTCATAGGTGGTGGGATGTATGGCTTCACTTCACATTGATAAATAATGATCTTTACTTTTTCAGGGAGCTTATCCCCTTCGAAGGCCAGGATAAAGACACCAGTATCAATGCAATTGTCCTTCGGACCCTTCTGAACACGCCAAACAAAGTGAACACCCTGCCAGCTGAGATTGTCCCGTAGTTTCTCATAAGTTTGAAGGATGAGGTCCCTGTGGAAAATCACACCTTGAACCATGTTTAGAGACTGTTGGGGGATAATGGACACAGGAATTGTGCCAAGATGGGTACAGGCACAAAGGGCCACAGACTGGGCAGCTGAAGCAGTTTTGATCAACAACGAACATGACTGCATCTTTCTCAGAGAGTCCACTTCGTCAAACGTGTCTTCAATGTGTTCCACAAAAGAGAAAGGTTTGGTATCGGTGACAGTATCCCCACCAGTCCTGGTGCAAACTAGATAGTGGGGGAAAGGTTTCGCTCCTAGCTGATGAGCCTGAGCCTCCTCCCAGGGGGTAGCCATGGATAGGAAGGCCGAAGGAGCAGGAGAAGCAGCACTAAAAGAATCAGTTCCATGCAGAGAGATGGCCGCAGAAGAACGGCCAGAGTTCTGGACCTGTATGCGTTTCATTTACATAGCGTCCACCCTGATACCACCTACTCCAATCGGGGGCTCTCCCCATGGGGCAAGATGAGAGAAGTGGTGAATATTGGACATATATGAAACATCTATTAAGATTTTCTTTATAAATGTTAACATATCACAACTGGAGAGACTGAATCTCAAAGTGGAAGGTAGTGCTCTACCATGGCTTTGCCTGGTGTAGCAAACAACTGCTGTGTTCATTCAGCAGAATGACGTCATGAGGAGGGAAGCGTACATCAGCTCAATAATTAGGTGATATGGCACTCAAGAACATGTATTCAGTACACTGAAAATGGAGAAGATGCCAGTCATCATCTACAGAAGTCCAGAAGTCGAAGTTATGATGCCTCCCTACTCCAGTAGAGCTTATGGAGGAGCTAGCTAGATAGGAAATCCATGGCAAATGAAGTCAGTTTCCCAATGATTAAGTCTGACAATAGCAACCTGTTGTGACTTACAGGTCAGGACTGCTGCCATTTGAGAAACACTAGCCAGCCCACACACACACACACAACCTAATTTAAACCATCAGTCTCAGTAGCATTAATCTGCACACAGAAGGCCCAGTTACGTAGTGTATGCTGGCCACTAGCTATGAAAAGAAATTTGCTTGCAATCAAAGATGAAGCAACCAGCCATTGCTGTCAGACTTTGCTGTCAAGAGCTGCAGGCCTCTGCTTGAGCTGAGCCTGTACGCAGTTTACTGGTTGACTACCATCTGCCAACAGCTGCCTCCCTGGTGGGCCATGGTTTTGAGGCTGGTGAACTAGCTACCCTTACATCACTGCCCTCTGTGGACACGTGTAATTGCTGTTCACTGTCCAGAACAGGCACATGCCATTGTCATCAGTCATCCCAGTGGCTGCAGTTTAACCCCACCTACTCCATTGTATTCTCTGGCGGGTCAAAAAAGCAAGTGAGAATTAAGGTGGCTTCCTACTCCCTGTCACCTGTAGCCATTACTGCCTTGCATCAGCACTCTTCTGCTGTGCTGATTTGCTGATTACAGCATGATGGGTTACCATCGTACTGTGTGCCACCCTTCTTGCAGAAAACTGCTGATGCCAGCACACTTTAGCAGCTATTGTCACCTACATTATGGATGCAAATGACACTTCCCTGATGCCATCACTGTAACTGTTACGAATAAAAGATTTTCTCAATCAGGAACATTTATCTGATGGGTCACCATACAACAACTGCTACCACCAGCACTGCAGACATGCTAGAACAGGGAAACTGCACTACAGTCTGAAATATCAGCAGCCCAATTCACTTGCCAGCTCAGGGGTTATGCTCTACTGCTCATCATGGGTACAGCACTGACCTGTGCAAGTGATGTCACAAATGTAAACAATGTGTGCCAATGCCATCATAGCCAATCTACTTACTGCTTCCCTTTTATATCTTTTGACAGATAACTACTGTCTGGTTTCTGTGAAAGTTGTAGACAGCCTGCAGTTCCACGTGTTTTATTCACACTACCTTCACAAATGTAGTTTTGTCTTCCAAGGTAAGCCCTAAGCCACAGACTCAGTATCGCCTAATGTGTTCTTATATTCTTCCAGGATGATGTATAAATATGATAGTACAGGACCTTTGGCTGACAGTGTCATCTTGCACAAATATGTTGTTATTGTTATTGATGATACTTTTAATTATTAATAATTAAGAAACAATTACTTATATTCAATTATTACTAGTATTAATGAATGATTAGTAATTGTTAAGATCAATAATAATAATAATAACAGAACTAAAGAAGCCTCGGACAAGCGCCGTCATGGTCAGGGACGACGCTTCAACAATATGCCCGCCCACAATGGTAACGACACTGCTAGCCAACTGGAAAATGATTTAAATCCAAATAGAGGTGTTTTGCAGGATATGCTTCCTGCAACCACCCTAGAAGGAAAACAAAGACAGAGGATGAGATGGTCTGATGAAGTTAACCGACACCTCATGTTCTGTTATTACCAAGCAACAAACCTAGGAACCAACACAACTGGATACAGATCACAAGTATACACAACATTTATTACCAGATACCCAGAATTAAAATTTTTAACAGAACAATGACTAGCTGATCACATCCGTGTAATAATCAAAAATAACAGGATACTACAGTCGGAATTAGAAAACATCAAACAACAAGTACAATAAATACTGGGACAAAATAATATGCAATCAGAAGAAGAATAAAATACAGTAATGGACTCAAACATCCCAGAGCAAACAAACAAAGAACACCACGCATCAATTAAACAATCAGAGGAAAACGAAATCCTAAGATGGCCACCAGAACAAGCACAAACAGAACATGAAGTGACACATATGTTAGATAAGGGAGAAAAATTTCAGCTGACATATATAGAATACAAAGACACACTAGGCAGAGATCAGAACCAACCAACACACAGAAGAAACCCACAAAACCAGCATGGCAACACAGGCTACAGATCAAAATAGAAAAACTGAGAAGAAACATCGGACAGCTAACACAATTTATAAGAAATGAAATATCAGACAAAAAACGAAAAAGGTTAGGTAAAATCTCACAACAAGAACCGATAGAGCAATTAAATGAAAAGAAGCAGAAATTACAAGCATTGGCCAAACGACTTAGAAGATACATAAAAAGTAAAAATAGAAGGAAACAAAACCAAACATTCAACACAAACAAAAAGAAATTTTATCAGACAATAGATAACACACACATTAAAATAGACAACCCACCAAACATAACACACATGGAACACTTCTGGAGCAACATATGGTCAAACCCGGTACAACATAACAGGCATGCACGGTGGATACAAGCAGAAACAGACTCATACAAGATGATACCACAAATGCCTGAAGTGATAATTTTGCAACATGAAGTCACCCAAGCAATTAATTCTATGCACAATTGGAAAGCCCCTGGAAAAGATAAAATAGCAAATTTCTGGCTAAAGAAGTTCACCTCAACACATTCACATCTAACTAAATTATTCAACAGTTACATTGCAGACTCATACACATTCCCTGATACACTTACACATGGAATAACCTATCTGAAACCTAAAGATCAAGCAGACACAGCAAAGCCAGCAAAATATCGCCCCATAACATGCCTACCAACAATATACAAAATATTAACTTCAGTCATTACACAGAAATTAATGACACATGCAATACAGAACAAAATTATAAATGAAGAACAAAAAGGCTGCTGCAAAGGAGCACGAGGATGTAAAGAGCAACTGATAATAGATGCAGAGGTGACATATCAAGCTAAAACTAAACAAAGGTCACTACATTACGCATACATTGATTACCAAAAAGCTTTTGATAGTGTACCCCACTCATGGTTACTACAAATATTGGAAATATACAAAGTAGATCCTAAATTGGTACAGTTCCTAAACATAGTAATGAAAAATTGGAAAATCACACTTAATATCCAAGCAAATTCAAATAATATCACGTCACAGACAAAACAGATTAAGTGTAAAATATACCAAGGAGATTCATTAAGTCCTTTCTGTTTCTGCCTTGCTCTGAACCCACTATCCAACATGCTAAATAATACAAATTACGGATATAATATTACTGGTACATACCAACACAAAATCACACATTTGCTATACATGGATGATCTAAAACTACTGGCAGCAACAAGTCAACAACTCAACCAATTACTAAAGATAACAGAAGTATTCAGCAATGATATAAATATGGCTTTTGGAACAGACAAATGTAAGAATAATAGCATAGTCAAGGGAATACACACAAAGTATGCAGTCATGTGAAACCAGGAGCACCAATGTGGGAAATTATTAGGGACATTTTACGGGACCAACAAGACAACAAAAATCATCATGTTGTATTAATTGGAGGAGCAAATGACGTGTATTGTAACGAGTTAGCTAACGCTATTATCAGTCTCAAAAGTGCCTTCAGTTCGATAGAAAACCAAAAAGTAACTTATTGATATACCACATAGGCATGACCTCATATCTGCTTCATGTGTGAAAGCCGAAATTAAGGAAGCAAATAAACAGATACAAACAATGTGTCAAGTGTACCCAAACATAAGATTTCTATCAGTCGACTTCCTGGATAGATAAAGCTTTACAAAACATGGCATGCACCTGAATAGAAGAGGCAAGTCATCTCTGTGCAGAGCAATTTACGAAATATTAGAAACATATGAAAAACAGAGTATCTATGAGTCAGTACCAATTATTGCAATGAACTACCGATACATTACTGAAAGCAACCATGCAGGAAGTGAATATGTCCTGGAGACAACAACTAAAGCAGCTGCAGAACCACAAATTGTTACAGCATCACGATCAAATTCAGTAGCAACGGCAGCTCCATCAAAACCAGCAACATCTGAACCAGCTCGAGCAACAAGACCAATAACTGCAGCAGCACAAGCAACAGAAGCAGAAATGGTGTCAACAGCAACTGTAGCAGTTCCACTGCAGTCACTGGTAGAAAAGAGGAAGGAAACCACAGTGAGTATTGTATCACCACCTCCATCCTATGCCAAAGTGTTATCAAGTGCCTCCACTCAGCCTGCCCACATAAACTATGTAACATGTGAGACAAACAAGTACCTTGAGAAACAGACAATAAAAATGTCACCTTGATTAGCGGATAAGAAGACAGAAACGTAAGTAAGTATTTTATCATCTCCATCCCATAGTGAAGTGTTATATAGTGCATCAAATCAGCCATCCCACACAAATGTGTTATCAAGTAGGCCTATATCAAATCCCCCATGCCAGATAAATTATGCAGGAAGTGAAATAAACAAGTCTGCCACGCGAGCCTCAAACAGAACCAAAAAAATACCACAGAGAAGTAATGATTTTTTATGGCCTGCCACAAGGAAGTCCAGCCGCTACCAAAACATAACACCATCACCACACCAAACATGAGGACCAGTGAAAGGCAAACCACCATGTGTGCATCCCATTGGGCCCAAGACATCATGCATCTTCCCTCGTGCTGTGAAAAATCAATATTATTCATGCACATTAATATTAGATCTCTGAAATATAAAGCTGATGAACTTGGTGTTGTGTTGAATGGAAACAATAGAATAGTATTATGTATTAATGAACACTGGTTAAGAGAAGAAGAGATAAAACTGTATGTACCACCATGTTTTAATTTAATTACAAGTTACTGCAGACCCAATGAAGGTTATGGGGATTCCTCAATATATTTAAGTGACAAACTAGGGTTAAGATATACTGTGGTTGATGTTAAGGACATATGTGTTAAAGGCATTCTTGAAGCAGCTGTCACGCTACTACCAACATTAAAACTCACAGTTATTTCAATATACCATTCTCCTGATAGTGATGCCGATCAATTTGTAGAGTGTTTGGATAAACTTATTCACCGTACAGAAAAATATACCAAACACAAGACAGTAATTTTAGGAGATTTAAATTTTGATGTAAGGAAAAAAAAGAAAAAACACACAAAAATACTAATTTGCTTAACATGCTAAGATCCCATAATCTCTTCTGTGCAAATTATAGTCCCACAAGGCAACTTTCTTGTCTTGACAGTTTTATCACAAATATACATAAAGATGATTTTGAATTGGGACTCCTTAATGTTGACTATCTGACAGATCACAAAGGTATATGGGCAAAACTAACAATTAATGAAACAATGGGGGATTGTGAACCAACCCAGTTTGTCAGGTTATTAAATGATAAAGGCATAAATAGCTTCAGGGATAAGCTGAAGGTACTAAACTGGAGTAATATAATATATTCTTCCAACAATGTTGAGGAGGCTTGTAGCAGGTTTGTTAGTACTTTATCTGAAATTTTCAATACCTCCTGTCCAATGGTTACCAAACAAAACAAAACTATGGCAAGAAAGCATGGCAGAACTACTCCACATAGGTGGTTCACACAATATTTACAGAAGCTAAGATTAATGGTCTTGTTATGCTATGATAAGGTAAAAAATGGTAGTGTTGACAATGAAACGTATGTTAGCCTCAAGAGACACTATAGATCACAAATCAGAGTAGCAAAATGTAGAGCAAATGATATCTTCATTAAAAACTCCAATAATAAGTGTAAGGCTGCGTGGAGGGTCATTAAAGCAGAATTAGGTACAGGTAGTCATAGTGTAAAAGTTACAACTGGTGTTAATGTCACCCCAGATGAATTTAGCCCCTTTTTTATCAATGCAGCAAACCCTAATCCCTCATCTCCTCGTAAGAAGAGTTCAAAATCAAATTCACAATCTACTTACATAAAACAGTTTTTGCAAAATTTTGCTGATACTGTGCCAACCTGTAATTGGGGACATGTGGAAATACGTGATGTAATTAAATCAGTGGCAAAGTTAAGTGACTCCAGATCAGAAGATATTTATGGCCTCTCAAATTTTGTGATTAAAAAAAATAATCGGTTTGATATCATTCCCCCTCTTCACACTCATAAACTGGATATTTGACTGTGGTATTTCTCCAGAATGTCTCAAGAAGACAGTAGTAATTCCATTACACAAAAAGGGTGATAAAAACTGCACTAATAATTATCGTCCAATTTCTCTGATTAATCGAATATTGTATACAAAAGCAAATTAACATGCGTTTGTCAAAAAACATAAATAAACTGAAGGAGCAAAGTAAAGATTTTCTCAGATTATCCAATATGTGGTTCGAAGCCAATGAGTTAGCTATTAACTATGAAAAGACTGTAAATATATCCTTCAGCTTATCCAATGCTGATACTGAGTACACTTCTACCAAACTTCTTGGCATATACTTAGATATGAAATTAACCTGGCAGAGTCACATAGACAACATATCTCAAAAGCTTTCGCGAGTTATCTATCTACTGAAAAAATTACGCACATGTGTTTCTGAAAGCCTGCTGATTAATTCCTATTATGCATTCTTTCATTGCCATATTAGCTATGGTATTCTTCTATGGGGTAATTCTCCATGGTCCAGGAAAATTTTAATTTGGCAGAAGAAAGCCATCAGGAGCGTCTCTGGGATTACCAAAAATAACATATCATGTAGGTCATACTTCAAAGAATTACAGATAATGACAGTCCCTTCTCTTTTTATATACAGCTGCCTTTTG
Organism: Schistocerca serialis cubense; assembly: GCF_023864345.2. Taxonomy (NCBI): domain Eukaryota; kingdom Metazoa; phylum Arthropoda; class Insecta; order Orthoptera; family Acrididae; genus Schistocerca; species Schistocerca serialis. Next base: position 854,150,389 of record NC_064640.1, read on the forward strand.
TACATAAAAGAAAACTTTAACAGTTAAAACCTTAGGCAGTCCGTTCATAATCATAACACTTGTCAAACATTTAAGATAGACGTACCAACAACTCGACTCAAGAAAACACAAGACAGTTATGAATACATGGGAATAAGGCTTTTCAACACATTACCTGTGCAGGCACGTTGTGTCTCTCATAATATGTTTAAAAGTAAGACTAAAAAATGGCTGATAGACAAAGCTTTTTACAGTGTTAAAGAATTTGAAAACTCTTCAAAAATAGACCTGACTTATGAAACAACTTGCAACTCTGTTTGTACCTCTAAGCTTTTTTTGTCTCTGTAGTTCCACATTTAACTGTTAAACATGTGGAGAAATCCTTATGTATGAAATGTATTCTTTTATTATGCACATTCTTTAAAATGAACACTTTAGTTATGTGGGCTATCTTTATGTATCAAATGTATTCCTTTATTATGTATGTTCTTTTAAAATGTATACTTTAGCTTTGTGTGATACCTCACAATAGTTATATTTCTTAATATGTAAATTGTACATTACTCATGACAATATCAATTGCATGTAAATGCTTAAAGATGGATAAATAAATAAATAAATGCACCACAAAATGTGCTGGAGAATGATTAATACAAATGGAACAGAACCATTATAACAGATAAAACACCACCACATAACAATCCTGGCATCATACTCACCAATAAAAAGAAGAAATTGACACAACTAATCGAAATATCCACACCCAATACAACAAATATACAGAAAAAAACAGGAGAACAATTGAAAAATACATCCAACTGGCTGAGGAAGTCAAGGACATGTGGCATCAGGATAAAGTTGACATTATACCAATTGTACTATCATTTACCGGAGTCATACCACACAATATCCACCAGTACATCAACGCAGTACAGCTACATCCAAACATATATATACAACTACAGATGTTGGCTCTGAGCACTATTGGACTTAACATCTATGGTCATCAGTCCCCTAGAACTTAGAACTACTTAAACCTAACTAACCTAAGGACATCACACAACACCCAGTCATCACGAGGCAGAGAAAATCCATGACCCCGCTGGGAATCGAACCTGGGAACCCGGGAGCGGGAAGCGAGAACGCTGCCGCATGATCACAAGCTGCGGACTACAACTAAAGAAATCTGTAATTATTGATACATGTTCAATTACCCGAAAGTTCCTAAATGCAATGTAACATATACCATACAGCTAAAAGGAAGTCATGCTTGATCAAGGTCTGAGTCACTTTCCATTTTTAGCCAGACATAACGTCTGAGAAAGGGAAGATAATAATAATGCAGACCAGCCAGTAAAACTGGAGAACTGGAAAAGGTGAAGATCTTTTAAAAAGAATAGGTGGTAGGCAAAAATGCCAGTTATAATACAGCAACACGTCTAATAGGAAAAATACAAAGATCCAGACAGATTTTCAGAAAAAGTATGTGCACAGTTCAAATAGAAATGATTGTAGTATTAATATGTGTAGACAACCATTTAATGATTATTAAGTTTATGAGGAGCCAAATTCACCATTTCTTGTGTCCATATTTTGACATTCTAGAAAATTATTTCCTTGTAAAACATATACATGTGTTAATAAATCTGACATTTGTGCTTGGAATAGAGAAGACTAAACCTCAGTATATATGATAATGGAAGATTCAGTCACAAAAACATACAGCTCTTCCTCATTGAAGCTAAGCCACTTATGGGACAACATGCGAAATATACTGGCAGTACATCAGTTACGTAACATTTCTGCTGGAAGTGTAAACTGGTGTGCCCAATACAAAATAAATGACAAATGCACCATTGTTCAGTTTTGATTGTAGCAGTATACACACTGGGCACAGTGCAGAAAATTGTCCAACAACATCATGTGCGAGCAAATGTATCTTCCAGTATCATCCAGTTTTTATCATGTACTGAAGTCACTGCCCTGAAGTAACTCTGCTAAATGCATGTAATAGGGTGGAAGGAGAGCTCTGAGCATAAACACCAGACACTGCATATCTGAAGCATGAAAGATTCCTCTTTGACTGGTGAGTCACATTACACATTGCTACACAGCAGTGGCAAGGTAGAAGCACATAAAAACCACAATAAATGATGGATCACTCTTAGGAGCAAGATTCAGTTGAGGCTAGTGGTAGTACTTACACATTTAAACACGAAAATTCGAACTAATCATGTGTTATGGCACTACATTTCCAAATCAATGTCTGCAACCTGCACCCAGATGAACCACCAGGTACCTTACCAAATTATGGTGCCTATACTGGACACACACAGAGTTGACATGAAGGAAACCTCTGCTCCAGCACTGAAGTGTGTACATTTGCCTCATACCAGGCCCTGCCAGGTGCTGCTGGGGCTGGAACACTGTTCACACAGCATGGTGTGAGATCCAGGCTATTGCAGTGACTACCTGGATTACATCCTGCCAGGGCATGGCACTCTGCTGCTTCTGTGGTCTAAGTGGCCAAAAGTGACATACTGTCATAACAGAGCCAGATCGAGCAGCCCCAAATATCGCATGCCTCATCCAACTGTTGTCAACTGCACCATACACTGAAAAGTACTCCATGGTGATCGTCAACCCAAAGTGGGTCATCTCAACTACAACTTGGTGCTACCTCATCTACCTATGCATCTATGACCCACATGTAATCTCAATGCTGCCAGTAGCCAAACTGTTGCCTGCCAGCTAGAGGCCTACTGTTGGCTGTCATCAACTGACTCTGGGGCACCTTCTGGTGTCCTTGGTTCATTGCCCATCCTTGCATATTTTCTGCACCATGTCCAATGCGAGCTCCTGGCCTGCTGCATTGGCACCTGATAGCATAGCCAGCCTACACCAGAGTTTTCTGTCGTTGTGTGTCTGATGTTGGCAGGTATGACACAACTCCACACCAGACAATGTGCTCACTTCAGTACTTCTGTGGCCACTTGCCAGGCCTGACATCTTTGCACTAGTGGAATCTCCCACTGCCATGTGTCAAGCAAAGGAAATACCACAGCACAGGGTCAACACGCGTCACTGGGACACTGACTACTTGACTTGCGCGACTTTGGCTATATAAATAATAATGTTACCTTCACTGTCTTTACAATTCTATGACAGCTGAGAAACTGGTTCTTCTAACCTACTTTTCAGTCTATCATTCTCGTCCATTGTGAGATTAATAGCACTAAGACCATCCTGTCCCCATTACACATGCTTTGTTTCTTTAATTTACAAAGGGCTGAAATGGTGCTGCTCATACATCTTTTCTTCTACAATGTATGTGAGTTACACAAAAAGCTGCAGGCAGAGTTTGAAAACTCATTGAGAAAGTATCACATCCCCACCCAAAAATTTGGTCAGTGGTTTGATCAACAAGCCATGGAAATTCAGTTACCTACCTGGTCCTCAAGATCATCTGAACACAATTTTATTTAGTGTGGCCACCTGGAATTCTGTTGAGAGAAACTGGCGCATCTTGGGTCCTACTTAGGCTGAAAGATACAGTTGTTGGTAGAGCTAAGGGTAGTGTGACACTGTTACTTTTGGAGATCATGTGAACTATTGCTGCTACGACTATTGCAAGGCTGGTGCAGTATGTTTCTAGGGATAGTTTTATATGTCACTTATTCATTAAGGTAGAGAAATCACCTTCACCTAACCCCTTTCTACATAAATACTGTCAATATCTTGTCTTGCAAGAACATGGCCCCTGCAACATTTCAGTACTTTCAAAATGCCTCTCATTTAGCTCCAAATCCAGTTTAAGAATGATGGAATAGCAAAGGCCCTGCTTTCCTTTATTTGTTCCCTTCAGTCAACTCATTTGTTTGTCATCTGCACAACTGAGCTCAGCCAGCAAAAAATCACACAACAGCTTGTCTCAAACACTTCCAAGCTACTACTAATTGTGGTCCTCAATCCATCCTAAGCAGCCATTCCTGATAACTTTCCAGGAACTCCTCACATCCAACTTAACATTACCTTCCTGCCTTAGATCTCTTTCCAGTAAGGTGAACTGCACACTTACAAAACAACCTCAGCCTTAAAATGAACTTCAGCCCCCTTCAGAAAATGGCTCCAGAAGCATGGTCATGGATCAAAGTAACCACGAGGCAGAGGGAACTCTCCTCATGTTTTCAACACCAATGCTTACATACTTTACCACAGGATGCTATCCCTATGCGACCTTCAGTCTACACAACCGCCAGCAGCTCTTTCCAAAGCTCTTACCTTAATCCACGTGCTCACACACTGTCAACCACTTGAACCCTTATCTTCACTTTCATCCCAAATTTCACAAAGCTAATACCACTAATCCCCTTACAGTTCACCTCACTGTGGCTGGATATAACACACTCATAGAAAGATCCTCCAGCCTTTGTTGAGTATCATCTCCAATCAATTTATTTATTTATTTATTTATTTATTGTTCCGTGGGACCACATTTAGGAGAAGTCTCCATGGTCATGGAACGAGTCAATACATGAAATTATAACACGATTGTAGAAACAGATAAAATGAAACAAGTCGTTAGTTTAAATAAAGAAAATCAAGAATGTAACACTGGAATTTGCTTAATTTTTTATCTCTTCCAGGAGCTCCTCGACAGAATAGAAGGAGTGAGCCATGAGGAAACTCTTCAGTTTAGACTTAAAAGTGTTTGGGCTACTGCTAAGATTTTTGAGTTCTTGTGGTAGCTTATTGAAAATGGATGCAGCAGAATACTGCACTCCTTTCTGCACAAGAGTCAAGGAAGTGCATTCCACATGCAGATTTGATTTCTGCCTAGTATTAACTGAGTGAAAGCTGCTAACTCTTGGGAATAAGCTAATATTGCTAACAACAAACGACATTAAAGAAAATACATACTGTGAGGGCAATGTCAAAATTCCCAGACTATTGAATAGGGGTCGACAAGAGGTTTTCGAACTTACACCATACATAGCTCGAACAGCCCGTTTTTGAGCCAAAAATACCCTTTTTGAATCAGAAGAATTACCCCAAAAAATAATACCATATGACATAAGCGTATGAAAATATGCGAAGTATACTACTTTTCGTGTTGAAATGTCACTTATTTCAGATACTGTTCTAATGGTAAATAAAGCGGCATTTAGTTTCTGAACAAGATCCTGAACATGGGCTTTCCACAACAGCTTACTATCTATCCGTACGCCTAGGAACTTGAACTGTTCCGTGTCGCTTATAACATGCCCATTCTGTCTGATTAAAATGTCAGTTCTTGTTGAATTGTGGGTTAGAAACTGTAAAAACTGAGTCTTACTGTGATTTAGCATCAAATTATTTTCCACAAGCCACGAACTTACTTCATGAACTACATTATTTGATAATGTTTCAATATTACACACAAGATCCTTCACTACCAAGGTGGTGTCATCAGCAAACAGAAATATTTTTGAATCACCTGTAATACTAGAAGGCATATCATTTACATAAATAAGGAACAGCAGTGGCCCCAGCACAGACCCTTGGGGAACGCCCCATTTAACAGTGCCCCATTGGGACTGAACATCATTACCACTCTCAATATTGCGGAGGATTACCTTCTGCTTTCTGTTCTTAAAGTAGGAGGCGAACCAATTGTAAGCTACTCCCCTTACTCCATAATGTTCCAACTTCTGCAGTAATATTTTGTGGTCAACACAGTCAAAAGCCTTCGTTAAATCAAAGAAAACACCTAACGTTCTCAACCTTTTATTTAATCCGTCCAAAACCTCACAGAGAAAAGAGAATATAGCATTTTCAGTTGTTAAGCCATTTCTAAAACCAAACTGTACATTTGACAGCAAATTATGTGAATTTAAATGCTGCAGTAACCTTGTATATACAAGCCTCTCGATAACTTTAGCAAACACCGATGGCATAGAAATAGGTCTATAATTGTCAACATTATCCCTGTCTCCCTTTTTATAAAGTGGCTTCACTACCGAGTACTTTAATCGGTCAGGAAACCGACCACTGCTAAAGGAAAAGTTACAGATATGGCTAAGTACTGAGCTAATATACGTGGAACAATACTTCAGTATTCTGCTAGATACCCCGTCATATCCATGAGAGTTCTTGGTCTTTAGTGATTTAATTATTAACTCAATCTCCCTCTTGTCAGTATCATGGAGGAGCATTTCAGGTAACAGTCTCGGAACACTTTTTTCTAAGAGCGCTATATGATTCCCTGTTGGGACTAGGTTTCTATTTAGTTCACCTGCTATATTCAGAAAGTGATTATTAAGTACTGTACATATATGCGACTTATCAGCAACACGGACATCCCCACTACGCACTGATTCTATATCCTCGACCTGTCTCTGCAGACCAGCCACTTCCTTTACGACTGACCATATGGTTTTAATTTTATCCTGAGACTTAGCTATTCTATCTGCATACCACATACTTTTTGCCTTCCTAATAACTTTTTTAAGCACCTTACAATACTGTTTGTAATGGGCTGCTGCATTTAGATTTTGACTGTTTCTAACGTTTTGATATAATTGCCACTTTGTTCTACAAGATATTCTTATCCCTTTAGTCAGCCACCCAGGCTGCCTGTTTGTGCTAGTACCCTGTTTTAAACGTTCTAACGGAAAGCAACTTTCAAAGAGCACGAGAAAAGTCTTGAGGAAAGCATTATATTTATCGTCTACTGTATCAGCACTGTAAACATCTTGCCAATCTTGTTCCTTGATAAGGTTTACAAAAGTCTGTACAGCAACTGGATCAGCTTTCCTAAAAAGTTGGTAACTATATTTAACATGTGTTGAAGCACAAAAATCTTTTAGACTTAAAATTTGTGCATCATGATCTGAAAGGCCATTCACTTTTTTGCTAACAGAATGCCCTTCTAATAATGACGAATGAACAAAAATATTGTCTATGGTTGTTCTACTGTTCCCTTGCACTCTCGTTGGAAAGAATACGGTTTGCATAAGATTATATGAATTAAGGAGGTCTACCAGCATCCTTTTCCTTGCACAATCACTTATACAATTAATATTGAAGTCACCACATATAACTAACTTTTTGTATTTCCTATAAAGTGAACCAAGAACCTCCTCTAGCTTTAGCAAAAATGTTGTGAAATCGGAGTCTGGAGATCTATAAATAACAACAGTAAGAAGTTTAGCTCCACTAAATTTAACCACACCTGCACAACATTCAAACACCTTTTCAGTGCAGTACTTTGAAACATCAATTGACTCAAATGGGATACCGTTTTTCACATACATGGCTACTCCCCCACACCGCAAAGAGCTCCTAGAAAAGCTGCCAGCCAACCTGTATCCTGGTAAAGGAAGCCTCTGAATTATCTCCTTATTTAAGAAGTGTTCAGATATACCAATAATTTCAGAGTCAACATCTATAAGCAGTTCACTAACTTTATCTCGAATACCTTGTATATTTTGATGAAATATACTAATTCCCTCATTAATCGGATACCCAAGCTTTGTAGAAAGTGGTTTCTTTGTTAGAGAGACTTCCCTTAAGCAGGAATACCTATCAGCTGACTTCAATCTAAAAAAGGTACAGCTCTAACACCCACAACTACCGGAATTTTCCCATGAGTGATCCCACCACCCCCACCTATGCTGTCACCTATAAGTTTTGCCAACCTCCCCTTCCCATACCTGTTGAGGTGCAGGCCATGTCTAGTGAAACCCGTCCTACTGATAGACTCCACCGACACCACTGAAATGTGACTCATGCCTCCTGTCATCAGCGCACCCCCAAGTCTCATGTTATTACGCCTGACGGCTATATTAAGATGAGGCCGATCGTGACGCTGAAACAGTTCCACGAAATGCACATTCGTGTTGCCAGTCTGAGTGGCTATCTTTTCCAGGTCACCATCTATGTCATACTTCCCATCCCTATCAATACTATTACCAGCCCCACCCACAATCACTACCTGATCCTCTTTAGTAAAATCCCTACATAACCCCCCTATGTTAAAAGTCACCTGAGCCAATCCTGCATTAGGCTTCACAATGCTGGTGACCTGGTACTCACTCCCCAAAACTTCCTGCAACTGCTGGCCTACACCTCTACCATGAGAACTACCTAACAGCAGAACCTTCTTCTTTCTCTTAGACTTTGCAACTGTCCTAGCCACCGTAACTGCTGAGGTCTGCTGCATACTTCCTACATCTACAGCTACTAGAGATTCCTCTCCACTAGACTCTGACAGTTGGTCATATCTATTACAAACACCAATAGTAAAACTATCTGAAAATCTCCTTCTCCTAGCAGATCTCTTGCCAACAGCCAGCTCCCATTCCCCAACCCCCTTCTCCCTCCTCATCCTATCTAGCTCCTCCTGTGCGTTTTTCAACTGCACCTGAAGGGCACAGATCTTACGCTCCTGCTCCTCTATCAACTTACTCTTGCTACATAACCTGCAGTTCCAGGAGAGGATCTCACCAGAATGCCCACTGGCTTCCCCACTGCATTCCCCCCAGTGAAAATACTTCGAACAAGTCTCACACCGCAATCCACTACTCACGAACCTACGGCAAAGCCCACACTTCTCACTCATGGTAAAATTTTACAATTATTGAAACAAGAAAACAACTTTATCTAAGTTCCGCTACTACAATAAGAAGATGTTAAAAACTGACTACAATTATCACAAACTTGCCTACAAGGGAAGTAACTACTATTATTGACAGTATTAATCAACAACAAATGAGAATATAACAAAATACTAACACAGAAAGAAAATCAAACGTCTAATGACAGTAACGAAACTGAAAGCAGTTCGCAAAAATTTCTTCTGAAGTTATTTCACCGGAAAACACCAAGAACACCGGTTGAAGACTACTAAAGTTCCTAAATAAACTACTATACACAAACAATTAATTAGTACTTAGCTTTCGATGCGCCGCTACAGCTGCAACTGGTCAGCGCGGAATGTAAACACGGGTAAGAGGTTAAGTTGCTCGATACGAAACACTCACAAATATCAGGCCACAACACACGAAATGCAGAGGTGAATGAAGAAACCACTAATAAGTCACTTATATAGTAAATATTATCACAAAAACAGTTAAAATATATATCTGAAAACTAAAAATAGATGAAAACTTAGAGAGCGATCTAACACGCAGTCACGCGCTTATGACGTCACACCAAAGACATCAATTGTCCACAGTCTGCCTTCTTACATCAAAGACTAAATCACTTCCTCCTGTGCTTTGCACTGTGGATGCTATTTCCTGACACATCATCCCCTATGCTCATAGCTTTATTGCCATGAACACATTTCCCAGTAACCTGCCAATATGAATCCACCACTTAAATCCTAATCCTTTCAGTCAATGACATTCTGCCCTATAATTCTCTCTTTTGAAGCCTAAATCTACGAAAGCTCCATGGAATTGTGATGAGTATCAGTTTTGCATTAAATGCTTAACCTGTTTGTGGGCAACCTAAACAAATAATCCATACCTGTATGACCCCTAACAGCCCTTGTTTGGTTTAAATTAATTGACATCATCTTCATGATCTTGGGGCTTCTTTTTCAAGTTGCTTCATCATCATCATCATCGTCATCATCTCCAAAACCTGCTTCATCTGACCATCAATGAGCTACCTTCCCAGATGTTGATTTCTCTGTTTGAGATGGCTCAATAAAACCACCTGTTGATGTCAAACACAAAAACCACCATCTGTAAGCCTATTTCAGTAGCAATATGTTCCCACTCAACAAAAAGTTTCTTTCCACTAACCTTAAAACATTTGGATGTTGTTTCTGAAATCTGAAACAAGAGTTGACAATGGAGCTGACCACACAGATGATGCATTTTAATATCAATTTACTATATAAGCTGTATGTATGTTTTGTGAGAAAGTTTGTACTGTCCTAATGTATCATTCAAATTGTAGGTTACAAAATTCATCCATGTGTTGTTAGCTAGTGTTAATGTACAGAACTGGTCAGGCAAGGCAGTTTGAAGAAACATAAAAAAATTAATGCAAGCAACTTATGTCAATACACATAAAAAAACCATCATATAGATCAAAGCAGCACAGCACCCTTGATTCAAAATGTTTGTTTTATTGCACATCAAGTAATCATCTAATACTCTTCTTCATCTTCTTCTTTTCCTTCAGCATTTGTCCCATGTGCCTGCGGGGTCCCCTATATGGGTCCATTGTCTCCATTTTGCTCTATCAAGGGCTGCATCTGGGTGGATGTTCACACATTTAAGGTCTTTGTGAATTGCATCAGACCATTATTGCTTAGGTCATCCTTAGGGTCTGCTGCTGACAACTTCAAGTGTGTAACCCACCTTGGCAATAGAGTCATCATCAGCCCGTAAAACATGCCCAAACCATCGAAGATGACACACACACATCTTGTTCTTACAAGAAACAGACACAGAAAAAATAATCCCCTAATCAATATTATTTTTTATATCAAATTCTAATATACTATCAAATAGATTATTTAAATAGTAGTACACAGATTTGAAAGTTTAATCATCACTTCAAGTCATACTCTAAAACCAACATGTGTAAATGCTGTATCACCACATGGACTATCTTTTTCTTTCTCTACCTCTTCCATTTGTTTCTGCAACTTGATTGTTTCTTTTTCCAGTTCTTTTACCTTCTGGTGGAGCCTGAGAACCAATTGAACACCTTCAGTCTGAAAACAAAGATAGCACTGAAAAGCATGACTAAAGCACATGAATCAATAATAAAGCTTCCTTACTGGTAAAGTTTTACTTCCATATCCTGTATTTTTGAGGTGAAAAGCCTGGTTGTCAATAATATTAGCAAACACAATTTGAATGTCTTCTTACGTAGCAAAGTATCTACCAATGAGTCAAATTTCTTTTCATATTAAAGTACATACCATGGCCTTTATACTGGTGTCCCAAGATGAAGTTTCCAGAAGAATGTGAAAATGGAATTGATCAGACTAATTATAACTCTCCTCTCTGGAGACCTGAAGAAAGATGTTTGTGGCCACAGATTTGCTTTGGATGAAGAGGTGCATGTCTGGGTAAAATCATGGTTTGGTAGGCAACCACAAACATGTTTCCATGATGGTATTGACTGTGTATCACATAGTGGGTTAAGTTTATCAACAGTTATGGTGATTACTTTCAAAATAATGAACAGTTTACTTACTTTTTCCATCTTATTTCCAGGTAAATTCATTACATTTTATATTTTCTACAAAGTGGTAACAATGAATGAAATTATAAACATGTTTGCACATACTTTTTTGACCATATACGCTATAATGAAATTTATTTCGGAAGCTTCAAAATGGCTGACAGTTCTTGCAGTAACTCACGGAATGGTATTCTGTGTGCACTCTACTGGGACAACATTCGGGAATATGACAGGAATGATCATTAGGGGGAAAAAATAATAATCTAGTGAACTTGGGATCTGAAATGCATACCTTAAGATCTGTGAGCACTTATTCAATAGAAGAGATACATTTCCCAGTAGCAAAGATGTACATATTCTCATAGAGCTTAAGGAATGCATTTTAGAGCCCATGCTTACTAGACTTTTTTCCTTGGAATGGTCCTTCTCATCATATCCATGAATATTGACAAATCCTCTTGGGACACCAGTATAAAGGCCAAAAGGCCATGGTATGTACTTTAACACTGAAAAAAATTGAGTCATAGGTAGATCCTTTGCTACAGAAGAAGATATTCAAATTATAACCCTGTTTATGGTTCATTTTACAAGTACTGGAATAACCTAAGTGATCATACATTCATCATCAGGTGGATATATTTAAATTAACAGAGCATAATTTTGATACTGTTCCATCTACTTCAGCAAGCTGTGGAACCTGAATAACGATTTTTTTTCTTTTGCTGGAATTCCCTGCCTCCTTTTAACATTCACATGAGACAAGCCTGAAGTTTTACTTATTATTTTGAATTTGAAAAATATGTGAAGACAAAACTGTTTAATCTGTGTAAGTTATCTGATTCCGCATTACCCCAAAATGCATTTCACCTACAAGTAAATCCCATAGTATACAGACATTGCAGACACAAGATAAACACAGTGGGGATAATAAAGGAATAAAAACTTACATCTTTCCCATGGTCAGATACACCACTTATAGTTTTATCTTGTGCGCTAACAGTGATTGGACTATAAAAAGAACACTGATGAGTACTTTTAGAATGCCCATGCCATTGCAGGTGACCCATTTCATTCTTCAAGCTTTCATTTTGTTTTCTCAATAGGTTGTGCTCTTCCGGGAGTTTCTGATATCCATCTCTATCTTTGCTCAGCATCAGCCTTTTTAGCTCAACACAGGCCTGTAGATTCTCTACTAAAATTAAAGAAAATTATTGTGTAACATCACTAAAATATATACCATTTAGGGTAGCATGTCCAGTGGAAACAATTAACTACAGTATATCCTTAAAAGGGTGTCTTCATTTTAGCATACATAATATACTAGTCTCAATAAATGTTGATAGCATCAAAAGAAGCATTATTGGAAATACAAATCTGAGTGACTACAAAGTAAGTGTATGCATTTTTTTAGTGCCATGGAATAATAATACAAACATGAATCATTCTGATAAATTTAAGCTCAACTATAATCAGATAGTAAATGATTAACTGAAAACAAGCATAAGTCACCAACTGAAAAAGCTGTTGCTCTTCTGCATAGTTTTACACTCCTGTATACATAGTACAAGGTGCTGCTTTTGTATTCACAGGAATTTTTAACACGGAATACTGACAGTTAAAAATTACGCACAAAGTCTTATCAATTTTGAATATTACAGGTTCAATAATGAAAAATAATGGGCCAGAATGAAGTCCTCAAATGAGTTTAAATGCAATGTCATTTTTCCAAGAATGTTGTTTCAAGATTCAACAATGTGTGAGAATAGAAGAGATGAAAGTATTTATTAGTGTCACTTTCCACACAGTAGCTGCTTGATGTCAGCTAGGTAGTTCAATCACAAGCTTTCCTGTGGATTTTTTAAAATGTGAGTGGCAGAATAAATTGTTATAAGAATGATTATATTTGGCATCTGCAGGCTTTTCTTCTCCCATCAATATGGTCCTGAAATATTACAATGAATTAACAATTACAATTAAGAATTAACAATTGCATGAAATAAATACACCCTGATATCAAAGTTGGTCCAAACATACAGAGGCATTCACTGCCAAAGAGAACTTTATACACATACAGCTGAGGAAAAGGTACCAATGTGTTTAGCATACTCTAAAGATATGAGCCTATATCAGGCTAGGGGTATCATAAATCCCATATGCTCTCCTAAATAACATCTCAATGAAAGTGCCTTACAAATGCCCCTGTTTGGCCTGTTACCAACTATTAAGTGTGCATCTACATTCTGTGATTCTGTGGATAACTGATAAGCAATGGTGTCACATTGTGGTGTTGGAGACAAGTATGGAACAAATGGGAGGTTGAGGTATGGTTGATGGTCTCCCAAACCTAGCATAAGGTGGGAGACACCTCAACCACAGCCACCCACCCCCACCACAAAAGTAGTTGAAAACATTATGTTATTGTTATTGTTATTGTTGTTGTTGTTGTGGTCTTCAGTCCAAAGACTGGTTTGATGCAGTTCTCTGTGCTACTCTATCCTGTGCAAGTCTCTTCATCTCTGTGTAACTACTGTAACCTACATCCTTCTCAATTTGCTTACTGCATCCATCTCCACATGGTTGAAGGCGCAGGCGGCCGAATTTCACGACGAAGGAATTTCCAAGCTCGTCCATCGCTATGATAAGTGCCTTAATTTAAATGGCAACTATGTAGAAAAGTAGTATTTAAGTGCAGCTTTCATCTGTATATAATTAAAAGAATTTCCAATAGTTTATTTATTTTTAATTCCAAAACGTAATGTACTTTGTGGATAGCCCTCGTATAAGGTCATTGGTCTCATTGGATTAAGGAAGGATGGAGAAGGAAGTGAACCATCCCAGCATTTGCCTGAACTGATTTAGGAACATCACAGAAAGTCTAAATCAGGATGGCCAGACAGGGTATTGAACTGTCGTCATCCTGAAAGTGGGGCCAGTGTGCTAACCACTGCGAGACTTCTCTCGGTCAAAAATGTGTGATCAGTTGGATGATTAGGGAATTGTCTGATGGTAACAGCATAAGTGAGTAACAGTTGGTACTGTCAGAAATAAAGAGGGAAGATTCTTGCTTCAGCAAGAAGTCTGTCTAGGGGACTAGTCAGGAAGGTGCCAGTGGCCAGTCTTACCCCACGATGACTGACTGGATCTAACAGTTTCAAAATGTAAAAGGGTGCCAAAACACAAACCTGGCAACCATAGTCCAACTGTGGCAATAGCAGGGCCTGATAAATACAGAGAAGAGTAGTGCAATCAGCACCTGAAGAGGTGTGGGCAAGAAAGCAAAGACTGTTAGTCTTTAGTTGACAAATATTGTGCAGCCAAGTCAGTGTTGAGGCTAACTGACATATCTGTCAATGGACAAAGGGGTTTTTGCTTAGCTTAAGAACTAGTATGATGATACTACCTAACCACTGTGAAGAGAAATATGGTTAAAGATCCTCAGTACATGGAGCAACTGAATAATATTCATTCAGATGTTGGATCATCTCATAATGAATTTAATCAAGGCCTGGGACCATACTGTGAGATGAGGAAAGTGCCTGAAGTAGCTCCAATGCAGTGAAATGTTCATAGTTCTCCCTACATTCATTTTTACTGCATTTAATTAGATAGTGAACCTCATAATTTAGTTGCCTGAAAGGGAGGATGGTGGATTTCCTGGAAAGAGGCAATACAATAAACTCTCAAAGGTATTGCCAAACTGAATAGGCATTGCAGTTTCTTTGGTCCACCATGGCACATACAATGGTGGAGGCAACCTTCAGAAAGAGAAATAGCAGTTCCAGCAGCATAGGAGATTGTATCAAAGACATCTCCCACAACCTTGTTGAAGCAATCTGACAGACAGGCAACAAAGATGATAGCAAAAGCATACAACTGTCATTGGTTCTCTGAAGTGCCAAACATGGTTATTGGTCCATAGGGCTGTGACAAGTGATAGGACACTGAAAAATGGTCATTGTAAAAAGCTCACTGGGTACAGGCCATTCTAGCGAAGCCATGAGCTTAGGGGAAAGAGATCATAAGGTCAGCAGCTGAATAGGTGCTATGGGAAGCAACAAAGTGGCTAGGAGTATTGTCATTGAGGGGAGACAGACCAAGATTGGAAAGAAGTTAGCTAATCAGAAGGCCTACCAGAAGAAATGGAACTTCCCCAGGGCATGATGGTGTGCACTGTAATTGTAAAGTAAGAGGAAAGGGCGGGACTGATTGATTAACTGAGAGAGTATGGGACCAAACGGTGAAGTCATCAGTCCCGCGATCCCCCCTTTGGAATCGCGGGACTGATGACTTCACCATTTGGTCCCATACTCTCTCAGTTAATCAATCAGTCCCGCCCTTTCCTCTTACTTTACAATTACAGTGCACATTAGAAAGAGAATCCGGTAGAAATGAAAAGATTCAATCAGAGAAGTAAAATTATAAAAGAATGAACATTAAACACACACAGTATAAGCATAAAAGGTGAGACCAAACCTAAAAACTGGAAAAAGGGAAAGAGGGGGGGGGGGGGGGGAGGCAGTCATGGGATCACAAACCGCGAAGACTGCATAAGGAGTCCCAAGCACAACCAACCTGCCCCTGCTCCAAGGCAAAAGGAGAACCTCACATCTGGAAATAAAAACCACATTCATAGAATAATGTGAGGACCAGGTCAATCATCTGTGAATCATCCGCTAACATTAAATTTAAGGAAGCAAGGAGACTATACGTAGCATGAAGGGTCGAAAGAAGGGACATGCCACCAATATGTGAGATTTCGCCAGTCTGGCGTCACAACCACATTGTGGGGGGTGGGTCGTTATGTAGGAGGAAACAATGGGTGAACCGGGTATGGCCAATAAGTAAACAACATAAAACAGTGGACTCCTGAGAGGGGGCAGAAAGAAGTGCCCCAAACTGCAGTAGACTCCTTGATTGTGCTGAGTTTATTACTATGAGCAGTAGCGCTCCAGATGGCATTCCACTGTTGGGCAAAGAGAGATTTGACATAGATCCACATATCCGCAGTTGGAATCGTGAAAGGAAAAGGGGGTAAGTATCTGCTTCTCTAGCCAAACAGACAGCCACTTCATTCCCTGGGATTCCCCCATGACTTGGGACCCAGACAAAGATGACTTAACAGGCAGCATGCTCAAGGGCAGAGAGAAAGTCATGGATTGCTGAGACCAAGGGGTGATGAGAGTAGCATCGATCAATAGCCTGAAGGCTGCTCATGGAGTCTGAACAAATTAAAACACTATGGATGGAGGCCTGAGAAACAAAAAAGGAGGGCCCTGTAAATGGCTAGAAGCTCTGCTGTAAATACACTACATGATCCTGGCAACAAATAGTGCTCAAAGCTGGTAAGAGACGTGAAAGCATATCCCACCTTATCAGTAGTTTTAGAACCATCAGAGTAAAAGATGGTGGCACCCTGGAACTCTGCAAGGATGGCACATACAAGATGCCAGTAAACCATAGGATCAACATAGATCTTAGGACCCTGGAAGAGAGTGCAGATGGAGATCCTGACAGAGGGTAGTGAGATGCATGCCAACTGGCAATCCCACCCTTGGGCAGGTGTTATGAGGGAGACATTCCTCATTGGTGAAGACTGCAGTGTATAGAGGATTGTCAAGGAAGTGGTGAATGGCAACTGTGTAAGAAACAAGGAGTTGGCTCTGTTGGATGTGTATGGGGGGAGGGGAAATCCATGCTTATGTGAGGAAACTATCAACAGGACTAGTGCACAGGGCACCAATAGCCAGATGCACCCCACAATGATGGACAGGGTCAAGGTGTTTCAAAATGGAAGGAGCTGCTGAACCATAAACCTGACTACCATAATAGATAATAGAGTCTGGACAAAACCAGAGCATGGTGGAGAAGGAGGAGGAGGAGGAGGAGGAGGAGGAGGAGGATGAGAAGAAGAAGAAGGAGGAGGAGAGTGGAATGGTCTGCACCCCAAGATATGTGGGCCAGGAGGTGGAGAGCAGTAAGCTTCCGTATGCATGTAGTTTTTAGGTAGTGAATGTGGGGCAGCCATGTCAGCTTGTTATCAAAAATAAGGCCCAAGAAATGGGACTGTGTTACAAAATCAAGGAGCTGGTTGCCTAAGTAAAGTTCTGGATCAGGGTGTACTGTGGGTTGACAACAAAACTGCATAACCTGCGTTCTGGAGGAGGAAAACTGAAAGCCGTGGGTGGTGGCCCACACAGAGGCCCATCGGATCTGGCACTCAGCAGACATCATCGAGTGGGAGCTGCACCAGGTGCAAAAATAATCAATGCACAACGCCAGGGTAACTAGAGGCCCAACAGAGGTCACAAGCCCATTAATGGCAGTGAGGAAGAGAGTAACATTTAGCACAGAACCCTGTGGTGAAGTGCCAACTTGAACTCGGAAGAACCAGTAAGATAAAATCTCGCGGATAAAGATCTGAAGAGGACCATGGAAGCCCCAGTCATGGAGGGTAACTAAAATGTAATGGCACCAAGCCATGTCATACACCTTAAGTAGGTAAAAGAACAGTGGGACAAGGTGCCAGCAGTGAGTAAAAGCCTGTCAGATGGCTGATTCCAATCAGAGTAAATCGTCAGGTGAGAGAGTGGGGTGGGGCTGGGGTAAGGACGAGGGGGGAAGGGGGGGCATAGTAAGAGGAGGAGGAGGAGGAGGAAAGGAAGTAACAGAGGCAAAAGTTGAAGATAGTGACCCCAGATGCAGTCTCTCATACTTTTGGTGAGCCTCAGTGTAAGACAGGCGATCCAGGGGCTTATATTCTTGTATCTTCTTTCCTCTCTTGTAAGCCGAGCAGTCTGGTGAGTGAGGGGAGTGGTAGTCAGCACAATTACCACACACATGCAGCGGAACAAGGGCTTCCCTCATGGACGGGGTGGTCACAGGCACCACACAAGGGGTCCGCCGTACAGCGGAAAGACATATGCCCAAAACGCAACCCCCAAAAGCACCACATAGGTGGAGGGATGTACAGCTTCATGTCACATCTGTAACACATAACCTTGACCTTCTCTGGGAGGGTATCCAACTTGTAAGCCAGGATGAAGGCGCCAGTATTGGTGCAGTTGTCTTTGCAACCCTTCTGCACACGTCGGACAAAATGAACACCACGCCACTCCAGATTAGCCTGGAGTTCCTCATCAGTTTGCAGGGCAAGATCCCTATAAAAAAATGACTCCCTGGGTCATATTCAGAGATTGGTGAGGACTGATAGACACTGGGACATTGCCCAGACGATCACAGGCAAAAAAAGAGCTGCAGATTGGGTGGCAGAAGTAGTTTTGATCAACACGGAACCCAATCACATCTTACTAATCGACTCCACTTCACCAAATTTGTCCTCTATATTTTTCACAAAAAACAATGGCTTTGTGGTGGTGAATTTGTCCCTACTATCTGTCCCAGTACAGATGAGGTAACGGGGAAAAGGTTTCAGCTCCATGGGAGCCTGGCCCTCGTCCCATGGTGTAGCCAGGGAGGGGAAAGTTGCCAGGTCATGTGAGACAGCATTTAAGAATCCTTCACCATTTGAAGAGATGGCTGTGTGAGAACAGCCAGATTTTTGCAGCTTGCACCAAGCATCCGCCCTGATATCACCCACTGCAACCAGGGGCTCTCCCCATGGGCGTCACCCAGTCACAGCAAGGGCCATCTGGCACAGTGGCCATTGCCAAGAGTTCCAATGCTCCAAGAAGACAAGCAACTACTCCTTGGCATACACGGGGAGGGAACAACTGAGGTTTCAGCAGTGTGATCCCTGTGTTGTCAGGGGGCTCAACCATATGGGTACATAACAGCCCCACCACAAGGACTGGCTACACGTGCTGGTGACCTAGCAGTGTGGAAGGGGGCTAGACTGGGAAAGGGAGAGGAAAACTGAGAAGGGAGAGGAATCCACACTGTAAATGCTAGGGAGGGAGTTCTTCCCCATATGGCTCACAATAAAAACAGGAAATTTTGAAGTGGTGGTAAAACCTCAAGTGGGGACTAAAACGTCAAAAGGGTGAAAGAACGGGCAAAAGGAACAAAATTGCAACCAATACAGGAAACCAGGAGAATAGCCAGGTCAACATAAAGCAGAACACCAAGAGAGGGGAAGGAGGTGGCAACAGGGAAGGAGCAGGGATAGGGAGGGAGGGGGCAGGGAGAAGGAAAAGCAGTGAGGGAATGAAAAATGAGCTGCAATAACTCGGGCCTCATGTGCACCACACACAAACTCACGAAAGAACCATGAGCCCCCTGGAGAGGAAAGATGGGAGGGGGAGGGGAGTTGTTGGATTAAGTTGGTCATCTCAAGGTAAATAATAGCCTGCCTTGGAGGTGGTGGTGATTGCTGAGGTCATTCTCACATGCACTGCAATTGCTTCCACTGTAGTACAAACAGAAATTCACACATTGATGGCATGATAACAATGCAGCATTGGGAAATAGTCATCAGTGAAGCATGTTTGTTATAGAGCAACACGAATTGTAGAAGATGAGTAAATGAGATAATGTAGTTCTGGCAGGTGACAATAATATCCATTACGGTTTGATTAGATCATCATGTGCTGGGTGTCCTGATTAGGCTAGAAGGGCCAGAAAGATCAGTTGTGCCCCAGAATCACTACCTGTCATCAGTGGGGATGGAATCATATTGAATAACATTTGTTCCATATCCAAATGAGTGGAGAGATCTGATGCCTCTGGAGTCACTGGAATGGCCTTCTCCTGGTATTTCCCTTCTGCTTCACAACCTTTGGTCACTGACATTCTTGTGAGGACTTATCAAACATGGTTCAAATGGCTCTGAACACTATGGGACTTAACTTCTGTGGTCATCAGTCCCCTAGAACTTAGAACTACTTAAACCTAACTAACCTAAGGACATCACACACACCCATGCCCGAGGCAGGATTCGAACCTGCGACCATAGCCGTCGCGCGGTTCCAGACTGTAGTGCCTATAACCGCTCGGCCACACCGGCCGACGAGGACTTATCCACAGCAGTTGTGGATAAGGATGAAGGGCAGACAACTCTGGCACCCCCAGGATGTGGCAACTCCAGGCAATAGTTGGTGTCAAACCTCTGACCTTGGGGTTTCTGGGGAAAGGGGTCCCAAGAGGGAGCCCTGCTAGAGGAGGGAGCTGCTTCTCTGGATGGGAGCAGGATGTGGTTCCCAAAGATGGGGCCATGGAAACCAGAGGCAGGATGTAAGTATTCATATTTTTTTAAGCATCAGTATATGACAGGTGCTCAATTTTTTATATTTTTGTACTTTTTTTTCTTTTTTAAATCTGGGCAAGTCAGCAAATGCGGAGGATAGTTTTTTTTTTTTTTTTTTTTTTTTTTTTTTTTTTTTTTTTTTTGCAAGTGAGACACAAAGAATAAACCACCATTTGACTGTAAATTACTATATTTTTCTTCTGTACTTCCTATATTTCACATTTTACATAGTTATTGAGTACAATGCTAAAAGCTCTTACACCATTAAGACATCATATCTAGTTATATCTGGTTTTTCACCATATCTAATGTGTTAATCGTCGAAGAACTTTTAGCATTGTACTTGATAATGGCATAAAATCTGAAATATAGATAGTACAGAAGAAAAATACAGTAATACACAGTCAAATGGCGGTTTATTCTTTTAAAAAATACTGCATGACTGTGACTCAGCACAATCAAAAACCTTTTACAAAGGTGGTTGTTTAAAAGGCTCTTCATGGAATGGCCATCTACAGTTGCCACATTTTATGGCATGTGGCATGATGACATATGACCAAAGCATACGCATTGGAAGGACCTCGTGGGTGATAGGACATAATGTTTCATTTCACACCTGTACACCATGATTAACTTCCTCTGGGAGGAGATTTGCTTCAAATACTAAGATGAAAGCAGCTGTATCTGTTTGGTTATTCTTTGGACCTTTTTGTACATGCAAAAAAATGGAAACTGTGCCATTTGAGATTAACCTATAGCTTCATGACTATCTACAGTGTAAGGTTTCCTTGGACCGGATTAGAGATTTACATGGGGCAATAGAGAGTAGTCAGGAGTACTGATTGCCATGCAGTGGACCTGGGTTAAATTCCCAGTACTTCTGGGATTTTTCCTTGGTGGGAACACTGGAACAGGGTTCACTCAGCCTCATGATGCTAACTGAGGAGCTACTTGACCTAGAAGTAGTCGTTCCAGGTTATGAAAACTGACAGTTGGGTCAGCCATGTGCTGATCTGACACCCCTCCATTGCACATCCAATAGTCCCATTGACTGAGGATGACACAGCGGTAAGTCAGTACTGACGAGCCTGCCAGGGCTCAAGGACAGAGTTCAGCTTAGTGAACAGTCATTGGTAAGCTACCCAGTCGTCCATATGTTTAAAGAGCTTGAGATTGTGCAGCAGAGGTGGCCTTAAAAGTGATCCATTGTGCATTTCTCACAGGGAGTCAACTACAAATTTATCTTCAATTTGTTCTACACAAAAATAATGGTGTTTTCACTGTAGAAGTATTCCCATTTACTCTAGTACATACCAGGTAACGAATACATTTTTTTGCTCCGAGCTGTCTGGCCCATTAGGTAGACAATGTGGGGAATTGTTTTTGTGTTTTATTCATCTCATGATGTACATTTGCAATCCATTTGGTTTGCATATAGGAGACATGTCAAAAATCTATAAAACAGTTACAATGATTTTTACATTAATAAATAATAGCACTATAATAAATAATAACACTATAAGGATATTTCTTAGAACGTGTAACACATTGTCCAGCTCAAAAATTTCCAGTCTGTCATGCATGAATTCATCCACTGAGTACTAACACTTCCGTGTCAGTACCTCATATAGCTTTCTTTTAAGTGAGTCTAAATTCATCTGCATTAACTTGTTCCCTTTTAATTTATTACAAATTTTCATTCCCATGTATTGAGGTCCCTGGACATACAGTCTGATGTGGTGGGTGGGGAGCATAAAATTTTCTGTTTCTAGTATCACGTGAATGGACAAAATGGTTTCTCTCAAATAATTCATGTCTGGTGTACAGAAATATAATAATCTCATAATTGTATAAGGATAGCAGAGTTAATATTTTAAGTTTTCTAAATACTGGTCAGCATGGTCCTTTGTGATTTGCACTGCACATATTTTGTATGATTTTTTCTGTCCTTTTAGTATCTGCACTATTTGTCGAGTTACACCAAAAAACAATACTATACCTAATAATGGATTCAAAGTAGCTTGTATATGCTACTTTTTGTGTGTCCACGTCAGTTGCAGTTGATAATATTTGCATTGCAAATGCAAAGCTGCTCAGTTTGTTTGCCAGGTATTCAACGTGTGCCAGCCAGCTCAAATTTTTATCGACATTTAAACCCAAGAATTTGACTGAGTCAACTTCTTCTATAGGTTTGTTGTTGTGTACAATCTTAGTCTGCTCATATTTGGACTGTTTGGTTTTGAACTGCATCATGCGAGTCTTAGATACGTTTAGATTCCACCCATTTAGCTGAAACCAAGTTTCTAAAGCACTGAGGGTACTGATCACAGATTTGGGAATTTTTTTCTGAATCCTGATCTTCAACTAAGACAGAAGTATCAACTGCAAACAGAACTGATGGGGAGCTGATATTTAATGGTGAGTGATTAACATAAAAGAGAAATAAGACTGAGCATAATATGGAGCCTTGTGGAACAACCTGAAAAATTTTTTTTTTTTTTTTTTTTTTTTTTTTTTTTTTTTTTTTTTTTTTTTTTTTTTTTTTTTTTTTTTTTTCCAGTCAGAAAAATAATATATGCCATTTGAAGAAATGATAACTCATTACTTTCTGTTGGATGAGTAGGATTTAGGATTTAAGCCATTGTAGGGCACTGCCACTAATGCCATATTTTTCAAGTTTGTAAACAAGCAATGTATTGTTTACAGAATCAAACACCTTTGTGAGGTCGCAGAAAATTCTCGCCATCTTATTTCTCTTGTCTAATGATGTACTTATTTTCTCAATGAAACTGTTTACTCCGTCTATAGCGTTTTCCCCCTGCTGAAAACCAAACTGATTGTTTAGAATAACAGAATATTTTGCAATGAAGTTTCGGATTTGTGCAACAGAAAGTTTTTCAAATAAAATATTTTAGATAGGACTGGGAGAATTGAGATTGGATGATAATTTCCCATGATCTCTCTTGATCCCTTCTTGAAGAGTGGTTTGACTTCAGCATATTTTAGTTCCTCTGGGAAACAGCCCTCTTCAAAATATTGATTCATTATTTGAGCTAGTGGGTTTGCAATTTTATTGTGTACCACTTTAATAACTTTGGTGGGTATTCCATCCCAACCTGCAGATTTTTTTTGTTTCTCAATGTTAGAATAGCATTTTCTACATCCTCCACAGAAACTTTTAAGAATTTAGTAAAGTTTTCAGAGTTTTCACCTAGGACAAAGGGATTTACTTTGTTGTGGCAATCTATTACATCTACATCAGACTTTGCTACATTTATAAAGAATTTATTACAGTACTCTGCTATTTGAGTTGCATTTACAATAGTATTTCCTTCAATGTCAGTTTTTGAAATTGCTTCGTTACAGGCTTTAACACCTAACTCAGATTTAATGACTGATCATACAGCCTTTGTCTTATTTTTATGGTTTAAAATTAGCCTGTTATCTGCCAGTTGTTTTGCTGCCCCGACAACTATTTTAAATATGGTTTTATAGAGTCTAACATATTTAATGAAATCTTCTCTGTGCAGTTGCCTTTTCTTTACACTGAAAATTTTTATGCCCTGGGTAATCCACTTTATTTTTTTTATTTTATTGCTGCACAGTCTAGGTGGAAATGTTTCATTAGATACAGCAAGATGACTATTTAGGAATTTCTCAAGGTTTTCATCACTTGAGTTACAATGATCAAAAGGCCATGTTTTCTCTTTTAGCTTCTCACTAAATGTTAGCAAGTTTTCTTTGCTAAAGTTCCTGCTCGTATGGGTTCTCACACATGAAAAGTTCCTGTGTCTGTCTTTGGCAGCTCAATGAACAATGCACAGCGATCTGAAATACCTGGATCTGGACAAAATTTATACACATCTTCATATACATAATTAGTTATAACATTGTCAATACATGTTGCTGATTTCCCATTGTCTCTGGTACATTCAAGGAAATTTAACATGAAACCGTATTTTTTTTACTAAGTCATTGAATTGAAGTGTGGCTACCATCACACATGATATCAATATTAAAATCAGCAGCTATTACAATTTTTTTCTTTTTTTCCTCTGCAAAAGTCTTCTAGCATACTTTGAAGCTTAGATAAGAATAGTTCTGTTGTTGATACCCCCAGAATTCTGTATATTGAGATTATTATGACATTTGTCAGTGAGTCCACTAATTCTACAAAACAGCTCTCAAACACACATTCTTCATTTAAATAATTAAAACAGTTTCTCATCTCATAAAGTTTATATCACTATGTAGAAGTATACATGAGCCTCCACGTGACTTGTTCCTTCTGCAAAAGTTACTTGCTTATCTGAAGTTTCCTATATTGTTTAGAATTTTGATTGTGTCCTCTGTAAACCTGTGCTCATTTAAACAAGCAACTCTTAGATTTGCACATTCTGACAGAATGATTTCCAATTCATCTATTTTGGAGCTTTTGTTGTTAGAAGCATCAGTGTTTAAACCATTTATATTCCAGTGGATACCATACCTACTTTCACTATTATTTATAGGCTTTAGCACATTTCTCACCAGCAGAACTGGAACTGTCTGCACTGAAATTCCTAGACTTCTCTGATGAGACAACCAGATCAGAACAGCCATTATGAAAATTTAATTTTCTATGTCTGATGTGCAAAATGTCTGCCTGATGCCATCTACTCCAGTCTAGGGCTCTCCCTATGGACAAAACTCATCCACAGCAGAGACCAACTGGCACAATGACTACTGCCGGGAGTTCTGATGCCCCATGAAGTTGGGAATCTACTCCTTGGCACGCATCGAAAGTTAGTATCGGAAGTGTGATCCCTGTGTTGTCAGAGGGCTCCACTGAAATGGTATGTAATGACCCCACCATGTCAGATTGGCTACCACATTGGCTTTTAAGCACATTTATGAGTCTAAGCAGTTATTGTCCACAGATTATCTTTAACACTGTATGTAGTGGATGCTACTGACAGTGTTGTTCTCCAGTTATTCCACATTACAGAAAAAAATTAAAAATGAAGATGAAACCTAGAAGGGAACTACAATTGGTGTAATATAATTAAATGAAGATTTCAAGGAAATAAAGCAGAACCTAGGCAACAGCCAGGTCAACATCAAAGGTTGCCTCCATGAGGAAGTAAGATGAGTATAGTTGGAGATGGGAGACTGCAGCACGAGAAAGCAAGGAGATACTACAATAGATTGGGGGGCCGTGCTCACCATGCATGTACTAATGGAAGAGTTATGAGCCTCCTGGGGGTTGGGGTGGGTGGGGAGGTGGGGGAAGGGGACAGCAAGTGGCATGGACAGAGTGGCAGCATAAAAAGTAAAAGAGAGGAAGGAAACAAAGGGGTGCAAATGAAGGAGATAAACCATAGAAAAGAGGTATTAAGTGCTGATGATCCCAAGTAAGTAATCTCATCTGCAAGCTGTATGTCAATATTACAGATCTACAAAATTTAACTGATCAAATAACTTTTAAATTTAAATAAATAAATCAAAGTAGAAACAAAGTAAAATAAAGTTGGTGAAACTTTGGTATTTATGAATGACATATGTTTAATGTGCTACTGGTTTACCTGCTGCTCCAAACTGATTAGATTTTATTCTCTCATTTAATTTGTCAAGCTCAGCTTTTAATCTAAGATTTTCTTTTTTAATTCTTTCTACTTCTTCTGCTTTTTCTTTTTCAAAATGTTCCTTTTCATTAATTATAGTCATTTTTTCTTTCCTTTCATTTTCAAGCAAGCTTTTCAGAGTTTTTAAGTCTTCATCCTTTCTCTGCAACAAGGCAACCATCATTTTTTTCTTTGTCTCCACAACTCTCAAGGCATCAAACTTTCGTTTCACTTTGAGTAATTCTATCTGTGCCATCCTTAAAGCATTGTTCTCTCTAACCTGCAAACAAATTGTAAACAAGCAATTTTCAATAACAAATTGGTATCATCTGCATTACTGGCCAGCAATATGACCTCACATTCAGGAACATGCATAATATCATGAATGTGAAAAGAAATCCTACCTTCAGATGCCATTTTAACTGAGTTATAAATAAATTAAATTCAAGCTATAATACAGAAACAGTCATAACATATTGCAAAACCAGGTAAAGAACCACAACAAAGAGCAGCTAGTTGTTGATACAGGATTTCACTGAGAGAAGCTCTGTGACAATGCTGTATCCTGCTACCAGTGCATGTGACATATATAATAGAGGGAAACATTCCACGTGGTAAAATTTTATATAAGAAACAAAGATGCTGTGATTTATCAAATGAGAAAGCGCTGGTAGATAGACACAATGAAAAATACACGAACACTCACACAAATTTCAAGCTTTCGCAACCCAAGGTTGCTTCATCAGGAAAGACGGAAGGTGAGGGAAAAACGAAAGGATGTAGGTTCTAAGGGAGAGGGTAAGGAGTCATTCCAATCCCGGGAATAAAAAAACTTACCTTAGGGAGAAAAAAAGGACAGGTATACACTCACCTTAAAACCCACATCCTTTCGTCTTTCCCACTCCTTCCATCTTTCCTGATGAAGCAACCTTGGGTTGCAAAAGCTTGAAATTTGTGTGTGTGTGCGTGTGTGTGTGTGTTTTTTTTTTATTGTGTCTATCTACCACTGACTGGTGACTGCCCCTGGGAGGCGTTATGCATGGAGCAGAGCTGACTCTCTCTGTTTATCCAGTTGTACTTTTTACACACATTGTTCTGTGTCTCGTATTGTGTGGATTCGTGAGAGGTCTATTTCTGTTACTGTTCAGAGGTTTATGAATAAAACATTTATTTGTGTTACTTTGATAAGTTTCATGTATTACTAGGTAAAGTCAGGCATCGAATCATTCCCTAAACTACATGCCTACAAATGACATCTATCAGAAATCAAAATAAAAGCTTTTTCAAAAAAACTAGAAAAACAAAGATTGGATGAAGTGTATAAGGAAAGCAATGTGGATATGAAATTCTCTAAATTCTCCACATTGTTTAAATTTAACTTTGAAAAGGAATTTCCAAAAGTATGCATGTCTGTATCAACATCTCACAAAAACAGATGGATAACAGCAAGTATTAA
The DNA here is from genome assembly GCF_023864345.2 of Schistocerca serialis cubense. Lineage (NCBI taxonomy): Eukaryota > Metazoa > Arthropoda > Insecta > Orthoptera > Acrididae > Schistocerca > Schistocerca serialis. Next base: position 854,177,822 of record NC_064640.1, read on the forward strand.
GAAAGAAGTGCTCCCAAACACTTAAACACCTCAGTTCCATGGAAAAGATTCGCAATGATCCAGAATTCTTAAATTTATATCATAGATACAAAAAGATCTATAAGAATGGGCTGATTGCTGCAGAAAAGTCATTTAATGATAAAATAATATATAATGCAGAGGATAAAAGCAAAGCAGTCTGGGATGTTATAAAAATAGGAATGCAGAATAACATACTGCTAAGGGAGGGGGATAAAGTAATAAATGATTGACAGCACTTAGCAAACTATGTAAACTAGCATATTTGAAGTATTGCAGAGACAAAAATTCCCCCAAATAAACATAACACCTGTAAATAATGTTGCACTAAACATGGCGATGTTACTTCCAACCACAGAGAATGAAGTCAGTAAAACAATTCAGAAACTAAAAAATAAAATGTCAGTAGGTTTAGATGAAGTACCAATGTGTGTACTGAAACAATGGATAGGGATTATACAAGGCCCCTTAACAAATATAATGAATGAATCCTTCACATCAGGGGCATTTCCAGAGCAGTTAAAACAGGCAAGAGTTGTACCTTTGCTTAAGAAAGGTAATGCAGAAGACATAGAAAATCACCAGCCCATTTCCCTGCTGTCGGCATTCTCAAAAATAATAGAAGCAATTATGAAAGACAGATTAATGAATTACCTGAATAAATACAATCTTTTCAGTTTGGTTTCCGAAGTGGCAAAAATACGGAGTCAGCCACATTAGAATTCACAAAAGTTGTACTTGATGCCCTTGATAAAGATGAGTGTGCCACAGGCATATTTTTGGATCTTTCTAAGGTGTCTGATACTGTCGACCACAAGATTCTTTTAAATAAATTAGATGCATCAGGAATAAGACGAGTAGCTAATGACTGGTTTCGATCATACCTAACAGATACGGTAAATAGAGTAGAGATAACACATAATTCGGTACAACTCAAGGGGGGGGGGGGGGGGGTAGGGACACAAGAAAGTTCTTACAAAGACACAGATAAAATAATTAAAAGAGTTAGATGTCTTTGGATAAGTCCATCAAAGTAATAAAACAAAGAACACGAGCAGCTGCTCGTGCGTCATCAGCTAAAATTTTCTGTAGGGTAGAGGGCAGAGACAGGACAACACCAGATTGAGTAAAATGGGGACACAACAATAAAACATGGCGCACTGTCAATGCATTACCACAAGGGCACTGCAGGGCGGGGTCACCAGATAGCAGGTAGCGGTGGCTAAACCGGCAATGCCCAATCTGCAACCTGGCCAAAATGACTTCCTCTCACCGAGATGGTCGGGAGGAGGTTGTCCAAGCTGTTGGGAACGGTTTTATGGCCCAGAGCTTATTTTCTTGAAGTGACTACCAAGTATCCCACCATAATGACACAAACCTCTTACTAACAACACCACTAATGTCAGTTGATTGGACACAAAGGGAGGATGGCCGAGGCAGGAGGACTGCAGCCTTGGCCACAGCATCAGCAGCCTCATTCCCAGGCACTCCTACATGGCTTGGAACGCACATAAAGCTAACTGGAGAGCCATCATCAGCAAAAGAATGGAGGGATTGCTGGATCCATTGCACCAAGGGATGGACCGGATATGGAGCTCCATGGCTCTGAAAAGCACTGAGTGAATCAGAGCAGAGTACATATGGAGAATGGCGGTGGCGGCGGACATACTGAATGGCCTGAGAGAGAGCAAAAAGCTTAGCCGTGAAGCTGGAACACTGGTCGAAGAGCCGGTATGTAAAGGTGATGTCCCCGACGACAAAGGCACAGCCGACACCGTCATCAGTTTTGGAGCCATCAGTGTAAATAAATGTGTTACTGGTGAGTCGCGCACGAAGTTCGACAAACCGCGAGTAATACACTGCATCCGGAGTACCCTCCTTCAGGAGTGAGCTGCGGTCAAAATGAATGTGAACCAGAGCCTGGAGCCAAGGTGGTGTCAGGCTCTCACCCTCTCTGAAGGTGGTAGGGAGGGCAAAATCTAATTGTCGAAGCAGGCAACGAAAGCAGACTCCAGGGGGCAGCAGGGCAGACACATGCAACCCACGCTGACGGTCGAGAGAATCGTCGAAGAAGGACTGATAAGAGGGGTGGTCGGGCATTGACAACAGCTGGCAGGCATACCGACAAAGCAGTATGTTGTGCAGGTAGGTCAATGGTAATTCGGCACCTGCAGCATAAAGACTCTCGATGGGACTGGTATAGAGAGCTCCGGTTGCAAGACGTAACCCCCAATGACGGATGGAGTTGAGATGGCGTAAGAGGTATGGCTGAGCAGACGAGTAGATGAGGCTCCCATAATCCAGCTTTAATCGGACTATGGACCGATATAAGCGAAGCAGGACAGTGTGAACCATTCCCCAAGATGAACCACTAAGAACACGTAGGACATTCAGAGAACGTGTACAACGGGCAGCCAAATAAGAGACATGTGGAGACCAACAAAGTTTCCTGTCTAGTGTGAGCCCTAAAACCTTTGTTGACTCCACAAAGGGGAGAACAACAGGACTGAGATGTAAGGATGGTGGAAGGAATGCTTTATATCACCAAAAGTTGATGCAAACCGTCTTCTCTTCAGAGAACCGGAAGCCATTAGCCGCACTCCATGAATATAGGCTGTCAAGACAACGCTGAAGGGAGTGCTCCAGGAGGCATGTTCTCTGGGCACTGCAGTAGATCGCGAAGTCATTGATGAATAGAGAGCCGGAGACGTTAGGTGGAATGCAATCCATAACGGGATTGATCGCTATGGCAAAAAGGGCTACGCTCAAAACGGAGCCCTGAGGCACTCCGTTCTCCTGGAGGAAGACGGACAATACGGAACCCACACATAGCCTAAACATTCGATCTGTTAAAAATGAATCAATAAAAAGGGGCAGGTGACCACGTAGGCCCCACCTGTGCATAGTGCGGAGGATACCTCCTCTCCAACAAGTATTGTAAGCCTTCTCCAAATCGAAGAACACAGCTACCATTTGGCGCTTTCGCAAAAAGTTGTTCATGATGAACGTCGACAAGGTCACAAGGTGGTCAACAGCGGAGCGGCGTTGACGAAAGCTGCATTGAACATTAGTAAGTAGTTGTCGAGATTCAAGAATCCACACCAACCGAGCGTTAACCATGCACTCCATCACCTTACAGACACAGCTTGTAAGAGAAATGGGGCAGTAACTAGAAGGAAGGTGTCTATCCTTCCCGGGTTTGGGTATAGGAACGACGGCCTCATGCCAATGCGTGGGGACCTGACCTTTGGTCCAGATGCGGTTATAGGTACGAAGAAGAAAGCATTTGCCTACCTGAGAAAGGTGTCTAGGCATCTGAACGTGAATGGCATCTAGCCCTGGAGCAGAGGACCGGGACAGTACAAGTGTATGTTCGAGTTACCGCATGGTAAAGGGGGTACTATAATCTTCCAGATTCAGCGAGTGGAAGGAAGGTCGCCGAGCCTCTCCTGCCTCTTTTCTGGGAAGGAAGGCAGGGTGGTAATGGGCGGAGCTTGAAACCTCCGCAAAAAAACGGCCGAAGGCGTTGGAGACATCCACAGGGTCTACAAGTACCTCATTACCTGAAGTCAGGCCAGGTATCGAGGAGTGGGCCTTAATGCCCCACAGCCGGCGCAGGCCACTCCAGACGACAGAAGAGGGAGTGAAACTGTTAAAGGAGCTTGTGAAAGAGGCCCAACAAGCTTTTTTGCCGTCTTTGATGACTCGACGACATTGCACTCAGAGTCGTTTGTAATTAATACAACTCGCCAGTGTAGGATGGCGGCAAAAAGTGTGTAAAGCAGGTCGTCGAGCACAGATAGCATCTCTGCAAGCCTCATTCCACCAGGGGACTGAAACGTGATGTGAAGAAGAACTAGTACAAGGAATGGAACGTTTGGCAGCATTGATGATAACAGCCGTGAGGTATTCGACCTGACTGGCACAGCTGAGAAAATCTTGGTCTGGAAAGGTCGCCAGGAAGGAGTAAAGTCCCTAGTCAGCTTTTGGTATGTTCCAGCTCAAGGGAAGTGGGGATGGGGTGTGGTGCAGAAGACGAACAACACAGGGGAAATGGTCGCTTGAATAGTTGTCAGAAAGGACATACCATTCGAACCAATGGGCAAGATTGGTAGAACAGATCGAGAGGTCCAAGTGGGAGCAGGTATGAGTAGAGTCCGAGAGGAAAGTCGGGACGCCAGTATTGAGGCAGACAAGATTGAGATGGTTGAAAACATCCACCAAGAGGGAGCCTCTCTGACAGAATGCAGGAGAACCCCAAAGGGGATGATGGGCATTGAAGTCACCAAACGATAAAAACGGCGGAGGAAGCTGAGCAAACAGGTGCATCATGTCAGCCCGACTAACTGCTGATACCGATGGAGTGTAGACAGTACAAACAGAAAAAGTAAAGGCACAAAGAGTAATACGGGCAGCTATTGCTTGGAGTGGGGTGGTCAATGGGATGGGATGGTAATAGACATCGTCCCAAACGAGCAACATGACCCCACCATGAGCTGGAATACCGTCCACAGGGGTTAGGTCAGATCGCTCGGAGGTATAGTGGGTAAAAGCAATACGGTCAGTTGGGCGTAACTTCATTTCCTGGAGACCAATGACGAGTGGACAGTGCAGGCGGAGGAGCAGTTTTAATTCCTCCCAATTAGATCGAATACCTCTTATGTTCCAATGTAACGGAGCCACCGTGAGTCAGAGAAAGGGGGAACGAAACGGGGGAGAGCCGGTCACCTCAATGGCCGCGGAGGGCCAGGTTTCGAGGGAACATCACTACAACCGTCGGGAGGCGGATCCTGTTCCATCAAGTCGTCGCCAGCTGCAGCCACATAATTGGGTTGCACAGGACGAGCAGCATTGTTTGCTGGCAACAGGCCTGCTAAGCGCCTGGCAGCCGAGCGTCCCGGCGAAACTGAAGACGGCCAGGAGCAGCGACTGTCAGATGGAGCATCAGACAAAATGTGCCGGGGTGGAGAGGGGGATAAAGACTTCTTCTTGGAGGCCTTCTTGGAAGACTGATGAGTCACAGGGATGGTGAGCTGTGGGGGCTGCACCCGAAGAAAGTCCTCACACTCGGGGTCCATTTTTGAATGCCGGACCTCGGAAGCTGGGGTCCGTAATGTTTCCCCGATGGACGCCTGAGAAGAGGATCGCTTCTCAGGACGACGACGACGACGACGACGACGACGACGACGAGGATGAGGAGGAGGATGAGGATGAGGATGATGATGAGGATGAGGATGAGGAGGAAGAGTGGCCCCTGGGGCAGAGGGGGCAGGGGCCGCGAGGGAGGAGAATTTGGAAGGGACGGATGTGGGAGGCAGAGGCATAGACCCCGGATGGGGTGAGGAGGTGGAGGGGGGACAGGATAGGGGTGAGGATACTGCAGAAGGAGTGGACACGACTGAAGCAAATGACGTTGTCAACATCACGGGATGGAGGTGGTCATATTCCTTCCTGGCCTCAGAGTAAGACAGACGGTCCAAGGTTTTCAATTCTTGTATCTTCTTCTCCTTCTGATAGGCGGGGCAGTTGAAAGATCTAGGCGAGTGGAGGCCAGGACAATTGATGCACTCAGGTGGTGGGGTGCATGTATGTCCCTCGCGAAGACGACGTCCACAATCACCACAAAGGGGCTCAGCTTCACACTGGGACAACATGTGCCTGAAGCGCAAACATCGAAAGCATCGCATAGGAGGTGGGACATAAGGTTGAACATCACACTGGTAGCACATCACCTTTACCTTCTCTGGGACAACATCCCCCTCGAAGGTAAGAATAAAGGCCCCAGTGTCGACGCAATGATCTTTGGGGCCGAGCTGGACTCGCCAGATGAAATGCATGCCACGGCGCTCCAGGTTGGCCCTGAGCTCCTCATCAGATTGCAGCAGGAGGTCCCGATGGAAAATAATCCCCTGCGTCCTATTGAGCTCCAGATGTGGGACAATGGACACTGGGATGTCCCCTAGTTGGTCGCATGCCTGGAGCACTACCGACTGTGTAGCGGAGGTGGTCTTTATGAGAATGGACCCCGAACGCATTTTACTAAGAGCATCAATTTCTCTGAAGATATCCTTGATATGCTGTACAAAGAACATGGGGTTTGAGGTGGCGAACATCCCCCATTGGTCCAAGAACAGACTAAATAGCGGGGGAAGTATTTAGCCCCAAGCCGGCGGGCCTGTCCTTCCTCCCAGGGAGTGGCCAAGGGGGGAAAGGCAAAAGGACCAGAACCAGAGACAGAACCTTTCCTCTTAGAAGACGCGGCCGCAGAGCGCCCCGATTCATGTTGACGTTTCACCTGCGAAACGTCCACCCCAATACCATCCACTCCAACCAGGGGCTCTCCCCACAGGCACCACCCAGCCTCAGCAAGGACCACCTGGCAGGATGACCATTGCCAGGAGTCCTGATGCCCCAGGTAGACGGGCATCTACTCCTTGTCTTACGTGGGGAGGGTGCAGCTCAGGTACCGGCAGTACGATCCCTGTGTTGTCAGGGGGCTACATCCTAGAGGGTACATGACGACCCCACCACAATGGGCTAGCTACTGTGCTGGATTTCGGGTGCCATGGAAAGTCCATCGTGATTGAAGGTGCAGATGGGGACACACTATGGGCGTAACCTGTGCAACCCATCAGGTGTTTAGGCTCAAATTGATGAACAGTGGGTGCAGTTACGATGCCGTTATGATGATGAGTGTCAAGGTTTTACTGCACTGAGGACCGGTGTTACACCACGTAAGGTGTCCTTCCCCAAAAGGCTCGTACTTCTGTAGAATTTTGAAAAATGGAGGTCAAACCCCAATGGGGACCATCACGTTGAAGGCTGAAATGGTTGAGACTCCTTTTGGTCACCTCTTACGACAGGTAGGAATACCTCGGGCCTATTCTTACCCCGGACCCGCAGGGGGGCTCTTCCCTGATGACAGCAATATTATAGTCACTGAGAAAGCAAGAGAACTCCTTGCTGAGAAAGCAAATGAAACTCTCAAGGAAGTTTATGATTGGTCAATAAGCAATTAGGTGACATTGAACATGAAGAAAACTAATGTCATGAATTTCAGTTTGGAGAGGAAAAAAGACCATGTTAAATTAAATGTAGATTTTACCTCTATAGGCTGTGTAACAAGTGCAGAATTTTTAGGAATGGTTATTTATTCTCAGTTGTAGTGGTGTGAACACACAAAGGTACTTGCAAACAAAATGTCATCAGCATGTTATGCCCTTAGAATCCTATCATCACTGTGTAACATGCAGTGTCTTTTAGTTACATATTATTCATATATACACTCAATTCTTAGCTATGACATTCTTTATTGGGGAACAAATGCACAAAATATGAACACAATTCTCAAACCCCAGAAAAGAACCATAAGAATAATAACCAAAAATTGTAGTCAAGACATTGTGAAGATCTGTTCAGAACATTGGGTATTTTAACTGCTCCATGTGAATACATTTAGCAGTCAGTTGTACACATCAAAAATAACATTGGTAATTACTGCACAAACAGCTCTGTCCATGACCATCCAACAAGAGAGAGACTCAACTTACATTTACCAAGAAAAAATAAACATAAAACTCAAAACAGCACTTTCTACCCAAGAATAAAACTGTACAATAAATTACCAAAAGAGATTAAAGAATTTGCAAAAATACAGCTGAAAAGTACCAGTTATGCAATACATTTTATAAATTCAAGGATTACTTAGCTAAAACAGGGTATGGGTTTGATAAAAAATGTTATACAAATAAATAATAATAATAATAAAGAACAAAAACGCTGTTACAAAGGAGCACGAGGATGTAAAGAGCAACTGATAATAGATGCAGAGGTGACATATCAAGCTGAAACTAAACAAAGGTCACTACACTACGCATACATTGATTACCAAAAAGCTTTTGATAGTGCACCCCACTCATGATTACTACAAATACTGGAAATATACAAAGTAGATCCTAAATTGATACAGTTCCTAAACATAGAAATGAAAAATTGGAAAACCACACTTAATATCCAAACAAATTCAAATAATGTCACATCACAGCCAATACAGATTAAGTGTGGAATATACCAAGGAGATTCATTAAGTCCTTTCTGTTTCTGCCTTGCTCTGGACCCACTATCCAACATGCTAAATAATACGAGTTATGGATACAATATTACTGGAACATACCCACACAAAATCACACATTTGCTGTACATGGATGATCTAAAACTACTGGCAGCAACAAATCAACAACTCAACCAATTACCAAAGATAACAGACGTATTCAGCAATGATATAAATATGGCTTTTGGAACAGACAAATGTAAGAAAAAATAGCATAGTCAAGGGAAAACACACTAAACAAGAAGATTACATATTGGATAACCACAGCGACTGCATAGAAGTAATGGAAAAACAGATGCCTATAAATATCTAGGATACAGACAAAAAATAGGAATAGATAATACAAAGATTAAAGAAGAACTAAAAGAAAAATATAGACAAAGACTAACAAAAATACTGAAAACAGAATTGACAGCAAGAAACAAGACAAAAGCTATAAATACTTATGCTATACCAATATTGACCTACTCATTTGGAATAGTGAAATGGAGTAACACAGACCTAGAAGCACTCAATACACTTACACGATCACAATGCCACAATTATAGAATACATCACATACATTCAGCAACAGAAAGATTGACATTAAGCAGAAAGGAAGGAGGAAGTGGATTTATCGACATAAGAAACCTACATTATGGACAGGTAGATAATTTAAGAAAATTCTTTATAGAACGAGCAGAAACTAGCAAAGTACACAAAGCAGTCAGTCATATGAATACATCGGCTACACCACTGCAATTTCATAACCACTTCTACAACCCTTTAGATCACATATTAACAGATAAAAAGAAAGTAAATTGGAAAAAGAAAACACTACATGGCAAGCACCCATATCATCTAACACAGCCACACATTGATCAAGACGCATCCAACACATGGCTAAGAAAAGGCAATATACACAGTGAGATGGAACGATTCATGATTGCAATACAGGACCAAACAATAAACACCAGATATTACAGCAAGCATATTATTAAAGATCCCTATACCACAACAGATAAATTCAGACTTCACAAACAACAAATAGAAACAGTAGATCACATCACAAGTGGATGTACAATACTAGCAAATACAGAATACCCTAGAAGACACGACAATGTAGCAAAAATAATACATCAACAACTTGCCATACAACATAAACTAATAAAACAACACATTCCCACATACAAGTATGCACCACAAAATGTACTGGAGTACCATTAAATTTTTGGTGTTTGATGATGCTGGTGTTGAGAACTTGTTCAGGATGGACACATTTCAAGCATTTAAATTTTCTATCACTGGCACAGTTCACCTTATATTCAATCAGCTACAGTGTTCTCTATTGGAAAAACTGTGTGAGGAGTTTTTAGGCTTGTTTTTGGAAGGTGTAGCATGTTCTGAGAATTTTTCTGCTCATATTTTGTTAAAATTCATGTATCTGCCTCATTTTTGTCATGCGCGTCCTATTCTTGTTGCCCTGAAAGATCAAGCGAAAGCAGAATTGGATAGAATTCAATCTCTTAGGTTGGTGCAATGTGTTATAGGTAGTGAATGACCATCTCTGCTGACTGTAGTTCAGAAGCTGTCAGGGAAACTTCACCTCTGTGGTGACTTCAGTACTACTGTCAATGCACAGTCGATTGTGGATACATATGATCTCCCATGCAAGGAGGAACCGTTGTCAAAAATATTGGGTGACCAGTACTTTTCTGAAATTGATTTGTCTAAAGCATATCAGCTGGTTACTGTGGACAAAGTGTCTTGGTGAGTTCTGGTTTTGAATACTCCTTTTGGTTTATATCAATATTTGCACCCTCCTATTGGTGTGGCTAGCATTCCTGCTATTTTCCAAGAATTTTTAGAGGAATTGACTAAGCCTGTCCCAGTTTGCATTAATTATCTGGATGATGATGTCATGAGCTGCTCTGCAGCACTGCCTGGTTTGGCCGAGTGGTTCTAGGCACTTCAGTCTGGAACCGCGCGACCGCTACGGTCGCAGGTTCGAAACCTTCCTTGGGCATGGATGTGTGTGATGTCCTTAGGTTGGTTAGGTTTAAGTAGTTCTAAGTTCTAGGGCACTGATGACCTCAGATGTTAAGTCCCATAGTGCTCAGTGCCATTTGAAGCATTTTTTTGTTCTGCAGCAGATCACTTGAAAAATTTGCACATTTAGTTTCACCTCTTATGGTGTAAACTCACGAAATCTGAGATTCTTTCAACTTTCTGTTTATCTGTGGTTCGAGATCTCCCTGTTTGGTGTTCACCCTCTGCTGGACCCCATCTCCACTGTTACATCTATCATCTATGCCTCACTCCACATCTATCACAGCTGAAATCATGGTGGATTAGAAACAGGTTGATACCTAACACCTGACTTGCCGCATTTTTATGGAGGTTGTGTCCATTTATCTGGGAGGATGGTTGGTTGGTTGATTGGGGTTGAAGGGACCAAACAGCAAGGTCATCGGTCCCTTGTTTCAAATGTAGTCCATTCTGATAGTGTGACATCTCAGAAAAGTCAGAACGATAAAAGGGAAAAGCTAAAAAATGTAAAAGTGCAGTCACGTCGTCAATGGGAAAAACAGCAAGTCAGCAAGAGAGCAAACCCAAAGCTATGCTAGAGGCAGGAAATATCCCACCTCTGAAGCAGTAGATGCAAGACCACCTGCGACTTAAAAGTGTGCAACTGCTAGAATGTAGAAGTGCGTATGGGAAAGGAGACTAACCAATCCTAAACAGTGATAAAAACAGAGTAAAAGGGAAAGAAAAGAGGATCTCGACCAGGGAGGGGAGTCGGGAATCTCGAAACACGGCTTACAGTGGGAGATACCCCAACTCACCACCCTGCCCCAACACCAGAGAGAGATTAAAAACCTTAAAACTGAGAATAAAAACCACTTTCCCAGAGGAAACCGAGAACCAGTTCGACCATCCAGGAATTGTCAGCCAACATCAAAGGTAAAGTGCAGAGGAGATTGTACTTAGCACGCATTGCCAGAAGAAGGGGGCATTCAACCAAAATGTGGGCTACTGACTGGAAGGCTCCACAACCACGAAGTGAGGGTGGCTCATCACGCAAAAGAAAACCATGGGTCAGCCTTGTATGGCCAATGCGGAGATGACACAGTGCGGTCGAGTCCTTTCAGGAGAGGCGAAAGGAAGAATGCCATGGGCCTGGTGTCACCTTAATTGCATGAAGTTTATTAGACAGGGATGCAGCCTCCCAAGAATTGCCCCTTATTGTGCAAAGTGGGATTTGATTTGAAGCTGTAAATCCGCTACAGGAGGGGTTACAGAAAAGGGGGGGTAAGTGATTGCTCCCCCAGCCAAACGATCAGAAAGCTCATTACCTGGGATACCCACATGGCCAGGGACCCAAAGGAAGTCAACGGAACAAGCAGCACAGTGAATATCAGCGAGATGGTCATGGATGGCAGAGACCAAGGGATGGCTCGAAAAACACGGGTCAATAGACAGAAGGGCACTCATTGAGTCCATACATATCAAAATGCGGTTGTGTTGGGACTGTTTGTTGGCACTGTTTAATAAAGGTAAGGGCCTGGGAAATTGCCATCAATAGCCAGAAGGGCACTCATTGAGTCCATACATCACAAAATGCGGTTGTGTTGGGACTGTTTGTTGGCACTGTTTAATAAAGGTAAGGGCCTGGGAAATTGCCATCAATTCCGCAGTAAACTCCCCACATGTAGGTGGCGGCAGATGATTTTCCATTCCAACAGAGGATGTGAAGGCATATCTGACATGATCAGCAGATTTAGAGCCAGCAGTGAAAAAACAGCAGCATCCCGAAACTCCCATAAAATGGAATCTTTCGGACCTTGGCGGAGATCCATCTGAATTTGGGGCTGAGGAACTAACCAAGCAGGGGTGGAGGTGGGTGGAGGGAGCGTGGAAGACAGGACAAAGAAGGAAGCTGAAAATCACGGTGAAGAGACGCAAAGCAGAGCCCAACTGGTAAACCTGTCCAAGGGCAGGAATCAGGTGGGTGGCGTCCATGGTTTTGGAACAGGACGGAATAGGAAGTATGGGAGAGGAATAGACAGCGATTGCATAAGACACCAGAAGCTGGGACCGCCGAACAGAAAGGGTGGGTATCCCTGCTTCAACCAGGAGACTATCAACAGGACTACTAGGGAAGGCACCGGTTGCCAAATGGATACCATGATGGTGGACTGGATCCAGCACGTGCAGTGTGGAAGGAGCAGCCGAGACATAAACTTGACAACTATAGTCCAAGCGAGACAGAACTGAAGCACGATAAAGGCAAAGAAGGAGGGAGCGGTCCACACCCCAAGAGGTGTGGGCAAGGAAGCGAAGAACATTGAGTTTACGGAAACATCCTACCTTCAGAAGTCTGATATGGGGCAGCCAAGTGAGCTTGTTGTCGAAAAGAAGACCCAGGAAACGAAACTGTGGGACCACAGGCAATCGTTGTGCATCAAGATAGAGCTCTGGATCAGGTTGGATAGTAGTACGGTGACAGAAGTGGACCACCCACAATTTTAAAGGAGAGAATTGAAACCCGTGTGAGAGGTACCATGCAGAGGCACACCGTATAGCTCCCTGGAGCTGCTGCTCTGCAGAGGCCATCAAAAAGGAACTAACCCAGATGCAGAAATCATCCACATACAGAGCAGGGGTGACCAAAGGATCGACAAAGGCCACAAGTCCATCGATAGCAATGAGGAAAAGAAGTACACTCAATACAGATCCTTGTGGGATGCCCGTCTCCTGGGTCCGTGGAGAACTAAAAACAGTACCAACCCGAACCCTGAATGACCGATGGAACAGGAACTGGCAGATAAAAATTGGGAGTGGGCCCCGAAGACCCCACTGATGAAGTGTAAGTAAGATGTGATGGTGCCAAGCTGTGTCATAGGCCTAGCGATGGTCAAAAACTACTGCAACTAAATAGGGCGCTGGGAATAAGCCTGCCGAACTGCGGATTCCAAGCAAAGTAAATGATCGGAGATCGTCCCTCTTGGAAGCCACACTGGTAGGGGGACAATAGATCCTGAGATTCGAGGACCCAATTGAGCCTACAGGCTAGCATCCGTTCAAGTAACTTGCAAACAACATTTGTCAGACTAATTGGACGACAGCTTTCAACAAATAGGGGGTTCTTACCAGGCTTAAGGCCAGGAACCACGATGTTATCCCTCCACTGAGAAGGGAAGTCACCCTGGAGCCAAATACAGTTAAACACCCAGAGAAGATGTTGCCGTTGTGGAGCACTGAGATGTTGAAGCAGTTGGTCATGAATTGAGTCAGGGCCAGGGGCCGTATAATGAGAAGAAGTGTGGAAAGAAATTCCCATTCAGTAAAAGGTTTGTTTTAAGATTCTGACTGACAAGGGGTAAAACATAAGGCGGAAGATTCGGCCAGCTGTTTCCGGTGAAGGAAAGAAGCTGGATAGGAGGCTGATGCTGATGCAAAATGGGTCGCAAGATGTTCTGCAACAATCAACAGGTCCGTACAAAGGTGAAGGCCTGGGAGGGTGGACTGCCGATGGCAACCTTGGAGAGAGTGAAGTGTAGCCCATACCCCTGACATACGGACAGTAGAACCGAGGGAAGAAACAAAGCGCTCCCAACATATCCATTTGCTCCGTTTGATTAAATAACGGGCTTTACTGTGAAGGCGTTTAAAGGTAATATGGTTGGCAACGGATGGGTGACTCTTAAGGTGTTGCAAAGCTCGACAGCGATCACGGATGGCAATGGCAATGGCCGTACTCCACCATGGGACTTGCCGGCGATGAAATGGTCCAGATGAGCGCAATACAGCAACGCTAGCAGACGTCATCAATACAACCCGACAAAGAGGGTGAAAACATGACCTGTGCAGTATATAGAGGCCAATCGGTGCATTGGAAAGACCAACGAGGTAATCTGTCCATTGGGGAGCGGGAAGCGAGCGAGAGAATCAACGGGAAATGGTCACTATCACAAAGGTTGTCGTGTGGCGACCAGTGTAATGAAGGGAGGAGGGAGGGAGAAGAAAGAGAAAGATCAATGGCAGAAAAGTTACCATGACCAGCAAGAAATGAGTAGGGGAGCCATCATTAAGAAGGCAGAAGTCGAGGTCTGTAATAAACTGGTCTATGAGAAGACCTCGTCTAGATGGAAAAGCACTGCCCCACAAGGAATGATGAGCATTAAAATCCCTGGGAAGGCGGAAGGGAGGAGGAAGCTGCTGAAGAAGGGTAGTTACGGCAGCAGGTGTAAGAGTCCTGTCAGGAGGGAGATAAAGATTGTGAACCGTGACCTCAGAGTCCATGTGGAACCTAACAGCAACCGCTTCCAATGTAGTTTGAAGAGGAAGTCACGTGCAAGCAACATCTGTACGGACCAACATACAAACGCCACCAGAAGGCCGCAGGTGTCAGACCCGATTTCGACAGAAAACACTGACCCCACAGAGGGTCGGTGAATGATTATCAGTAAAATGAGATTCCTGTAGAACTACACAAGCTGCACAGTAAGACGAAATAACTGATTTCAACTCTGTAAGGTGACGGTAATAACCATTAGAATTCCACTGGATAACCACAGAACGATGATTCAAATGGGGGTTGAACAGGCTAAAGCCAGTCATACCGCCGGGTCACCACCCATCATCGACAAGAAGGGGGTGACATCCATGAACAGCAGGTCAGAATCTGGTTGTGAAGCTGGGGATGGCACCTCTGGTGACACAAGAGGCTCCTTGTCCCAGGACTTGTGTTTCTTCTTCTTTTCTGTTTGAGATCGAGGAGGGCTGTGCGGCATAATGGAGCCAGCTGCAACAAGATTGGGAACATAAAGAGATCGGGTGACCTGGGGCCCAACAGACCACGGTTCTCACGGTCGTCACATGGCAGTAGACCTTTGGCTTGGAAGGTGCCGGGAAGGGGCACCCCAGGAGAGGCGCCCTTGACTGGCAGACACTGAAGAAGTGGCTTGGGAGTGGGAGCAGCGCCTGGAGGAGAAGGCGTGGGAGCCACAGGGGAGGGGGGAGAAGAGCCGTCCGGGACTGGGGTAAGGAAGGGGGAGGAAGGGGTGAAAATGTAACTAAAGCATAACTAGACGTCATGGACACAGGGGAAGACATGCATATCTCTTACGAGCCTCAGTGTAGGTTAAACGATCAAGGGACTTATACTCCTGTGTCTTCTTTTCCTTCTTATAAACTGGGCAATCTGGTGAACGTGGAGAGTGATTGGCATGACAATTAACACACACGGGAGGGGGAACACAGGAACTCCTCTCATGGAGTGGACGTGCACAGTCACCACAGAGAGGGGCCCGTGAACAGCGGGAAGACTTAAAACACCTCATAGGAGGTGGGATATACGGCATCACATCACATCGATAAAACATATTCTTTACTTTCTCAGGGAGGGAATCTCCCTTCAAAAGCCAGGATAAAGACATCAGTATCAATGCGATTGTACTTCAGACCCTTCTGAACACGCCGAACAAAGTGAACACCCCACCATCCGAGATTGTCCCGATGGTCCTCATCAGTTTGAAGGATGAGGCCCCTGTGAAAAATCACACCTTGAACCATATTTAGAGACTGGTGGGGGGGGGGGGGTAATTGACACAGGAATCAGGAATTGTGCCAATATGGTTACAAGCACGAAGGGCCACAGACCGGGCAGCTGAAGCAGTTTTGATCAACAACGAACCCCACCGCATCTTTCTCAGGGAGTCCACTTCACCAAACTTGTCTTCAATGTGTTCTGCAAAGAATAAAGGTTTGGTATTCGTGAATGTATCCCCATCAGTCATGGTGCAAACCAGCATTACCGATGGAGGGCGCTGCAAACTTGTAAGTGATTTTCAGCCAGCTGTCCAAATACTTTTGATCACATAGTGTACATGGATGCTAAATCAGCAATGCTCACACCACATTTGCGTTTTTCAATGACTTTACGTTTCATTTCTAACGCCACTTTCTCTCTCTTATTGTCGTCTCCTAATGGCTTTATCTAAGGGACATTTGTATGAAAGTTATTAACGTTTGCACACAGAAAAACACTATGTGAACACAAATTTAGAAAAATGTATGATCATAATCTGCACTAAGATGGTAGCTGCAGACAATGAAAGGTGTTTATGTTGTTGAACGTTTCTCCTGCTATGCACAAAAGGCTGGTGACATCACACTAGCCATCGTCACTCATTATGTATAACATTGATCGTTAATCGAGTCATTTTTTACCATTTGTTTTGCTCGTTATGCGAATTGCACGTTATGAGCAGTGCTCGTTAAGTGAGGTTCCACGGTATAGCATTTGTATCCACCTGATTCCAACGAGAAAGAGATGTCCCCTGGCAAGTCCCACATCCCAGTTCATTCTCTCGAAATCCCATTACGTCCTGACAGCACCATTCTACTAGTTGGAAGACTGACTATTCCTCCACCCATCACTGATTGGGCAGAGAGATATCGCAACGAGAAAAATAGAACACTAACATGCAGAAGGAAATTCTCAACTATGCAGGGTATACATGGACGGTACAAAGAAATTTGGAAGCACTACACCTACAATTCATCGATATCGAATGACTGTCTATAAATATCCCCCTGTACATGTCCTAATCTTTATCATATTCCTATGATTACTACGCTAGATATACAACAGCATAATACTGTCAGATCGTCAGATCCTTTGTTAATGGCAAAGTCTCTCTTCTTCTCCCACATCCGGCCATCCTGGTTTAGGTTTTCCGTGATTTCCCTAAATCACTCCAGGCAAATGCTGGGATGGTTCCTCTGAAAGGGCGCGGCCGACTTCCTTCCCCATCCTTCCCTAATCCGATAAGACCGATGACCACGCTGCCTGGTCTCCTTCCCCAAACAACCAACCAACCACTCTCTCTTCTTCTTCTTTTTCTTATTCTTCTCTCTCTCTCTCCCTCTCTCTCTCTCTCTCTCTCTCTCTCTCTCACACACACACACACACACACACACACACACACACACAAACACACACACAATTTGCTTTTATAATATCCAATGAACTATTAAAACTTCACCAACGCCACCTGGTAGAGAATGGTGGTAAGGTTTTAACATGCCTCTCATTTCCAATATGTCGAAAACAAATACTTTCTGCATGCTGACATATCTGGCGATCCTATTAAATATGTAGGTATTGGCACACTGAAGCAGGTGGCCAGTGGTTAAAGTTGCTTGCACAGAGCAGTGCAAAGTTTTTTCGTCTGTGCTGGAGGAAGGACCATATCCTACAGACCATCAGTCACAATAGAGGGTTCCTGTGTTGATGTTTCATAAGCAGTTTGATACATTGATTTTTTTTTAATGCATCGAAACAGTGTGTGGCTACAGCTTTGTACACCACCATACATTTTGGTTTCCTACCTTGACTTTGAGGTCTGTGTCAGGTGCTAAACTGACATTAACACTTTTCGATCCTTGAGCTCTCACAGAAACTTGGACATCCCATGGCGTAAACTAAGCTGCTCCCAAAACACACAGGATGGTTGAAATAAAAGACAGAGGTGGTGTTTCTTATTGACGAAAATGTGGATGAGACTGCAACATATGGAAACTGGTAAATTTTGCAGTAATGTAGAGCATTTCCAAACAGATATCTAAAGGTGATGACGTCTGCATTTAAACTCATGTTCCACAGTGATGTGGTAGCAGATGTCTCAGTGTTCCATTTTTTAAGAGTCCAAAAGCATTGATTCCTCATACTGGTGGTGCTTATTGCACTCACATGTGGGGTTACTGTTTTGGTGGCCTAGGTAGTCGTCATCACGATCTCTGAATCTTTGGACACTGCGTCTTTCATTTTTATGGCTTACAATGCATAACCACATGTGGAACATGGGGGTATTCTGTAGGACTTAAACCCATAGAGCATGGATAGTATGCAGAATCAGTTGTCAATTACACTGGTGGAGGAATGGAATGATTTTTGTACACCCAGGCGATCATGTAAGTACCCTTATTCCTTCACATTTCTGTCGCATTTACCTCAGTTTTACGTATTTTCCATTAATTTTCGTAATTTTGCCAGGTTTCCCATAAGGCAATTTTCCCAATTACTCAAGTTCCAGACCACCACTCTCGACGAACTGTCAATACAACAAAGAGTTTCATTGTGTCAATCTCGTTATGCTATCAGCCAATGGGACTGCAGCATGAGTCTCATTTTCTGTATCACTGCTAAACCATACCCTCCATTACTTTGCGAGTGCTATATACATGTGGACATATCGCAAACCCTGTTACACTTCCTACATGACATGAGACAAATACCGTTCTTTAATGTGGGAAATAGTCATTAGCAGAGAGAATGTGCAAAAGCTACTTTCCTTAGCCAAAACACTGCATACATTCTGTAAGATTTTATTGCAATTGCCTATGTCCCTTGCATTCATAGAATAAAGTCTGAGATTGAAAGATCACCTTTGATAACTACCATCCCAACAAAAGAATCATATTCATAGCAGCACTCTGCCCTCTATATCGAAATGAGCTGCCCCTTGATTGAACCTGTCGACTAATGATCCTGAGAAAAAACTCTAGATGCTCTCTCTATGCATCTTGTAACTGTCCCTTGGCCTTTAACCAACCATCCCTGTGCACATTGTCGCCAACTTAATTTGGAACTGACCTGAAGTATGAGCGCACTATACCCACTACATTCGATACCTTGTTAAAGAACGGGATGAACTGAGTTCCATGTAATCAATATATTTCGATATTGTGCTTTCAGAAAGAGCATAACACGACTTCCAAACTTGCACAACCGACTGATACTAGCGATACAGAGCAGTATGCACATTCCACTACTGTAGCTGCTGTTCTGTGAAGACTGTTTGATACCAATCTTACATCACTCATCCAATTACACACGATCTCTCTAGATGCATCCATGCTGAGGAAGTTAGCACCCTTTACTCGTGTGTAGCGAATACGAGCCTGATACATTTGAGACTGTTGCGGTGATATAACAGATGATTAAGAAGAAGAAACGTATGGTTTATGCATGATGGAACTCCAGGAGGAAGGAGTTTAAAAAATTGTACATAAATCACTTGTGCTAGCAATTCTGTAGTATTGGAAAAAGATAAATTGTCGCAGAACATGAACATACACTCGTAAGACTATATAGCTTTCTGGAGGTGTACAGCACACACTGTTCATGTCCAAATATGGTTCAAAAATTATTCTACGCTCGCATCAGTCATATAAAATGACTGTCAGCAATGGAAAATTCATGAAACTACCACATCTTATGAGGAAAAAGACAAACGCATAGCAGTGGTGTTTGACATGTCAGACTACACCAATGCTGCACTATCTATGAGAACAGAACACAATCTCTTCCAAACACAATAACTGTGAAGCAAATGTATACGCAGGGATTACAGTACCTCACAAACCCCTGCCTCAATTTATGTTCAAGATGTGGCAGGGGAATGGAGTACTTTGCATACATCTTCATTTGTTTAGAGGAAGATGCTGAAATAGGTTTTCCATCGGTTTGGTAGACATGGTTCATCGCACACGCGTTGGAAGTGCTCCGCTGGATGTGGTATGGAGGGGTTTCCTGTTAATGATCGCAGGTACATAGCTCTCTAAATCACACGTAGAACATACAATTATATATGAGTTGAATGAAAGTTATACCACACAACTGATAAACTATGAGAAAACAGCAGAAAAAAAATGGTTGAAAGTGCAATACATGACCTGCCACAACTTCTCGCTGTCTCTAGAATGCATCATCAGTCTACCATTAAATCATAACTCATTACAGCCCCTCTCAGCTGATTAATCCACCTACTTTTTATCATCTTTTAGCACAGATCAATGTCAATTTAGATGCAGAGGGTTTTCTTTTCTAGTAGTGCAGTGAACTTGCATATATCTCTATTATATCAGTAGACATACTGCAGAATGTCGTTAAAAAGCATTCTGGAAATGTTCTGAAAGGTATCTGTTAGCTGACACCACATGATTGTCAGTGGTAACTGCCGTCTGCTACACATCTCCTGTGCAGCAAGCAACGTAAATTTAAGTATTAACTGTGTTTTTCTTACTTGTCACTTCTTTTTCCGTGTGTTTTTGCTTTTAGGAAACTTTAATTTTCGAGCACTAGTAATAGTGTTCCATAGATTTTGTGTTTGTTTCGAATACAGTCCAGAGACAGTTAGTGCTTAGTCTCATTGTTTCCAACAAGAAGTGTCTAGTAACCACAGTTTAGTCTGCTATTAGCCGCCTTTACTGAATTAGCAGTCTAGTTCAAAACTGATTACTTAACGCTCTACAGTAAATTGTTGATTCCTTGGGATGGACAGGATGTGTGACTGCTGTGTATGGATGCAGGAGGAGCTGGCCACTGCTTGCGAACAGCTGAACATGCTGATGGCCACAGTCAGCCGTCTTCAGGCTGCTGCCTCGGAGTGTAGGGGCAGTGGGGAGTCTGATGCATCGCATGGTACACCCCAGGTGTTACATGCTTCACCCACAGTCCCCGCTGTCAAGACATCTTCGCAGGTACCGGGCACAGTTGGGCCACCCTCTTCCCAAGGGGAGTGGCGGGTTCAACGATGTTCACGTCGCATGAGGCGGAGGGTCAATGTGGAGGCTGTCCGTGTGGCATCGCCCGCTCAACCTGTGAGTGGACATGTGGCCGCTCCTTCAGTAAGGTCCGAGCAGGCACATGGGGGGAGGGGTTTATTGGTGATTGGGAGCTCCAATGTTAGGCAGGTGATGGATCCCCTTAGGGAAATAGCGGAAAGGTTAGGGAAGAAGGCCAGTGTTCACTCTGCTTGCCATGGGGTCTCATCCGAGATGTGGAGGAGGCTCTGCCGTCTGCGATAGGGAGCACTGGGTGCACCCGACTGCAAATTGTTGCTCATGTTGGCACCAATGACTCCTGCCGTCTGGGTTCAGAGGTCATCCTCAGTTCATACAGACGGTTGGCGGAGTTGGTGAAGGTGGCTGCCTAGATCGCAGGGTGGAAACGGAGCTAACCATTTTGAATGTCATTCCCAGAACCGATCACGGGCCTCTGGTTTGGAGCCGAGTGGGAGGCTTAAACCAGAGGCTCAGACGATTCTGCAGAGATCTGGGGTGCAAATTTGTCGAGCTCTGCTATCGGGTGGAGAATTGTAGTGTCCCCATGAATAGGTCATGCATGCACTACACCCAGGAAGAGGCTACAAGTTAGCGGAGTACGTGTGGAGTGTGCATGTTGGTTTCTTTGGATTAGAGAATTCCCTCCCTTGGCCCAACAAGACGCCTCCTAGGACGCGACAAGGTAGCAGTAGGCAAAACACAACAGCGAATGACAATATTAGTGTGGTAATAGTAAACTGCAGGAGCATCTATAGAAAGGTCCCACAACTGCTCTCATTAATAAACAGTCACAATGCCCACATGGTATGAGGAACGGAAAGTTGGCTGAAACCAGATGTAAACAGTAATGAAATTCTAAACTCAGATTGGAATGTATACTGCAGAGACAGGCTGGACAGTGAAGGGGAAAGCGTGTTTATAGTGATAAAAAGTGCAATAGTATTGAAGGAAATTGACGGAGATCTGGAATGTGAAATAATTTGGGTGATGGTCACGGTTAAAGCAGGCTCAAACATGGTAATTGGATGTCTCTATAGGTCCACTGGCTCAGCAGCTGTTGTGGCAGAACACCTGAAGGAAAATCTGGAAAATATCTCTAGTAGATTTCCCGACCATGCTATTGTTTTGGGTGGAGATTTTAATTTACCAGATATAGACTGGGAGACTCAAACGTTTATAATGGGTGGCAGGGGCAAAGCATCCAGTGAAATTTTTTTAAGTGCATTATCTGAAAATTACCTTGAGCAGTTAAACAGAGAACCGACTTGTGGTGATAACATATTAGACCTTCTGGTGACAAACAGACCCAAACTATTTGAAACAGTTAACGCAGAACAGGGAATCAGCGATCATGCGATCATAAAGCTGTTACAGCATAGGTGATTTCAGCCATAATTAGAAATATTAAAAAAGGTAGGTAGATTTTTTTGTTTAGCAAAAGTGACAAAAAGCAGATTACAGAGTACTGGACGGCTCAACACAAAAGTTTTATCTCAAGTACAGATAGTGCTGAGTATTAGTGGACAACGTTCAAAACCATCGTACAATATGCTTTAGATGAGTATGTGCCAAGCAAGATCATAAGAGATGGAAAAGAGCCACCGTGGTACAACAACCAAGCTAGAAAACTGCTACGGAAGCAAAGGGAACTTCACAGCAAACATAAACATAGCCAAAGCCTTGCAGACAAACAAAAATTACACGAATCGAAATGTGTGTGAGGAGGGCTATGTGTGTGGCATTCAACGAATTCGAAAGTAAAGTTCTATGTACTGACTTGGCAGAAAATCATAAGAAATTTTGGTCTTATGTCAAAGCGGTAGGTGGATCAAAACAAAATGTCCAGACACTCTGTGACCAAAATGGTACTGAAACAGAGGATGACAGACTAAAGGCCGAAATACTAAATGTCATTTTCCAAAGCTGTTTCACAGAGGAAGACTGCACTGTAGTTCCTTCTCTAGATTGTCGCACAGATGACAAAATGGTAGATATCGAAATAGATGACAGAGGGATAGAAAAGCAATTAAAATTGCTCAAAAGAGGAAAGGCCGCCAGACCTGATAGAATACCAGTTTGATTTTACACAGAGTACACGAAGGAACTTGCCCCCTTCTTGCAGCGGTGTACCGTAGGTCTCTAGAAGAGCGTAGCATTCCAAAAGATTGGAAAGGGGCAGAAGTCATCCCCGTTTTCAAGAAGGAACGTCGAAGAGATGTGCAGAACTATAGACATATATCTCTAACATCGATCAGTTGTAGAATTCTGGAACACGTATTTTGTTTGAGTATAATGGCTTTTCTGGAGACTAGATATCTACTCTGTAGGAATCAGCATGGGTTTCGAAAAACACGATCATGTGAAACCCAGCTCGCGCTATTTGTCCACGAGACTCAGAGGGCCATAGACACGGGTTCCCAGGCAGATGCCGTGTTTCTTGACATCCGCAAGGCGTTTGATACAGTTCCCTATGGGTGTTTGATGAACAAAGTAAGAGAATATGGACTATCAGAGCAATTGTGTGCATTAGGAGTGATTTAAAATGGAATGACCAAATAAAATTAATTGTTGGTAAATCAGATGCCAGACTGAGGTTCATTGGAAGAATCCTAAGGAAATGCAGCCCGAAAACAAAGGTAGTAGGTTGCAGTACACTTGTTCGCCCACTGTTTGAATACTGTTCACTGGTGTGGGATCCATACCAGATAGGGTTGATAGAAGAGATAGAGAAGATCCAACAGAGAGCATCGCAATTCGTTGCAGGATCATTTAGTAATTGCGAAAGCATTACGGAGATGATAGATAAACTCTCTGCAAGAGAGACGCTCAGTAGCTCAGTACGGGCTTTTGTTGAAGTTTTGAGAACATACCTTCACCGAGAAGTCAAGCAGTATATTGCTCCCTCCTACGTATATATCATGAAGAGACCATGAGGATAAAATCAGAGAGATTAGAGCCCACACAGAGGCACACCAACAATCTTTCTTTCCACGAACAGTACGAGACTGGAATAGAAGGGAAACCAATAGAGGTACTCAATGTACCCTCTGCCACACAGCGTCAGGTGGCTTGCAGAGTATGGATGTAGATGTAGATGTAGATGGTAGAGAGGACAGAGGAGCAAATTGTAAATTATGTTTGTTAGAGTTTAAACCACTTAAACAGTCATACACAGCGTCAAACACACGATCCATTCTGTAGTTGTATATTGCAGTCCACAAGTTGGTAACGAAATGTTCTTCAGCTAAGGAGGACATAAAGTTTATTATGGTCACATGTCACATGTCTACTGTGACCTTACAAAGGCATTCGATTCTGTGAAGCACTCCATGCTGCTTCATAAACTAGACAGATATGGCATCAGGCAAAATGCTCTGCAGTGGCTCAGGCGTTTTCTGACAAACAGGTAGCAAATGCTAATCATAACAACTAACGCCATGGGGGTACATTATCACAATGAGTCCATCAAGGCTCAATCTTAGGGCCAATATTGTTTCTCTTTTACATAAATGATTTACCTCTTAATATCACTGCTGAGCCAGTCATGTTTGCTGATGATACTTCAGTACTCCTTGAAAAACAAAATGTGGGAGAAATTCCAGATGGTGTTATAAACACACTAAACAACCTAGATACATGGTTTCAAGAAAATGGACGTAAACTTAACTTTTCAAAGACCTTCTTTACACAATTTAGAACCAAACAATAAAAAAATCAGTGACTTCAGTATTGTACACAAAAATCAAGTTATGGTCGAAGCTCTGTCCATTAAATTCTTAGAAATAAACTGGGACAAAAATCTACAAAAATCTAAGCTGGCAAGCACATATAGATTATTTACCTCCAAAATTTAACAGCCTTGCCTTTGCAGTGGTATACCAGACATAAGCTGCAGAAAAGCGGTGAACCACAGTTACTTTGAACCTGTAATTAGATATGGTTTAATTTGGGGGGAGGGGGATTCAAGCTACATGTCATGAATCCTGCTACTTCAAAAAATAATTATTAGAAAAATCTGTGCTGCCCCTCCAAGAACATCCTGCCACCAATTATTCAAGAACCTAAAAATATTACCTATCCCTGCATTGTACAGATTTTAAATTATCATCTTTTTAAATAGTAAACCTGAGCTGACAGAAGAAAACCATTTTAAACATACGTATAACACTAGACACAAAGAAAATTTCATGCTTCCACATCACTTAAAACTCTACCAACGGACACCTCAGTCCATGGGAATGAAAATTTACAATAAACTCAAGGGTAGAGATGTACTGAGCATGGAGATAGGTTCATTGAAGAGAAAACTATATAATATCCTCTTGGAAAAATGCTACTATTCAATTGAGGAATTTATCAACAATGAAATTGTCATTTGAATAGTGTGACTGTTTAATATTATAGCATTGGGTATAATATTGGATACATATATAAAGATAATGTACTGTTACATCATAAGAAAAACAATTTTATATAATTACTATGGCCATCATTTTTACAGTGTGACTGTTTAATATTATAGAATTGTGTATAATATTGTACACATATATAAAGGTAATGTACCGTCACATCATAAGAAAAACAATTTAATAATAGTGCTGTATCCAGTATCAACCAGTAATGGTAAAAATACTGTTATGTAATTATGTATATCATAAGGCTAAATTTGATGTGTATTCTGTACAGCATGATCAGATAATCTGTAAATGTATGTTATGAGATGAATACAAAGTATCACATAGCCTTTAAAAAAACCCTTGAGCACTCCACGAATACCCCTGCTACATGAGTAGCTCCTTCCTTTGTGTATTACACCCGTGACCTGTCAACAGGGGTCCTACGACTTTCCACTCAATAATGTAGCACTAGAAATCTGCATCCAAGATCATCACAGAGCCAAAGATAATGGTTGAGGAAACAATGCTGCAATTTGCCATATCTGGTTGCATCCCACAGGCGAGGCCAGCAGGCTACTCCACTTCCCTGAGCCACTGGCACGAATTGAGAATAGGCTTGTGGCGGCCACTTCATTCAAAACCGCAAAGGGCTGAACTATTGCACAGACGACACAAGCAAGCGACGCTCGGCATTCACGAGTGCAGCTATACCGTTATACCAAGTTTTGGCATTGGTGCATCCCACTCCAGATCATACAGGACAAAGCAGACAGACAGTGCGAGCTGATCAATGCGACACAACACATGTCTCTGACTTCTCATGCCGCGGACCACATGCATCGAGTGAAAGTGACTTCACCGCAAATGCATGTGCGCAGTCCTAAATGGAGTCGCCCGTTTAGTGGTGTACACTCTTCCATTGGCAGTGCCTTTCACCCCTTCACAGACATCACGGCGCCTCCGGTCGTGCCAGGAGCTAAACTTTTGGTGACACGGCTTTTGTCTCAGTCAGTCCACACTGTCGCGCCAAGGCTCATCACTGGAGTGTACACCCTCCAGGATTGGTGATCAAGCTGTACAGCTAGCTCAACACACCTGTATGGATGGACATTACTGATGAATGGTATTTGTTACTTATGGTAAAACTAGTGAAGAATAAATGTGTCACGACCAAATACTGCCCTAGTTGTTTCTGTCACCAAGCCTCTCCCTTGAACACAGTGCATTGGCACGGCAATAAAGCTGGTTCACTGCACATCATGACAGTGATACCACATGTCCCCACTTCACTGGTGACCCCGACGTGATCCAAGGCTAAAAACACATGGTGACGAACGTTTGTCGGTATGAGTAATGTGGAACCGCGAGTAGGCTGAACAGTGCTCCTTAGTGATAAACTTTTTTTGTGTATGAACTCTTTTTTTGTATTGTTTTTGTGTGCATATGTTTTGTTTGTGAGCTGTCTAATGTTATTCTTTTTTGTGTGATTTCCTTTGTCGTGTTATTTTGTGTGCTTTACTCTTTAGTGAGGATTCGACTCTGAGCTAAGATAGCGACATTGGAAGAGTTGCAAAAGGCTGTTGAAGACCCATTCGCATGCAACAAGGGGCTGGAGAGTGAGCTACAAGCATGGACTACACGTGCAGATGCTGCACAGCCACAGACAGCCCAGGACAATTTTGGCGCGCAAATCCCTGCCACAGTGATGCCTCCTATGATCACTGGAACGCCAAAAAGCACTGGTCGGATGTTGATCAGGCTGCCTCCCTTTTGGCCGGGCGATCCTGTAATGTGGTTCAGCCAAGTGGAGGCAGTCTTTATGAGCAACCACATAACCTGCAACCTGGCAAAATTTGGACACGTAGTGAGCCAGCTCGACCAGAATTACGCGGCCGAAGTGCAAGATGCCCCGCTGACGCAGTCATCCTACAGACGGCTCAAGGAAGAGCTGATCCGGCGGATCTCATCATCTGAAGAACAACGAGTGCACCAACTGCTGCGGCAAGAGGAATGTGGCGACTAGAGGCCCTCGCAGTTCCTGTGTCACTTATGGAGTCACACACAGTCCAACATGGTGCCAGATTCGCTGTTATGCACTATCTGGGTGCGCAGCCGCCCAGCTGAGGTGCAGGCAGTGATAACAGCACAGATGGAGATGCAGCTGGACACTGTCGCTAACTTGGACGACCACGTGCACGATGCGCTGACAACAGTGTGGAAGCTTACGACACCGCCCCCGCCACCTCAGTGATGGCATGCGCCTCCCACACCCATATTGGATGCTGACCTGCACAAGCTAGTGCAAAGCTTGGCCGCACAAGTGGCAACTCTCTCCATGCAAGTCGACTGGTTGGCGCGCTCGCGGCAAGAGGGCAGCACGCATCGCAGCAGCAGCAGACCGGGCTACAGGCAGCGCAGCTGGCAATGCAGCAACAGCCGCTCCAACTGTACCCTGTAGATGTCAAATCACGCACAAATTGGCTTCTGCTGGTACCATGCCCGTTTCGGCAATGAAGCAACCACGTGCCAGGCTCCTTGCTCGAACCCAAATGCCAGCTACGATCGGACCTAGGCACACTCAGCTGCAGTGTGATATCGAAGCGTCTATTTGTTGTGGAACGGGGTGCAGGCATGAGGTACCTTGTCGACACCGGTTCGGACCTTTCGATATTCCCCTGTTCTATGATACGAGACTGCAGGCGGGTCGAGGCACTCTCCCTCACAGCGGCAAACAATTCAGCAATTAAAAGTTACAGCACACACAGCCGCAATTTAGATCTAGGTCTATGCCACACATTATCATGGACTTTTACTGTGGCCGGTGTCAATGAGCTGATTCTGGGTGAGGACTTTCTCGGCCACTACAGGCTGCTAGCCGATATCACAAATGGCCAGCTCATCGACGTGACAACAAATTTAAAGACAGTGGGACAGCTCCGGCAGGCCGCATTCTACAGTGTTAAACCTGTGAAGTGCCCCAGTCCTTACGGTGACATCCTTGAAACATTCCCCGACCTCACCCGCCCAGCCAACGCACCGAGAGACTTTAAACATACGATGGTGCACCACATAATAACCACGACCGGACCACCCACATTGTGGCGCCCACGTCGACTCGCGCCTGATAGACTTGCAGCAGCAAAGGCAGAGTTCGAGCCATGCTGCAGCAAGGCCTCATTCGACCATCGAGCAGCCCATGGCCATTGGCGTTACATTTGGTACCCAAAAAAGACAATTCGTGGAGTGCATGTGGGGAATACCGCGCCCTTAATTTGCAAACGGTGTCGGACTGATACCCAGTCCCACACCTTCAAGACTTCAGTTATGCTTTGGCGGGCTGCGTGGTGTTTAGCAAGATAGAGTGCGCAAAGGCATACACCCAAATTCCGATGGCGCCCGAAGACATTGAAAAAACAGCTATTGTAACGCCCTTTGGGCTTTCCGAAAGCCTATTTGTGACTTTTGGTCTTCGGAATACTGCCCAGACTTGGCAGCGGTTCCTGGATGGCGTCTTGTGAGGCTTGCCATTTTGTTTCGCATACCTCGACGACATCTTGGTGTATTCCAAGACGACCGAGCTCCACTGCCGCCACCTAATGACTGTCTTTCAGTGCCTGAGTGAAGCCGACATCGTTATTAATGCAGCAAAATGCGAATTCGGTGTGATGGAAATCGAGTTCCTCGGCCACTTAATTACCCCCACCGGATCGACGCTACTACTGGAGAAAGTGCAAGCAATACTGATCATGCCGCGACTGCAGACACACAAAAAACTACGTCGTTACCTTGGCAAGTTGAACTTTTATCGCTGACACCTGCCCAACGCTGCCGCCGAGCAAGAGCCGTTGACTAAGGCATTACACGGTCCTACCTCAAAGGGAAAGACCCCTGTGAATTGGACAGACGAAATGGAGCAGAGCTAC
Source organism: Schistocerca serialis cubense (assembly GCF_023864345.2). Lineage (NCBI taxonomy): Eukaryota > Metazoa > Arthropoda > Insecta > Orthoptera > Acrididae > Schistocerca > Schistocerca serialis. Next base: position 854,206,885 of record NC_064640.1, read on the forward strand.
ACGGACTCAAAACGGAATCTCACAGAAGCGACACTGATCGCTCACCCAGTAGATGACGCGTACTTAGCTGTAGTCTTGTACTCCAGCCAGGTCGCCACTATTGCGGCGTTAGAGCAGTGCATCGGCGGGAGCTGACAGCCTCTCGGTTTTTTCTCTAAGAAGCTATACAAATCACAACACGCTTGGAGCGCTTATGACCGAGAGTTGCTTGCGGTGTATGTGGCGGTGAAATACTTCCAACTGTCCTTAGGAGCACGACAATTTGTCATTTTCACCGGCAATAAACTGATTATGCACGCGTTCCATAACAACCACACTAAGTGTTCACCACGCCAACTCAAGCAATTAGAGTTCGTGTCGCAATTTACAACATACATTCGACACATTTAGGGGATAGAAAATATTGTCGCCGATTATTTGTCTCGAGCGTGTGCCGCTATCTCACCCTCTTTGAACTTTGAGGACATCGCCCAAGTACAGGAGAGTGATGAAGAACTGCACCGCTTCCGGCACAACACTTCCAGCGACCTGCAACTGGAGCTGGTGCCTGTCCCCGGCTCTGCATGGAAGATTTGGTGTGACATCTCAACTGGCATGCACCGACCGTTCCTTCTGGAGCAGTGCCTTCGACTGTGCCCACAGACGTTCACACCCCAGCACCAACACCACTGCGATGTTTATGGCCACGCGTCTCATCTGGTCCAGGCTTTGGAAGGACTGCCGTGAATGGGCGCGCACCTGCACGGCATGTCAGTGCGGCAATGTCTGGAGGCACACCCACGCACCCGTGAGCACCTTCCCTGATGCGACACGCCGAATTGCGCATGTTCACGTGGACCTCATCGGCCCGCTTCCTGTCTCTCAAGGCAAGGGGTATCTCTTAAACGTGGTGGACCGCTTCACTCGCTGGCCGGAAGCAATGACTGTCGCGGACATCACTACCGAGACCATCGCCACCACATTCGTGGACAACTGGGTGGCACACTTTAGATGTTCCAGTCATGTGATAACTGTCCGTGGCCGCCAGTTTGACTGCGCATTGTTCACGCACGTCACCAGACTGTGTGGCATCCGGCTACACAGGACAACAAGCTACCACCCGGCGTTGAATGGCATGGTCGAATGGTTCCACAGGACTTTGTAAGCCACCCTAACTTGCCACGACACCTCATGGCCAGAGGCACTCCCACTGGTGCTGCTCGGCCTGCGAGTAACGCCGAAGGAGGAGATCGGTGCGTCACCTGCCGACCTTGTTTACGGTCAACGTCTGACGATCCTGGGCGATTTCATTGAAGAAGTACCACTCCCACACGACACCGTGGCACCCACTCTGGCAGAACGTCTGTGCACTCACACGGAGAGCCTCCGAGCGGACGCACCGATGCAGCAAGGCATCAGGAAGCTATTCGTGCACACTGACCTACAGTGCTGCACGCATGTCATGTTGCGTATCAATGCAGTACAATCATCTCTCTGGCCGCCCTACTGCAGACTGCACCAAGTGATCGCCGAGGTGACTAAATGCTCGTCATCAAGTGCAACGGGAAGCCATCTACAGTGTCAATTGACCGCGTCAAGCCAGCCTACGTCTTGCCCACTCCAGCAGCCACGCTTTTCTTCGACCCAGCAGAAGACCTGATCACAGACGACACTCCCTCTGCCAGTTTACCGATTCGCATCACCGTCGAGCTGCAGATATCGCGCTCCGCACCGCCCGGCTTGTCCGTATCGGCTCCCGGACCCGCTTTCGAGTCATGATAGTACCATACTCATACATGTTCTCCAGACCTCCGTTGTCTCAAACGTTGAGGTCGGTTCGAGTGCTCTGCTGCTTCCGCGACTGAGTCACTCGGCAAACTTGTGCAATGTGTGAACACTTGAACCTGTCACTCTGAATACCACTCTGAACAATGTAAATTGCGAACTTTTTCTGTAGCTCTTGTGAATACCCGACATTGTTATTAAGAAGTCAGTGCCTTAGAGATGTCACACCAAATTACCTGCATAGTGAGACATAGTGCATTGAGTGGTTTGGCAATTATTTCATTTAATGCAAAAAAAGTATCTTCTTCTTCTGTAGCTGCAAATTTTGTAGTATAAACAACTGTCTTATATATTTTTACTTCAGTCATCACCATACATTTTAATCACTCTAGCAAATAATTGTGACTACTTGTGACAGTTTTACCTTGTACCTTAACTACAATAAAGTCACCTTTCTGCACTGTTTCAATATTTTCAACACTTGTGTACAAGTTAGCATCAGATGAATCAGTGTATTGGACGTGATCAGAATCTTCAGAGCTACTGCTCCTTTCTGCCAGTATTTGGCATACTTAATTTAATTTATGCTTATTTGGCAATAGCTTTGCTCTTCTGTCTTTTGCTGCTGCCTCTGTCCATTGTTTAACTGTTGTACTGTTAAGGACAGTTTATTTTCCTTTCCTTCTGTGTCTCATTTTTTTATTTGTACCAGCTTTAGTACATGGCCAAACTTATAATGTATGTGTAATTTCTGTTTGCTTATCTTCTGGCTGGTACATGGCCAAACTTATAATGTATGTGTAATTTCTGTTTGCTTATCTTCTGGCTGGTGTCCAAGATTCTGAACATTGTCATCTGCAGATATGCTTGCATGTTCTCCCAGTGAATCATTTGTTATTTGTTGTCGGACTGGGAAAGGTCTGCCCAATATGTAAGACGATAAAAAATTGTAGGCATAAAATACGAGAGAACTGATACGTTTGATACTACTAACATGAAAGCCTTTCCAAATGTCAGGAAATGCAACACCAACAAGGGCTGTGTTATATATGATATTTTTCTTGGGCACTAGAATGTGTTTCTTTGAAATTACTCATGAGATCAGAGCCTTTAGAGGTCAACATAAAGTTGAATTTCCAGGCAATTTCTGACAGCAAGCAAATGAAACTGCATGAAAAATGGTTTTTACTTGAATGTGCAAACCTTACATTTATGTAATTTATTAGATGTTTTGCAACTGTCTGGGGTTAACTGCACCAATCCATTTAATGACAAATTTTACTGGTACACTTAACCCCACCTTCACTTTATCAACAATCTTCAGCATGAAGGGAAAATGACTCCATGCACAGTTCATATTTCATGGAGTATCATAAAGCAATAAACAATTAATCTAACTCAAAAAAGTAAAACTGTAGGAGATATTGTTAAATGCAAAAATAAATTACTCTTACCCGTGGATTTCAGTTTTTTTAATCTATATCTGCAAATGTAGCTAACAGACAACATCCATATTAGCTCACACAGTACAGCCCACCTAAGGGAACATATTTGTGGTATGAAAAAACAATTTTCCCTCTTGAATTGTTTATAAATGTGATGGTTGAATTAGCTTTGAGAATCAGTTAACCCAACTTTTCCTAAGTATATGAAATTCAGAAAGTCATTGCCCCAAAGTAAAATTTAATTGAGTTCAGTTGTCTGTATGAAAGTTCATCTTTTCAGTGCATGTGTGCCATATTATAAGTCTTTCAGGCCAAAATAAAGAATATTGCAGTCATAATAACTGTTGCATACACAAAATTTTAGTGAGAACAAAGTGTGTCATAGACTTGCTCTTCAAACATGAGGAAAATAAAGTGATTATTTGAATACATTTTTCTCTGCTATGTGATAGAGAGTAATATCTTGTCATTAATATGGGTGGTTGCTGTTGAGAATTATGCAGTAGAGTCATTTTTTGTGTATAAAGCCAAACAGAATGAAGTATATGAAGTAGCAATGTATTATGTAATTGAGAAGTATACTATAATGAATTGATGAAATAGAAAGTGAATATGAAGTGGCAAACTGAATTAAGTGCTTTGAAGTATATACGAAACAGTAATGATTAGGGACCCTGCCTTTGTAACAGCTTCTTTTGCAAAAGTACCTCTTCAGTCAACATGTCTGAAACAGAATAAATAAGTGGTATAATGAGCATTGATAAACTGGAAAGTGAAATGATACACAAGAGAATAATATTCTTTTGTTGTGATAGCATGCCTAAGTAATATGACATAACTTGTTGAGAACCTGCTGGACATTACAGCACTGTATTCAGAAACAGAGTGATGCTTTCATGAAAAAAAAATGATAATAATACTGAAAATTATTTAATGGAGCTAAGTGAAGTACTAATTTATTTAATGACTTGTTGAATATAAATTGCTACAAAGTTCATTTCTATGATACTGTACTGTTCACCACCTATTTGATATCATTTTCTAACAGGAATTAAAAATGCTATGAATTTCACTAACTCAATCTTCATTTCAAGAAAGTTAAGTCATAGTCAGAGGAGGTCTTTGTTGTAAATTATCTGTGTGACATTATACTGATAGCTGTGTTATTTTATAACACGTAAATGTCCAATTAATGAGTAATCATTCTTATTGGAGATATACAGATAGGAATTATTAGTGCACCAATTTAGAAAATTTGTTTGTGTTTTCATGTTTGTAAATGCCGAACACCACTTTGGATCAATACAATACAATACTATACAATATAATACATCAGATGTGAGTGAAAATTTGAAGGAGAAATCCCAGAAAGAACCTACAGCAAACCATGAGTGTGGTTTTTGTGAAGGTGGTGCCAATGATGAGTAATGAACTGTGTTAACATGGTGAAAAATTTGGGAAATATCAAGAATAAGTTATGACCCATGAAGTTCTCTGACATAAATGTGTTTCGAAATATTGTAGTTACACACTTGTATGTTTCGAAATTTTTTAAAATTTTATGTCATAAGATGGCCAGGGAAGGCTGTTAGGTAACATTTAGTTAGGATACCTGATTTGAAAATTAGTTTAAAGTATTATGATAACATTGTTTCTTTTTTGTGTATTTTGATACATGTAAGACTCTTATAGACCACTGAATTATCCAGTAAGCTAATTGTCATAAGTGTCTGTTTAATTCAGTTGGAGGGTGAACAGATATAGGAAGTTGTAAAATACTGCAACTGTTGTGTTTTCTGCTCATATGAATAACTAAAATTCTTTCACTTTTTCATCCTGTATCTAATGCTATCACACACATAATATGTAAGATATACAGGAATGTGTAAATTTGTTATTTATGTGAAATTTTATTTAAATTTGTGGTTCAATTGTCTGTATTTATCTTCCTGATTAAAATGATGTAGTTTTACTAGAATACTCAGAAATTAAAAGTTGTGGTTAATTAAATTTCCTGCAACAACACTTAATGGGAAAACATATTGAGCTAATGGGCAGGATAGGAAGTATTATTACCACTCATTCAAAAACAGACATTCCCAATTTTTCATGACCATATTGTAAATTATCTGAAATTAATTAACATATGGGATAAGTGACATTAAAAGTTTGGACACTCATAATTTCAATAATCTATTTTGCTTTAATGTCAGTGGGATTTTGGCCTGTGATGGTATAATTATTTTTTTGCTATATTTTTTTCTGAATCACATAACAACTCTCACTAATTAATTCAGTCATTAATTAAGATTTTGGATAACTGAGGATCACAGAATATGGATTTCAGGAGAGATGCCCTACTTGTAGATATGGGATTTCAGACTACGAAAACATAATGATGTTCCACATGATTTTATGGTTTATTAACCTGAAACATTTTTCATAAGCTAGATAATAGTAAAGTCCTTGAGTCCACACAAAATAGTAAAATCTAACCTAGCCAAATTTTAAAAAATTAAGTAATTTCATAAATCACAAAAAGTTCTTGTGCCTTTCTTTAAATAGCCACCCCTCCCCCAAAATCACTGGGTTGTGTCCAACTAGTGTCGAGTAAAGTGAAAGTCTGTGAATGGTCAGCAACCAGGTAACATCTCTATGTCGAGTTGAGTTAGACTCATGGGTGCACTACCAAATGAACAACGTCAATGCATCAGAAAGTTCTGTGACACGCTAGCACTCAGAAACATGCTATATCATTCTGCGTGAAAGTCCCAGACTAAGTATCAAAGGCCTAATATCTCATGTGAAAATTTGTGATTTGACATCATCTGCATGACACCTATGTCACATATGTAAACTCAAAGTGTTAATGTTCAGTCACTATTATTTACTGGACAGTATAATTCATGTTGGTGATTGTGTAGCAAGTTATATAATGTGCACTGTTAACTACATATTTCTGTCACTGCATGTTATACCACCATGAAATTCAATAAACATTGTGACTCTGATTAGTGGTTGAATTAATTCTCATCTGGATACATTTATGAAGGAGGAGGTGCATGTCTCCTCACCTGTTTAAACTGTAATATGTAAAACTTGAACTGACAATCAACAATGCTATAGTGCAAATAAAGTAGGAGAATTCACTTTGAAATTTAACTATTGTGTGGTCTACATAATTTTGCACTATGCTTTATAGAATTGGTATTCAGCATATTATTTCAAAACCCTGAAATTTGAGACTTTGAGATACATGGAGCCAAGTGCATCAACAGGTTATGGATATGTCACAAATCATCATCACAGCAGATATGCTGTCCACAAGTGGCCATGCTAAATGGAAACAATTTTTTGATGTCTAGAGGGTGACAGTGCTCAAAAAGTAGGTATTGTTGGTGATTAGTGAGTTTGACATGGACAGAGATCTACATCTACATTTATACTGCGCAAGCCACCCAACAGTGTGTGGCGGAGGGCACTTTACGTGCCTCTGTCATTACCTCCCTTTCCTGTTCCAGTCGCGTATGGTTCGCGGGAAGAACGAATGCCAGAAAGGCTCCGTGCGCACTCAGATCTTGGCAATTTTACATTTGTGATCTCCTCGGGAGGTATAAGTAGGGGGACGCAATATATTCAATACCTCATTCAAAAACACACTCTCTCAAAACCTGGACAGCATGCTACATCACAATACAATGTGCCTCTCTTGCAGTGTCTGCCACTTGAGTTTGCTAAACATCTCCGTAACACTATCACGCTTACCAAATAACACTGTGACAAAACACACCGCTCTTCTTTGGATCTTCTCTATCTCCTCTGTCAACCCGACCTGGTATGGATCCCACACTGATGAGCAATACTCAAGTATAAGTCGAACAAGTGTTTTGTAAGCCACCTTCTTTGTTGATGGACTACATTTTCTAAGGACTCTCCCAATGAATCTCAACTTGGCACCCGCCTTATCAACAATTAATTTTATATGATCATTCCACTTCAAATTGTTCCGTACGCCTACTCCCAGTTATTTTACAGAAGTAACTGCTACCAGCGTTTGTTCTGCTATCACATAATCATACAATAAAGGATCCTTCTTTCTATGTATTCGCAATACGTTACATTTGTCTATGCTAAGGGTCAGTTGCCACTCCCTGCACCAAGTGCCTATCCACTGCAGATCTTCCTGCATTTCACTGCATTTTTCTAATGCTGCAACTTCACTGTATACTACAGCATCACCCGCAAAAAGCCACAAGGAACTTCCGACACTATCTACTATGTCATTTATATATATCGTGAAAAGCTATGGTCCCATAACACTCCTCTGTGGCATGCCACAGGTTACTTTAATGTCTGTAGATGTCTCTCCATTGAGATCAACATCCTGTGTTCTGTTTGCTAACAACTCTTCAATCCAGCCACACAGCTGGATATGGATGAAGCCATCAATGAGATGGAGGACAATGCCAAGAAGATGACACATAGGGCTGAGAAGGACCAGATGAAGAAGATGGGAGAGAAGGTGTTAAGGTTGTGGATGAATGAAGATAGGATATCTTGACCCTAGGTCCAGATCATGAAAATATCGATAACAAATCAGAACCAGACAAGGTGTTTGGAGTTTTGGGGTTCTAGGAAGGATTCCTCTAGAAGGTCTGTAAACAGATTGGCATAGAAGGGTGCCATGCAGGTGCCCATGGCTGTGCTGTGGATTTGCTTAAATACACTGACTAAAAAATATTGCAGTACCAAGAGGGAGTTGTGCAAAACAAATGAAAGTTGGTATGTGTGATTCTGATGTCTATTAAAATTTCATGCTAGTCGCATAAGAGTGCTGGTAGTAGCACCACTATGAGGATGCAAATGAGGCTTGCTTTAAATACGTGCTGTAATGACTATAGTGTTGGTTGAATTTGGGACTAAACATAACGACTTGATATTAGTCAAGAACCACTTTAAGGCAACAAAAATGCCATTATCAGTACCTCACTGAGTTTGAGCGAAGTCATGTAATAGAGCTATGAGAAACTGTATGTTCCTTCTGTGATATTGCAGTAAGACTTGGCAGAAATGTAACCACTATAGATGATCATTGGCAGGGGTGGTCACGAGAAAGTACAGTCACAAGAAGATGGGGGGTCTGGACAGTCACATGACACTACTGAGAGGGAAGACCATCATGTCTGGCATGAGGCTCTGGCGAATTGTGTTGCATCTGCAGTAGCAATTAGCACACAGTGACACAATGAATTTTTACCAATTGGTTGCTTCAAGGGCAGCTCTGAAACAGATGTCCTGTAGTGTGCCTTCCACTGACCCCAAACCACTGTCATTTGTGACTTCAGTGGTGTCAAGTGGCTCATTGGAGGCCAGGGTCGACGACTGTTGTGTTTTTAAATGAAAGCTGGTTCTACCTCAGTGCCAGTGATGGCTGTGTGTTGGTTATAAGGAGGCCAGTTGAGGGCCTGCAACCAACCAGTTCATGTGCTAGACACACAGGACCTACATCTGGAGTTATGGTCTGGAATATGATTTTGTATGACACCAGGAGCAATCATGGGATTAGTCCACACATCCTGACTGTAAATTTGTATGTCAATCTAGTGATTCAACCTGTTGTGCTGCCATTCTGGAGAAGGATTACGGGGAGTGTTTTTGAACAGGATCAAGCTCGCCCACGTACTGCTGTTGTAATCCCACAAGCTCTACAGAGTGATGAAATGTTGCATTGGCCTACTCAATCATGAGATCCATATTCAATCGAGCACTATGGGACACCATCAGATGACATCTCCAGTGTCATCCACAAAGAGCATTAACCGTCCTTGTATTGACTGATCAGTTGCAAGAGGCTCCATCCCACAAAGAGACGTTCAGCAGTTGTACAACACAATGCATGCATGTCTGCATGCTCGCATTCAGAATTCTGGCAGGTAAACTGATTATTAATGTATCAGCATTTCACATTTGCATTAGTTTATCTTGTGCTTACATTGACCTGTGATCCTGCAATGTCAATCATTTAAATATGTTACCTAGACCAATGTATTCCTGAAATTTCAATACTCTACATTAATTATTTTTTGGCGTTGTGATTTTTTTTCCTGGCAATGTATCTTCCTCTCAAAGGAGGATGTAATCAGTAAGGTTTAGAAGGAGTGAGGTAGTGGGTTGATGTCAGAAGGACATTGAGAGTGGTAGTGTTGGATGGCAGGCCATTGGCCTGAGGAATGTCGGTGTGTAGGGAGGTGTCATCAACTGTGACAAATAAGGATCCAGGTGGCTATGGAGTGGGGATGGCTGAGAATTGCTAAGTGGAGTGACTTGTATGTTTGATATGAGAGGCTAAGCTACAGGCAACTGGTTGGAGGTGCTGGTCAACAAGAGTGGCGATCTTCCAATGGGAGCATAGTAACCACCTACAATTGGACATCCAGCATTGTTGGGTTTATAGATTTTAGAAAGGTTGTAAAATATGTGTGTGCGGGGGGGGGGGGGGGGTTGGAGGGAGGAGGGAAATGGATTCAGGGAACAGATTCTGGGATAGGCATATGGATTTGAGTAGGAATTGAAGGTTATGTTGTGCTTCTGGGAGGGGATCACTATGGTACAGATTGTGGGTGGAGGAGTCAGAAAATAGGTGGAACCTTACTTCTGGCAGTCACAGTGCTGCCACAATTTCTGCAGAGCATTTTATTTTGACATGATCGCCTACAAGCAGCCCAGAGGAATGAATGGTCATTACCTGATTATTAATGTACTAGCGTTTCCTAACCATTGTCATCTGGATCCTTCCCCTCCAACACCAGATTTCCTGAAATACAGATAGGAGTTATCATTGCAACACATACTTCAATCATGTAATCCTGCAGACCCAGTCATCGCTAACCCACTGGCACAAAGACAACTAAGGTGCACATGTCATAACCTTAGAATATCGAGAAGTAAAAGAACTTAAAAGAAATTATACATTAAGTCCAATCAACTGATGGAAAGCGAGCTAAGAACAAGGACTTCCTCATGTAGAAAGGCCCACAAAATATGCTGTGGAGACAGAGGAAGTCCTGAACCAAAGATTAAATGTCATTTGCCACATTGCTATGAAGGATAAGAAGTAAAACGCAGTCGACAACCCCTGCATCCTTCACTATAACACCCTACAAATCAGACAGCAAACATATATTACAACATAAATAGTGAAAACAAGGACATTCGGTCATGAAATGGTGAACCATCAAAGGTTGACGACAATGAGCTCAAAGTGGTGGGGGATCACCACTTAACAAATGGCGATGGCTAAAACGACAATACCCAATATGCAACCTAGCTAAAATGATCTCCTCACAGCAAAGGGGCCGAGATGACGTTGGCCAAGCTGCTAGGGGAGGTTTAATTCCCTGGAGCTTGTTGCCATGAAGAGTGCACCAGTGGTGATGCCAAAGTGACACCACCTGCCAACAGATGGCAACATAGAGATCATCCAAAGGGATGGAAGAGCTAGCAGACTGAGGTAGGAGGATTCCAACCTTGTGAGCGGCATCAGCAGCCTGATTTCCCATCAGAGCAATGTGAACAGGAGACTGCATGACCATCACAGTGTCTCCCTCAACAGACAGCAAATGGTAGCTTTCTTGGACCCATTGCACTCAGGGATGGACTGTGTACAGCACACAGAGGTTCTGAAGGGCACTGAGAGAATTAAAATATGACTCAGTTAAAAAGCCTCTCCAGCTGCATGTATTAGGTAGCCTGATAGAGGGCGAAGAGCTCTGCTGTAAATATTGGGTGGTGTTCTGGAAGCCAGTACCGGAAATGGTCCATGTCAATGACGAAGGCACACTAGACACCACAGTCAGTTTTAGAACCATTACTGTGCACAAAGGTGCTGTCACTACGTTGTGTGCGGAGGTCGAGAAACTTACTGCAATAGATCAAATTGGGATTAGTTTACTTAGGGAGTAAATAAAGTCCAAGATAAACACAGGCCACCGTGCAATGCCAAGTTAGTGAAGGGTTCACACCCACTGGAAAACTGGCAAGGAGTGTGAAGTTAAGCTGCTGGAATGGGAGCTGAAAGCAAACTCTGGAAGGTAACAGAGAAGAGGGACGCACCCCATACTGGCAGTCAAGGGAGTCATCGAAAAAGGAGGTGTAGGATGGGTGGCTAGGCATAGCAGATAAATGGCAAGCATATCTGTTGAGGAGAACATCACACCGGTATAACAGCAGTTGCCCGGCAGCTTCTGCATAGAGACTCTCAACTGGGCTAGTGTAAAAGGCACCAGTGGCCAAATGGATCCCAAGACGGTGGATTGTATTAAGATGGCATAAAATTGATGGATGTGCAGATGAATAAATAAAACACCAAGATTCTAGTTTCGAACAGACAAGGGATTTGTACAAATGGAGGAGGGTGGTATGATCTGCTCCCCCGGAAGTACCACTTAGAACACGTAAGACATTAGGAGGCTGGGTACAGCGTTCAGCCAGATGAGACACATAGGAGGACCAAGAAAGTTTTCTATCAAGCACGAGTTCAAGGAATTTCATAATTTCAGCAAGTGGAAAAGCAACAAGCCCAAGATGTAAAGATGGTGGAAGAAACAGATTGCACTATCAGAAATTCATACAAACTGTTTTGTCAGTGGAAAAGCGAAAGCCATTGTCGATACTCCACGAGTAAAGATGCTCAAGACATGGCTGAAGATGCTGCTCAAGGATACAAGTATGTGGAGAACTGCAGTACATCGCAAAGTCATCGACGAAAAGTGAGCCTGTGATGTCTGGTGGGAGACAGGCCATTATAGGGTTAATGGCTACAGCAAAGAGTACGATGCACAGGACGGAGCCTTGAGGCACCCCAGTCTCCTGGATGAAGATGTCTGACTAGGTTGTATCCACACATATCTTGAATACTTGGTCTTTTAAAAATTTCTGAAGGAAACAGGGCTGGCGGCATCAAAAGCCCCATGTGTATAGAGTACAGAGGATACCAGCCCTTCAGCAAAGTCACCATTGGGTATTTTGGCTGAAAATGGTTAATGACATGAGTTGATAAAGTGATGAGCTGGTCAACAGCAAAATGATAAGCTCGAAATCCACATTGTACAAGGGTTAGTAGATTGCGAGGTTAGAGCCACCATACCAACCAGCCATTAATCATACATTCTATCATCTTGCAAACACAGCTGATGAGAGAAATGGAGTGGTAGCTAAAAGGAATGTGTTTGTCCTTATTGGGCTTAGATACGGGTATGATAATGACTTCACGTCAGCATCTGGGAAATGTGCCATCTGCCCAAATGTGATTGTGTATATGAAGGAGGAAGTGCTTGCCCTCAAGAGAAAGGTGCTGCAACATCTGAATGTGAACATTATCTGGCCCTGGGGTGGAAGATCAGGATGAAGTGAGAACATGATCTATTTCCCCCATGGTAAAGACAGAATTGTAGCATTCACTCTTCTGAGAGGAGGAGGGTATCATCTAAGCCTCCTCCACTCGTTTCCGAGGGAGGAAGGTGGGGTGATATTGGGTGGAGCTCAAAATCTCCACAGAATAGCAGCCCAAGGTGTTGGAGATAGCTACCAGGTCCACAATGACATCACCTGCTACAGTCATACTGGAAATCAGGTAATAGACCTTAGTCCCAAACAGACGATGGAGGTTGCCCCCCACATGACGGAAGAGGAAGTGGAACTGTTAAAAGAGCTAGTAAATGAAATCCAGCTAGCTGTTTTTATATAGCGAAGAATGCAATGACACTGCACTTGCAACTGTTTACAGCAAATAGAGCTTGCCATCAAAGGATGATGGTTATAAATGCAGAGAACAGGTCTTCGCATGTGACTCACATCACAGTATGCCTCAGTTCTCCTGGGGACCAGTACACAGCATGGTAGACATGAAGTGCGAGGTATGGAATGTTCTATTATGGTAAGGATAATGTTTGTGAGGAACTATGACTGGTCATCACAACTGGGGAAATGTTTTTTGAAGGTCTCCAGGGAGGACTGAAGGCTCCAGACAGCCTCAGAAAGCTTCCAATTGGCTTTACACATAGGTGGGATAGGAGTCAGCAAACAGATAGCGCATGGGAGAGTGTCACTCTAGTACATATCAGAGAGAATGGACCATTCAGTATGACAGGAAAAGTGTGCACTGGAGAACAAGAGGTCCAAATGGGAATAGGTGTGTGTGGAGTCTGAGAGGAATGTCGGTGCTCCATTATTAAGATAGAGAGGTTGAGTTGATTGAGGTCAGCCAAGAGAGCACCTCTCTGACAGGTTCTGGAAGAGCCCCAAATGCGATGGTGTGCATTAAAGTCACTGAGCAGAGGTGAGGCAGTTGATCAATAAGCTGGAGGAAGCCTGCCCTGGCGACACCAAATGATGGAGGGACGTATACACTGCAAAGAGCAAAGGTTAAGCAAGGAAGGATAATGTCAACTGCAACAGCTGGCAGCCAAGTGTTCAGTAAGATGGTCTGGCTATGAATGTCACCCCAGATGAGCAATATGACTCGCCCATGAGATGGAATGCTGTCTTCTGCAGGAAGGTCAAAGCAGACCAGAAGGAAATATGAGAGGTCATAGCGATCTCAAGGATGCAGTTTTGTTTCTTGGAGGCAGAGAAAGAGTGGATGCTATGATTCAAAGAGCAGCCATAATTCCTCCTATTTGGATCTAATGCTGTGGACCTTCCGCTGGAGGCTGCATGGTCGCTGTTGCAATTGATACAGCATGGAGGAGGAGGTGGCAATTGTCCTTGCAAGCAACCCTACCACAAATAACTCATTTGGTTTTGTTTCAACAGGACATGTGAATTTGGTTGTAATGTTGCCACTGGTGGCAACACATCCAGTTTGGAATGTACAGTTGGATCGTAATCACTTCATAATCTACTTTGATCTTCAGTGGAAGCACTGCTTGATCAAACGTGGGAAAAAGAGTGTGTGTAGGCACTAAAGTTGCATCAACCTTTTTCATTACCTGATGGACTGCAGTGATGTCCTGATCAGAGAGGTAAGTTTGGATTTCTCCCTCGGTCAGACCTGCAAGCAGTCTAGTGTAAATAACACCATACAAAGAATTCAGTATTCAGTGGGCCTCAACATGATAGGGCCTGAAAATCACAATTATACTCCAAATACAAAGTTCAATTACATAAATGGTAGCAATATTTCACAGGACCTGCAATTTCAGCAAAACCTTTTTGAATAATAAACACATTAACAGTAGCAAAGGACTGACCTTCTTCAGTATTTGATACCATGAGGGACTGAGGTGCCACTGGGAGATTCTTTGAATCTTTAGCCTCACTCTGTTTACATTTAGTAGATGTAGACAGAAATGATGATTGGCTCATTGTGAGAAAATCCCCCATGATTGACAGTGCCTTCGATGGTGCTTTCCTTCCAACTGGGGTCCTACCAAGGGGGCCTCACCTGCCTTACGTGATTGTTCACACCTCACATCACACCTCCCAAACTCCTGATAGAGTGACATATTGGCAATTGGGAAAGATAACAGCTCAGGCAGTCACCCTCCCTGTGCCTGCCCTGTAGCAGGGGTTACGTGCAAACACTACCTGTTGACCCGGGGCTAGGAATAACACATTACCAGTCAGCTGTTACACGTCAAACATATAGGCCAGCCTTCAGGAGCAAACAGGAAGGAAGAAGAAACAAAGAGGAACCTCAAATGTTGAAGCAGAGGAAGGGCAGGAGATGGTTAATGAAGAAAGAAAGAAAAACAGTTGAGGGACTGTTCTGATGTCAGGATACTAAACCTTCAGAACGAATTCCCAAAACTACCCGGACATATTTCCCAAGGGAGGGCAAAAAGAACAGCTGGAAGATAGACATTCAGCACAGGCGCTGCAAAGGCTTGGGCTGTACCTGACCTCTCAAGATGTTGACAGACCGTTAGGAAAGTTTGAAGAAAATAATATAGCCTATTCACCTTCACACATGTGCTCCATGAAGCTGACTGGAAGGGTGTACATTGTGATAGTGATGTTGACTGTAAGGTACCAGAATTTGAGTATTCTGTACAACCATGAAGATGTAGCATTTCCAACCAAACTTAGAGCTAAGCAAACTATATGGAAAATGTCTAGTAATAAATTGCTGGTGTCAGGAACACAAACCTCTTGTACAAACAAAAGACTACTCTATGCTTACAGTAAAACTACATACAACAAGTTATTCAATAACTATTTCAAAGTGAACAAGTTTGTTGTGAAGCCAAGAGAATGTACAATTAGCAGTTTATACTCAATTCAAGTAATAAATCGAAAGCTATATGGAAAGTCATCAGTGAGACGGGTGGTGAAAAGGAAAGACGTCAATCAATAACATGCATTAAGAATGAAGATGGTGTTTCCTCTGATCAAAAAATGTATGTGAAATATTCAACAATCACTTTATAAACATTGATGACAAACCTTCTTCTTTTATCAATCCTTCTGTACTCAGTCACTGTACAAGCTTTGTGCTGCTCCCAAGATAACTTCTTCCTGGCCCGCTCACACCTACTGAAATTTGCAGTATTATAACACAAAGCCTAATGAATAATCCTGTGGTTAGGATAATATTGCTTATTATCTTCAAAAACCAGTCTGACATCTTGTCCATTTATTACCAGCTCTGTGTTGTTAACCAGCCATAGCTGGACAGACTGCATCAAGATTACAGTAGTATTACAACAATAAAATGAATGAAAGACTGCAGTTTAAACTATGATGCTATAAAGTATATAATGAAGAGAACAACTTGATTATAATCTAATGTACAATGACCATACAACTATGAAATCAGTTCTAGAACATAGTGCACAGTTCAGACAAAATTTTTGTCCTAATTGCTCCATTGGTAATGACAGGATACCCTTAGGTAGTGCATTCAACAGTTCGAGAGCCGCCCTGTGGACACCCTTTGTGTTTTTGTTAATCAACATCCAGGGCTTTCTATACTGTCTATTGTCAGTGCTGTGGTGATGAAATTTATTTCTCTTTCTGTAGTGTGCATGATTTACCTCCATATGAGCAAGGCATTTGAATAAAGATTGGCTAAAACAAAGTATATTCTTGCAGCCTGCAGAGTGCCTCCACAGCAGCAGCCCATGTCTCATGCAGCTTTGGAAAATTACATGGTACACTGTTGGTAGCTACTTGTCCAGTATTACACCTTGTAATTTCCCCAGGAGATACAGGACCCAGGAAAGTTTGGAATATACCATTTTGTGGGCTGTTGCCATGTTAACATAGAATCAATGAAAAAGCCCATGGCTGCTGTGTCACACAGGGCTCCAGTTTCATTCAATAAGGCTCCATGTCATTCTGTGTTTTGTATTCACTAATTTTCATCTTGTTCATAATAAACTAGGCCTTGGCTTTGCTTAATAGGACTTCTGCTGGTTGAAAAGCCTGAGCAACACTCTCCCTTTTTGAGAACAAATGTTATTATCTGCAAACTGCTAGGTGTGCCCATTGATGCTTATGCCACTAACAAAAATCAGGAACAACAGAGACCCTATTACAGGTTCCTATGGTGCACTCCATTTCAACTTCTTTTCAATTGAGTCTACTCCTTGCACTGATACAATCTGCTGTCTGTTATTTAGGTAGGAATTTGCTCAACAGCTTCCCCAGCACCACATGATTTTACATTGCTGAGGAGGGCCTTACACGAGGTACAATCGAACACCTTACTAAGCTCACAAGGTACCAGTGCTCTAGACTCTTTTGTCTTCAAAACCCTGACTTATATTTGTAACTAAGTCAAGTACTGCTACTGTCATTGACCTACCCTCCTAAAGGCGATATTGTGATCACAAAAGAAGTTACTTCCTCCAAATAACTTTTCCATATTAGAAGATTACTAAATACTTCAGTGAATAATGCATTTATTGTTTACTAAGCCACTGAAAAGGGAAAGGTGGACGATCATAAAAATTTCATGCTGACTTTTGTAATAGAACTATTGGAAACTCACAGGGAGAGACTGTGGTGTATGTGTTTTGTTTCAATAGTTGTTTTAAAATATAGCACACTGGAAGTTCATTTCAAGTTATCATCTGTGTTTAATGCATAATAAAGGACTATTGTTAACAATTCTCAAAATTTTCATTAATTGTTAAAAAATCATTCCTATGCTAGAGTAATTTAGATGAAATTCCATGTTTCAGTACCAGCTGGCCACATAAACTAGTGCCGGTAGGTTAGCTGCAAGTGCAACAACTATTGGCCTGAAGAGCTTCCTTAGAAGTTATTGCTTATTGGTTCTCCAAAAGTTTGTCTTTTTAGAAAGGGTAATGATAAATGGAGCTTTATATTCATTTTGATTAATTCTATAGTGCATTTTTTTAAAAAAAAAACACACAACAGGCTATTCCTTGAGCTCACAAACTTTGGCAACCATACATTACATTTGAGAAATTATGGTAGTATCGAATTAGGGGAAAATGCAGTTATGTTCAGATCATATCTTTTGAACAGAGTCCAAAAAGTTGTAATCACCAAACAAGTAGTGAAAGTGATGGTTAAAGCAGTGAGTAGTAAGACAAGGAATTCCTCAATTTTCACACTTTGAGCAATTCTGTTTATCATACTTTGCAATGATCTGTCCCTAAGCATTCAGAATGGTCTATTGGTAATGTCTTCTGGTGATCCTAATATACTGTTCTCATCAACTCAAAGCTCTGACTGCTGATACAAACATAAAAATGCAACTACAAAATTCCTCAGAGTATGTTGACAGACAGTACTCGACAGTAGGAATACTTAAAAGAGAAGTGATTAAACAGACTGAGTAAAGTCATCAACACAGAAACAGTCAAATGTGCCTGCTTTGCAGTTGTACATTCCGTAATGCCACACTGCATTACATTTTAGGACATATCTCTCAAAAATATATTTATTACACAAAAGAGGAAATAATTAATTAAGTGCCTTTCTCTTCCATCACTTGACACCTTTGAAAGAACTCAATGTTTTGCCACTTTCATGTATCTATATGAAACAGTGAGCTTAATTTTTAACAGAATTTACGTTCTTCACTTCAAATATTCTGATAAATTGTTGAAAGAGTGGCTAATGAGGTATTATTTTGTTTTGTTTTTAAATATTTGCAAATGTTCAGTTTTCTGCTTGCAGCCCACTTTTATAGACTTCTGTACGCAAAAATAAAACTCCATTATGAACCCTAGAAAGGGATACATAGCTGACATGGGAATTATTACTTCATCTAGTTATGTGATTGTGAATTGCTGAGTTCATCCTAAATTCACTCCTGCTGTTAACCAAAAATACCACCAGGGAGTGTATACATGTAACAATCCCTAGGTCCATAAAGAGGCTTCTATAAGATGTTCAGTTGCAAAGTCTACCAAATGTACGCATTTATTAATTTTATTATGTACATTTCAGTATAGGTCTACAGTATGAATTACTGTACAATGTGGGACCATGTAGGGGCACCATCTACTACATATCAAATACATACAGGGAAAAACAGTGTATTAGTGAACAAACAAGAACAGGAAGCAACAAAAAATATGAGTAATTAAAGACACACTGCACTTGTCACACATTTATTAATTGATTATGTCACTCCCACACAGCATTTGCTCCCTCCCCTCCCCCCTCCCCTCCTAAAAGATGAGAGGGAGTTCAAATTTGAACTCACAGCCAGCTTGTGTGTGGGTGGCTGGGCATGATGGACATGTAACTGCAGTCAGTGACACAGCCAGAAGCGTAGAATGATGGTTGGTAGGAGTGCCATTGGTAGCAGACAGAGGGGGAGGGGTGTGAGGTGTTCCTTCCCTGGTAACATTGTGTAGCCACTGGAAATTGGTGATAGTCATTTCCAAGCAATCCAATGGACTTATGACGATATTGCAGACTAGGTCTGGTAGAGATATGGTGAACCGTAGTATGTGTGCCCATGCCCTGTGATTTTACGGGCCACAGTTACTCCGTGGACGCAGTTGTGCGCAAAGCACAGATGCAATGCAGGGGTGTCCTATGTTGTTCTTATGTTTTGTGGGCCACTTGGAGTTTGCCTTCTGTTTCCAATAGGGTATCATTCAACACCACATTGTCCTCATGCAACTTGATTATTTCACACCTGATTGTTACATAATCTTGTTTCATGGTATGGAGATGTAATTTCAAGTTGCAGCAGTACGACTCCCAGTAATGTTGATGGTCATTTGAGGTGTTAGCACTTAAATTATACACATTGCACATTGTGTACTTTGATGAATGAGCCTTTCCTGCAAGAATAGTATGACTGTTGACAGAGTATATCAGTCATTCATTTAGTAAATTGGTGGTCAGTGCAGCCTGTGTGAGGAAATCAGCACCTGAAATAGGTTGAGCAATGTTGGTTAATTTGTAAGTCCACTTGCAGTTCTCAAAGAGGCAATTGTCAGCCTCAAACGTATTGTGACCATGTGCACATATGACGGACTTGTTAACTGCCATTAAATTGGCCTTAGTGTGGCAGTGTGCTGATCTCTGATCCCATTTGATTAATAACACTAGCCCTGAATAGTGGTTGGTAATGAACAGCCTTTGTGATGTAGTGCCGTGTAGTCATTCGGTAGTCAGAAGCTTTGGAGGCATGCCGACAGAAGCGTTAGGCTGAGCAGTCCTATACCGTCTTTTTGACATAGGGTGCTAACTGTTCTAAAAACGTAGGTGCTGTTAATGGGTGTCAAACTGTTGCACCTGAGCCAAATCATCTCTCGGCATTGAGGTGCAATCATAATTTCTTGCACTTCATTGACAGTTGACCAAAATGTCTGTGGAACAGTAAACATTTGTCTGAGTGGTCTCATGGCTATGAAACCACTGTGGGCATGTGCAAGGGGCTCGTTTGTGCTCAGCTGTCACGATCAATAGTTGCAACATTTACGACTGCTTAGTTAGCCGCTTGACAGTGGCATGGGGAGTTCACAGGTCCTCGAGAACACTCTGTGACTTTCAGGCAGATGTGGCATGATAGCGAGGCAGCAGCATGTTGGGCTGGTCACTCTTCCTTCAGAGTGAAAGGAAATTATCACGGTGGCCACTGTGACATATGTTTTGGGCAAGGTGTGAAGGTGTGTGCTTTATTGGTAACTAATATAATGGTTGCCCTTCCTGAGCAATTAAAATTAACCTCATTTTGGTAGCAATTGTTGTTGACAAATGTGTAACAGTAAAGCATCCAAACTGATAATCATTCCATGGAGATGTCTCCAGAATTCAGACAGAATCATGTCATAATGCCTCTCATGGTACAGGACTTGTGTGAGCCTTTGACCCATTGATTTTGTGCAATGTGAAATAAGCACCATCATGAGGGCATTGTAGGCTTGGTGCAGGGAGCATCATAATATAATGTCCAACACTACTGAAGTAACACGTTGATCAAGATTACTGGTCACCAAAGTGAACTATTTAAAAGAGTCACTAATTTGCTGTTACTTGAAAATGCTCTCCATTTACTGCAACTAAGTTTTCAATCGATTAGTTGCAAACAGTGGGGCCTGAATTTGCAAATACAATGTGGGAGGACTGCGAAAGCTGACGAGTGGATGTTTCTGTTGATCTCACATGTGGTACCAGTGAACGCGAAATGACTGGAAATATGTTCACTCTGAATTTGATGTCTTACGACAGTGCTGTAATTATGCGTGAAGCAATGTTATGTGATTATATCACTGTGTCCAATTTCATGACTAGTGTGTTTGAAACCATGATGTTCCAAAGTGGATTGGTGTGTGGCATGGAGTCTAGTGGTTGAAAAACGGGAGGCGGGCAATGTAGAATCTGTATCTCATTTTTAATGACCTGGACGGTACCACTGATGGAATGTAGAAGGTTACGTGTGGTATGCCTGACGGTACTTATCTATGCCAACTGCAGCAGATAACCTATCCACGAGAGCAGAATTGCTTCTTTGGGTTCACAAATTATGGAAGAACACTATCTCCTACAAATAAAATACATTCACGGACTAACAGTGTAATACACTGAGGTGTCGTAAGTCATGGGTTGCCTCCTGATATCATGTTGGACGTGCTTTTACCCGGAGTAGTGTAGCAACATGACGTGGCGTGGACTCAATACATTGTTGGAAGACCCCTGCAGAAATATCGTCCGATGCTGTCTCTGTAAGTGTGAATGTTCCTGGTACACAAGTTTGTGCATGAACTGACATCTCAATTATGTCCCATACATGTATGAAAGGATTCATGCTGGGTGATCCTGGTGCCTAAATCATACACTTGAATTGTTCAGAAAGTTATTCAAACCGAGTGCGAACAATTGTGGCCCGGTGACCAGGTACACTGTCATCTATAAAAATTCCACCATTGTTTCAAACATGAATAGCTGCAAATGGTCTCCAAGTGTACAAATTAGCAAACAAACCAGAACAGGAAGCATCAAAGAACATGAGAAATTAGAGAGACACTGCACTTGTCACATATCAATTAGTTGATTACATCACTCCCACAACCGCATTTTGTCAATTCCCAACGTAAAAGTAGTTATCAAAATTATTCACGGAACCATTGACTGCATGTGAATGATTTGGTGTAGATAAAAATAAATGAATACCTTATCCCCATTCAGTATTTCAATTTTGTGAGCAAATAATGTAGAATAAGTGATAAAGTCTGCTCTGATATGACACTTGTGGCAAAATTACTACATGGACTAGAGAATGTTTACAAGACTTGGCAATGTCAACACAGCACTAGGACTACTACCTACAAAGTTCTGTGACTATAATGAAATGGAATTAGATTACATTAGATTTAGTTTTTGTGCCAGAGACCCAAAAATGAGATGATTCTCACGGGTGTGAAACAAGTCAGAAAGTGTAACATAAAAAAAACGTAAAACATCTGAATATAATAATCACTACCCTGATCAATTATCAGCAAACTGTCAAAATAGGTAAATGCATTTCAGCAAACTAGAACACCTAATATTCACAGAATTAATACTCTGTCAGGATGAAACACAGCTATGCACTTTTAATAAATTTATCATTCATAAAATACCTAATCTTGTCAGTTGTGACCTATTGGTGCAAACTAAAATTTTTCCTTAAGATGGTCTAACAGTCGCTGTTAAGATATTTATTTGTAGAGTAGAAGGAGTTGCCTACCAGAAAGTCTTTCAAACTCTGTTTAAACTGTGCTATATCTGAAGCCAAGTTTTTAATGGTTGCTGGTGATTTATTGAAAATGCGTGTTCCTGGATATTGGACCCCTTTCTGATCCAAGGTAAGTGATTTTAGGTTTTTATGTGGATTGTTCTTATTCCTAGTACTGATACTATGTATTGAGCAATTGGTTGGAAATGGAGATATATTACTTGCAACAAATTACATTAAGAATAAATATACTGAGAAGCAATGGTTAGGATACAAAGTTCCTTGAACAGGTTTCTACATGATTTTCTTGAATTTACACAACAAATGAGTCTTGTTATATGCTTTTGCTTGCTAAAAACTTTTGCTCGGCTTCGTCAGTTACTCCAGAATATGATCCCATATGACATTACAGAAAGAAAATAAGAAAAGTATGCAAGTTCTTATTATATTTACTACACCTGACATCATTCTGACTGCAAATCCCATCCCAACTGAATTTATTATCGAGTTATAATCCCAGAAATTTAACACTGTCAACCTCTTTGATCTGCATGTCTTCATGTGCTATACACATGCTAGAAGGAAATCTCTTACAGGTTCTGGTGTGTCTTTACAAAGTTTAATGTCAGTGAATTAGTTTTAAATCATTTATTAATGTCAGTGAAAACTTGATTAGCAGCCATTTCTAAATCTGTACTTGACTTCCTACTTATTGCAATGTCTGTACCATCTGCAACAAAACAAACTTAGCATCTGGCAATGTAATGGGCAAGAAGTCATTAATGCACACAAGAAAAAGCAACAGACCCAAGATGGAACCTCCAGGAACACTACACGTAATTAATCCCAAGTCAGATGAAGACTGACTGCTTAATGCTCGGGTATTTCACAATGACACCCTTTGTTTCCTGTTAGTTAAATAAGACTCAAACCATTTCGCAGCACTACTGTTGACACCATAATATTCTAATTTACTTAAGAGAAGGCTGTGATTCACACAGTAAAAGGCTTTTGAGAGGCCACAGAAAAAGCCACTAACCTCTAATTTGTTATCTAGTTCATTAAGTACATTCTCACTATACATGTAAATAGCTTTCTCTCTATCAGAAAGTTTTTAGAAACCCAAACTATGACTAGGACAATATATTATTTGCAGTCATATACTTAAGGAGACACTTGAATACAACCTTTTCAAATATTTTTGGAAAAGTTGGCGAAAGTGAAATTAGGTGATATTTGATGGAATCTCTTTATACCCCTTCTTGTAAAGATGCTTAACTTCGGCATATTTTAGCCAGTCTGCAAATGTTCTGCTGATAAGAGACTGATTACACAAATAGCTTCAGCCAGAATTCACCTTGCATGAGCACACTTTGATTAACTTTGTTGATATAATTTACCATAACCACTAGAATACTTAGATGTTAAGGATTTTATAATGAATGCTACTTCTTTGGGAGATGTGTCATTCCATTTTACTGCAGTTATTTGTAAAGACTGGTTTCAGATACTCCACTGCACTGTTTACTGAACCTGAAAAGCCCAAGCAGTCAGTAATAGAAACAAAGTACTTGTTTAAGAGGTTTGCAACATTACATGCATTTGTCACCAAAGTCTCATATATTTTTAGAGCTATCTGTTCCTCTTCCTTTTTGACCCTACCTGTCCCTGTCTGCACAAACAAGGCAAAAAACACAAGATTATTGTTTCGCATGTATAACTTGCTCTACTCTGTATCTGCGCCACAGGATGATTTGCCCTGCAAAAAGTTTTAAGTTTGTTTATTTACCTGGCAGCTGCAGTTAAATGTTTTGCAGTACCATAGTGAATTCACAAGTAAGATATTTTCTTCGATACAACAAATATGTACACCTGTTGCAAGTCTTTTGATTTGACGCCACTTTGGTGACTTGTGCATCGATGGGGATGAAGTGATGATGATTAGGACTACACAAAACCCAATCCCTGAGTGCAGAAAATCTTCGACCCAGCCGGGTCGAATTGAATTGAACCCGGGCCCTTAGGATTGACAGTCCGTCGCGCTGACCACTCAGCTACTGGTGGCCGACCCATGCATGTAATCAACCTTAATGCATCGACATCTACACATAAACAAGTCATTACAAGCAAGAGGCAAACAGAATTGTCATTATCCCGAACAAGTGACTCAAAACATGTTGTACAATTATTTATCATTTCTTTCAGGTCACATGAAGACTTGAATTCAGACACTCAGTTTGAACACCTATGGTTATGCTAGACATTGTCTACAATCTAAACCCATAGGATGTACTCCCCCAGATGAGAGAGAGAGAGAGAGAGAGAGAGAGAGAGAGAGAGAGAGAGAGAGAGAGAGAGAGAGAGAGAGAGAGAGAGAGAGAGAGAGAGAGAGAGAGAATCTCTATTATAATTTTAATTCTCTACTAGTAAAGTTAATAACAATGTTACTTTCAGGGTAATCAGTGCATGTTTCAGCAAGTGGAAGGCAAGGTTGGTCATAACATTAGCAGATCAACAGTAAGCTCAATTATAAATTCAACTTTTCTTCAGATGAGGGCAGTCTAAGGGATCACTGTAATTTTTGCCAGATTTACTACTAGTCATACTTTGAATTCTTTCTCTATCATGTCAGAAAATGTAGCTGAGACACAACTAAACATTACAAAGAGGTTATAAATCATATTCTAAATACATACTCATACTGGACTATGTGGTAATCTATATGACTGTGAACTTTACACAAAAATACATTATTATTCCATTACTAGAAATTTAAAGCCCCATAATGAAATTTAATTCACAATTTCTATTGACTGTTTTGATGAGATGAAATTTTCTTTCTAGATTAGATTAAGTTTTTGTTCCACAGACCCAAAAATGACATGACTCTCATGGGCATGGAACATGTCAGAAAGTATAACATAAAAAATATAGAACACATGAATACAACACTCACTTCCCCAATCATTTGGCAGGAGATTGTCACAATATGTGGACATATTACAATAAATTGGAACTGCTAATATTTACAGAATTAATACACTATCAGAATGAAACCTAGTTATAAGTATTTGATAAATTTATCATCATACCTAATCTTAACTGTTGTGACCAAGAGCTGTCAAAACAGAAATTTTTACATAAGCTGGTCTAACTGTCCCTGTTAGGATATTCGTCTACAGAGTAGATGAGTTTCCTAACAAAAAGTCTTTCAATCTCTGTTTAAGCTGTAATTTATGTGAAGCCAAGTTTTTAATGGTTGCTGGCAGATAACCGAATCTGTGTGTTCCTGAATATTGGGCGCCTTTTTGGACCAAGGTACGTGATGTTAGGTTTTTATATAGATTGTTCTTATCACTAGTATCGATATAATATATTGAGCTATTGGTTGTAAATAAGCACATTATTTTCAACAAATTTCATTAAGGAATAAATATACTTAGAAGCAGTGGTTAGACTATCCGATTCCTTGTGTCCACTACTACAATAACTTTGTCTAGACTTCGAAGCTGAACACGCTATCCTTTCGTACTGACAAGCCTTTTGGCGACGTTACACTGACAGATAATAGCAGGAATTGGCACAAGCGCGGAGGGTGTGCAAGTTATCCATTTAAACTGTTATAAGAACAGCGATAACCAAGAAAAATTTTATTTAATAGAAACGGTTAAGCTCAGAAGTATTTGCATTTCGGTTGAAGAGATTTGCGAAGCTCCAACATTCCTGCTTGTTACGCTCGTTGAAATTTTAATCAATATTATTATTATTATCGTCGTCGTCGTCGTCGTCGTCATTACCACTAAGGTATTAAGCTCTACAGGATCTCTCCAACTATTTTATGTAGATTCTTTTACGACTCCTGCGCTTCGCCAACCCTCCTCCTTTCTCCGGGCTTGGGACCGGCAACAGCAACTGCAGAGCTACTTAATTCACTCGAACAGTAACTGCAGGCGGAGTTAAAGTGGTTTCCCACACCAACATTTCAATTTCTACGTTCACACTACAAACAAATTTACGACAAGTGCTACTCGCTACTGCTCTAAAGTTTTCTGGACTTCAATTTTCTCTATGAATTGCAGCGCCGAAGACTCGCTATTTATAGGCTACAAGGTTGCCGCTCACAACTATCGATAGTTAACGAGTGTCGAACCACTGCAAAGAAATTTATTACAGTTGTACTTCCATGGACCTAGCTTTCGTTGAATTAGTCAATTTACTTTGTTTTGCAATATTTGTAAATATGTAATAAAGCGATGCAAGTACAGTGATTGGCGGTGAATCGCACAAGATTTTAATGACAGCGAAACAAGGGGACGTGATATAGTTCTCAGATGTTACCACATCCCATTTGAAGGCGTTGTGAGTATTAACTTTGAAGACGAAATTTTTGGCGAGCGGGAAGATCTGTGTTTGTTATTGTTTTGGTCAAGATAGTAGGTGCTTCGTGGAACTGTAGTGGTAACTCAGCTGTAGGCTTCGTGCTGTTCCGATTTATAAGAAACGAAAAGCAGAACGCAAAATGGGTTGCAAAATTGTTGGAGAGAGACTAGGAAACGTAATATACATTGACATTCTGGGAGGCAAGTGAGTTGATCAGTTAAAATGATTGTGGTTAGCATATCGTATTTTCCCGTAGAATATAAATGTAGAGGATTTATCTAATACTGTGTCGTATGTGCTCAAGCTGCGAGTACAGCGTTGTACTGAGAACGTTATAAACTGCAGATTTAGTTTCATAGTTGTAAGTGTATATTAAAGAGTACAAAGGTATGTTGTATGCAACTTAGTACTGTTTATATGGTTGATGGAAGGCGTCTTGAAAGTTAACTTTCATTTAAACATTTTGAGTTGTTAAGTAGTGAAGTTTTTGAACTTTATTTTCAGTCACTGAAGTGTTTAACGATGAAACTTGCTAAAAGCAGAAGGTGACATGCAGCTAAACAGTAGAAAGTGTGAGAAATTTTTTCATTTGCAAAACAAGATACTGAAGTAGCAGGTAAGGGTTTATGCGGCTTACATTCAGAAAATCAGCGTCTTCAAAATTCGCTGTTTATTATTAATCTTAAGTACCAGTGGGGAGTAAATGGTTTAGGGTGTAAGTATATGAATTTCAGTGTTAGAATAGACAATTTTTAAATCTTAGCTGCGCCGATTAAAAAGAATATGCTGTAGTACAGATTGAATAAAATTGTGCTGTCAGTCTTGTTTGTGGGCCAGTACAGTGAGAAAGATTTCTAAGTGCAAAGCAGGCAGTGCTGACGTTTTTTGGGTTGTACCAAAAAGATGCGCACACTGAACAAATGTTCCAACAGTAATTAAGCTTCTTTCTAGATAATTTAGTCCTGTTTCCTTGCCAATTGGCAGTCATTGCCTTATCAATATTTGTGAGGCGGAAAGCGAAAAGGGACCTCTTGTCGAAAATTTAGGAATTTGAGTTTTTGTAGTTTTTACATTCAGCATTGCATTCTGAACAACTTGTAAAAAAATTTTATTTCTATCTCTAAATTTGAGGAAGTTATGGCAGGTTGAATATTTATGACATAAAATAGGTGTTTTGAGATATGGGCTTTTAAAGTTTCACTTTATTATCATTGCTTGACTTTACATATTTAAGAAACAAATTCTGCATATATATTACACTTAAAATGTCCTTTGTCAAGTGGTTTGGAGTTTTTTAAATTAACACTTCACAATAAGTGGATTACTCCCTGAGACCTATATCACATCAGAGTGTAAATACATTTGAAACCAAATAAATTGGCCCCTTGTTGAGAAATATATAGCAAGCCCTGTGCTTATTTTTTTTGGCATAATATTTATATTTTTACATGATGTTATGGCATCTTTTGGATCAAATTTTGATCCTGCAGCAATTAATTGTAGTTGCCAAACGACTTGATTTTCTGTTCATAAAAAAAAGTCTGAATGGGGTTAAAGGCACTTTAACAAGAGCGTTTTCACCTCTTCTTTTTTTTACTGGAATATTTGTTTGTTCAGGTTCTTCATCAGGATCCTTACTGTCGCTGACTTGAGTTTCTGGTTCACATTCTGAGCCTACTTCAAGACACATAATGTCTTTGTAGTTCTCTTTGCAATAGGTCCTGATGTTTTTAAGAGGATACAGTTTTCGTTGTCTTGTCATGCCTGGAGGAATTACTGCAGCAGGAAACCCAGTGGGTTCATTGTCATTGGGGAAGATGCAATACACAAATTCATTTCCATCAATGTCCAATTTGCAATGTACTCTACCTTTGGAGCTAATGTTGAACTCAAAGTGGTTGTATTTAGTTATGTTAGGTACTTTGTTAGCATTACTATCCTTCAAGAAATTTAGCCAGTCATATGTATTCACAGCAACTTCACCTATTTCATTTCCAACAGCAACAGTTGAGTTAACATGTGTTGTAGATGTAGATTTCTCAATGCAGTCGGCGAACTCTTGTATGGAAGAGATATAGGTGACCCTAAATCTTTTCTTTAAAAGTCCAGATGCCCAGTCACATGCAAATTGTGTGTGACCTACTGGCATGAATGACAAAACAGTTCTCTTATTTTTGTTATTACTGATTCTCTGAGCAAGATATCGTAATAAGATGTTGTTCTTGTTCTGACCTACACAATTGTCAGCATGAATGAACATTGTCTTCTCCATGACTGTAGTTTTTCGAGTAGTTGTGGAAAAGAGTGGCAACAACATTGGATCCCTTTGTTGTTCCTACACTTTTTGGGAGTAGATAGTTTACTTGTTTGTTCACAGTCTCACGCATAACCCCAAATATTCCTATTCTGAATGGAAGCAAGAACTAAATAGGTCCAGGCTGCAACGGGTTACTGGGTATGTAAACCTGCTGGGCCATGTCAAAACCGTAGTGTACACAACTTCTATCACCATCTTCAAAATATTCCTTAGTCTTTTTGATAGTTCCCTTATAAAACTCTCTCTATTTTGCAACAAGTTTTAGATGGGACCTCATTTTTTCAATAGTTTCCATCTTAGTTTCTTCAGGCACTGATGCCATTGCAGTTCCTGGAGTGAAATGCCATTGGCAAAATGCACAAAGATCTGATTTGGGCTTCATGACAACTATTTTTGGGCATATCTCTTTCCAAATATTACAGAACACTTTACTTGATACTGGTTTTACGGGCATATCATTTGTAAAGGAAGCCATGTAAGTTTCAAAAATTTTGGCTTTATTAGCACTTGAAGGTAGAAGTTTGAAATTTGCATTAAATTGAGTGCTACTTCTGCCTGGTAAAATTATGGCATGTTGTTCTGCGTAGTTGTGTGAAAACCTTACAACAAACTCTGAATCAGAAAAAGAAGTCACATTCTTAGGAAGTTTTCTTGCATTACCATGAGCTTTGACAGTCAATCCTGTATCATTTTACGTTTTTGTTAGAGCGCTTTAGTCTTTTAATTTTAATATTGTTGGAAAACATGTAAGTGTTTTTACAAACATGCCGACCTTTTACTTAGTATTTACTTCTGGTTGTTTCCTCTCAGTTTGTACTTTATGTTTACGAGCTGTCAAAGAAGAATCTGAAGTTACACACCGCAATTGGCCTAAAATTACTTGATCTAATGTGTTGACATTGTTCTCATACTGATCAATCTCAGCACATTCATGACGTATTTCCAAATAGTCATCAACTGAACAGTAATTGCAACATTCTTCTTTGCACCAGCAACCTGCTTTTAAAAACTCTGAAACGAGAGCATGATCTCTGTCAGCATCAGAAGAGTCAATTAAATTTATGCAGCCATCAGGTCAAAGTCTTCAGCACCATCGTTCTCATCTACAACTTGATCACTATTAACTTTTCGTTCTATTTCAATAATAACATTATCAGTAACATTATCGTTGTTACCTAAGGCTTCATTAAACTTCGGAATGCCTTGTAATAAAGAAATACCAGATAGGTTTTTGCTTGTACTGAAAATTTTACTCTTCCGACAAGAGGTCCCTTTTTGCTTTCCGCTTCACATTTACTATCTGAGGCTACTGTCATGTTATTTGCTAAAGGTCAGGTGCTTACGCTACACCCATCTGCTTAGACCTGTGACATACCTGTGATGTGGTGTTAATGTCATGGTGAGATTTGATGTTTCTGAGTCTGTCTGTGTTTGTAGATGGTGTGCTGTAGTATTTGGGGGCGCTCTCTTGTGCTAGATGTATGTTAGTGAGTTGTTTGACATGAATTGAATGTTTCAGGTTGCTATTGGAAGAATTTCTGCTGGTTTTCTGCTGAGATAGTTTGAATTTTCACATTGTACCTGATGGATTCATTTTTATGCTCGGAAATATTAGTGGCATGTGTTTCTTATGGTCAGAGATTTAATATTAATTTTTTCTTTCTTCTTCAGTTGTGAATAAGATAGAGATATTTATGAGTAGGTCATTACTTGTTGCAATGGGAGATATTTTTGTTTTTATTATATGTTTTATGATGGCGATGAATGAGTCGTCGCCAGTGTTGGCTGGTGACCAGTGCTAAATAGAAACATATAAATCACAGCAGGTTTGTCAGTAATGTCAATAAGGTGCTGGCTGCATGGTCTGGATCTGCAACGACTAAAATAATTAGAAGTCGTTGGAAAAAATTATATGTATTGTACTTAACTGGTTGTTCAGGATTCTTCTTGGCTTCATACATATAATTATAAACAGATAGCTATTGAGGCCTCACTTAGGCAATACGTTACTAAGCGCCTTGTTAGAGGTTGCTTCCTATCAGCTGAAGGTTATGCTACTTTACTACTTGATGTTCCGAGCAAGAGTGGACGAGAGCTCGCTAGAAACTTGATACAAACCGCAGAGCAGTGCTGGTTATGACTCATGGGTACAGTGATACTAATACGGACAGCAATCGATAACTTCAACCCCTGACAATTGTGGTATCATACGTTGATACCACATTCCTCCCTCGCAAATCTGCGAATGGCCGTTGAATGTGGTTAATGGCCGCCACGTGGGGGACGCCATGCTGACGTAGTCGAGGAGGTGGGGAGCCTGACTGCAGGCGGGGCATGCCCACCCACACCCTGCCATTCCGACCAATGGGAGACAGGAAATGCCTGGAAATCTATTCCAGGGTGCACATCAACATGAGGCATCTGTGCTTCTACAACTATGGGAGCAACCGAAGGGTCGACCTCCATCGGGTCGGGGCACCTGACCGGCATCAAAGACTGGAAATCAGGAAGTGCAGACTGTTCTGTGGCGTTGGATGGCGTTGTAACCTGAATTTCACTTTGCCCTATCACAGTTGAAGGCACCTGGTCCATCTGGTCACCGCAGCATTGCTGGCACTGCGGGCGACTTCCCTGTGAGACATGGTATGCGCGCTGGCACGTCATCGCGCGGCAAAGGCGAAGCTATGGGTGCTTGCACCCAGGGGTGAGGAGAGCAAGAAAGAGGGCCCTTCGGGGGCACCCCCGACGGCGCCGACACTGGAAACATAGGGCAAGTGGCAGAGACACCACGGCTAAAGAGATGCATCTGCTTCTAATACCTGGACACCTCACCAGATGGACCTGATATGACAAACATAGCACGACCAAGATAGCGAAGGGTGCACCCTTTCAACCATCGGCGATTGCCGTGGTAATGATGAAAATAGACAATATCATCAGGCAAAATTTTGTGAGTCTGCCATGGCAAAGAAACGCGGTGTGGGGGATGCAACAAATGCAGAGTTCTGTGAGGATGACCTTGCAGTGATTCACCTGCAAAGCACCGTCGCATGGCTGCGAACGGTACAAAGACAAAAACAACAAAAGAGCATCCTAACAAGAATGAGAATCAATCAATTTAGACATTTGCGACTTAAATGTCCGAACGAATCTTTCAACGGCTCCGTTCGATTGAGGGGAGAATGGTGCTGAAGTTAAATGCTGAATACCATTAGCTTCATAAAAGGTTTTGAACCCTGCAGACACAAATTGAGGTCCACTGTCAGTGACAATGACTTGTGGCAGTCCTTCTATGCTAAATATAGAAGACAAGTATTTGATGGTAGCAAACTATGTTGATGACATGTGAACAACAGATGGAAAACTGCTGAAAGAATTAACCATCATGCATCCCAAACAGGACAAGCGAAATCTAAATGTAAGCTATTCTGTGGCAAAGTTCCCTTAGGCCAAGAGAAAATTTTCTGCGGTGGTGCGGATTGGTTTTCTGCACACACAGAACAAGAACAACAAATCTTGGGTATGTCAGCAACAATACCAAACCAGGTACGGTGACGGCAAGCTAACTGTTTTGTCTGTACGATACTCTAATGACCTTGGTGAAGAAGTCGTAGCACAGGTGACTGCAAAGAACAAGGAACAATAACACGAGACTGATCGATCTCCGTGCAGAGCAAAATGACACCACGTTGGACAAAAAGTCGTCTGCACAAAAAAAAAAGACGAACCAATGGATCTTCGATCCAAATTTTATAAAAAGTAACATAACACAAAACAACACTTAATACTAGGTTGTTAGCTGTTGCTGTGGTTATACAACAAAAGTCAGCAGAAAAACTTTCTACTACATCATTATTTTGCACACCAGTGAACATACAAGCCTGTTCGGAAGAGTCGAACAGCAAGTCTTCAGCTATTGGCTATCTGGGTAATGTGTTGGCGTGGGTTTTCGTAACTCCAAAAATCAAAGCAAGAGCTTCCTTCTCTATCTGCGAGTAGTTACGCTGCGCAGAGGAGAGTAGCTTTGATGCAAATGCAATCAGGCAATCGCGCAAACCAATTTTGTGTGCAAGAACAGCTCCGATTCCAAAATCGGAAGGATCAACCATGAGGCCTAGAGGTTATGTACTAAATAATAACGCGGATTTAAGCTGCTGAAAGGCACATTCGCATTCAGGCAGCCAATTGAACGACACGTTCTTTCAACATAGTCGATGTAACACTGCTGCAAGAGATGATACGTGAGGCAAAAACTTGTGATAATAATTGAGCTTTCCAAGGATGGATTGTAATTATTTAACTGTCTTGCATGCTGGTAGCTCTGATATTGCTCTTATATGATCCGGACTTAGGTGGATGCCATGAGAGTTTATTACGTGTCCTAAGTAGGATAACTGTTCAGAAAAAAATGTACACCTGTCCTTATTGAGTTTGTCCATTCTCATGTAACACTTCAAATAACTGTCTCAAATTATGCAAATGTTCATGCTGTGTAGAAGCAGAAGCTACGATGTCATCTAGGTAATTACACACTGAAGAAATCATTGCACAGAGTCTGTAAGTACTGCTGAAATAGTGCAGGTGCAGAGGCTCATCCAAACAGAAGCCTCTTAAATTTGTAGAGACCTAAATGCGTTTTCACGATGAGAATCTTGTGGGATTCGTCATCCACAGGAATTTGAAGATATGCATCTTGCAAATCTAACTTGGAAAAATATTTACCTTGACACAATTTGTCAAACAAGTCTTCTGGACGTGGCGTAGGAAATGTTGCAACAACAAGTTGAGGATTGATGGCGGCTTTAAAATCCATGCACAGTCGCAATTTGCCTGATGGTTTTGTTAAGATAACCAACAGTGAAGCCCATAGTGATGCTGTCACTGGTTCAATCACTCCTTGTTCCTTAAGTGCATGCAGTGTTTTAGCAACTTAATCTAGAAAGCGCATGAGGCTGTGCATTGTCCTTCAATTCAGTATGCGTCTGAAAATTTGTCTTGTGCCCTAAACCTGGCGAAAAAATATCAGCAAACTCTTGACATAGTTCGGAAACACTGTTGGTGGGAACACGTTTAGTGACGGCTAGAATGTCATCGTGCATAATTAAGGAGAATACATCAAATAAATCAAGATCAGGAATGTTTACAGCTGAGGGTGAACACAGTACATGAAAAGAAATCACTTGAGTTTGCCCACGGTATGTCGCTGGCAAACTGCCCAGTCCTAAAACCTGATACTTTGACCACTGTAGGTAGGTAACGTAACATTTGCGTTACTCAGTGGAGGTGAACCAAGCAATTCATAAGTTTTATGATTCATGAGTGTAACAGAAGCTCCAGTGTCCAACTGAAAAGGGATCATATGATTCTGAATGTTCAAGTCTACAAAAAGTTTGTTCTGCCATCAGCGAAAAATGGCATTGAGAAGCAGTGTGCACTGGCTTACGTTGACAGGAAGATCGTGTGTGACGGGTCTCCTTACGTCAGCTTGCACTGGCATCACAAAGAAAATTCACACACTCGGGCAATGTCACAGGTACTGGAGGCAAATGTACAACATATATATCCATTGCTTACGGCTCATTTTGGAAACCGTTCCGGTGGAAGCCACTTTGTCTGGAAATGTAATATGGAGCATTAGATTTTTGTCTTTTGAGGCACACTGCCTGGACATGTCCCTTCTTGTTGCAAAAACAGCGCATGGCCTTGTGCGATGGGCAGTTCTGGTGTGAGTGCTTTGAAGTACATTGCGGACATGAGCGCAAAGCAGGCGGCTTCTGTCGGTGCATAACAAGTGTCTTTTTCCTGGAAGTAAATTCGGCAGGCATGCACCGAGCCGGTACAGCATCATGTATGTGTGATGCGCGTGCAGCCAGCTTGCTAACCTGACAGACAG
Organism: Schistocerca serialis cubense; assembly: GCF_023864345.2. NCBI lineage: Eukaryota > Metazoa > Arthropoda > Insecta > Orthoptera > Acrididae > Schistocerca > Schistocerca serialis. The sequence goes on from NC_064640.1 coordinate 854,241,837, forward strand.
CGGGAGGCGATTCAAAAGAATTTGCAGCAAAATCCAAAGTGTCCTGCCTGTCCAAAATGTCCAACACTTGTTCTAAAGTGGGGTTGGATAATTTAAGAATTTGCTTTCTAATGCGTGTGTCTGACATGTTTTGCACAATAGTGTCCTGTACCATGATGTCAGAATATGATATGCCACAAGAACATGAAAAGCCACAGTTGCGAGTGAGGCCTTGCAAAGTGGCTACCCACTCACGGTAATTCTGCTGAGGTGCGCGTTTTGTGTGGAAAAATTTTGTACTGCTGAGTGACAACATTCACACTTTCCTTGTAATTATCAGTTAATTCCTGAACAAGTTCTTCGAAACTGTGCTGATCTGGAGAACTTCTCGGGAAGAGTTTGAGGAGAATGTGGTACGATGCCACGCCAACACAAGATAAAAGCACATGCAGCTGTGATTTACTTTGGATGTCATATGCAGCAACGTGGTGTGAAAACTGTACGTGTCACTCCTGCCAGCTTTCCACGCAGAAGTCAAATGCGCGAAACAGCGGCGCTGTGACCTGCTGTACGGCCAGCTCCTGTGCAGCTGGTACTTGTGGTACAGCTTGTTGTTGTCCCTGGACGAGCAGTCCCAATGTGTGTAGTAGTGCGTTGGTCTGCTGATTCTGTAATCGTAACAGTTCTGCCTCTGGATTTGCCATCACAACGAAAGCAAATAATCACAAACGGGAGTAGGAAAAAATGTCATGCACTCACAATCACACCATGCGGAGAGGATGGGTGGCACAGCCGGGTATATAGTCTGTAAACATGTATAAATAGGCTGCTGTCACTGTTCCACTTTCCAAAAAATCTGTACCTTTAATCTTGTCGCCAATTGTTATGACGACGACGAACGAGTCGTCGCCAGTGTTGACTGGTGGCCAATGCTAAATAGAAACATATAAATCACAGCAGGTTTGTCAGTAACGTCGATAACGTGCTGGCTGAATGGTCTGGATCTGCAACGACTAAAATAATTAAAAGTCGTTGATAAAAAAATAATATATATTGTACTTAACTGGTTGTAGAGGATTCTTCTTGGCTGCATACATATAATTATAAACAGATAGCTATTGAGGCCTCGTTTGGGCCATATGTTACTAAGTGCCTTGTTAGAGGTTGCTTCCTATCAGCTGAAGGCTTTACTACTTGACGTCCCGACCAAGAGTGGATGAGAGCTCGCTAGAAAGTTGATACAAGCCACGGAGCGGCGCTGGTTGCAACTCGCGGGTCCAACGATACTAATATGGACTGTGGTCGATAACTTCAACCCCTAACAAGTGTGGTATCGAACATTGATACCACACTATGTATGGTATGAGTTTGTTGACTATAGTTTCTTCGTGTATATTGAAATTAGTGATGACCAACTTTTCATAAATTTTGGGATTTTTCTTGTCAGTGTGTGGTAATTGTGTTGGACTGTGATTGGTTGATATCATGGTTATTGATGTACCATTAGAATATGTTTCTGATATTAGTCATGTGGGCATGGTTTGGTTTGTTGTACTGTGGTCTTTGCATTAGGTGGAATAAGTGAAAGTGTGGAAAATAGATTTTAGCATTTGAGTGTGTTTCTTTTTGTACAGTGGGCTTTGTTTTTTGGTGCTATATAGGCCAATTTGTGTCATCGGGTTTTGGAGTTGGGTGCAAGTTCACGATATCAAGACCTTTGCTTGAGGATTATGGGTGAAGTGAAATTTGCAACACCATGTTTTAGAGTTGTATGTTGGTTCCTGGTGTCGAGGGCTTTGTTGGAGCTATGTAGGTGAAAATTGTGGTGTTGAGTTTTTTAGTTGTGTATGGGTTACTGGTATTGTAGTCCTCATTTGAGGTATCGAAATTTACAACACCAATAGATTTTGTTTTTGTAATTTTTTTGTGTTAAATTTTGAGGATTTCATGTGCTTGATTTTTGGGCAACTATTTGTTTTGCTGTAATGTCATTATTCTTACTGTCGTATATTTGTCCGCGCCCGAAACCACCTCCGTCATTGAGTTCTCCTGTCAGTTTCATTCTGATGTTGGAGTTAAATACTTCAATGTTATTTATGTTTGTTTGCAGTTGTAATAAGTGATGTCATGGTCACCGTATTGTATGTGTTTGAAATAGTTTAAACCATGTTGATGACATTACTGTTCAAAACAGGTGGGTGGAGTCATGATTTTGTTTTGCCAATCTACCTTTTATAATAGTTAGAGCAGTAGATCCCTTTATATAGACTGATTTTGTTCTTCAGATATAGTTTGAGTGTCTAACTAGAAATAATGCTGTGTTCCAAGGATCATTCGTCTGTTTGTACCAAAATGGTGTAGGTTACATTGGTTTTACACTCTGTGTCTTCTGTGTCTACATTCTAGCTACTTACAGAATAGCAGGTAGCTCACTGGCTGAAAAGTAACAATAATGAACATATTGGTCTCTGTCACTGCTCATGTTACTGTGAAGGAATATTGACATTTAGTTCTTAATAGCCCAAGCAATCGTAGTCTTATGCCACAAGGTTTTTGTTAAATACCTCTCTTCAGGCAGATGTTGCCAGAAGAAGCAATTTCAGTTCAGGTTTAAAATTGTGTAAAGGTTTCCAGCAACCAGGCACCTATGATTTTATTCTTCAGTTTCTATTTACCATGACTGGTTTTGAATTCACAAGAGATTTATTATCAGATGGGACATATTTATTGCATATTTCCAGCATTGTTGTGGCTCATGTAGCTGTGGCCAGAGAACAAAACATGTACACACTGAATGTAGTGAGAAGTATGTACAGTTCACGCCTGGCCACAGCAGCACCACTCCAGCAGTGCTGCAAACATGCACCATCTGATGATAAGGCAACAGTTGGCTCTGCCCATCCTGTGCATCATACTGCACCTGAGAATGCTGTCTGGTGGGTAAAAAAAAAAATCAGTCATTATAGTGGGCATATAGGTGTCATGAAAGAACTGTAGTGTGGCTGTGAAAAATCAGTTCAAGCTGAACTGTGATCTGCACCATCAATACAAGACAGAAATCTAACTTAGGAATTATATCCTATGGTGTGAAGATATTTGAGAAGCTCCCATCTAACATACAGCAAGTAATTGGTTATCTCAGCCAATTAAAAACATTCCTGGTGATGTCTCCTTCCACTGCTTATCTTAGTGCAAGGGTTTGATTCCTCCTTTAGGTGGATGGCAAGTAGTATGTTGTAAACAATCCTGTGTAATAACAGATTTAGGTTACTATTTTCTTTGAAAAATACTTTATTAATTAAGTAAATATTAAGTTCCTGCTAAGACAGTCTGCAGCTACCTAACGTAACTGAAGTCACAGCAGCTTTCTTTCTAATTCATTAGAACACTTTTAACTGGCAGAGACAGAACTATTATTAAGCAGTATTGTGATAGTTTCTTGTTAATATAGTGTAGGGCTTAAGCAATGTTTGGTTGTTTACTTGTTCCATAGCCCTGTAAGTTCACCTTCTTGGTGGGATGTAAAGAACATGGTGGATGAGTAGAAGGAATCACTATTCTTTCGAAATTGTGATGGTTTATTTATGTCAAGCCACGTTAGTAAATGTATATCTTGTGAAGGAGCTGTTAGAATGTGTGACGTTTGCCTGCTTTATTTCTTCCTTGATAGTCCTCTGTGTCGGTGTGCTGCATTGTTATACTAGCTGAAAGATAGTGGGTGGAAGCTCAACACTGACTACTGTAAATGATTTAGCCAACAGTTGCACAATTGCGATTCACAGTTCTTTACTTTCACTGTTCACAACCTGCCCAATATTACACAATTATATGGCGCATTAACTATGGGTTAATGTTGAAAAGCCTCATTAATAGGTTGCAGGCAACATCAGCATATTGCTGCAATAGTTTGCCATTGAATATCTATGAGCAGTGAAAACCTAACTAGGCAGTTCTTGCAGAATAATACAATGTGTGTGACACTATTTCTCAAATAAATTGAACAGACATTGTCATTAATTGTTCTAACACACGGCTTATTTGTGTTACACTTATTCCACTGTTAAGTTGATGGATTGTTGTTAATTTAACGAATACATAAATCCTGTCTGAAAATCGGCTGTGGACTGACTGTCTCAGCACCAAAAATCAGTTTTTTGTATATCCCCACAATAATAGGCACTGAAGCTTTACATTTTCACTGTTTAAGTTACAGAAATTACAATTAAAATTTAACTCATAACTCATTCTTTTTAGTAGTTCCTTCTACCACAAAGATTAGACCGAATCATTTGTTTAAATAATGAAATTAATATAGTTACACAAACAATACTTTTGACAAACCTGGTAATTATTTTGGAATTAATTAAGGGCTGACTTTGCTAATATGTTTTTGAATAGAGCCAAATAGATACTTTAAGAATCTGAGTAGTTTTTCTTCCAAATGTTTATATTTACTACAGAATTTATATTTGTTTATAAGTCAACAATAGAATCTGTCACAAAACAATTACTGATTTCACCCTATAACAAAAATTTAACTAGGAATGGTCAAAATAAATTAGGAAATTAATTACATATACAAAAGCAGGCACAAAATTTAACCTCGTGCTATATTCCTTAAGACGGAGGGCCAGCATCTCTCTTTTATGGAAATGCAGATTATTTTCATACATGTAAAGGTAACTAGGCAAAAATTAAAATACAAATAATTTAAGGAGGCAGGTGGAAAAATAAGAGACGAAGTAAAGAGATCCCAGCTTGCTTCGTCACAAATGCTTCAGGCCTTGAAGCTGCACCTATAAAATGACTCTTGGTAAACACTAGCATCACTGTCCGCAGCTGCCCATTTACATTGTGAATGCAACATGTTACCAGATTAGCTGATTATATGCTTCACCATTTGACAGCTTAATTGTTGTTGTTGTTGTGGTCTTCAGTCCTGAGACTGGTTTGATGCAGCTCTCCCTGCTACTCTATCCTGTGCAAGCTTTTTCATCTCCCAGTACCTACTGCAACCTACATCCTTCTGAATCTGCTTAGTGTATTCTTCTCTTGGTCTCCCTCTACGATTTTTGCTCAAATGCAGCAGTTTTCACTCCTAGGTGCTTCATTGGCAATGGAGTGGTGTACTCTACACACAAAATTCATGTTACTAATCAGTACATATTTAATTCTTTTCTAATTTGACATACAGTGATGTTATTCTACTTATGTTTGTTCTTTTCACTCATTCAGTATATCTTTGATTTATTTTCAGAAAGATATCGCAACTTCAGTAGTACCACAACAGAACAACTACAGGAGCGAAATGTACACCTCGCCACTCTAAATTGGGGCCCAGCTCATCGCCAGACTGCAGAAGGACGTCTCTGTGAAATAGGATACCCTGGACTGTATTTAAGCTCTTATGGAGTGTGATGGTTACAGAAACATCCGCCAGCTTGTCACAAGCTACTAATGTTGGTGACTGGGCTGAGGATGCTGTTTTGATCAAGGCTGACCCACATCTCGTTTTGGACAATCCCTCCACCACTCCAAATGCTCCACAAAAAACTGAGGCTTCATTGTCATGAAAGACTGCCCATCAGCTCTCGAACATACAAGGTACCGTGGCGAATAAGTTCCGCTGCCATCCTTAGCCTGATGTTCCTTCCATGGTGTGGCCAAGAAGGGGAACGATTTGGCGTCGCACTTCTGTGTGTTGCATTGGACTTGTGATCGCTTAGAGACTGCTAGTATTTTACCACCACCAGCAAGAGATGATGGACTACGCTTCATCGTGTGTCATTCGCCCTGATGCCACCCACTCAGACCATGGGCACTACCCACAGGTGCCACCTAGCCACAGCAAAGGCCACCTGGCAGGACGGCCATTGCCGGACGTCCCGATGCCGCAGGGGGATGGGTATCTACCCCTTGGCATACGTGGGGATTTAATGGCGCAAGCATCAGCAGAGTGATCCCTGTGTGGTCAGGGGGCTACAACCAACACGGTACATGGCGGCCCCACCAGAACAGATTGGCTACCGTGCTGGATATCAGGTGCAAAGAAATCCATGGTCATCGTTGACACAGAAAGCGACACTGCACAATGCATGGTGGAAAACACATCCAGGAAGGTGTCCTCGCCCAATAGATGGGGAATGAGCGGGACTGAGATGCGACAATGAGGAAGTGGGCTAAAGATTTCAATGCACGATGGACATTATGCACCATGTAAGGCTCCCTTCCCCAATTGGCTTGATCTTTGGGAAAATTTTGAAGAATGGAGTTCAAAACCTTACAGGGGACCGTCACATACAGGCTGAAACGTGGGAAACTCCTTTTAATCGCCTCTTATGACAGGCAGGAATACCTAGGGCCTATTCCTACCCCTGGACATGCAGGGGGAGAACCATCAGTGATTTCACCATACAGGCAAAGCAAAGATGACTGATGTGAATCTTCTACTTACTATCTAAACATTTTGGGGATGACTGGAAGAGGATAGGAGATTTAGATTTCTGTGCAAACTTCATTGGTGCAGTTCCTATTGTAACTGGCAGTGAGGAAGGGGTTTGTACATCAGCTTGTGGTTGCTTGAAAGGAGCACGAGGACCTTACCAAATATTAAGAGAAACCAAAAGAATGGCCATTCTCAAGATTCTATAAATCAAAATATTTACCAGAAAGACATGCTGAGTTTGATATGAAATGATTAATGTGACCATATTTATTGTGTAATAAAAATGTTTTCAAAGACAAATGGCACCAAAAAGGACATCATTAACACTGTTATTCTACAATAGTAACAAAAATAAATACTTAGTTATGTATTTGCCTCATTAATTTTTTTTTTTTTATTTTTATATTTGTATTTAGTCATGGCGTATTAAGACCGTCACATTTTCCTTAAATATGAAGAACAGAACTGCAAAACTGATTTCACTTTTTCATGTTTCTAGAAGTACATTTCAAACATAACAACTTCACATTTTAAAATTTGTGAAAAATTTCCCAGGTTACAGGTAATGAGTTTTTTTGTCATTATGCAATTTGAAATGATGCTCCCCAGTTACACATAGTGGACAATTTCATAAGACAATGAATTCACGGGCAATGAACATAAGTACATTCTCTCAAAGAATGCATTTTGGACCTTCGGCATTAGTATCTAACTGCATAGATAGTAAACTGAGCCAGATATAGCTTACTGTTGATGCTATTTTTAATGTTGCTGGAAAATATTACAGTGTTACTGACAGATAACTACAGGTAAGTTCTTAAATATGCATGGCAGTGTTGTTCCAATTTGATGGGCATTTGGATACCAATTTGAATTTCATTCGTCTCCTGCAACATCAACCTCAATGACATGCAGAGAATGCATCTACATAATAATTATCTAATAAATAAGATGTTTCATGAGACTTTTAGGGGTGCCACTGAATGGGATGAGGGCTTGTGGGAAGTAATCATCACGAATAGTTAAGTAAAATTTCCACAGGCATGATGAATTAACCCCATGCTAGTATACAAATGGAGTAACCAATTTCGAATGAGATGTTTACCCTGTTTTTATTTTTCAAGGAAACTGCCACAAGACGTACATTCTTCCCAGACTACTCCCCGTGCAATTTCTTCCTGTGTGGACCTCAAGGGCAAAGACCATATTCCTTGATTTCTAACAACCGAATTGAGAAAGTGCACCACCACAGTTAATGAAAATGGTAGACTATATCTGCTAGAAAGAACTCGATTCTCGTTACAGAGATAATGTTAGGATAATGTATTTCTTTGTTTATTTTAGATGAAAATATGGCCTTCCAGAACTTCCAGTTTCTGTTCACCTTATACACTGAAGTGACAGAAGTCATGGGCTACCCCCTAATATATTGTCAGACCACCTTCTGCCTGACGTAGTGCAGCAACTTTATGTGGCATGGATTCAGAAAGTCTTTAGAAGTTCCCTGCAGAAAAATTGAGCCATGCTGCCTCTACAGCCACCCATGATTCTGAAAGTGTTGCTGGTGCAAGATTTTGTGCACAAACTGATGTCTTAATTTTGTACCGTAAATGCTTGATGGGATTCATGTCAAGTGATCCAGGTGGCCAAATCATTTGCTCAAATTGTGTAGAATATTCTTCAAACTAATCATGAACAGTTGTGGTGTGGTGATATGGTCAATTGTCATCCACAGAAATGAAGTCCATAAATGGTTGCAAATGGCCTGCAAGTAGCTGAACATAACCATTTCGTCAACCATTGGTTCAGCTGGACAAGAGGATCCAGTCCAGTCTGTGTAAACTCAGTCCACACCATTATGGGGTCACAAACTGCTTGCACAGTGCCTTGTTGATAACTTGGGTCCATGGCTTCATGGGGTCTGCACCACACTAGAATCCTACCTTCAGCTCTTACCAACTGAAACAGGGACTCATCTGACCTGGCTACAGTTCTCCAGTCATCTAGGGTCCAATCAATGTGCTCATGAGCCTAGGAGAGGCACTGCAGTCTATATCGTGCTGTTAGCAAAGGTACTCCTGTCGGTTGTCTCCTTTCATAGCCCATTAACACCAAATTTCACCATGCTGTCCTAACGGATACATTCATCATGTCCCACAACAGTTTCTGCAGTTATTTCATGCAGTGCTGTTTGTCTGTAAGCACTGACAACTCTATGCTGCATTTGTCAAGACTGTATACCGAGTTCCTTTAATACTTTGTTCTTATCTTCCTCCCTCATTCTTTCTTCTTCTTGTCTACTAACAGCTTATCTTATTAAGAAAGAAAATGTATGCACTGAGACACTGGAATCTCCATTAATATGATGACTGCCATGAGGTCATAGCAGAGCCTCACCCCTAACACTGTGTGCCTGGTTTGGCCTGGTGGTGAAACATCCATCACTATGCATGTGGCAGTCAACATGTTAAAAGTCACACACACTATTAAGACTTTTTTTCATTTCTTCCCCTCCTCTCCCCTCTCCACCTCTAAGGAACTATACATCTAAAAATTTATTCACAGTGCTAGAAAAGAAATAAAATGACAGTTTACAATGCTTGCACTTCAAGATGACAATCACTTGAAATGATGTCATGTAGCTGACCACACATTTCATGTCTTAAAGAAGTTAGACTTCACATCTATCAAGACTGGCACTGAACTTCAATAAATTTCCTCCTGAATTTGGTCCTTCATTTCCTGGATGGTGTTTGGTGGGTCCACTGGAAGATCTGAGATTTCAAATGACCCCAAAGGAACAAATCACATACTGGAAGGTAAGGGAATCTTGGAGGCCAGGAAATGTCCCCACTGTTGGAGATCAGATGACTAGGAAAGATGTTCTGCAGCATGTTAATGGAATGCTGCAAGGTATGGTCTTGTTGAAAGAATGTTTCTAAAGTTACAGGAAGTTGTCACATTAGGGTGTGTTTCACTATGTGAACATAATGTTTTGTATTCATGGTACCGGCATTAGCACAGTCGTCTTTGAAGAAATAGCACCCAACAATTCCAAACATTAATATACTGCACCACACCACCACTTTATGACTGAAATTGTGTTTCATGAAGCATTTCAGGATTTTCACATGATCAGTCGCTAAAGTTTTGCTTGTCAGCGAAGCCTGACACCTCATCATTCATTGTCAGATTGTTGCACAGACGTGGTGGTGCTGAACCCCAAAAATTTCTGGTGAAAGAATAGTATTTTCAGGAGCTCATTTGCATCAGTTTTTTGCACTATCTGAATTTTGTATAGGTAGTTTTGCAGTTCTTTGTGCTATATTCACCACACACTGCAATCTGTTGCGTCAAGTTTCAGCACGTGCTTTTGTGCAGAATGCCTGGAATTTCGGCTGAAGGCTTCTTCCATTCTTGCAACATTCTCTAGTGTACACATCCATTTTGCACTTCCATCCCTCTTTTGCACCTCATCACCCATTTCCTCAAAGTTCTGTACCTGTACTTTGATAGCATGTGCTGATGGGACAGGGGCATGACTTGCGAGATTGTAATGACTACAAAAAACACACTGCATAGCTGCTTAGTTGTCATTTTTGGAAATCACCTTCGTGGCAACAACACGTTGTTCACTGGCCCATGATGGCATCTCCACTGAACATAAATATCAGGGTCAGTGGCATCACTCCCGTTTTGTGATTCCTACTTCCAGTGTTGCCAAGTCTCTCATTTCACTGCCGCACCTCTTGTTTGTTATTTTACCTTTCATATCCAAAGCTGAAGAACCAATGCATGTGTATATGACATTGGTAAGTGCATCAAGTGATCTTCAGTGGTTTCAGTTGTAGTTTTCATGTTCATGTTTCATTAATATTCCTGATGCACACTTAATTGTGAGATCATAATGCAATGGACAATATGGAGATACTACTATACCTGAAAAATAAACTTACTTCCTTACTACTTTATTTTCCAAGAGGCTAAATTACTGCCTCAGATTAATTTTACAAGTAGTTAGCAAAGTTTGTGTCAAATGTTATCAAACAGTGTTTTTTCCAAAGATTGTAGCCAATGGATTATACTCTCAGCCAATATTGCAACTTATTTTTACTCTCTGCATAGGACATTACATTACTATGAAATAAACACAAGTGACCTCAACTTACAGCATTAGTCTTCCTTCTTCTCTGACTTTTGAACTATGAAAATGAAATGTGCATATGGCATATTTTGCCAGGGGTACCCTTTCAGGGAGTTTGTCAGCTGCAAGTCGTTTTAGTTTATTTCATTTTGATGACTTACATGCCGGTATTGATGAGGACAAAACAATACCCAGTCCCCAAGCAGAGGAAACTGCTGACTCTGCTGGTAATCAAATCCAGGCCCCTTAAATGTCATTCAGCCACACTGACCACTAAACTACACTCCTGGAAATTGAAATAAGAACACCGTGAATTCATTGTCCCAGGAAGGGGAAACTTTACTGACACATTCCTGGGGTCAGATACATCACATGATCACACTGACAGAACCACAGGCACATAGACACAGGCAACAGAGCATGCACAATGTCGGCACTAGTACAGTGTATATCCACCTTTCGCAGCAATGCAGGCTGCTATTCTCCCATGGAGACGATCGTAGAGATGCTGGATGTAGTCCTGTGGAACGGCTTGCCATGCCATTTCCACCTGGCGCCTCAGTTGGACCAGCGTTCGTGCTGGACGTGCAGACAGCGTGAGACGACGCTTCATCCAGTCCCAAACATGCTCAATGGGGGACAGATCCGGAGATCTTGCTGGCCAGGGTAGTTGACTTACACCTTCTAGAGCACGTTGGGTGGCACGGGATACATGCGGACGTGCATTGTCCTGTTGGAACAGCAAGTTCCCTTGCCGGTCTAGGAATGGTAGAACGATGGGTTCGATGACGGTTTGGATGTACCGTGCACTATTCAGTGTCCCCTCGACGATCACCAGTGGTGTACGGCCAGTGTAGGAGATCGCTCCCCACACCATGATGCCGGGTGTTGGCCCTGTGTGCCTCGGTCGTATGCAGTCCTGATTGTGACGCTCACCTGCACGGCGCGAAACACGCATACGACCATCATTGGCACCAAGGCAGAAGCGACTCTCATCGCTGAAGACGACACGTCTCCATTCGTCCCTCCATTCACGCCTGTCGCGACACCACTGGAGGCGGGCTGCACGATGTTGGGGCGTGAGCGGAAGACGGCCTAACGGTGTGCGGGACCGTAGCCCAGCTTCATGGAGACGGTTGCGAATGGTCCTCGCCGATACCCCAGGAGCAACAGTGTCCCCAATTTGCTGGGAAGTGGCGGTGCGGTCCCCTACGGCACTGCGTAGGATCATACGGTCTTGGCGTGCATCCGTGCGTTGCTGCGGTCCGGTCCCAGGTCGATGGGCACGTGCACCTTCCGCCGACCACTGGCGACAACATTGATGTACTGTGGAGACCTCACGCCCCACGTGTTGAGCAATTCGGCGGTACGTCCACCCGGCCTCCCGCATGCCCACTATACGCCCTCGCTCAAAGTCCATCAACTGCACATACGGTTCACGTCCACGCTGTCGGGGCATGCTACCAGTGTTAAAGACTGCGATGGAGCTCCGTATGCCACGGCAAACTGGCTGACACTGACGGCGGCGGTGCACAAATGCTGCGCAGCTAGCGCCATTCGACGGCCAACACCGCGGTTCCTGGTGTGTCCGCTGTGCCGTGCGTGTGATCATTGCTTGTACAGCCCTCTCGCAGTGTCCGGAGCAAGTATGGTGGGTCTGACACACCAGTGTCAATGTGTTCTTTTTTCCATTTCCAGGAGTGTATGAAGGTGGGAGTGAACTATGAAATGCAGTTAAAAAAAGTTCATAATTGAAGTATCAAAAATTTCAGTTATATGCTTAAAATAATTTGACGTCACTTTTGATTATAGATCTTCACAGTTATTAATTTACAAGATATGTCCACAAGGCAAGTTCCATTTGGTTATATAAAACAAACGTGCACAGACACAGACAGAAAAAATATTTATTGTAAAAAATCTGCAACTGTTAAACTACTTTTTTTACATAGCTTCTAAAATTTTGTAGACACTTGTCATACCGTGGCACAAATTTTGGTATGCCTTCTTCATAGAAGGTTGCCACCTGTGTATTCAACTATGTGGTAACATGTTCTTTTAGCTTGTCATTATCATTGACAGTGTTGACTACCAAGGACAGATTTTAGGTGTAAGAAGAGAGCTAGGAGCAAGGTCTGGGCTGTACAGAGGATGATCAAATGCATCCCAGTGAAATTCTCATAAGAGCTGTGAGGTGGGGGGAAAAAACACCACCTTTTGACAGTAATCCTTGGTGCTTGTTCTGTATTGCACGGCACAATTTCTTGATGGTCTCTCAGTAACCATGTGCATTGATTTCTTACCATGAGGCCAATCAATCAATCAGCAAAATGCCTTTTCTGCCCCAAAAAAAACGGTGCACATGACTTTTAGAGGTGTCAAGATTTGCTTAGGCGTAACCTTTGTTGGGGATGAAGTGTGCCTCCATTCCATTGATTGCTGTTTTGTTTCAGGGGTGTCTTACATTACCCAAGTTTCATCCCCCCCCCCCCCCCCCCCCCCCATGACTATCCGAGAAAGAAAACCATTGATTTCTTCACTGTACTGTGTCAACAACTGAAGTGCACTGCCCATCCATTGTTTTTTGTGTTTTTCAGCAAGAAATTTGGGTACCCAACATGAGCAAAGTTTCTGAAATTCCAGTTTTTCAGTAACAATGTCATGAATATGTGATAGTGAGATTTGCAGAACTTTTATAGCAAGGGCACTAAGTGTAAACTTATGGTTGTGCTTAATCTTCTCTTTAATTGTGTGAACCAGTTCATCAGTAACCACAGACGGGCGTTCACTCCATTCTTCATCGTGAACTTGATCACGTCCTTCATTTAACAGTCTGACCCATCTTCTAACCGTTGAATCACTCATAGCATTTTGTCCATAAACCTCACAGATTTGCCAATGAATTTCCTTTGGGTTTAACTTTCTTTGCATTTAGAAAATGAATCGCAGATCTGATTTCACACGTGACGGCATTTTCAATTATGGCTGACATTATAAAGAAGCACTACAAAGGACATGTCGGCAGTAGCAATTTGAAAATGGCTTACATGTCTTCTCATTGAGGCAGAGTAACTGCCGTGCATGCTCGGAACTGCGACCCGTAGCACTGCCGCAGATAGAAATAGAAACGGAACTTAATTTGTGGACTACCCCTCGTATTATTCAGTGTGGTCATTTAAAGATACAGAAGGGATGAAATTATCATGACTAGACTTTTGAAAATAGTATTTCTCATTTATCTGAAACAACTCTGTATCTTTATAGTAATTCTACTTTTTTAATAAAAATAAGGAAATGTGATTTTTGGATTATCTTAGAAGAGAATAATTGTACAATAAGCACTGTAACTACTCACACCTCAAGTGGAGGGTCATTACTACAGTAGCACCGGCAATGCCCTGAATGATAAATTCTGATTTAAAGACACTGTAGTTAGGTCACTATTCCCATTTAATTCTGTTCTTTGATGTGGCCAGTATTCATGAAGAACATATTTCTGTCAGTCTAATGTGATATTTTATAGTTTTAAACAAATGAAATGGTAGTTTCATCCCAAAAACAACATTGTGGTGTACATACAGAAGGGGAAAAAGCAGGGGTTAATAGCACTGGGGGGAGTTTAAAATATTGCTTCTTTGGAAACAGCTCATACAAAATAATACCAGTTTTTAAATTTTTCATAAAACAGTTTTTAAACTAAATATAGCATCACCTGGTTCCTTTAGCGGCTGTGAGGAAGTACATGAACAATGAGTATTATACAACTATTTTTTAACACTGGAACAGTTTTAGGAAAATCTGCACATGAAAGAAATATTTTATGTACATCATGTTCCTAGCCAAGCATGTTACTCATATTCACTATCCATCAGAACTGCTAAAAACAGATAAAGTTCAGCGCACAGATTATTTCTCCCTGATAAGGTCGGCAATATTTACAGTTAACAGTGACTAAAATAGCTTTTTATGGATTTAAAATTTTTTATTCAGTCATAGTCAGAGGAACAATACAATTCGTTTCTACATCTTATGTTCTCAAAGTCTCACACTATTTACTGACAACAGAAGTAAAATTATGCATCATTCCATAGTATAGTTAACACCATAATCTTGAATTATGATGGAAATAAATTTTTTCAAGTCTCTGTTCCTTTTTACCTACATTTTAGCCCAAGAAATATTTTATACTTCAGCTAAAGCCAATGACTGATGTAGAAATATCTAGTAGGTGTTACACAAAATATATAACAGGAAAAACAAAAAGAGTCATTAAGGTGAAAAGTTCACCTCATGCAGATCTTCTCAAAGAGTGGGTCTGCCTAATCACATTTATGATGGATTTACTAATAACCTCATTTGTTTTACTTTTAGCCATCTGAGGGCCATTAGTATTAAATTTTAAAAAATGAAAAAGTGATTTTTGATGAACAATCAATATTAGTCTGCAGAGAAAGTAATATTTCAATCATATACTTGAATTTGCAAGAAGAGCACCAAACTTCTGCCTGATACATGATACC